>NC_046337.1:35705559-36398559 GCF_000738735.6 Corvus cornix cornix
AATTGTATTGCAGCATTTACAAAACACTAAATGGAAGTTAATGTATCCATCAGTTACAAACCCACACAGCACATGACTGTGGATGCACTGAATGAGGTGAAGTGCAAAGGGTGAGCTTTACGTGAGATGGCAGAAGTCTTACTCTCCCCAGCTCAACTGTGTTTTCCTGAAGCTCTAAATTGTGAGGAATGAGAAAATACTGAAGCCCCGTCCATACCATTGAATGAAACAGGTTTTATTTTTATTATACTTCATGAAACAGACTCATGACCAAATGCTTTTCATCATTAAAAAGAGTAACAAATAAATCCTTTGTGGATAAACAGTCCAGCCAAAACAAGAGGCAAACAGAAACTGCAAGTTAAATAAAATTACTTCCTCATGCTCTTTTATATCTATTTTTCCCTTAGTGTTAAAAAAAAAAAATAGATTAGGCTTGATTTTTACATTCTTTGTCTTATTAGATCCTCCCAGAGCAGGTAAAATTGGCAGCACACAAATAATCCTACACGTGGCGACATCCCTTTGTGTTACTCCTTCAATTATGCCATGCCCGAGACCACAGCAAGATCTGGGGACTCGGATCCCTTTTTTGAAACCACCACCCATGTTAGTAATTTGAATTGAAATGGCAACAAGCACTCCTCCTCACAAAAGCTTAACTTGTGTGAAGTTAATAAATATTTGCTTCAGATTTCTTGTAGATGGATGGGTGTTTGCCTCTTCCTACGTGGACACATTCACTGCGCTCTTTGCTGTGTTCTCACGAGTGGGCCCCTGAGAAGCTTCAGAATCCCAAAGGTTTGGGAAAGACTGGATCCACATTCATCTTTCATCCTTGCCTGCAAGCTGCAGTCCAGTGTTTCACCGGACCAGTTTTGATAGAAAACATGGTAGGGAGCGAGCACTTACATCACCTGTGGTGTCATCACACTTTAATCAATTCAAACACCTCCCATGACTCCATAATCACGGAAGATCACTACTCACAGAGAAGTTTTCTGCTTGGTAACTTTGCTGCCACTCTCCAGCTCCAGCTCTGTCAGTGCTCCGGCTGTGAGGGGTGCCGTGAAATTGTCGGTAAGTGGATGTAATACATTCTGGGACACGTACTATCACTGCTTCTGTTTGTGGAGAGGCAAACACAATTTGTCTGCTGGAGTAACGCTTGGAAGACTTCCTGAAAAAATCTAACAGCAATTAAGCTAATTTACCCCTGCCAAGCAGATGCCAGAAATTAAAACTTGCAAGAATGACAGACTCATATGATAGCTAAAGACAGAAGAAAATTGCAAGATCCAAGATTATGATTCTCTTGCCTGTATAGAAGTGATTGTAATTATTGTTTGGTTCTCAACTATTCTGGGGCAGGCACCAAGGAAAGACATCTATCAAGACATTTGGATTCATTTAGGCACCCTGCTCAAAGGGGTAATAAACGCTGGGCTAAAAATACCATTGACATTTCAATATTAATAAAGATGTGCGCTCAAGTATCACTGTAGTGATTCTCCTGCAAAAGCTGTGCCATGTCTCCACTGACTGCTGGGTTGCCTTTACCTTCCAGCTTCCTGAAGGTGATCTGTTGTAGCCTGAGCCTCTGCTTATCAAAAACCATCGCTCGAGCCAATTCCCGAATATAGAAGCATCTTAGCTTTCCTGTTCCCAGAGTCTGTACTTTACATTAGTAATGTGCAAGTTTATAAGAAATTAAAAACTTATTTAACAAGAAGTTAAAGTGGCTGCTAACAAGCTCGAGATTACATGAGAGAAAGCAAAGATCCCAGTCCTATTTGGTGCTGAAAACAATTTCCAAAAGCATCTATGTTTTATTCAGCTTTCCCCGAGCTTAGAGGGAGCAGTTGGAGGACACTACAGAAACTAATCTGAATATACATTCCTTGAGCATTACATGCTACTAAAAAAAAAAACACAAACAGCCTCTTAAAAATTTAATTTCACTCAGTCCTCTTACAATATTGGCCAGTACTCAACAAATAACAAATAAAGACACAAATACTCAACAGACCTGTCTCACTACCCGGGCATTAAAAAAGGGCAAATACATTTCCACAGCTCCTCATCTTCGCCAGCTCTGCAGGCTGAGCACATGCACCAGAGAGCAGCACAGACCTGACCCACCTAGGATGAAGCATCTCCTCTAAAGGAGGAGTAGAAACAGAGTAGAAACCCCACTCCTCCCTTCCTGGATCCAAGCCTGCTTGGTACAGTGATCGCTAGGAAATAATCAACGCAGAGCTTGACGCTGCCACTGCCAGGGTGTCACTTGTGCCCTACATCGGTGCCCTAATGAAGAAGCCCCTGGACTTAACACAGATTGAAGAGTTTCTAGAGCGGGGCTGACAAAAGCACATTTACTCACCGACACCTTATTTCAATCTTTGTGTTTCACAAATTCTCTGTAATCATGGACGCGGGTTGGTTTTGGCTGTGTTGCTCTCTCCTAGACTTGCGAGCATATTAATAAAAATAAATAAGCCTGGCTTGCTGAAGGAGCTTTAAAGAGGTGGATGTCCAATTAAATTCCCAGGCTCCTTTGAAAATCCTAGCATTTTTCACTGTCAGATGCCATTAGAATAAGAAAGGTCACAGGCAAAGTGGGATCTTTTGTAATTCTCTGTGAAGAGCACAGACCACAAGCAGACAGCATTAGGGGACACAGCAATGAATGCTTCCCAACAGGAATTCAAAGTTTGCTTTGCCAAAAATATACTCCATTGCTAGTACCTTTGGTTACAATTAGGTGGAGAGAACAAGGAAATTTTTCGGAATCTTTTTGAAAACTTTTTCCCAGCTACTGTTCAAAACCAGAGCAGCACAGGTTGTACTTTAACTCTAGTGTTAATGAGCAGAACCAGAGTACCATTTCAGCACCTCTCCACACGGCACACGCTTGAAAACCAGGACAAGGATGGAAACAGAGACAGGAAGACAGATGTTTTGTGTTTTAACAACTCCGATAAATGCTTCATGCAACCTGATCAACAAAGCCCTATGGGCTGTTTTTATAGTGTGAATCTATCTAGAAGGTTAAGTGAGAAAATTAGCTGCAGAAATATTACATATCAGTGTACTCTCACAGTGCAGCTTCCGAGGAGGATTATCCTAGGCCAAACAAACAAAAGGAGAGAATCCCATTAGCAACTGAAAACCCAGGGCCTTGGCGTGGGTGTCATTTGCATACATTACAATTGCACAGTGTTTAAAAACTGCAAATTGGATTTAGTTTCCCCCTGGCTACCTGCCCATTTTTCTTTAAATTGATTTATTAATGTCCACTGTTGCTTTGCAGTTTTATCCTTTTAGCAATAATAGATGTAATATATCACAAAACCAAATTTTTAAGAGTACATCATTAGAGTGATGTAGCACTGGTAATAAACCCCTTCACACTTGGATGAACTTAAATCAGTTTCTCTTTATTGATTTTTGGTCATAACATAATTTTAAAGTTCAACTTAGTTAATAAAAAAAAGATTTGTGCTGCTGTTGTGTGGAAAACACCAGTGCTGTAAGTTTTCATGTCATCTGTTGCAAAGGCTCTTCTGGTTTTATATATTCCCTCAGAAGGTGGCTCGGCACTATATAGCCTGTCTTATCTTCTCTGCTGCCCCGCGTTTATCTGTCTGTTTTTATTGCCACACGACTCACCGCACAATAGATCTTTACCCGGCGACCATCTATCCAAGCACACGCAGTCACTTTATCTTTCCAGCAGCTTTTTGAGTAATGGTCATTTGCATTTCACCGAACTCTCACACTTCAAGGGGGTTCTGCGTCGACAATAGCATTTGCGTGACCGTGCTTTTTACTGTCTTCCAGCAGAAAAGCAGTAATTCACTTTTTCCACTTAGGGTTTTTTTTAAAAAGTGTATTTAAAAAATGTATTTGTGTGCTTGTTCTTTCATGTTGGGGGTTTTTTTTTAGTACATTTTTTTTAATCTTCCAGAAGCACAAAGTTAGTGACAGCTGAGCTTAGGGATTTACTGGTAGAAACTGCCTGATAAGGAAGTATATGATTGAGTTGGGCTTATGTCCTCCTCCCCTGCCCCCCAGAAAGGTAGGATAGTGGTTATGGTACAGACTAAAGATGTGGCTTCGCTGCCATCACATTTCCAAGGACAGCGTAGATGCTCCCGCTCCTTTGGCTACCAGCACATCTCCATAGCATGAGGACCATAGACCAAAACCAAGGGCCAAACCCAACAAACAAGCCAAAAATACCCCAGGCTGAGGTCTCACACCTCTGAAGAACATGAACTGCTCAAACTCTTACATTTTCTTACAGTCCCATCAAATAATTTTAGAAATAAAAGACATGAAAACCTACTAGTTCTCAACTTGCAAGCCTGGGTGTTGCACCAAGATAGTACCCAAGTATTTTATTTAATTGGTTTTCCATTTCTCTCATTTCATCTCCACAATGAGCTCCTACAGATATAAAAAGAAGGCGATTGGTCCTGGAAGAGTTTATAAATTGGTGAGGGCTGATAAGATATACAGGGGTTGGAAAGAAAGGTGAAACTGCGACCCCAGATCAGTTCTAGAAGATGCTGCGCTACAAACTTATCTGTCCAACAGCTAACCTAGTCCAACACAGCCTAGAGATATCTCTATGCATTGGCTCGTTCCAGAAACTTCAAAGAAATGCACAAAAATGAGATCACTTGGAACTGGTGGCCAATAAGGAGCCTCTATGATTAACGAAGAGAACAGTTTGCTTCTGTCCCAGACAGTGAATTAGTCACACAGACGCTCATTCAACAAGGAACTTTGGGCTAGTCAAATCTGTATTTAGTGGCACATCACATATAAAATTTGTGTTCCTAAAAATCAAAGACATGAATAGGTGAATCATAGCATAAATCTTACATGCTGACCACCAAAAAACATTATTCTTGCAACAACAAGGAAATTCTTACTTCAATACATTATCATTGGCTTTGACTCAAGAAGAGTAATTCACTCCCCAGCAAGCAGTTATCTCTGGTTTTCTTTTGCTAAAAGGGGTGTTTGTGTATGTTCTTAATAAAAACATGCCCTTCCATCCACCACACTGAACAGCTGCAGGTGGGATTCAGACTCGCACCAGCCCATCCACTGACACACAGGGAAACTCTGTGAAAGCAAAATACATAAAGCAAATGTTTTTATGACTAAGTTGCCTTGACTGGTTAAACAAAGACAAGAAAAAAAGGAAGAGGCTTTAAGTTTTATAATTTTCATTCCCAGTCTGTCTTACAGTTGGTTTTTTGGGTTTTTTTTTGATGGATTTAAGATTCATTCCTCTAGCTCTGTCCTGGAAAATTTCCATCAGTAGCTACTTACAAGAAAAAATACTAATCCTCTACCTGATACATATTGTCCAACAAGAAGCAGCAGTTCTGATTTGGCCTGAGAAGGGATATACAAGGCACCAACTTGCAGCATGACTAACCTCCCAAAAGCAGAGGGGTGTTTGTTTTCCTGACCCCGGGCTCAGCAGCACATTCCTGAAGTGCCCCGCCAACAGCCCCGTTCCTCCTCACTCTATTCCAAGCCAGCTGCTAATGAGGAAATCCATAACCTTTTTACAACAGATGCTGTGAAATATTCTTTCTTGATATGTAATGGTGTATTGATTTTTAATTTCAAAATATGCAAACATGACATTTGCAATAGTGACTCCATACAAACAAAAGCTGTATTTTTGGACTTTTCAATCTGTAACACATTTTGCAAGCATTTGCCATCAATAAGTAGGCAAAAAAACCCAACCCTCACCGTGAGGGGTTCCTTGCCTGTAAAAATAGTACAGCTATGGATTTCACCCTGAATAAAACCTCTCATAAAAAGCCGATGTAAACAGCTGCATGTAATGAACTTGTCAAACCTCAAGGTTAATTTAATGCCACGGTAATAGAGGTATTTCCAGTGGGGCAGTACCTCTACCTTGACTCTACATTTCCTGTTATAATCCAACAGCATTTTTCAGGCTCCCAACCTCCCTTACTGGATGTATGTCCCTGTCTTTTCTTCCTTTGCAAGGGTAATGGTGGAAATACCAAAAAAGATTCATCATTTGTACAAATAAGATTTAAGAAAAATATGTTTTCCATCTGTAAAATGATTCTTATTCCTGATTCATTGAGAAACTGGGAAAGTAAAAAATGTGCAGTGCATCCACTTTGTCATAGGTCCTCACAGCTGGGGAGGAGGGAGACCAGAGTGGTCACTGCTGCCTCAGCAACACCTTTTCAATTAAAAAAAAATGGTGTGGCCACGCTGAGCAGCACAACCTGTGCTCACTGGAAAGGTGATTTGAGGGAAACTACTGAGAGGGCCAGCCTGTCCCAAACCAAATCCCAGGTGAAGCAGAAATGGGTCATGTTTTCCATAGCAAGGTAAAACTTCTATATTGCTGAAAAAGCACTGAGGAAATACACAGTCATCAATACATTAGATGATATCAAGATTTCTTAGGAACAATCATGATTAGCTGTCTCTGTCTGTTTTGGAGAGGCAAGTATTTAAACTGCTTTTTGAGTTCCCTTACAATTTTAAATGACTGAGCCCCTCTTCTATTCCTCATATACATATAAATGTTACCTGTGGTGGCAAAACCAGCTCTGCGCTATGGACAGATGAAGAAAACAACCACAGGGCACATCTCCATCTGGGAAAAACTGGCATGGCTTTACTGACTTCAGTGGAATGACATTGACTTACACCAGTTGAGACTCCAGACGTACATTTCGTTTCGAATTCATTACTAATATACTCAAAATATCGTCCTGGAATTGATGTCCTGTAATAAAATATCATCTCAAGAGTGCACACACTGAGTGTCAAGGAGAGGGAAACAAAACACATCTTGCATAGACTTATGCCATGTTCATAATCATTATCTTAATTTTTAAGCAATTCAAAAGGAAAAAAAAATGCTGAATATTTCTTGGGATGCACCCTATAATCTTGCAACATATTTAGAATAGGAAATCAAAGCACAGCTAAACTACCAATTGTGTCAGCAAAAACAGCCTTTCATGGCAAAATGACAATTTTCTGTCTTTGAAATCAGGCAAGAATGAAAAGTGGTTTGCTCTTTTATTGTGCAAACCAGCAAAAATACATTCCTCCCTGCAAGACTTTTTCCAAATTAAATATGTATTTTTTTTACTGTAAGCCTCTTTGAGATCAGTCATTTGGTAGCAAAAGATTAAAAAAAAACAGCATTTAACTAGACAAAGGCAAATAATCAAGCCATCAGCATTTTGAGCAGCTACAGGTTTATCCAAATATTTAGCGGGTTTATTTTTACCTTCTTCTAAATGCTCTCCCCATGTGTAATTTTGACCCCGTTGTGTAAAATAGCACCAGACCTCAGCCCAGCTCACCTCTTGGAAAGTCACTGTCCCTCACCACAAGGCCCTTCTGAATGCTGCAAACCAAGAGGCATCAGCATGGCACAAGCAATTTAAAAGGAGGACTGGTTTAGGTGACCTGGTAAATCCCTAATTCTAATCCCTGCCTGGAGCTTCTGTGGCACTGGGAACATTTCAGTGCACACCTTTGGGCTTTTGTGATTTAGCAGGAAACTTTATTTTTCTTTTTCCTTCCCAAGATAATCCAAGTGATTCTGTACGAATGGAGACCTTCAACCCCCACACTCCTCCAGGCACAGGAGCCTCGGGAGGAGCTGCAGGAAGAATCAAGTGCTTATGGGCAAGGTTTGCTTTGCATCCCGTTGCCCTCTTTAGGCACCAGAGGCTATAGGGCACACCCTAAACGCAGGAAGTAAATGGGACACCCAGTTATTCACCCTGAGCAGCCAATACTGCATCAGGTTCCTGTAAGACCGAGCAACACCAGTCCCACCCAAATCACTAGGCCGTGACAACACACAGCCACTTGATAAAGCCAAGGTGTAAACAAAACCAAAATGACCTTACACTGCTAGCTCAGCACAAGAGGCCACAAAAACTGGGGGGAACAGACACCCCAGTGTTAACCTCTGCCCAAGAATAATAAGAAAAAGACACGGCAAAATGAGATTCAAGTTTTGCCGGCAGAGTCCCGGCATGGAGCTTTGGGGCACAAATTAAACGGCAGCGGTAGGAGAGGCAGCGACCATGGTGAGATGTGTGATGGGATGGATGGATAGATGGATGGATGGATGGATAAATAGACAGATGGACATCCCTGCCTTGGAACAAGATACAAATCCATTACCAAAGCAGCAGTGGTGGAGGGATCCCCTGCGCGCTTCGCTAGGCAGACTGAGAGCAAAGCACTCGGCTCTTCCCTTCAGTTTCCAAGGGTTTTAAAGTACACTAGAGTGCCACACTTTGTAGAATTGCGACCTTCACAGAGGGCTAGTGGATTTGCTGCCACATCTGCCCCATGCTGGCACTGCTTCCATGACCAGTGGCCAGCACAGGAAGGGAACAGTTTGCAACCTGACTCTGCAAGGATTCCCCTAATTCCAAGATGGGTACGTTAGGGCCTAAAAAAAAGGAGATATTTCTTTGAGTGGCATTTACTCCTCTCCTCTGTCACCACTTTAAGAGCCACAATTGAGACTGGGAAGCATTACACAGGTCCGAGCACACACTATATTTGAACTGCTGGAAACTGTAAGAAACAGCAGTATCACATTATTGCTTGGGACAGACTCTGCTCCCAGCATTTTCTTCACCTTCCCAACTGGGTGGGCACACAAGCTTTGTCTGTTCTGGCAGCTGCACTTCAAGATTCAAACAGCAGAAATGCCAGAGTGGCAGATGACAGGAAAAAAAGAAAAGCAGTTTCAGGCTGTCATTAAGTGAATTCTGGAGTTATTTTACTGACTTGCTAAAAACTGTAGCACTGGGGAGAAACAGAGTCACATCAAGGAAAAAAAATACCACTCCATAACTGCACAAGTGAGTTTTAGAATCCTTTGGCATTTATTGAAAAAAAAAAAAACAAGACTCAGCTGAGTGTAAGTAAAAATAAGGCTGGCAAACTGAGTACTGGTTTCTAATGGGTAAAAGCCATAGGGAAAGATAAGCCAAATCAAGGGCAAGAGAGCACTCCCCTCTCCACAAGTCTCTGGCTCAACTGTGGTCTGCCTGTTCTCCCTCAGCAGCCCTGTTACCCATTGCCCCTCAAACAGTTCCTCCCCCACACCCGACAAACCCCTCAGCCTCCAGGTTTGCCCAGTGTATTGAGTTTTTTCCACCCCTCCACTATGTATATATGAAAACACAAATTACACAGCAAAAGACAACTTCTGCTGCACCAGAGAGTATTGCAAAACTTAAACTCGCTCTGCTATGTTTGAGCCATCTTACTCAACAACAAATTATCAAAGAGTCTGTGTTCTGCTGAACACTTTGCATTTAAAGGGGGAGATTTGCCTCTGATTGGATTATAACATAAGTGAAAATTCATGCGTATTAATGATAAAATCCTTTATTGGGGTAGAGATAAATGTATAGTCATGGGGCATATTAGTAACTAACTTTTAAATAGAGATTATTTCTCCAAATAAAAAGGCAGAAATAATCCCTTCTAAACCTGTTTCATTTTTAATACTTGCTGCCAACAGCTAGATCTGCTTTCTTCCATTCCTGATACACCATAAAACCTTACAGCTTGTAATATCTCCTCTGTGTATGTGTCGCATCGCTTACTCAACAAAAAAACCCAAACTGTAAAACTGAAAATTGGAAAAACACCTGTGAAAAACTGGTGGTATGGGGAGGTTCCTGACATCTGGGAAGGATTGATGTTCTCCCCACCCCTAGGGAAGGGAGGGCACGGGGAGCACTGGGTGAGTCACTTGGCAGCCCATCCTCCTGACATCCATCTCCAAGCAGTGAAGGACGAGAAGGAAATTGCACCATTATCAGGGCCATCCTCAGCAACACGGGTGCCAACTCTGAGCATGTCCTCTGCAAATCATGGCAGGTGACAACCTAAGGAACAGCTGAAACTCAACGCTAGAGGGATCCTGATAAACCTGTGGAGAGAGTCTATCAGAAACCTAGTGAGGTCTGATAAGCCAAGGGCCAGTTTCAGCCTGGGGGTGCAGGCTAACACCATGCAGTGGCCAGTGGAGCTGTGGCCCACAGAAGGGCCAGAGGGCTCAGAAGCACTGAGGTGTCTTTGGGGCTCCCTATGCTAGCAGACAGGAGATAACCATACCTATCTTCCAACAGGAAGAAGGGCCCCATCCCTGCATGCAGTGATGCTCATTGAACCAGCGTAAGTCGCCTGCTCGGGTGCTGGGGCTTCCCTGGAGCAGGAATCCGAGCTGGGTGATCTCCAAAGGGCCACTTCTGGTGGCATCTTTCTCCTCCTGCAGCCCAAAAACAGGTAAAGGCTTTAAACAGCATCTCTGCAAACTACTTATCTTACTCTAGGACTTAAGCCCTCTATCACAGCCAGGCAACAGAATGAATAAATTTGCCTTCTGTCAGGCAGTATCAAAGATATGAATAAAGCATTACAAGGCAATTTCAGGAACGCAGATCTTTGAACTGTGCTCTGCTTTACACCCTCAACCACAGCAGCAGAGAGAAAAATCCCCATTCAGCACACTGGGATCTTCTTTTGATGTTGACTAGAGAGGGAAGAGACCATGCTCAAACCCTATGGATTATTGGTCAGTGTATAAAGAAATCCTCATGAAAGATGAGTCCTGCCTGGACTCACGTACGCTGGTGCAGCATAAATAGCAGGGAGATTTACAGCGAGGAGCTGCTGTGTCCTTTGACAATGCCCTGTCTAAGCAAAAAGCAAGTGAGATCCAGTGGCTCCCTGCCAGCCCACTCCAGCTAAAGGCCATGCCACACCAGTCATGTTATTGCACTGATGAAGAGCTTATACAAAAATAGGGAAAACTGTCCATCACTCACTCAATCTCTGTCTAAAATGATTTACTCATGCTAGCTTTTGCTCCCTTTCTTCCCGGCATTTCTTTCTTTTACTTCCCCATCTCCTTCTTCTTTTAGCCAGCATTTCCAAAAATGGCTACTGACTCACAGTCCTGAGGATCATACACATTAACGAGGCTGAAGATTTAGTTCACAATAAGATCAGGGGAGCTCCAAGGTAGGATCCCAAAGATGGGAGTTATCCCAAATCAAATGCTGCTTTTGAGCACACCAGTTTGGCTCTTTCCTTCCACTTTTTAGAGCCTCACATTGCAAGAAAATTCATCAAAAGCACCTACTCAATGTAACAGGATTGCTGGCAGAGGAGTCAGCCTCAGATACTTGTTTCTTATTTAGCCCAGGTTTCCTTTGAGGTCTCAGTCCTGTAAACTCACAAAGCACGTGAGCAATGCCCGTGACTTCTGGGAGCTACTCACATGTTTTAAGATGCACAAATGCCTCGGAGCTGGCAGGAGCCAGACGTGCACAGGCATAGAGCAAGCTTTTAAAAGTGGAGGAAACAGTCCAGTTAATAAATTACTTGTTAACTGATTCTCCAGTTTCAAACAGAACAACTGCAGTGAAAACAACACAGAAGAAAACATGCATTCAGAGTTCAGCCCTGCAGGACCCCCAGCTCCTTCCCTTCCCAGGGAATTCCAAGAAGGCTGCATGAGGCTCCCAGCCCAATGCATGAGCGGGCACTTCATGCCAAACAGAATCATCCTTTAATTTTCTCAATTACCTCAGTAACCAAAAGCACACGTCTAGAGCTCTGCCATATTTCTGACAGTAAGTAATGTTTCTCTGCAGTAGATTCAGTTAGTTATTCTCCACAAAGGAATTGTTTTTAAGGACATCCCGCTACATCTCTACGCTGTATTTGTGAGAGGAAAAGAACTTCTGACCTGGAATTGCACTCAGTGGAACATCTGTAGGCATCCAAGATAATATCTTTTCTAATGTGAAGACACGGCATTTTAAATGTGACATCTTTAACGCTTTTAATTTAACCACATCAGCATCACCATGGAATGGACTTCCTCAGAATCATTTGTGTTATACACATATGAACGCGACATATATCTCTTTATATCTTTTTTTTCCCAGAGTTTTCCTTGACTTGTTTTTATACATTTAATGTTTGCATTCTGCAATTTTCTTTTTATCAAAGCTAAAATCACAGCATTTCTGGACTTTGGGGTTTAGGAATGCAAAACATCACATCGATTTTGAAAGGAAATAAAACTGGAATCAGGGGAGTCTGCAGTTACTCAGCATCTGAATATTAGACTGGATGCTTGGGTATGGCAAAGTCACAGCTTACACAACAATTTTGCACAGTTAAAAAAAGAGCTCATACATTGTATCTTGGGAATAAATTTAAGACACAAAAGCAGCCATTCTGCTTCATGGTTGCTTAAAGTTACAGAAACTTTAATCATTCCAGCACCCAAATCTTTCCTTACACAGCGAGGAGATTTTCTGACCATGAAATGGCCATGTCAGCACTGCTCCTGCACTGGCAGGATCAAAACTCACCACTTTTTCTAGGAGACAGATTCCCCAGCATGCAGCAAAGCAACCCAACCATCTCTGGCAGTCAATATTTCTCCCAATCTCTTGATTTTCATCAGCATTCCTCCTAAAATCCTACATTTCCAGTGACCGCTTCTCTCATCAATAACAGCTCAGGGCAGGTTCCCTTCCAAGTGAAATGGTCAACCCTGGTTTTAATGATAGTTTTGACACACTGAAAGGTTTTCCTGAGGGAAGGAAGTGGTGGAAAAAATGGCCCTACCAGCACCCATATCTAAAAATAAAAGCATATACCAGTCATTGGGGGAAACAGTAACAAAATGCTATTGAGATTAAAGCTGTGAACTCTTCAAGCAGCTGACTGCCTGCCAGAAACCCATGCAAGAGCACAGTGTGGCACTATCCAGCCCTTTGCTGAGCTTCCCAGCACAAGGGCAGCACCCAGCAGAGCCCCCCAGTACCCACCAATGTTCATCCTACCAGAGGAAACAGCCCTTTGTGTGCAACCCCTGCAAAGAGCAAGGACTCACCCCCAAATGCTCAGCTAATGCCAGTTTTTTATCTGACCAGATGGATTTAACAGGCAAGGCTCCCCATTATCAATGATTAGTAGCATCATCCTCCTATGTCCCCTGTCTCTCAAGGGAGCAGGTTTAATGCAAAGCCCTTCTTTCAGTTTCCATTTCTTATTCCTCACCCATCCCTGCAGCCCTGCTATCTATTTTGATGAAAGAGGAATGTGTCTGTGCCTTTCAGTATAACCTGAGAATTTTCTTCCAAAACAATTCCCAAAAATTTTGGCTTGCCTCTAGCCATTTACTTCTTATTTGGATAAAAATCTGAGAGATCTCCATTTGTACATGAAATTAGGCTTTTGAAGAGAAGTAAACTAAAGGAATCAAAAGCAACACTGCCATGTGATAAGCAGAGTTAATTCTTCACAGGGGCACAGCAGCACCAGGTGTAGCTGAAAAATAACCTAAAGAAGGTTTCCTGCTACAGAACCACATTTTCTAAATTTTTATTTGCCAGAAAGGACAGGGTTTTTCTGGCTGTGTTTTTTTTGTTTTGGTTTGGTTTTTTGGGGGGTTTTTTGTTTATTTGTTTGTTGTTGGGTTTTTTTTGTTCACTGTGGCACCTCCGTGGGATGACGGAAATGATGATGAAATGACTGCCAAATTTTTTGCCCCCATCACCTGAAGGATCAAGAACTTTGCTCCTCTCATTCCTTCAATTAAACAAAATGTCACTTAAGTATAACATCTTACTGGAGTGCACAGTCTCAGTGCTTGTAACTGAGGAAGAAAACATAATATTCAGCCTTAAATAGCCAACCTTCATTTATGAAAGGCATTGCCAACAATAACTAGAAAGTTCTGTTTTTAGACCAAGCATTCTTGGCAATTATTTGTGGTAATTGTGTCTCAAGCTGGTGTGATTTCATAAACAGGGCGATCTCACACAGAGCTAGGAATAACACCTTTTTTTTTTAATATTCCTCATGCAAACAAAGTGAAGAATTACAACCAATCTCTGAGGGGTAAACTAAGCAAAGATAATAGAAAGATACTGGAGTGGTAAAACACCTGCATTTAAACAGAACACCTTTTTTGGGGATCTATACAAAGGGCTCTAGTTACAAACCCTAAGAGCATGAAAGTTTGTTTGCTGGGGGGGTGACGGGGTCAGGGCTTCTGTAAGAACTAAGCAATGGTACAGCTGCATAAGCTTACCAAAAAGAAGCAAATATTAAGCCACAAAGACAGCACAGAAGACCTTGTCTGTTAGTGCTGTACTTGTGCCACCCATACATCTTAAAGTCAAAACCATGCTGAGAGCCTGAGGCCCACGCAGCAGCAGCATGCAAGTGTCCCTTGCTTCTTGTGCAGCCCCCTTCCCTCTCTTTCATCCTGTGTTTTAGTTTACTTGTCAAAGATAAGGGAGAGCATCCACCAAGTTTCCTATGCCATCTTCTGACAGCTGGAAGAGCTGGGGCATCTCGCCATGTGGTCCCAGAGCCACCGGCAAGGCAGGATGCAGGAGCCAGAGGGTTGCTCTGGCTCCCTTGGAATGGGGCTGGCACCCAGGGGACTCTAGATGTGCCATGGCACCGTGGGACCTGGCCTGGCCAACTGACCATCCAAGACAGGGAGAGGAATACAGACTGCTGCCCCAGCCCAGCTCAGACAAATACAACCCACTTCGTATATGCAGGTATACAACCTAATGAGCCTTCCTGCTCTGCTTCAACACCTATTTTCCATTTAGCTACTTCAGAAAGGAGGTGGCATTGCACACAAAGTCCTTTAGCTGCTTACCAAGTCCCCAGAGGAGCAGGTATTTTTCCATGCATCTTTAAAGTAATGTTAATTACATTATACACAGTTGCAAATATACACAGGGGACAAGAGTGTACCTTTTAATTAAGTTACTATTGCTTCCACTGTCTCTTACCCTCATTCTCATCAGAGGATGAGGAAGCAAGGTTCCCTCACAGCTTGTCAAGCCTGTCCTGCTGCTGTGCTGCAGCACATGAGCCTCTGGGTCTGAGTCCCTCCAGATGCCTGTCCCTGCCTGACACAGGGCACCTACCTTTATGCTGCTATTTAAAAGATGTTATTCTCTCAGACAAGAAAAAAACACAACATGGCATCTCAAAAATGTTTCCTGGGAATGGTTGGCTGAAAGGGGGACAATCTTTCACCTAATGCCCTTCATCTATTAATACTCATGGAATCATACACCTTACCAAAATACACACCAAGTCCACAGTCAACACCCCCTCTGCTTTTTGCTGGGCTCACCAGTCCTCATTCAGCCAATGGTGCCTGTAAATCACAAGCATTTTTACTTATCTGGCACTAAATTGTAAGAACAACTTAAAAGGATGTTCAGCACAGTCAGTAAATACTATAAATCCCACAGTGAACATATGTAGTCATACACAAATTATACAAGATGATGAAAATTGATTTGTAAATGAACATACGCAAAACAATTTTTTCAGGGATTACTCCTATAATTCCTTTATTGAACTGGGAAGTATCTCTTATCCATCATTGTTGCTTTAAATTTATTAAATTAAACGTTTACAGCAGATCTAAGGATGGGTTATAAAGCCAAAATGAGGGGAATTTTACTTATTAAAAAAAAAAAATCAGAATACTTAACAGTGAACTCTGTGCATGGGGGTCAAGCCACTCCTTAACTGTATTGCAACTTCTCCCCTCCACATTCTGCAGTAATACAGAGCTACAGGAACAGCCCTTGATGATTTAGCTCTTCCACGCCAAGAAGCTTGAAAATTTGTTCTGCATGTTATTGATTTGAAACAGTTTTAGTCTGAACTACAGACACAACAGGGTGGTGAGTCCAAGTTAACCATTCTATTAAAAAAAAAATTAAAAAGTCTGCAAGAAAAAAGAACCAACTGAAACTATCCCAATCATGGCTGAGATGAGCAGAATAAGCATTCTTTCAAGTAAAACACTGTACACCCTCTTTATTCAATGTGTGTTTATGCAACCAGTGTACAAGTCTGTTACAGAGAGCTCTGCAGACCAAGGCCACAGGTTCTGTAGGGCTGATGATAACAGGCACCAGTGGGTGTGTTAAGCTCAACAAATTCAACTCCGTATCTGCCCCAGGTCCAAGGGACTCAAGTGATTTTTAAAAAAACAACCAAACTCCTCCTAAGCCAGCCCACCCTCACAGGACTCTGCATGGGTGGAGGGTGTGCACACACAATAGATGATTTAATTTAGGGTTAGCACACTCAAATTGAACATGTTTCTTCTCAGCAGAGAGGTTCTCAGACTGGCATTGTCACAGCACACTGCTCTTCAGCTGGGGGGAGTATGTGGAAAACATGCAGAGTGCATTATTGTTCAATGTTCAGTGGAAACAGTAAAACAAACTAATACCAGTAGCAGTCCGTTTACATTTTTATATTTCAAGAGATAATGCTGGCTCATTTATCTTCCTCCTAATGAAAAGGGAATCAAGCTCACACTAACTCGGTTAAGTGACAAAGCCTAAGGTGGTGCATGGAGCAAGTGCTGTCGGATGGAATTGACAGCAGGAAGCGAGGCAAGGCGAGGTGCTGCAATGCAAACTGGTGCTCCAGCCTTCCTCCTCGCCTGCAATATGCACGCGTGGTTTGGGGGCAGCAGAGCCTGTTACTGCAAGACAAATTCAGAGCTAAAAGGATATGGCAGCCCTCCACACTGTAGTCTGATTGCATTAGACTGAGCACAGCACAAGAAATAAATATTTAGACAGGGTAGATGGCACCCTGAACACATCCAAGTGTCAGCTCTGATCTCCGACGAGTGAAAAGCACCCTCCTCTTCCTGTGCTCACGTGAAGCCCAGCACCTCTCACTGCCTCATCCAGATGGTGTGCGGGCAGACCCCCTCTGCCTCATTCCTAGACAGCTAAAAACCACAGCCAATCTGCCGTGTTATTCCTGTCTCCCTGTGCTGGCTCATCTATCACTGCCAGTGCATCAACTGCTCCACACACTCCTCGCTGCTGCTGCTGTTTACAATTAGGAAGGAAAGGGAAAATCTCCAAGCCCTACATTACAATTGAGCTTCAGTTGCACAGTAGGCAATTAAGAAATTTGGGAGCTTGCAACTTCCCAGGAGGTAGTGGACTTAATTAAAATTAAAGCAGTTCATTTGAAGAGGGTGGTGTGACCCTCTTTCTGCCAGACTTTGGGCCCTTGGAAACCCCTCACTGGTAGCTATGTTAGCTCTGAGTATTAGGATAAATGTTTTCATATGCAAATCGAGCAGCATTCCTCGGTGCCCAGCCTACAGAGTGGCTTTATTGCTTCTCCCACACAGTTGTGCCCAGCAAACAACAAAAGGCAACCTGTGTTTATAGGGCACTGGCCTGACATTCAAGAAATCTGTGCTCAAAATACTCAGCTGTGCCAAATGTCAGCAATGTGATGTGGGCAGGTCAAACACTGCTCTATCTCGCAGTTCCCCCATCAGGAAAAATGGAAACAATTTGTACTTCTCTCCCACTTAGCCTGTATAAACCCATGAAGGTTTCAGAACAGGGGTGGGCTCTAATTACACAGGAGCACAACCGTAAAACCATAAAAGATGGCCCTCTCCACACTGTCAGGGCCATCTCGCACAACAAGAAGCTAAAAAACACTGGGCCAGGTGCTACATCCTCTCCCTCCTGCTTCTCGGGCTGTCAAAAAACCAATTCACACTGGGTACGTCTGGTCAGTGCCACGCAGTCCCAGCCCTGTCTGGGCTTGGCAGCCACCAGCTGCTCTCTGGCGCGTTGGACGTGGCACGGAGGCTTTGCCGAGGGGGATGTGGGAAATGGAGGTCCCCTCTGGTGGCACAGAGGCTTTGCCAAGGGGGATGTGGGGAATGGAGGTCCCCTCTGGTGGCACAGAGGCTTTGCCAAGGGGGATGTAGGGAATGGAAGTGTATCCCTTGCTGAAGTGTTTGACCCAATTATAGCTGCGAGAGCAGAACCAGAGGAATAAAATTTAAGCTGCAATTTGTGACAGCAGAGCTTCTGCTGGATTCAGACTAATTGCCCAACACTAGCTGTAATTGGTGCACATTCTCCAGTGCAGGGAGAACCTCTATTTGTTTTAGGAGAAGCAGCTATAGCTTCAAGGGGTGAAACAGCAGCAAGCACATTCCCTACAGCAACATAAGTGTTGTCCCAAAAGATGCTACATCAGAGCAGCCACATTCCTGCTCCACTCACCCTGTGGAGGGCTTCATCACCTGCAGCAGAAAATGTAGCAGTAAGATGTACCTCCCAAAAATATCAACTGTGATGGGGAACCAAACAGGTAGACAGCTAAATGTATTGTCCAGTGATGCAGGTGAAGCCCAGAATGCTCATGGCAGTGGGTTGCCCAGGAAAGCAACAGAGAAAGGTGCTCAATGATATCTTGTGCTACAGGGTGTATTAAGAAGATGCCATCAAAAAAATCACAAGCTGTAAAGGAGACTAACAAGGCACATGGACAGGGATTTTCACGAGGCATCCTGCCCGCCTGAACATGACACAGCCTGAAATGAAAGTTGACAGCACAAAGGGAGGAAAAATTATCACAGTGATACAACCTGAGGTTGTTGCTGCCCAGATCCTGTTCTGACATCTGAAAAAGCACTGGCCCACAACAGTGAACCAAGACAACTTAATTGCTCTTTCATGATAATTACTGTTGGTTGGCTGTTCTTCCTTCAATACACATTAGCCCATTTGAGCTGTTTAAGGTTCCATTTGCAATCTCCCGGGGTCTCTAGCACCATCCCATTATATCTTAGCTAGAACAGGGTCATCCCGAAAAACATGGCAGAACAACAGGATCAAGCAGTGCTGAAAACAGTGGAATGAAGCACCCAGAATCCATAATAATGTCTTCTGTGCTGCTTTTGAACGTTGCTGAGCTTTCCTGGCAACTGTTCAAGCATTCTCGCAGCTCAGCCACTGCTATGCAAGAGGCCAAGGCTCTGTAGTGGAAAGCAGAAAATACTATAATTGTTTGAAAAGAGGACAGTAAAGTTTAAGTGCATCAAGAAAAAAAAAAAGAAACAAACCCCAAAAACACCGAGATTTGTAAAGGTGAAGGAAAACTGTGAACAGAAGCAGGGTCTTCTCCTAAATTAAGTGTTGCTTCTTGCACCTGGTAGAGCACACTGCAAAAACCCACCAGTTCACATCCCTTCCCAGCAGCAGCAGCAAGACATGGCCAGCACAAAATTTGCCTTTTTTATGGGTAACCCAATGCATTCTGTCCTGCCTGGTCCAAAAATCCTTCTGCAAGTGTTTGGAAAAAGGCAGCAAGGCTCCATGGATTCTTTGGTTTGACCCATTGCAGGGTTCTTACTCCACACAACTAAAGCACAGTGGATTGGCAGCACCAGTGGATGTCCGAGTGATGAGGAGTCTCCAGACAGTCATTACTCCTGAGGGATGCACCTTCTGTGTGCCATTACACAGGGCAGTAAACTGAATTCTCACTAGGAAAGCAGGAAAGTTGCCTCCTGTTTGCCAATAAATTGCAACTAATTGCTCAAGTTGCCAGGAATCGAGGCAGATTCTATACATTTTATGCAACTTAAATACACAGGAACACGTAGGAGGTTGTGTGTAAACCTGTAACGTGACAGTAGAGGAAACAAAGAAAAATGGCTAATTTATTCTAATAAATTCATTCAAGCCAAGCAGGTAGCTGCCAATTGCTCTGTTTAAAAAGCTCCTATTAACAGTGCCAGTTTTTCATGTGAAGTGTTTTGATTGTGACTATGCACACTGTCACCTGAATTACTGCAAAGACAGAACTATTGATTTTGCCAGTGTCTGCGTGCAAGGAAGAAAAAACCTTAGGCATTCTTTCTTTCAGTCTATCCCTACTCACCCAAGCACTACACAAGTGTTTCAGAGCACTGAAGTCCTCTTCAGTCTTGATTAAACCTTTTATTCAGTCAAGTTCCCAAGATTTTTGGCGAGAACACTTTTCCTGCATCGCGTTCTGCCTTCGAAGGGTTGCACAAGGCAACGTCTGAGAAACTCTCCAGTGGCCTTGCAAGTCCCAGCATGCGACAGGATGTCACTTCACAGCAGACACGGTTCAGTCCCACATTTTCATACACTTTTACTCAGGTGGTGTTTTCATGCTATTGTTTTCCCTTACTGACTGAGGTTGGAACAAGCACAAATCACAAAGCAAGGTGCCTGACAAGGCCACATCTTCCATTTCAGTCTCAAAGCAGTTCATATAAAGCAAATTTGACAAAATTACAGTGGGAAATCTGAAACTCATCCCCCAGGTACATCACAGATGCAGGAAACATTCAAGGACGAATTTCTGACAAAGCAGGGCAGTTCTGCCTCCTGTTTGGCTGTAGATTTCAATAGTTGTCTGCAGAACTGCTGCAGGGCTGCTGGAGCAGAAGATTTTGAAGCTACCGAGACAGAGGGAAGCCTGAATGAGTACCTGAGCAAAAGGCAAGGATTTATTTCTTGCCTAAGGCCCACTTGAGCCCTCCAGCTGCCTTGTTTGTCCAGCTCTTTGCCTCCTCTGAGGCACTGGATGCAGTGTGTGTCCCCATGGGGCTACAAGCACATTAAAGAGCAAAAGACAAATTACTAACTAGTGTTGATCCTCCTTACCTGCTTACAGTTAGCAGAGTTTGCTTTAGAGAGATAAAAGGAGTTGCTTTAAACACAGCTGTGACTGAGATCTGGTGCCTCAGACTTGATCTCGATGATCAAAATGCTTAAAATGTAAGGACAGACTAGGGACACAGAAATGCAAAACCTGGTCAGGGGCTCATTTACAAGGATGCTTACTTCAAATCACCACTGGCCCCAATTAGCCCACAGGCAGAGGAAATGTCTTCAGAGAACACATTCTTTTATCCCTGCCTCCAAAGGAGCACGATTAAAAGAGTTCAGGGTATCTTTGCCACAGTGGGAGCATCAAGTCAAATGTGAAATAAGCAGGGAAGGCAAGCGGATCACTTATTTCCCCTGAGAGAAAATGATGCATGCTGACAGGCTGATAAAACCACTAAAACCTGATCCTGCTCATCACATGGCAGGGTCAAACAAATCCCATGCAAATCTCTGCCACGCTTCCCACAGCTGTACAACAGCCAAAGCAACACCAGACGAGCAATAAAAGGAGAAATTAACTCTCCAACACTGTAGCAAATGCTGCAACACTCTGGAAATCTTTGGAACACATTTCCCCACCCAGGTCTTTAGAGCCAAAGATCCCTCCCCACGAAGTAAGCTTTAAATACCACACAAGAATTCACGGAGTGGATAAAAGCACCACACACGAGGTCACCATGAAACACTGAGTAAAGACGCGACTGTGCAGAGGGAGATGTTTCATTGATGGGACTAAACTTTCCCATGGCACTGATGACCACAGGAGCACTCTGGCAGAGGTCTTTACCGCCCGCCTGAATGGAGACAGAGCCCGTCCTCCTTGGTAACATCTCTACAGAAGCAATATTCCTGCTCTGGTTCAGATGTTGACATTTACAAAGAGGCTCAGAGGGAGGCTGCCCACCTCTGCCAACCTGCTCTGCAGGCACATGGGTTGGGTCTCTATTTGCACCTTTACCTCCGGCTGAGACACAGGTGCAGGCTGATCGCTGGCCCACAGGTCTGAACCACCCCAGCCCATGAGCACCTGAGGTGTCTGTGCCAAAACCCACGGGAGCAGTGCCTGCCTGGTGCTGGGAGAGGAAGAACATCACTGTAGTGCCTCCCCACCTGGGAGGTGCCAACACAGACAGTGCATTTCCATAGCTCAGTTTTGCCACTCGGCAAGTGTAGGTGATAAGTTTTGGCACTCCCCTTCATCTAACCCTCACTGTACACAGTTTGTCCCCATGCTGTTGCTCTCCCAATCATCCTTTTAACTGCTTTCATAGTGTCAGTAGTGGAGTGCATTGGGTCTGGCTGAGCTGGAGTTAATTTTTCCCATAGCCGCCCTCATAGTGCTGTGCTTTGGTAGCTGGAAAGGTGCTGGCGCAGCACAGGGGCAGAACACAAAGCTGTCACATATCTCAGGGACAGGGCTCCCTGAAGCAAGCATGCAGGGGGGCCAGGGCATGGCAAGGCAGCCCATGGGACGCTGGCAGCCTCCACACAAACCGTCCTGTCCCCTCAGCACAGCTATGGGGCACTGACCACCGTGTGAGCATCTGCAGGGCATCCAGGATCCAAAACCCCCATCTAGGCATCAGACACCCAAATACTGCAGGCAGAATTTGCCCCCAGGATTAGCCAAATTGCCTGGACTCAGTGCCTCTGGTTCAACTCCCAACTAATCCACGATGTGTTTGGGATGGAGATCACCTCCTCCTGCACAAGGATCCCACATCTCAGGGTGCTTCAGTGCTATTTTTAAAACAGGTGATAAATTGTATTTTGAACTCTGTGCATTTATCTTACCATAATGCCAAAGCCACCCTTGACTTGTTACACTGCCAAATATGTGAACACTACAGACAGGCTCCAACCATCATCAGGGCTCGGGTCTGCAATGAAGAAGAAACCCATCCACAAGCTTTCAGATTCCAGCTCTGCAAGGAGCAGCAGGTAGGAAAGAACTCCTCACAATGGAAGACATAGCTCTGTTGTAATCTGTGACACACACTCAATTTTCAAGGAACCAAATTGGCTGTGAAGGCTGAAAGCCAAGGCCTGCAGCTCAGTTGGAAGGGCTGAAGTACTCGGATGAGAAAGCCCATATGCATCCGAGGGTTCCTCAGACTGCTCTAATTTTTCATAGTCAGACGGCTGGGCAAACTGGACACTGTCACTTTGCACACAAGCTGCTAGGGCAGGCTGTGTGCTTGGCCAGCTCCTCAGCACAAGCAAAATGGCATTGCCCAGACAAGAATCAACAAACAACAATTTAAAATGGGTTCTTTTCTTCAAGAGAGAAGGTTCTCTCAGTGCCCTGAGCACCCCAGCAGCCCTGCCCACCCCATCCCTGAGTGCAGCAGCATGGAGTGCTCCTGCATCTCCCCTCAGGTGGCCTTACTAGGACAGATCAGCAGGAGCATCCTCCTTTTGGGCAGATGCAAAGCTGCAGGAGACAACAAGAAGAAACCTCCCCTGAGCTCCTTATAAGCGGGTCCCATCAAATCCTTTCCCACTTTACCTAACCTCCCTAAAAATCCTTTTTAATCCACACACCCAGTGCTCCATGGCAACATGGCACATAAATAATAAAAAAAAACCAAACCAAACCAAACAAAACAAAACAAAAAAAAAAAAAAACCAACAAAAAAAACCAATTTCAATTAACTTTTTATGACTTCTTGAAAACCATCTGTGTAATTCTGCAGCATTTCCTTTTAATCCCACGGACAGAATTATGTTCATCTGCCTGAAACACCGCATTTGTTGTGACTATCACAAGACCTCATTTAGTGGACGTCACGGCCCATTACCTATTTTTAATAGGGAGTCACTGTCTCTCCAGTCTGTGTGTGCTGCAGCAGACACTGCAACTCCAGCCCACAGCTCCTGCCCACCAGCACCAAGCAGCACAGAATAAGGAGGCTTTGCTTGCACACCTGGGTACAAGTGTTTTGGAGTCTTGTCCCCTTGTTGTTTCATTTCTTTGGGCAGGTGTTCATGCCCATGCAAAGGGCATTTTCAGCATTTTACACCCACTTTTGACAAAAGTGCACCAGGACCACAGCAGCCTGGCACACATTTGAGTACACTTGGAGCCCTCTAAGCCTCACCAACATCCCATGGGACAGGGCAGGGCCCCAGGGGAGGGTTGCAAGCTGGTGGTCACTAGCAGGGCAGCCCCCCAGCCCCTTCCCACGTGTGCCAGCACAGGGTCTTGGTGTCCCCTGCTGTTCTGCTCTGGGGAGCCAGGGCACCCCCTTCTCCCTGCTCTGCCTTCCCCTTCTGTTTACAGAGCACTCACATGCTCTAAGGCTGTATTAGCACAGCCCTCAGCACTATGTGTCCCTGTAGTGCAAGTAATCTCATCATAAAAGTTGGAGAATTGGGCTGCCTTCGCTTCCCTCAGCTTTCCTACTAAAAAGGCTTCACCTCCTGATGTAGCAGAGGTATCTAGAAGGGGCTGCTTTTAATTTTCAGTCTTCTGGTGGGTTTTTAGTCTTTACAAGAGACCAAGAGCAAGACACTAGTTTTGAAAGAGTATTAGTGGGGCAGGTGCACAGAACTGGTCCATCTGCTACTCCAGGAGGCATTTTGAGCAGAGTTAAAGAACAGGGATGGCAAAACCACCACTGCTCAAAATCCGGCCTTCAGCCAACAGAAAGAGTTAAAGACTGATGTGGGCCCTCAGCAGGTTATGCCTGTTCCCAAGGCTCCCTGACACCCTCCTCTCACATCAGGTCTATCCACCTGTCAGAGTAAATATCGGAACGATTTTTTCAAGTGTCTGTCTCCCCCACTGTCATAATCACATGAAGGGCGTACTTGCCAACAATTAGGTAGTAGCTGTGTTGCACTGTGTAAATATTTGAAATGGAGATTTCTTGGGAAAGTGAGGGGTTGGGGTTATTTTCTTTCTGCAAATCCAAATGCTGTCAGAATGGTATGTGATAAAAATAAGTGATAAAAAATTCATAACAACCCCTCCAGGCTAGAAGAGTGGCTGCTTATTGTATTTACTAAGGCACTGCCTGTGAGCCTAAAGCCTGATTTCACACCAATCCACTCATTAAACATCTAGATCAACATTGTACAGATTAGGGTGAAATGTAAACAGCAACAGTGGATCTGCTGCAGGGATCACAGCACAAAGGCAACAGAAGCCCCATATGTTTTTTCTGAGAAATCATCCTTTCAGCAGCACCAATAAGCACCTTGCTCCTCCTTACTGTGCTCTCCCTCACCTGCTCCGCTCCCCCAGGTTTTGCTGAGGGATCAACAGCCCGGACCGAAGCATCGGAGCCAATCGGTGACATGCTTTTTCATGAATCCACAATCTCATTTATTCCATGGTGCTCTCCTGGGAAAAAACACACCATTCTATTGACTGGTTTTTTAAGCGGTTTCCCTTGCTAAGGAGGAAGGACTGCTCACTGACAGATGAGCTCTATGTGGTCTCCCCTGTGTATGTTTTCTCCATCTTAATGAGCTTACACAGGAAAGGTTAAAGCTAATATCAGAGATACCAATTGCTCAAAATCATGATCTGATAGGGAGAGATTATCACTCTGAAATGGCTCATTAAAAGGAGGCAGCTAATAGCTACACTTAAACCCTGGACTATCTTTCAGCATATATAGTATCCCTACACTTACAATGTGCTATTTTGGTTTTCAAAAAAAAAAAACCAAAACAAAACCAGAAACCTCAGCTTGCAGCTACTCGGTTTGAGGTAAAAAGGGTATCAGTGCTCTGACTTACATTCATGGTTCTGTGCTTTTAAAGCATAATTTTGGGTTTTTTCCTCCTCCATGTTGCTGCTTGGAAGACTACAAAAAGCGTAACAAAACCAGCTTGGCCAAAGTGCTTACACAGAGAAGAGAGAAGCCTCCTGCACCCAAGGATCTCCAGGACACTCGTCTCCTACTTTGCACAGAGAGACCACCCATGTATAGCTTTTGCATGTCTTTGCTCATGCAAGAGGAGAAAGGGAACTGTTATTTCCATTGCAGGAATAGCTACACACTTGATGGAAGATCATGGCTCTTCTGTATCAGGTACACCTCGTTCTAACACACAAATACACAAATAAAGTCCTACCTTGCAGAGCCTAAAGTCTAACTATGGGACTAACGGGTTGTAAGTAAGACTTGATAGGGAGGGATCAGTCCCCTGAACAAAAATCTGCCTCATCAAGCATCAGGACCAACACCTGCAGTACAACCCAGATGAGAGAACGCAACAGGAGCCTCATGCCATAAAAATAAACAGATCAATGAATGACTCAAAGAGCGCAATAAAAGCGGAATCAAAATCCAGATTTCCTGGAAACCCATCTCAGAGCCAGTGCTGGCAGAAGCGTTTCCCACAGCCACGTGGCAGCTCCAATCCAAGTGTGCTCCCAAGGAGGCACCTCTGAGGGGACGGCTGGTGGCCATGGCCAGCTCTCTGCAAAGCCTTGGTAGCTCTCTCTTGGTAGCCCCTGTCCTCCTTCAAGCTTCTGCTGCAGCTTGGGAAGGGCAAAAGGAGAGCATGTACCAAGAGTAAACAAGAGGTTTATTCCAGCCCTTCCCACCACACTCTCCTACAACAAAATTTCCCTGAAAACCAGGAAGAGCAGCTGCCCTCTGGAGATGCTCAGCAGCAATTTGTCTCATTTCACAAAAAAGCTCAAGCCTTTTGATTCACAGCACTTTCTGGGAGCACAGGCCAACACACTTTACACAGAGGATCCTCCTTTTTCAGACTTGGGTATCTGAAATGCTGTAAGAAAAAAAAAAAGGGCAAAAAGGACAGCCCCCACCATTGCTTTAAACCGTAAAACTGAGGCTGTAATGGAGGGCTCCATCTCTTTCAGGTCCCCATCTCAGGCACTGCTCATGCAACAGCTGAGCTTTTGTGAAGAACAAACCTACCCTGGCCATGTTTCACAGGCTAGCAGTGGACTGGTATTGTGTGACAATCTGGTATTATGTGAAAGAGCAGAAGAAGAACAAGATGCATCTCCTCCTTGGTAGCAAGGACATCAGCTGCCTGCTAGGTATTAAAACATGAAAGCCCTCCATGTACTGCCAGAGGTAAAAACCCTATTTCTCTGAGACTTCAGCCTCCAGATCCTCCTCCTTCCCTAATGGTATTCGTTTCTACATCTGTGCTTGTCTGAAGAAGTGTGAAACAGAATTCATTATGAAGATAAATGAGCTAAAACACAAGTCTCCACCAGTGACAAAAGCAACAGTTACGCAGTGCTGCACAGATCCAGGGGCCTCCAATGCACAAATCCAGGTTAATCTGCCACGTAACATAATTTGGTGGCAAAATCCCAAGTCATTACGTGTCTGGTGCAGAAGAACAGTTGACATGGAATCTTGCAAGCTGGCTCACCAGAAGCAGCGCTGTGCCTGTTACAACAAGGCCCTTCCCTGCCATTACTGGGGGGATAAAAGCAGACACTGTTCTGCTGAGGTTGATATCCACCACACTCACATTTAGCCATCCCAGCCCCAGGCAGTCTAATTAAGTACGACCACGAGCTGCTCCTACTCCTTGTTGTGCAGCTCCAAGAAATGCAGGACTGCCTGGCTTTTAAATATGCCACTTTTTAAAAACCAAGCTACTCATGTTTTTAGGAGAGCAGAGCTACTATTGATTAGGCAGCCCAGGACTTTTGTAGACACTGCTGAGGTTTATTTCTGTATGCCCCAAGAAAGAAAAAAAATAAATACTGTGACACCACCAGAAGGAAAGATGACAAGTTCTCCCAACTCCAAAGTGAGGGGTACATCAGGTAGAGTACAACGTATTTCAAAGTATCTTCAGATTTTCCCTCACCTTTCTACTCTTAACAATTTTATTTGAAGTCTGGAGAAAACACTCTCTGGCAACAAAAATCCAATTTCCCCCTTGAGCCATCCCAACCCAGGCTTTCTGGTCCTACCACAAAGACTTTGCCTCCCTGATGCATTTGAAGAAGGGTATTTTCCTTAGGCACTGCAAAGGCCTGGCTCACCTTCACACTTTATGTAAAGACGCTGCTTGGGTGAAGGTAGCTCAGATTTCCCCTGCACCGGCTCACTATCCCTGAGTCACGGGAGGAATGAAGCAAACTCACATCACCCTTTTACCTTACAAGTCAGTGGAGCTCTAAATTGCCTTTAAATCTGAGGTCTAGTCCACCCTGTGCACAGCAAACCAGCTTCTCACAGTGTCTGCAGAGGCTCCTGCTCGCTTCCAGGTCGGACTATTCCTGATTAATACCCTGATTAATAGCCCAACCACAGCTCAGCCTGGATCCCCTTCCGGAGCACCCTCTTGCTCCTCACAGGAGCTCACACATTGTCTCACTGATGGCTTTCGCTGAGGGCCCCCAAGCCCAGCAGCAAAGAGAGTGGATAATTACTTCTGAGTGTGAACCTTTGTGCTGAGGAGTGTATTTTGGCAGAGTGGAGAGGAAGGGTGGTTGTAGCTTGTACCAAGGCTGCAGCATGGTCAGCTTGAAAATTAGGCTCCCATGACTTGACTTCTTCCAGCAGCCTCCTCCCAGGAACAGGGCTACAGAGGCAAGAGGCTCCAGACAGCTTTCATCCAAAGGGAGAGCAATAAAACCAGCAGCCACGGCCAAAGAAACATAGAAAATAGGCACGACTTGGGATTTACCCATTCCAGCAAAACATGTGCTCAGGTGAAAACAGCTCGTGGCAAGCAACACATCACCTCCTAGATCCTGTATCCATGCACAGAACAGGAGACAGCTTTACTCTGAGGGAGTCACTCTTTGCCTGCACCCCCTGGGATGGTGGGGGGCTATTTCCCGATGTTGTACTGGAGCATCCAGAGAGCAGAGCTTCCCTCAGAGGATAGGTCTGCCCATCTTGACTAATTCTGGCAAAGGTTTGCATATAAAAAACCAGCAGGAGCTCCGAGTGAGAAATTCAAAGCCCTGATCTACAGATACCAGTTCAACTGGTTGCCACTGGGTGTGGCAAATGCAGAAGGTAAATACATGCTTCCATGCATTTTGGGCTAACGTAGTGGGAGAAAGAGATTTTGGGCTAAACACCAGCTTCTGGGGACTATCCAGGAGGATCCAAGGCTGATCCCTGCCTGCAGTGGGACACTGGGCTGGATGGACTTAGCACTAAAAATGATCTGTAAAAAGCAGTCCTTAAATCATGAAAAACAATATAATTACAGGCAAAACCCAGCCCTTGTATTGTTTTATTTCGGGGGTTTTTTTTCTCTGTATGTGCCCTTATTTGGCATGAATGCAATGACAGTCACATGTTCAAGTCCTGAAGGAATTAGGTAAACACAAATCTTTTGGTTCACTGGCTATTCTAGAGACTTGAAGCACTGATTATCACTGCTGGAACTCCATGCATTTCCCTGCCAGGTCTAGTTATTAAAGAAATTTTACACATTTGATAAAGGATTCCCCCCTGCCTTCTAGAAAAGATGAAATCCTCTTTGCAGCTCATGTCATTTACATGTCTAATCTTTTCGGTTCTGCCCATCAGCTCTGCCCAGCATGCCCTTTAGAGCTGAAACCCCTGATCAGAAAAGCCAGATGAAATACATTATTTATGATTTAGAAAATTCAGATTTCAAACCTATGGCTTTCCTTGAGACGCTTTTTTCTTGCTTGTTTGGATACACAGCTTCAGTTTATGATTTGCTGCTTGTCATTTATACTTTTGTTGTTAAGTTGAAAGAAAAAAGGCAGTAAGAAAAATAGTGTTCAGTCCTCCTGCCTCATATGTGATTGAAATATTGGCTAGAATAGTGCTGGGATGTGTTTTGTTGCTTTGGGTTTTTTTAATATAAATGATACTGTTGAAGGTAAGCCATGACATATGTTTTGTTACTTTATTTTGTTTCACCCATTGTGAAGAGTGCTCATCGTGGCAAAGTGATGAGCAAAACCACCATCAAAACCAGCTCCCATGTACCTGATCAAGTCTTCCTAGTAACTGTCAGGAGATGCCTCCAGTCTAGGCTCAATGAAGGATTAAGAAAGTTTATTTTGGATACCTGATGGAGGAATAGGAGAGCATGTGTGTGTATGTGTACAGACAGCCCATGTAAATAAATGAGGAAACAGCCCTTATCCCCACATTCTCCATCACACACCCTGTGTAAGCAGGCTGAGTGTCACCAGGATGTTTGTGTCCCTCTTCAAGCAGACACATGCATACACTGATGTCTCATCGACAGCACTAAATGCCTTGCTGAATCAGAGCCTGCCCCAGGAAAACGTTCTTCAGGAGAAATGAACACAAAGTTGGACACTGCCTCACAGGGCATCTGAAAAAAGGCAAACTTAAAGGTACATGCTCAGTGCAGTTCCTCAGGTGTTTTCCAAATGCTCACCAGCACCACCCTAAAGCTCTTTTAATAAGGTTTGTGGGGTGTATTTGTTCCATTACACACCTTCCATCCACTCAGTTAATAGAATAATCAAAAAACCGCCCTGGCATCATTTGTTGAATCATCAGCCCTGGTTCAGACTGTTCAGTGAATGCTGTGGGACAAACCCTACTAATACATCTCACATCTTTCCTCCAGCAGGGCTGCCCCCAGGAAGGCAATATGTCAATGTGAAGAGCAGGGGGCCAGGACAGCACTCTGCAGCCAAGTACTTTTACCTCTGCAGCACCTCTTGAAGCCTCACAATTACCTCAAAGCACTCTCATGCTCTACATTTGAATCCTCCTTTACTTCAACAGCACAAAGCTCCTCATCCTGTCCCAAAACAGGGACGGTGGTACCAGTTTCCAGCATACAAATATTCCAGACCAGAAGTTTGCGGGAGGTTACATCTCTGTTTCCCAACCCACCTGTCACAGAGAAAGGCATCAAGTTACTCTGCAAGGTAACTGCAAAAGTGAGGTCTTTAGGAAAAGTAGTGTCCCCCAGAAATAAAGCAAAAACTTCTGGTTACAGACTGACTGTTGCCAGTTTAAACCAGTGAGTCATCCATTCTGGTCCTGTCCTGGGGAAAGCTGCAACAACAATGATCCGCATTTTACCAGAACACAGTGTTCCAAATATGACAGCAGCAAGGATCGCTGGAGTTCTTCAATAAAATTTAAATATTGTTTGTTTTCAGGAACTGTGACTCAGCCAAATACCTCTAAAGTTATTAAAACTGGGTACAGGGCTTATGCCATGTCCCACCACACACAACTGAGAAACACGGTAGCTTTACGTTGCTTACACTCACTCCCTCATAGTATTAAAAACATAACACTGAAAATTAGCTTGCTCAATAGATAATTTTCTTTAACCATCAGACCAAGTTCTATAAATTACAGAAACACAACAAAAAGATCAATAGGTCTATTGAGGCAGGGGAGTGAGAGGGGATGATTTCTCCCAACATATTATCAATATTCAGACAAATTAGCATTGAGTGCTTCAGTAGGACTGGCTCTATATCCAAGAAGCAGAGTGCGACCCACTGATTTTGAAACTCCTGGGCCAGCACAAGAGAGGTCATGTCCACTGCTGGAGGCTGCCATTTTCTGCACAGTGCAAAGCCTTATGAATGCAACAAGCAAAAATAAAAATAATACACTGGCACAATTAAATCAATTACAGCCTTAGTGTAGCGGTATCACAACTTATTCTGGAAGGCATGCAAAGGGCTAAATGTAAGGAACATCTCTGCTAGGAAATTAATATTCAAAGAGGTATTAAAGCAGACATTAGCTATATACAGCAACTCCCCCTGTGCTTATCAGCACCATTCATCACGAGGCAGGGATGAGAAGTTCCCTGAAACAAAGCAAAGCAAGCTGGTGCTGCTTATGATCTGATTTGTTTTGACACAAGTGCGTTGTTGAACATTTGGCATTGTGCTTTTGTACGACGAGGCATTTAGTGCTGGGCTGGCGCTCCCCCACCCTCCCTCCCTGACATTACACTGCTGCTCAACCACGAGTGAGCACTCTGAGCAAAATGTTTAATTTGCAGGCACGTACGATTCCCTTTTTGATTATCTATTTCCCCACACAATAAAATCCAGCTGATGCAGAACTCTACAAGTGCTGCCAAGTCAAACTGCAGGCAAAGGTTCATTTAGTGGCACAGAAACACCTCTGAAATTCTCACTTATTGGATTCTGCTGCCAATCACATTAATTCCAACACAAATGTCAAAATAAGACTAATAAAAAGTTGATTAAAGGAGTGAGAAACAAGAATGACTTCCTATTTATAGTTTAAAACAAAATGTTCGTTTAAATTAAGTAATTCCCTTCCTTTTCTGCAGCTGCAGGCAAACACAAACTCTCTAAAATGAGAGGCAAATATTTAACTGGGATAAAGTTGGCAAGAACTCAGTACCAAGAAGAACTTTTCTTCACTATTTAAGGAGACAAACCTCTGTCTCCCCACGCAGGTGTTTGATATATTCACCTTTTACATCTCCACATCGGAAGTCCACTATAGCAAAACTTCAGGCATTTAATCATAGAATGGTTTGGGTTGGAAGGGACCTCAGACATCATCCACTTACAATCCCCCCACCACAGGCACGGACACCTTTCACTGGGCCAGGTTGCTCAGAGTTCCATCCAACCTGGCCTTGGACACTTCCAGGGATGGGAAGGCCACAACCTCCCTGGGAAGCCTGTTCCAAGGCCTCACCAACCTCACAGTAAAGAATTTCTTCCTAATATCTCATCTAAAGCTGCCCTCCTTCAGCTTAAGGCCATTCCCCCTTGTAGTCTTATCACTACATGCCCTCACGAGAAGTCCCTCTTGTGACAAGATCTCTGTCAAGCTTTACTTTTGACACATATTTGGCCAATGAAGCACAAGCCAGAGACTTGGCCAAACTAGCAGCAACTGGACTCATTAAGCTTGGTGAAATAGGCACACACTAAAATGCGAGAGGAAGAAAATTGCAAGGGGACGGGTCTCTTTTGCTAAAAATTTACCTATTTCAGCATGTTCCAGACAACATTTTGCTCATACCATCATTTTACCCTGTACGGGTTTTCATTATTGTTAACATATATTGAGTCACTGCCTTTGTGACCTGGAAGATGCAAGAAATTCTATTCCTGAGCAGAGGCTGCTTGTCTCTATGGCACTAAAATCTGCAAGAGACAGCCCATAAACATGGCCCACCCAGCATACACAGAGGGTAAATAAGCATTAGAAGGATTTTTTTCTTTTGACATATAAATATATATATTTGGTCTGTGTCTTATTCCTGATATCTTTGTTAAAGGATATTCCCTACTGAAAAAGATGTTTTTGTGTGTAGTGTAGGAAATACTACAGTTAAGACAGCAAATCCAGCCATGGTCTTTTCCTCTTCAGCATATACATTTTGATGCCCTCTCTGCTAATAGTATCAAACCCATTTATAGGATTCATTTTCTTCTTCAACAAGCAGGCTTTGCCCTAGCTCAGGGCTGCTCAGGGAAATGACCCACAGTTTCCCAGTTTTCTCAAACGTCCATGACCTTGCTGCATGCACAGAAATTCCCTTTTCCTCTGTCAACCTGCAGACTAAAGTGGGTGGACACAAATCTCTCTGGCATACAGGGTGTCTAATCAAACACCTCTCCTACAGTTAGATCTCTCGGAGGCTCTGTGGGTCATTGACTCCACATCATGTCCAAGATTTGGCTCCTGCTCATGCCCGTGCTTGCACCTCAGCTCAGGGAAGTGAGAAGACAATGGAGGAGAAGAGAAGAGGCTTGTTAGACCATCTGAAACGTGGACCACAGGTAACTTGCACCAAGAATAACCTGCATTTGCATTAATAATTTGCACAAAATCTAAAGACACCTTCCCAGCTCTCAGTAGCTGGTTCAAGTTGGGTTGATGTTCCTCAAGTCCTCTGGGCAAGTCCCTGGCATGGCAGATCATCAAGCTACACAACCTGCCTCACATTTTCTAACTCACAGAAACCTGCCAGGATGCCTCTTCCAGTGTCCCTAGAAGGAAACTGTTCTAGCACTTGGCTCTCTTGCCAAGTTTACCCTCTCTACTCCCCAGCCTAAACCAAATCATGAATACTTTGAAGTGGATTTGCCTTCTCATAGGTATTTCTTAGCTATCTCTTGCTTTAGGATTACAAGGGAAATCAGATTTGTGTTACCAGGGATGAAGACAAACAGCTCACAGAAAAGACATAAACAATGCTTCTAAGCTGAGTGCAAAATTCCCATCCAAGTCAAAGGTGTGCTTGAGGCAGCCCTAAAACAAACACAAATAAATAAATAAATGCATCATATGCCAAGAAGGGCAATTCTGATCTTCTCAAGAAAGTTAAAAGTGATCCTGTGGCCCCGATTTGGGATTATCAAGTTGTTCATGGGCTGAGGGTTTACTTTCAGTACCAGGGTGAATTAAACCTCAGCCTCTGGAGACCACTCAGTGCCACCCCTGCCCATAACAGATGCACCATCTTGCATTCACAGATAAAACCCTGCTGCCTCTGCTCCTCTCCAGCCTGTTCAAAATTAACCCCCCCTGCCCTTCCTTTTGCCCATGTACAGCAAGGATCAAAGCAGGCCATCATCCAGACACTTTTGACTAAATGCATCTTATCAGGGGAAAATGAAGCTCCTCATGTCACAGCTGCAGAGAAATAGCTCACAAAGTTCCAAGCCATTCAACACAAAACCCCTGCACTAAACTGCCTGATTGATCCATTGCTGTCTTTGCCAATTAAGTAAAACCAGAGCTTCCCCATATTTTAATGTGATGGTAACTGTGAATCACAGGGACTCGAGCAATTCTTAACTTTTCTCACCTTCATATCCTATCTCAGAGTAACCACTGAAGCAGCATTTACTATATAAGGCACACAGAGCCAAAGTGCTAATCTGTCCCTGCAGACCTTATGGTGCACTTTGCTGCAAAAGCAATTTTCATTTTTTAACTCCAGCACCCTCTAAGTGAACAAAGCATTTCCAAAACTGTCTCACGGCTCCAAAGACTTGGAGCTGGCAGCCTTTCCACATCTTTCCTTTTACCCCACCCTTCTCCTCAAGACATGCATCTTTCATTCCAAAGGCCAAAAAATGGACCATGATCTGCAGCAAACATTTAGGTAGGTTCTCCACCGATATTTTCTCCCAGTCTCCCTTTTGAAATAAGGATGTGGTACCAGAAAAGAAGTTGACATTATCCCCAAGGTCTTGGGTAGCGGGGAGAGCAGTTCCTGTTTGCAAGGGCAAGGAGCTCTGAAAAATCCAGCCAACACAGGAGAGTGGTGGTGGGCAAAGACAAGAGCCAGATGCTCCCAGTCTGCTCACAAGCTTTTTGACACAGAGACAAAACTTTAGTTTAAATGAAGCAATTTTCTTCAGTTAAACATGCAATTACTGCGCTCAATCAAAGTAATAAATTAGTTGAGTAAACACAAAACCCCCCTAAGACTGAAAAACTTCAGTGAAAAATAATGGTGTTTTAAAAGCACATCTGTCCCCACTGCATTTGCCACTTGATTGTTAAACATTTCACTTTGTACCAAAACAAGGCAATGCAATATTTCATTCTACATCTACATTCCCTAGCTTTTTCCTTTACTTCTGAGAAATACGGGTAGGTCAGGTAACAAAGTCAATGTTTTTGCTTCAGCCTTCTTCCAAGGGCCATCAGGATGGATGCTCACATGCTGGTCAACAGTCCCTGCAGTAAAGTCAAGAGAGTTTTGAGGAGAACAATATATCCTGCTCTCATTTCTAGTGGTCAGGCACGGTGGTCTGGTTTCTGTGGGAACACTTACCAGAACACAGTCACCTAAACCCACTCCTAAAATGTTTTTGCAAAAATGTTACTCACAAAACCAAGAAAGTGGCATTTCTTTTTGTCCAGTAGACAAGCAAAACAAAGCTAAAATTCAAGCTGTGTATAAGCATATTAATTTCAGCTTAATAAATCACTTTATAAAATAAATCTTGCCCCATTGAGAGAAGTTGGTACTGCAAGACCTTCCATGCTCTAAAATGTGCCATTAGGACTGGGTTCATCGTAGCTACATTTCTCTCACAGACATTTTAGAGGAGGTCATAGGTGTGCTTCCTACTATGGTGACAGGAGTTATATTCACTATAATGCTGTGACAATGCACCAGCACAGATCATTACTGGATAGCACATTTCCAGTTACCATGTCTGGGAACAACCAGCAAACTCTACTGCAGACACAAGCTACCACTGGAATTACACTGGCAGAGACTGAACCTGAACAGAGGTGATAACACTATTTTCAAAACACTTTCAACTAAATTGCTTACACATACACTGCAGTCGAATTTAAAACAATATTTGGGGGTTAAAAAAAAATATTCCATGGATAGTTGACTATAGAAAGTCTATTGGCTACAAAAAACTTAACAAAATTATGTTAATAAAGCGACAGCAGTAACTGCTGAGTTCCTGGTAATTGCTAACATCCCATGTCTACTTTATTGACCTGATGCTTCGACATCCAGGTGACAGATCTGTGCCTTGGAGCCACCAGCAGCTGATGGAGCAACCAGCAATGATACACAGTCTCTATAGGAAAGTCTTCAGCAATTTTCGTTTTGGACTGAATAGATTAGTTTTGATATATTTAAAAAATTAAACTTTTGCACTTCATTTTTAAAAGGTCAGGTGTGCACCACCTGTGCTTCCCCTCCCAGTAGGAAAACACCCTGTGTTATGTGTGGCTGTGGCATCAATTACCAACAGCAGGGAAACCAAGGCAGGGACCTCGGGGTCCTGTAGTACCTGTGGTGGCTCAGGAAATCCAGGCAGAGAGGGAGATGTTGGTTCAGAAGTCCCTGCACACAGAGGCAGCTGTAAGTCAGCAGCTGTAAGTCAGCAGCTTTGTGTACAACACTGATAAAAAATTAGATTGTTCTCATTACCTCTTCATTGGGTCCTTTCCCTTGGCTTAGTGAGCTTGGAAGAGAGTGGGCCCTGTGTGCTATTCAGAGCATGACTGCTTTGCTCTGGCTGGCTCTCTGTGCCTCCCATAAGGCCCTCCTTTGTGAAAAATACTTTTTCTTTTCTTTTTAAAATATTTTTAGAAGTACTAGGTAGTAAAGAGAGCACAAAGCTCTAATTTAGCCTTGGTTGCAGAAATTAAGACCTGATGTATTCAGAGCATGCAAATCAACAGAAAAACTTGTCTCATCTGCAATACCCACGTTAATTTTCAGGAACTGCTGGAGAAAGCAAGAGTGAGCAAGAGTAATCTTAGCACATTGTAGAGAGCTGCTACTGAATATACCAGACACCCGATTTCTCTTTTCTCATGGGAAAGTTTGAGACTGCCCCGAGCTGGGTACAGCCACCAAGCAGCTCCAACACAAGCATTGTTCAGGCCCTTTTGAAGCATTTATTTTCACAGAAATTAAAATTGGTGCATCAGATAGTCCTATCTGGTTATCTCTAAATTCTCCTCCCTGGAAAGCCAGCAGGGGACGCTCAGACTAGAAACAGAAGTGTCTTTCATTGTGGCCATAAAGCACAAAAAAAATAAAATAAAAATCAAGGTCAGCCTTTTCCAGGCTGCTAAACAGTGCCTGCAGATGGAAAGGAACAAATGTCCAAGAAATATTGCTCATACTGTCTCAGATGTAGGAGGAAATGGTTCCCTGCCTCAACAGGAGCTTTATCCTGGCAGGATGCAAAGCCACCACCGGCTCACTGCCATGGGACTGCTATCCTCTGTCCCCTTTCCAGAGCTCAGGGACCCTGCTCTCTTCTGTCCCCTTGCCAGAGCTCAAGGACTCACTGTGCTATCCTGTGTCCCCTTCCTAGAGCTCAGGGAAGAAACATCCAAGGTTGGTTTGAGCCTCAGGGGACCCCTTCTCAACTGATTCCCGAAACACTGCAGTAGAGGATTTTTAAATTCCAAAGGAAAAACAAAATAAAACAATAAAACAGGAGAAGCCCCCAAGCTTGCAGCCCTTTCCGTTGAAGCCAGACGTGAAGGCACACGCATTTATACCCCCCCTTGGCTCTCTCCTTCTGCCCTCCTTCCACCAAGAGGCTCCTTTTCTGCCTAATTTTTTTGTTTTCACTATTTATTTAATTTAATATCTTAGAAAAGCTAGGTCATAAGCCATCTGATGACTTTGTAAATGCAAAGGGCCAATGTTGTGGAACAGACAATCTAATGACATAGTGTTTAGTGTTCCCTAAAGCGGGAGACAGATGAAGAGAAACGGTGAACTGGCAACCTTAGCATAATTAAGACAAGCCTGAGTGCTTGCTGGAGTGCCATTACATTAATCTCACATCGGTGGCACCTGGCTAAAATTTATGAGATATGTAAAAAGGGCCTTTCCGACTGACCTTGATGAGACAGTGTTATTTATCACGTGAGGGAGCAGGCAAGGATGCAGGGTGGGAGGGGGTGGACGAGGGACAAGCTAGGGGGGAAATGAGCAGCATGGACTAAAATCTGCTTACACCTGAAATTTTAAACCAGAGTACTCCCGTACAGTAGCCGCATCTGGCAACTGTAATCAATCAATACACTTTTGTATTACTAGAACACCACGGAAGAAAACAGCAGAGCCACCCAGGCTTTCAGCACAGCCTTATGAAGTTGAAATTCAGAGGGGGCAGATTTTTCAAAGGGGCAGGGTTTCACATCCAAGAATTCACTCTTAGTCTTCAAAATTCTCCTACCGTGAAATGAAATGAAACTTGTACATGAAACAGCAATCTCACGTTAGAAGAACACCTCTGCACTAAAATCATACAGTGTATGTAACAGCACAAAATTAACAAAATTAAGATGATTTTATTCATTTTATGATGTTCTAAAAGTACAAAAAATGAGAAGGATGAAATTTTAGGACAAATATTAACTTCCTACAGGAAAAAAATCCATATAAAACCTCAAAGTACTATAATAAAATAAATTGAGAGTCCCCTGCAGCCTGCAATAGCCAGTGACTGTGACTGCAGACACTGACTATATGCAAAACTGGACCCAAGACCTCAAACTGGCACCTCCCTGCCAAAACAACACCTCTGTTTCCATTTCACAGAATGAAATGAACCCAGTGCTAACACAGGGTAAGCAAGCAAAGGATTCACTGCACCAAGTTCAGAATGGTCATTTCTTCGGAGAAGCTGTCATTGGAAACTCTTCCTAGAAGTCAGGAAGGAAAACCCCCAAACCATAATTCTTTAGCACTAATACTTTTATCTCTTTTTTCCCATAGAACAATAGCAGATCTATTTGGGGTCTGTATGGGTAGTTGTAGTGAAATACCCTCAGACATTTTGAGTTGCTGCTTTATATTCTTCAGCTGAAACCCAAGAAACAAGAAAATGATTCATCAAAGGCTCTAGTGAGACTGAAACAAGGTAAAAGGGTGTGTGGTTTTATCCTTCTGCATTCAGTCACAAGCTTGGTGACAGTTACCAGCAAAGTAATAACATATGCTAAGGCTTCTGCCATTTACAGTGCACAACTGCTGCTGCCTGCTATTATAATCTATTATTATTACAGCAAGAGATCTCTCAGATTCACCACACAGCAAGTTTTGGCTTCTTACCTGCAACTTCTTCCCTGCAACTCGAGCATGGGCATCCTTCCCTAAATAAAGTTTCTTCAGAGGGTATTGCCTGAGGACTTGGAAGAAGTGCCCTCCTGACTGCCCTACTGCAGAGACCTCTCCCCAGCAGGTCCTCTCCCTTGGCCACCAGTTCACACCCCAGCTGCTCCCTGACAAAAACCTCTCGAACACACCAGCTCACCTTCCTCTTTGCATGAAACACCAAAGAAAGGGGATCCAAAACATCACTGTGCTTTTGTTGTCAGTGCCAAAATGCAGAGCTTTCATTTTTAAACCGTAATCAAACGAACATGAAAGTCATTGGTTTCCCACAGACCTTGTCAAACACAAGGATGCTGCTCTGATGAAGGCAAAGAAACTGTGACCTACACTTGTAAGAACACTAAGCAAGCAGAAAAGAAAAATGTAATTGATTCCTGATGGGTAACTACTACACCCAGGCCAGGTTTTTTTTTCCTGGGGAATGCCTCTTCATAGATGATGAAACAGAAAAGCAAACCAAAACCAAAAGCCCACATTATTTCAATCCTTGCAGGAGTATTATTTCAGGGAAAGGAATAACCTCTAAGCAGCATGGATTTTCAGCATCCCAAAAAAAGCACAAGTTACTTCAAAAATGAGAATGCAGGAGGATTTGCTGGAGTAGCCCTGAGCCAGGTCTGCATGGCGAGAGCCACCTTCCCTATCCCACAGCTCCAGGACCCAGCACGGGCTCCATCTTCCTGGCACAAGCCCAGATGTCTTTCATCACATAACACTCCCTAAGAGATAAAATCATACTCCCTACCAGACTCAGCATCTCTGAGCAAATAAGACAAGACTTGGTGTATTTCTTTTGAAACTAGAGTTGCGTTGTCAGACACTTCACACAGAGAGCTGTTCCTATCTGATCTGGCTTTCAGAGTCAGTGGATTTGGTTTCAGACAGAAATTTGAGCTCAAATTTCAGGGAAGGCCCTTAGACATGGCACTCCCTTCTTCCTGCTTCACCAGCCCCTCGCAGTAAGGCTTTATGGCTCCCTCTGAAAAATGACACTTTCTGTTAGAGAAACCAGCACAGCTTCTCATCCCAACTCTTACATGCTTATAATCACAGCTCTGCTGTTAAAATAGAAAGGACAATTCTCCCATTAAAAAAAAAAAAAAAAAACCAAAAGCACAAGGGTTTTTCTGATCCCTTCCCAGTACAAACATCATCGTGCAAAATACAGCAAGGCCCATCTATTTACAGCTCAGAGAAAAAAAAACCAACCAACCAACCAACCAACCAAAAAACAAAAAAAAAAAAACCAAAAAAAAAAAAACCAAAAAAAAAAACCAACAACAAAAACAACAGAAGAAAATCAAACCCAAATTGGGATTTGCCAGACATGGCACTAAGGGAAATGCTGTGGCCTGCCCTGAATAAAAATAATGTATATTATTAGTTCTATAAATATAAAATTACAAAGTCACCATGTTATTTCTTATGCAAAATTTCTTAACTCCAGAGAATTTCTTAAGTTACGTTTGAAGAAAGAAGTTATGAAGACTAAATAAAAATCATTTAATACTTCAGCAATTGATTTATTAATGATTTTGCAAGTTTCCTTATAACAAATTTATTTTGATCAAATCCCGTTCCTGCTAAATTCAGGGACTAAGCTTTGTCAGCTAAATATACACGGGGTTTTATTCAAACAAATATTGCTTCCTTCATGTGACAATAGGAGCCTACAAAAGGCAGTGGGTGTGCCAAATGGTGCAATAATGGCGAGGACACCACAGCTGATAGCATGGCAGGCAAGCAGCATCCTTTACATGCCAACTTCATGCAGTCTGCCCTTATTCCACAGCATCATTTTCACCGGATGCCTCTCTGCAGGGGTCCCTTTCTCCCATGGGTACACTCCTGCAGGGAACAGGAAATACCTAAACTCTCTTGTCTGCCCTGGTGCTGCACTCGAGGCTTTCTCTCGCTGCTGGAAATATTTTGGCCAAAGTCTTGTTTTTAAACTGGTGCCTGAGAGAAAGGCTCAAATGGAAACATTATCCTGCGATGACAAAGTGTAGGAGAGGAAGATACCATGAATAGCAAACTGCAACAAAGAGGAACTATTTGCACATAAAAGGGGTTATCAAAGTTGCCATTCAACTTGTGTTAATCAACAGGTTCGGATAAGACTAAGCCCTTCTCACGGGATAGGCCCCATCAGACCTTCCAATTTAAATAACCTTGTTTATAATTCCTTTTCATCGCTGCACAAAGACTCCATTTTCTCTCTTTCTTGCTCTCCCTCTCTCTTTGTTGGTGCTGTTTACTCCCAAGTCTGTCTCTGAACTCTCTGTCTAATTAGCTCTTGATAGATCTGCTGCCCTGTTTCCACAAACATTTAATTCTGCCGTCAGTCCCATTTACATTACAGCATGTTGCATTGTCTTTTACCAACCTAATTTTGTTTGAGCGAATGTAAATCCCATTAAGCAGTCACTATATACCTATTAGACTGTGGCACATAAACTCAAAACCCCTCCTCATTCATAAGAGCGAACATAAGGCCCAATTCATAAAGGATTTCTAGGACATTGCAATTTGTGCTTTCTCACAAACCACAGAAAATTCTTAAAGGCTGCAGACTCTTTTCTTCAAGGTAATATTGTTGAACTGCCCAAAACTCGACATGTTCCAGCCACTGCATAACCAACAATAATGCTTTTATAATTCTAATGAGTCCCCAGGAAGTGCTCACTAATTAGAGCAGTGATTTAAAGTTGTCATTATGAGTTGTTCTACGTCTACACTGGATTTCACTTCATTTTTTTGTTCGAGAAGAATACTTGGGTAAAGTGTCCAACTGTAACAAAACAAACTCTGACACATCCCTCTTTTTCCTAAGCTTAACTACCACAACATGAGGAAAGAAAAGTCTGCATGAAACTCATAGAGGAGATCAGTAAGGTTTTCAAATTTCACCTGGAGTGAACTTTCATTCAAAATACAATCTTCATTTTGCCAAAAACCTTAACAGCTCAGATGGAGTCAACTCTTGACTGAGTTTTTCCTCAGGAAATCTTCCCAGCTCACACAGGGCAACCCAGGACATTCCCAGAGTGCCAAGCCCAACCTGGTCATGCTCATTTCCCCTGTTAGGCCAAAACAGCAGCAATATTTTGAAATATGTCAGAGCCCACCACCTGCACAACCTCCAGCTGCCTCGTCAGTCCTCCCTGCCAGTCTAAAACAGCACTAAGTGAACAAGTGCTCTTTTTGGAATCATATGGATGTTTGGTGCTGGATACTGGCAGCAACCTGGAGTCTCAAACGACACCAATTTATAGACAAGTCTTGCTCAACAAGTGCAAAGCCCAAACAGCAACACTGCTCCTGCCAGAGTAATCTGGGAGAACTGGTTCCATCAGTCAACACTCCTCTCACCCTGTAGCAAAACCTCCAAGTCAGAAGCATCGAGAGATAAGAACATTCACATAGATAACTAACAGGCGCTAGGAAATTCAAAGCACCAGAAAACAACCCGCTCCTAAAAATTAGGTAAACTTTTCCTTGGACACTGAATGGATATTCCATTACTCATCCACTTGTGCTCAAGCATTTAAGACATTGGTACTGTCATGTACTCATTGAGTTGCATGGTTTTTATCAACCATAATGTCTTATCTTATCAAGCACAGCTCCTTTACTGAATAAAATCTGAGGATGAGGGCTTTCACAATCTCTGCCTTTACACAGATGATCTGAAAGGATGAAACAATGACTAGCATGCCAGTAAGCACACTGAAGTGTACCCATTTGCTAATAATTTTGCCAATGGCTCATATGCAGTCAGAAGTACCTTATATAATTAGACCAAATTAAATATGTAGTTTTCATTGTAGTTAAATTGTTTTTATTTCACCATTATAAATAATCAAACAAGCTCAAATAGATGTTTTTTCATCCATGTCCACGCTTACTTTACCTGTTGCCTAAATTTGAAGCCAAGAACACAAAAAGCAGGTAACACCTCCAGGTGTATGGTACAAACCTGCCTTTATGTGACACAGTGCAAATTTCTTTGCCACATATGCTTTAGTTTTAGATAATGGCCTCACTTGAAGTTACAGCTCACATTCAATGCATCGAGCTGATCAGAACTTCCCCACTCTTTATACTGCAGGAAACACGCAGAAGTGAAAAGGAAAGAACAAATGAGAGGGAAGGTCATTCCACTTCAGGATGCCCAGGTGACTCAAACACCCTCAAGCCAGGATTCCCAGGTAAGCCACCCACCTCAGGCTGGCTCCCCCAGCCCCCACTGGTCACCAACTCAGCTTGGGAACAACCAATTACTTCTTAATTCCTACCTGGGTTTGACAACTCTCCTCACTCTACTGAGACCATGGCAGATTGTCATCCTCTGCTGCACAAAGGTCCTCATCTGCTAAATGAAATACCAGGACTCTGGAGCGCATCAATGTCAGTCCCAATGCTAATCGATCATTAATGTCCAAACAGGCTGGTGATTGGCACTAATTTGTTAATTATAGATTACCAAATCCCTTGGGATACTAAATCAGTGTGATGTACTTCACTGTGTTACTACAGCACAAAGTCTTTCGAAGGTTGCCTGACTCTGACACAGCCTTCAAAAATGTTATTCTTCAGAGACAGTAGGTCAGTCAAGTAATACACACAACACAGAGTACACTGGAAATCTTACAAATCTATTCCAGTGCCTCCAAAAGCAAATTTAAAAGCCACTTTTACATGTCACCTGCAAGTGACTCCAGTTCAAATGAAATTTGACACCATGGTCTCAAACCCAGAGCTACACATTCCACGCTGAAGTATTCCAGAATCCATGAAAATGAAAGCATGTAACATCTATAGCAGTTCTACAGAGGCATTTAATATACAGCTCAGAGAGATGTCTTGAGTCCGCTTTGCCTCCTGGAGACAGAAACTTTAATGCTGATTTTGTTTAAAACAGAGCTCAACTACTGTTATCTGCTTCCATGTAATGTTAAATGAAGAATTTCATTATATGGTCAGGCAGCTTTCTCCACTAAACCCAATGAAATTCTCAGCTTTGGGGGCAAACCCTAATGAAAACAGCAGATAATATTGTAATAAAAATCCAAAGCAAGGCCTTTCCCTTAGTTCTAATTTGAAAAATAACTGAACTTGAATGGTTCTTCAGTCCACCTTTTGTTATCATTAACCCCCAAAACAGCACAAAACTTCTATAAGTAACACCTAGACAATTTGGGGCTCCAGTTAGCTGAAATTCTGCAAGATGTGACTGGGATCAAAACACTGTCCCTGTCATCCCCCAGATATCATGAGAGTCATGTTGCACACAGACATCAACATGTTCCCCGCTCCAAGACAAACCAAGCTGCTCTCCAGGCACAGACAGTGAAACTTTGCTGACAGAAGAGATCAGGGATAAGGCAAGTGGATATTTTCCCAGTGCTCCCCTGGCAGGGTGATGTTTCCTCCCTCCCACTTCCTGGTTGGTTACCTCTCCACAATCTAAGACCGTTGTTCCTGTGACAAATTGTATCCTACCACATTATAATTATGTCTTTAAACACAAACACAAAACTCCAGTTTTTTCTGGTCTAATTCCTTGGCATCAATAAAAGCCCATACTAATCCCATCACCTCTTCTTGGACTCTGTATCTGATGTTGTGAACCAAAATACATTTTAAAGGCTTTCTGCACAGTAGTTTGCAACAAAGTCAGTGAAGCTCTGATAGAACAGCAAGAAATTATGGAAAAACTGTTTTATTTTTATTTGGATCACACCTTGAAATACTAAGTTTCTGATCTCAAAAATGTGTTTCATCTATCAACAAACATAGCTTTCAGCTTTCCACCTCAGACCTTTCCTTCCTGACTGTGTTCTAGAAAACATTTAGGGTTGGATTTTTTTTCTTTCCAAAGGCATTTGAAGTTTTACTTCATCCTCTGTTCTTTTTATCCTCACTATCATCTACACATAATTTATACTGCCACTATATACTGTCTCTCTACCATGTATTATTTTTTTTACTAGATATTAAAGATACACCTTTCAAAACAGCCACCTTTCACCAATCCCTCCTTGTTCCCTCACTTTAAAGACATTCATGCTACGTATGTGTGTTTTGCCTCTTGCCTTTTTGTGTTTCTAAATCCACATTTGTGCAGATGCAGAGTAGAGGACACTACAAGGAGAGAACCACACTCTGCAGGCTGCACATGTGCACACTGCACAACCAGAAACAAACTCTTTGGTTATGCTCACGCAGCTGAAGAGAGGTCAGCAAGTGAACAGCCAGAAGGGCATGGTGGGGTGCTAAGTCTTGGAAAGCTCTTTGAGGCAGTCTTTTAGCAGATTGATTTTCATGTGCCTTCAGGCTGACACGAAGCCACGCGTGAGAACCCCTCTCGGTTACCCAGTGAACCGGGTCATGTGTGACAGTATTAGTTAGATGGTCCTAGGATGTGACAGCAGAGAGGGAACCAGCTGTCCAAGGCTAATGTGCCATCTGTGCCTAAAATATTCTGCCAATTGTGTTGGCAGAACATAAAAAGTGTGTCCCTTTATCGGGCTATAAATCACAAGCAGGTCTTGCACACCGTCAATTAAACACTGATATATTGAGTGGCCCGGATGCTTCATTGACTTCCAGCCTTTTGAGTGTGACATTTGGTGCTGTGACCACTACGGAGGTCATTAGCTACAAACTTAAAGACCCAAAACAGCCCGAAACAACTCCCCAAGTGACAGTTCCACAGTTTACTGCCACACAGGAAAGTATTCAGCAGTTCCATTTGGTATTGTGTTTAACTACTTGGGACAGAAAACAAAGAAGCACCCATGGCAAAACAAATTATAATAGATTTCATTATGGTATTTGTCTCACTTGAGAGACTGGGTTTAGTATTTTTCTGTGGGATATGCCCAGCCACTGCCCTGGAGGGATGTCTGCTGAGATAAAAGATTTTGCAATCGCCCAGCAGGACTCCCTGAAAAGGTGACTACTTTGGAGTCATGGTGAGGAAAAGTAGACCCACAATCCTTTGGGATACCCTATGCAGATCATTCTGTAACCCATTGGTCTATCCCAGACCCTCTGTAATCCATTGGTCCCCTTGCTGATCCCCTGTATCCCTATAAAAGAAGACCAATTCGCCTCTGTAGAGAGAGCTCGTCCCTGGCTTCCCTTCGCCGGAGGGGACCCACAATAAAGCTACCTTTGTGCGGAACCAGCCACACGGGCCTTCTCGTCTCTCTCTCTGGTCTGGTTTGGCCTAGAGGCTGCCCTGCAGAGCTGAGCTGGAATCACGAGCTGATATCACTAAAGAGCTGACAGCCTCTGCAAGGGCTCCTCTGCCAGCAGCTGAGAGGAAGACATCGGGCCTCGGGAAGGCAATTCCTTTCGGGACCATCCCCCTGGACCGGTCATCTCTTCCTGGGTCACAGCCTCGGACCCCACTACCAGCTGTAATATTTTTCCATCTCTCTAGTTTAGAATCAAAGACAAAGACTCCCATGCTGCCTTCTCACAACTCGTGTTTTGGTGGAACAGCTGTCAGTGAGGTGGCTGGACTCAGCTCCTGCACAGCTGCAAGACTCAGGTAACAGAGCTCCACGGGCTCCATCATGTTCTTCTATGAGTCCTTAGTCCATGCAGGTTAGAAAGCACCATGGAAGAGCTCAGCAAGTGGGGACAGCAGAGGTCAAGCACCACCACCAGTTGCTGAAAGCATCTTTAGACAGCAGCCCAGCCTCTGCCTGGAGTCCAGGCACAGCTGGTGCAGATGCCTACAAATAACTAAGAACATGGCATGCAGAAACACCTCTCCCTTCACAGCAGCCTCCCAACAAATCCCAGCCTCTGGAGCCAGATGTGGGTTTGCACATATCTCTCATTGCCATGTTACAGTGTGTGATCGCTACCTTCTGCCCAGTTCCTAGCACAGAAATGGCATAATCTGTAATATGTTGCACAGATCTTTCAGAACAGACAAATGCTGTACCCATGGATTCGCTTGGAATGCCAATGCAAACAAAAAAGCAGGGAATACCAAACACTGAAATCAGTTTCTAGAAGAGTCTCCTGATAAACAGCTGCTGACTGGGGTAAAGGAACAAGACATTGCTACGTTTTCAACTGCCATGCATGGTACTTTAGAGAGATAACCAAACAGCATCTAAATGCAGAATGAGCTACATTTTATGGCATTGTCCTTGCAATTGACAGTGCCACAAAATGTAGGACAAACCCCTGATCCTTAAATTGAAAGTATGAGTATCTGACTGGTTAGCCAATCTGTCTTTTTTTCTTTATTTTTGGTTTAATTTGCTGACAGTACAGTGTCATCTCTTTCCCCTTTCAAATAAGGGAACAACACAAAGGAGTTCAAATGCACATTTGCAGTACTACTTAAGTTTGTCTTTTAACAGCAAGAAACAGTTTGATGTGTTTTGTGTAACTGGTTCCCGAATCCTCGTTGTCTTTCTGCACACAGCAGTGAGAAGTCATCAAGCTCAAGCACAGGCATTTTCCTTAGATCCGTGGAAAACAAACAACTCTACTGCAGATTGTTGTAAGATACCACTTTTATGGTTCTTTGCCATGAGCTACTGCTAAAGAGAAGTAGCATCAGTAACTGGAAGAAGCCTTGGTATCTCTTGAGAGAAGCAATTTAGCTTACATCAAAATAAATACAGTATGCTGGTGCTTAAAAAAAAAAGAAAACTTTCAGGTACAATAAACACCTGTTGATTCTGATCACGTTTTTTCTGGGACACAGAACCACAGACCAGGCACTCTCTGTTGCCCAAGCAGAGGGAAAAGCCCCTCACATTTACAACTTGAATAAGATTTGCAAGCATCTTCTGCATCATCTGCACAAGGACATTCCAGCTCCTGCAGGGAGTTGGGGTTTCATGGGGAAAGAAGGTGGAGCTGGGGGAAGAATTCTAGAGAGACAACTTCCACAGTGAAATCTCAAGTTTTCACAACAGATCCATAAATTCACTTTTTGTCATTTTGGTGAGAAGAAAAAAGACAAGAGGAAGATTCCTTTAAAGCCCCTTTCCAGCTCAACTGCATCTGCATTCACCTGCATATTAAATTCAGAAGTCTGAATGGAAAGGGGTTTTGACCCCTGGAAATTATTACACCAGTATCTGTGAATATTTTCCAGTACTTGTATTGCAAGAAAAATATGAAGACAAAATCATTATTACACTTAACTGGTGCTTTTCAAAAGCATCATCACCACTAGGAAAAGAAGCAAGGGTGATTTTCCAGGTATCCATTGCATTCATAATTCATTGTTGTCCTCCACTGTCTATCTATGAACAAAACAGTGCTTTGTAGCGTCTGTGAAACTCTCTTCTGCAAAATAAGTTACTTTCATTGAATTAACCATTCCTATGTATTTCTAGTAAGTATTTCTAAATTGCAGGGCCATGAAAGAAAAAAAAAAAAAGAAAGGAAAGGAAAGGAAAGGAAAAGGAAAAGGAAAAGGAAAAGGAAAAGGAAAAGGAAAAGGAAAAGGAAAACAACCAAACCAAAGCAACCAAAGAAACCCCAAAACACTCCGTTACGCCAGAAAACAACAATTCTTGAGAAGATTTTCTTATCAAAAGGTAAGACAGAGGGAAAGTCAGAAACAGGAGTGCAACAAAATAAAATCTATTAACTAGTGATGGAAATGTCATACTATTTTTCTTTAATTTTATTCTTTACACCTGTGCTTGATCTATTCAAATCAGAACCACAATAAGTGCTGGACTGGGCAGCGAACTACTGAACAGGCACTTTCAATCCATCTTTCTGTCTTCCTGTGCTTATTCTGTCAGCTTCCTGTTTTTCTCACAGATCTAGTTCCTAATTCCTAGTTCTCTGCCAGCTAATAATACAATTGCAAAAATGAAACAGGAGGAATGGGATTAGGGATGAGTTTACAAAAGGTAAAATCCATATGGCCTTGCAACACCTCCTGCCAAAAATCGTTCCAGAGCAGAACATCATGATGCTGTCTGATATTCCCTACCTAGGCCAAACACAGGGAAATCTGTGAGAACATCATCTGCTGGCAAACACAAAGTCTTTAATTGAGAGTTAAACATCGTGGAACACTCCAGAGGTTGCTGAGAGGTCATCAACATCTTCCATGTGCCAGGAGGTGGAAGAAACTGGGTTTAGCCGGAAGCAGAACATTTTTTAAACATTCTGTCACATGAGGTTGACATGTACTTTCTGGTTTTTCGTGTGTAACTCAGCTAAGAGAAGGAAAAAGGGGCACATTCATATTTGGCTGTTGTAACACTGAAGCAGAAGCTGTACTGGGTATTAATCCTGGGTAGCTTTGCTCTATTTTGGAAAGAAATAGGTATGCATATAATTTTTATACAGAAAATGCATTTAACAATGGAAAAAAAAATACTAGTGGTAGTAGTTTTACCAGAAGATGGCATTAAAAAGAATTCTGATTATAGTTATTAACAGCATTAATCACTGAAATGGAAACAGTCACCAAAACAGCCAAGCAAGAGATACTGAATGCCATTAAAGTAAATGTGTTTTTCTGAAAAAGGTGATCATTTCAAGCGAACAAATCTCACTTGAGGATAGTCAATAACCCCAGGGAGGTGTCTGCATTACTATGAATGGCACATCTTTGCTTTATACCCAGTAGGCACACTAATTTCTAACAAAACATTGTGTTGAAGGGCTGAATTATTTATCTGTCAGGAGTCTCAAGTGCATCAGATAACACTGTATGCTTGTTTCAGTCATTCAAGCCCGACTCCAGTATTTAAGGAAATCAAAACTATATGCCCAGATCATGTTGCAATGATTTGTGAAGAGGACAAACCAGACTGCTCCTTCAGAAGAACCTTCACTTGACCAAATTAAAAACAGTGTTAGAGTCATCTACTATAAAGCACTGTTTCTATGGAAAAACTTCTTTTAAATGCAGACATAATTGGCAGCTGGGCACTGAGTTCCCACTGATACTTGAGCCTAATTCTCAGCAGGGCATATGGAAATCTCCCATATGACTTTTTGCACTGGACAGCCAAATACTCCTTTTGTGTTCACTTTCAGATGAGCACATGGTTCTTGCGTTCGCTACGAACAAAAACCACAAGACGTGAAAGGAAAGAGGCCATTACAGAGAGTTCACCATCACAGTTGGCTGGAAATGCTATAAATGTGCCCCTCTGCTTTCATCAGGCAGGAATAACCAATAGCATCTGCCTAAAACATGCCAAACATTCACTTATTATTTTCATATGCTCCGCAGGATCGCGAGCGATTGGAGAGCTCAGATCGCGGCTGATTATTGCCCGCTATGAGAGATGCTGTTTGTGACACAGCAGTAATGACCCCGCATTATTGTCAGATCACATCCCCAATAATATCTGTGCCCAGTCTCTCACAAGCCACCAGGATGAAGAGTGGGCTGCAGGAACCTGGGCACCAATGAGCAGGCTTAGCTGACAGACATTTGTGCTGTGTGAGGAGATCGGGCATTCTTTGGATAACCCCTTGCCTTCCCCCAGGAGTTACGCTGCTCTTCAGTCAAGCTAACTTTATTTACAGCAGATTCTTTACACACAATGTAACGCCTTTGTTCTTGGCCCCACAACTTCACACAGTAGGTCCTAGATTAGATCAGCCTCGTTGCTACTTGCATTTGATTTACAGAAAACAGCTTTTCTCCTATGCAGGCACGGCCTCTGCACCTTTTAGCCACATCAGCTGCTGGAGCCAGTTGGGGGATGCCTTTTCATCAGCAAATTGTTTCACCTAAGCAGCAGCTTCAAAAAGCAGGTTAATTTGCACTATTCAAACATAATCACTTTAAAAAAGGAAAGGACTCATTACTTTAGTGATGTTTCCTGGTCCATTGCACCATTGTTGGAAACTCTGTCAGTAAACAAATTACATCTAACACTGTGCCCTTCTGCTAAACAGATCTCCTGAGAATATCTTGTTACGCATAATGCTTTCTTTCACGCCTCTGTATCTGGCAGAAGAACACAAGTATCTCTCTACAAATGCTGAATACTTTCCTCCCATATTTTCTATCAAAAAAAGAGTAAATGAAGTGGGGAATAACTAAGCTCAATACTGAAACTTTCCTTTCAAGTGGCAATATCAAAGAAAATTTTTTTTTCCAATAGCAGCAGCCACTTCTGCTACTTAAACCTACACAGAGAAAAAGGATCAATCTTCAGAAAGCGCTGAGGATCCCCTGCCTACAAAACAAATAGAGCACATACTTTGTAGATGTCTCCACATTCAGGTGTTGGAGTATTTGTGACTACTCACACACTAAGTCCAGCTACCAGGTTTACCTAAGGAGGCAGCTAAACCCCAGCATTACAGGCAATTTTCCTGTTAACTGACAGGAAACAGATTTGTTTCTGGGGAATCACCCCTGCAACACTGTTTGAATATGATTTTAAAAGGACAGATGGAACTTGCAAAACATATTGACAGCTTTGTTGGCAAAAAAATAACACTTGTGAATTAAATCCATCACTAAGTTGAAGGCTTCCCTTCCCCCAGTAAGCTCTTCGCTCACCTCGAGGGTTCTTCAAAAATTACTGAATTTGCATACTTCTTGCTGTATCAAAATTACAGCAATTAGCGAGACTTATAATGGACAAACAATTTGCTTTGACTCCAGTGGACTTAGACCATTGCTGCAGTTATGGTAATTTAAATGGATTATCCCACGTGGAGCTTTACATCAAATCAACCATCTCCCCAAATGTCACCAGACAGATGTTGCAGCAGGAGGTTAACATATCCTATACCCAAGGCAACAACAGACAGCCCTGGTGATCTTCCTGCCTAGCACAGCAGGGGTCACCCTCCATGACCACAGTTGTTCCCAACAGGAGCTGTGGGATGTCAAGGTGCTTTTGGACATTCACCCCTAAGAACCATCTATTAACCACCAGGCACTTGAAAACGTGAACCCCAAAGAGTCTCTAAGACAAGTGCATGATAATAACACTTCCCGAGACAGCCCTATTTTTTTCAAAAACAAACATATTGGAACCACCCCCCCCCCCCCGCCTTGGCACAGCATGCCCTGATTTCAAATTAATAGTATTTGCCTTCAGCCACTGCTGGCATCACACAGAACACAAAACCACAGTGTATGCAAGGCAGGGATGGGGAGAAGGGAGAAATCTCCTGAGGGAAGATATTATACACTGGAAAACAAAATGATTAATGCACAACCCAGGTAAGAACAAACTTATGAAGAAGAAAAATTATAGAGCTACAGAATTTTCACTACGCAAAAGGAAAATAGTCCCATTATTTTGTTTCCCCATCCTGTGAGTGGATGTACAGCAGGAGAACATGCATCACTTGAGTAATCTCCCAGACCTGCAAGAAACTAGGAGGAGTTTGGAAACATGATAGGCAATTCCAGACAGAACATCAATATAAGGAAAACCTGAATTTAATCTGAAGCCCTGCTTTAGGAGTTTGAGTGAGACCCAGGTCTCCTGTATGGAGGAGAACTCTGTCAGCTTCTGCAGACTAAAGCAGTCACCATTGCTGCATTAGCAATGGAATTGCATTAGCAGCAATGGAAGATTTCAAGAGAAGAATCAGTCATCAAGAAAAAAAATGGTCAAAGACTTGGAAAGGACTACCAGGAAAGGAGTGGAAGAACAGCAAAGGTCTGTCTGTGGGGCAGAAAGACTTTGCCATACTTAGCAAGTAGGGCACTACCAGAGTAAGCCTGCAGAGAACAATGAACACACCACTTGGCAGCAGAATGCTCCCATGGAAAGAACTAGAGGGACAAAATAAACCTTCCAAACAGGCAGAAGAGCCTGACAAAAAAACCCCTATATTTAGCTCGTATTTTATTATTGTAAGTCATCAAGGACATCCATGACACATCAGCAGGTCTTCACGGTTGCTAGCAAAGCATTTTGAGCGACTCCTCAGAGTCCAATGAAAACTCTGGGAGAGTTTGTTTTCCAGCTGTCCTTCAGTTCTGAAAGGGTAGCCCATGGTAGACTTCACAAACACTGGCATGAATTCTTACAACTTCAGCAGGCCCAAAAACCAGGAAAAATCAGCACCAGAGTGACAGGAACTGCCAAGACCCTCTGGCTCAGAAGCCAGCACAGAGCTGCTGAAACGAAAAGTGATGTTCACAAATCACTGTGCAGCCATCTGAGTGCAATTTGTGCTCTGGTTTGTGAGGCAAGCTGAGGGCTTTGGAGAAAGCGAGCTGCTAAACATTATTAGTATTACACCCTTGTATCCATTATTACACCCATTATAATATCTGTTACAGGGGTTAGGAAGAAAAAAGGAAAGATCACATAGGACAGAGACAGGAAGGAAAGATGGAATTATACCCCAAACAGACCTTTTTAAAATACAGTACTTTGCCTCTAACTTTTGAAAATGAGAGTGCAGCTTATGAACAGGTCTTACAGCAAAACTCACCTGTGCTAAATGAGGAAGGGGTTTCCTACCCACTGTTTTCAATGGAATGGTTACAGGACCAGAGACTGCTCCAAAGCCTGTCAGGACTCAGTCCAGAACCTGGGAGCACTGGGCTGACCTCCTTGCTGACCTGCTCTTCCCTTTTCCCCTTTCATTTTTTTGTTGATGTAAGGTCCCATCTGGATGAACTTTCGGGAAAGACATCTTAAAAAGGCACTTTAAAAAGGAACAAAAATGGGGATATGCAGCAAATGAACATTTTGTCATGCTGGAAGAGACAGCATAGGAAACAAATGCAGCATCACACAAGTGTGCCCTGGTAGGTACCTAGACCATGATCATCAACTGCTTTGTTCCAGCTACAAAAAGTGTGTTTTGAAGATGGCATTTCAAGGCAGGCGCCAATCATTTTTAATTGAGTCAGGCTTATTTAATGACTTTGTACTTTGTATTTTCCTTGGACAAGTACACCACTTGAAACAAGAAAAATTAAAAAGTGCTGCTTTTCTGATGCAGAGGGTAACACTTCACGTATTCCTAATGTCTCCATTCAGTCCTTCTGACAAGACACATTGACATAAGAGTAATCAAAACACATAACATGTCCCTTAACCTCTCTGACACCCATCCTCAGTTACATCTCAATATGTTGTGAGCCAAAAATGATGAATGCCAGAACTGTGAATGCTGAACAGGATAACTAATACTAGTAGTGAAAAGCAAAACACATCTGAATATGAATTGGCATTTTCAAATTAAACAGCTCTGATTCTGATAGCTAGTAAACATATTTATAATCATTCAGATGCTAAAATATGTGCTTCTGGTCCTTGGATGAATAAACACAAAAGCTGTGCCTGTTGATAAGTACTTACACGTTCATTTCTTTAGCTGGAATACAAATCATACTTTAAACTTTTTTTCTTTCTTATTTTCTTTTAATTAAATAGGCCTAGGACTCTTTCAGCAAGTCTGTATCATTGTAACACCACCACTGACTATGAATGGTGCACAAAACCATTATATACAATTCCACTGGAGTTTTTCTGACAGAAGCATTTGACACAGAGTTAAACCCTCTTCAGTGCATTTGCCACTTGGGTTGATCAATAGCCTGGTTAATTTCTTTATGTATTTTTTAAATGCAGATACATTCCCAATTCAGCATTTTGTGCATGTACCATATTTTAATTATATCCATAAATAAACCAGTTGGTGTGGTTAAAAGCTTGGGGAGGGGAAAAAAAAAAAACAACCAACGAATAGAAAAACCAAAGAAAGAGGTAGTTAATCACAGTTTTTAAGGGACATGTTTTCAATGGATAAATGGCAGAGCAGGAAAAAAAAGGAAGAGACTATGCAGCAATTTAAACCTACAAGCACTTGGAAAAAAGATCACTTGGGATGAAACCACCTTCCTTAGAGTCTGAACAGGCTGAATTTCACCTCCTGTGAGTTTCGGAACAGACAGAGCTGATAAGGGAGGCAAACTATAGAGATCTAAGTATGCATTTGAACACAACAATTCATCTAAAGAATAAAAATGCAACTGCTTTTACAATTGGTCCCAAGATCTTCTACGAAGGCAAGCAGGGGAAGGAAGATGTCCCTGCATGGCCACCACCGGCCCAGCAGCACTAACACTGCTGATGGGCGCCATCTGAGGCACTGGGCAGAACCAGAGGATTGCTCCCAGAACCAGATGATCAGTGCATGGAAGAGGAGCTGGTGAGCACTCACTGACAAAGATCTAAGAGGTAGAGAAGTGCTCTCAGCCTCGGAGGTCAGAGGCCCCTTACCCAAACAGAAAAACTCCAGAGGAGCTAAAAAACAAAGGGACTTTACAAAGCAGCCAAATGATGCTCTAACCACTGCAATGTTTCCTCACCACTCTCACAAGAGCTGAGGTGATTTACCTTCCTCCTCGGGCAAATACTTAATTGGAATTAAGGTACCTAAAATTGCCTGTAAATATCTGACCCCATCTGAATTCCTAAATCTTTGGAAGAATTGTGCATGTTGCTTAGCATTAACTATGGTACTACCTAGAGGATTCCAAGTCAATCTCACAAATACACACAGTGTGCAACTCAATCACTCAGAAATAAATAAAACCATCAAACTGCCTCGAAAATAATGAAATATGGGGAAATAAATATCAATCCCTGGAAATACTGTTTAGTCCTTTCATTATTTTTTTTCTTTACCATATGATTTTGGAGCCTTTCATTTTTACTTCTGTTACATGTTCCCCATGAATGTGATGTCCAGAAATTACTTTCAAGAAATGGGGAAAAAAAAAATCCAAGGGCAAAGATTGTCAGAGAAAACTATCTAAGAGTACGTAAGAGTCAGTGACTAACTAAGAGATACTTTGAATAGGAGTGGGAAACACTAACAGCTGAATTCTATTACTAAAATTCAATTGTTGCTGCTTTTTGCCCCACACACACCACTTGACCATTCATGGCTGCAGTTGAAAAGTATGTGAACACACAGAGCTCAAAGGGGAAGAGCAAGAGCACTTCACGAATTTAAACTGAATCTTCGCAAAAAAAACTCCCACTCCCCGTCCATGCACACCAAGAGCAGACCTCTCTGCCAGGAAAACTCACACCAGCCTCAGGTTTGGCCCCAACGGGGCTTCTTCCTTTAAACAAGAGGCTCAGCAGAACCAGAGCTGATGTAGAGACAAGGATGCTTTGCAGCCTGGTTCTTCTTTCTTCAAATTGCATGATTAATATGAACATGAATGCAAAACTTGACAATCTAAATTAGAATTCAAGAGGAAGAGGGAAAATGTGACACCCTGCATTTTAAAGCATAATGTTATGCAGAGACTGGACTACTTTTACCAACCAAGCAAGACATGACATGAAGTTTAATAAATATTCAATAAAAAAGGAAGAAATATGAATTTGATGAAGTTGCGGGCAATTAGAGCAATTTATTTCACTATTAACATGACAGACTAAATGGAAATCAGCTCTGGGTGAAAATGCAGTTTTACTGCCCAGCATTCAGATTGCTGTGTAATTAAATAATGAAACGGGTGAGGGGCATCCACGACCGACTTCTCCAGCAAGGCAACCATCCATCAGAGCCCTGCCTCCTGCCAGCCCAGAGCAGAGACAGCATGTGAGGGGATGTGTGTGCGCCTGCCTGGGTCTAACTCTGCAGGGCAGATTTCTTTCCACTACACAAAAAGCATTTCCCACATGGCCGGCTCAGCCCTGCTCCTGCTGCACTGAAAATGCCAGCTGCAGCGATGGGGTACCACGTTTAGTTCACTTTCTTTGTTTGTTTTCTTCATTAATAAAAAATATTAATCATGCATTAAGGAAGTCAACATTTTATCCAATTTCAGGCTGAAACTAAAAAGCCATGACATTCCTTTTCCCCATGGACACTCATTAAGAAACCAGGATTCTCTTGGATCGGATCCTCTAGAAACAAACAAACAGAAAAGAGCCTGTGCTTAATTCACCACATGCAGCTCTTCAACCTGCCAGGAGATTTGAGGAGGAGGGGTGCAGATATTGCAGAACATGAAGACTGTTCTAAATTTGAGCATATGTACTCCAGGATTTCAAGAAAAAATCCCCTATTTCTGTATGTTAACAAATGCCTAAAAATTTCCTTACCCCTTTGACAGAAGGAGCTGCTCTCAACAGATGCAGCAAGTCCATCTCAGTTGTCAAATTGCTGTTCCTGACAGACTCTCCAGCAATCAGTTGTGTTTGACAGATTGTAGATCTGTTGATAAAATGCTTCCTTTCTAAAACAGCCACTGTCTAGCAGCACATACAGCTATAGATGTGCAAAACATCTGCTCTAAATTATTCCTCCTTTTGACTAACTTCCCCCAAAAGCTGCCTCTTTACAAGAGAATTTTAAAAAAAAATCAAAACAAAACAAAACTTAAGACATCAAATATGTCTGTTTGCAAGCTTACATCATCTATAAGATCTAAAGCAGGCAAGTTTGGAATGCCTGAATTAAACAAGCTTTAAAGGAATCTCCTTTCAGGACACCGCAAAGAAAATCTTCTTCCAGTGGCTCCAGCTGGCCACCAAAAATTGCAGACACTTTTGAAAATTTATTACTAAATTCCTCTGGACTTGCAGCATATAGTATACAGCTTGGCTAGTGCTACAACTTCAGAGGTGGTCCATCCACTAATAGCCATCACCATGGGAACACGGAAACAGGCACCAGCAAGGGGAAAAACATTTTCTTGGTTCTTGAAAACCTAGAGTTTTGCCTACCTTCCCTCAGTTGCATTTCATCCATCAACTTACTGCTGAACCAACTGGGACTTTGCCATACAAAAATCAATGAAATTCCATCTAAAATTAAGAACATTTTTATGGATCAGAATTTCAGTTTGAATAAAGATACCCCATCTTTGTTCCAATTTTAGGAAACAAGCTTTGCAGATCAATTTCAGGCTCAGTTTCAAAAGGAAGAAGGAGGGCCCTGAAAGCTTTGATCTGCTAGAGTTTGAGACAAGTATTCCGTAGCGTCAATATTCCCATTTATCTCACCATTTGACTGCAGATTTTCTGGAAAAAAATCAAGAAAAGGAAGGAAAAAAGAAAGCTATCCCAATGAAATCTAGCCCAGTAAGTTTAACTACAGCTATGCATGTAGCAAATTCACTTACATAACAAGTACTCCAGCCAAGTCAGTGCAGCAACAACTTAGCTTTTGAGCAGGCACAGCACAGCACCATCGACTGACAAGCCAACGTGGTTGATTTAATGCATTTATCAGTATATCCAGTGGCAAAGAACATGCACATAAACCAAAAGGCACCAATGAACTATGAGCCAGCACACTAGTTTGTATGAACATGTCAGCAGGCAACATCCTGCCCTTACTTGAATCAATGCAAAGCTTGTCACAGTCTCGAGCATGGCCAGAATCACAGCCTGGCATATTCTGCAGAGGTCAGCATGGTACAAAACCCTCCATCACCTCCTGAAATTGGACAGGCTCCTTACAACTAAACTCACTAAAGGAGCAAGAAAAGGATTTGATACACAAGCCAACTCATGAAGGATCCATGATACCGCTTATTAAAGTTGTGGTCTAGTTTTAAAAGCATGTGTGGCACTGCTGTGCTGAACTAAGTGCAAGAACATGAGAGGGCCAGCCACCTTCTGCATCCAGGGGAATACCTTGATCCTGACTTGCAGCTCCATTGCCTGCCAGCTGGGACATGGCTCCCCTGTCAGGGCATCAGAAGGCTGCCTCAGTAACGAGAAGCCTGTAGCTATTAATGTTTCATAGGGAATATGTATTGCCACAGCATCGTGAGGAGTTATCGATAAGAAGGAATCAAAAAGAAAGCACAGCATCTTTAATCACGAAGATTTCCCCCCCACACACTCCCAAGTTGAAAAGGGAGAGTTGTTCATTAAGACAAAGGCCAAGGGGCACAGGCATGACTGCAGGCAGGTTCTCCAACCATGGCCACAAATTCCACAGGCGTGGCAGTGATGGACACAAAGTCCACAGGCGTGGCATTAAGGACAACACACAGAGCCCAACACAGTGCCATGAGCCATCACTAATGGGAGGGTAACAAAATGCTCTGCCTGCAACAGAACAACAGGCACCTGCTCTCCAGGGTCTACACAAATCCTTCCTCTGCTTACCAAATTTTTAGAAGACTGCAAGGGAGCAGCACAGCAAATGTACCCACACTGCACCTTCTCATACCAACTGTGTATGAGCATAACTCATAAGAAATCTCAGGAGTCACCACCCACTGCTATTAACAGAATAGCAGTGTTGTTAGCATTAATAACAACATCATTTTAATGCTTTTTCAACTTGCATTTCTCTATGTGGCAGTGTGTTAAGCAGCGTTAATCACATGGTTTTGCCGGGACATCATGTTTACAGTAGCATCTGTTGAGCTGCTAACATGTGAGACCTGCCACATTTGACTTCTTTTCTGACAACCATCACACTAAAGAGCTGATGGTGCTTCACTGGAACCTCCTCCAGGAAGTTTCAGGGACACTGTGGCTTCTGCTCTGCATGCACCCCATGTTTCCTGGAACCACAGGAAGAACTACGTGGAGACACACCTTCTCTTTTCCAAATATCTTGAATTTTTTTTTTTTCTTTAATTTGCTCCACATATGATTTCTGGAACGGATTCACAAGTTTCCTTCCCCAATGGATAAACACATATGGTTTTGTTACTGAGCTCCAGCTCTGCCTATTCCAAACCCAGTCCCTCAGAGCTCCCCAGCCCATGGACCACCCATGGCCACTCTCTTCTCAAGGAAGAAGTGCCCCTCAAAAGTGCCAAAACCTCCAGGGGTCCTTTGTGGGACAGTGACATGTGGCAGCAGTGATGTTCCCCTTTAGGAGAAGGGGCCTCCAAGGTGACATTTCGTGCAGGCTAGGGCCCTGCTGATCCCTTCAGAGCAGCCCATCCTGAGGTGAGGGTGCAGCCAGCTGGAGGCATGGCCACCATTTCCTCTGAGATCCCATTGCCTTGAGCGGCTCTTTCACAGGGGAAACAGAAGAAAAAGGACAAAGAACACACCTGAAGGAGATACAGAAAACTCTATCAGTGCTCCCAAAGGTGGTGGAGGGTCCTGGTTGTACCTGGACATTTTGGTGGTTGTTGAGGCAGCGGTGAGCACCCACAGGAATCCACCATGCCCAGGAATCCACCATGAAACATAAACTTCACCTGCAAGTCTGGCAGCACCAGAGGACTCAAACCTCCTTCTCAGCATTTTTGAGCTGAAAACACTTCTTCAGGAGACCTGGGCACTGCCCCCGAGGCAGCTTCCCAGTGACAGGACCACCTCACTGCCCCTCACAGCAGCTGAGTCACTTCTACCACCCCCAGAAGGACCAGGAATGCCTTTGCAGCAAAATGGCCCAAGTCAGGGTCCTGAGAGCTGGAGATCACCAAGTCCCATTGCCAACCCTGCTCAGGTAGAGCTTATCATGAAGAATAAACCCCCTGGTCATATGGATAAGAAAGACCTCACTGAAAAAGAACTAGCATGTCTTCTACAAAGGGAAATCCTGCCACGATAACCTGGAGTCATACAATGTAGTCAATTGGTGTGTGAATAGAAGAGATTTTCAGAATAATTGGATTTTCAAAAGGCTTTTGACAAAGTCCATGCAAAAGATTATTAAAGAAACTAAGCTGTCATGGGCCTGAAGAAAAGTCTCTTTTATGGACTAAAAGCTGGTTAGAAAGCAAAAGGTTTGGGGATCAAGAAAAGCCAGCACCAGGGTCCCCCAGGGGTACATATTCATGAGGATTTCATTCAGTACCTTCATTACAGGCCTGGAGAAAGGAGAAACAGTGAAATCTGAGAGCCTGCAGGTGGAACTAAACCAACGGGGGTGCTCAATGCCACAGCAATGGTGAAGAACACCAGCAGAAAGTCAAAAAGCCAAGAGAGCAAGCAAGGAGGAGGCAGCTGAGCCTCACTAGATAAGCTTAGAGGTAATACATGTAGGGATAATAACCCAAACCCTGCCTATGTAATGCTGAACTCATGGGAGTCACAGCTTCAGATCCTGGAGTCCTCACTGACAGCTATCTGAAATCACTGGCTCATTGTGCAGTGGCCTCCACAAAAAGAATCAACAAAATGCTGTGAATCATCTGGAGGGATACTGTGAGAAGGACAGGTGTTGCTCTGCCGCTTCACAAGTCCTTGGCATGTCCCTATCCTCTGGGCAGTGCCAGTCTTGGGAAGGCTGCAGTTCTTAAGCAAAGCCAAGGAACACCATAAGGGGATGTAGCTGCCACCTTGCCCAAGGGTCCAGACTGCCCAGTTTGGGGGTACAAAGCTGAAGAGTTTGCAGTTCTAAGGTTTGCAAAAAACATAGATGCAGTGGATAAGCTTAAAGAAGCGCAGTTTGCCAAGTGCTGCAGAACAAGAAGTAGGAGGAACTGGTAAAATTAGGAGAAGACTGATTTAGAAGAGATAAAAAAATTTGCACAGGAGGGAGTGAACACCTGAGACTTGCTGCTGGCACAGGGCTGGGGAGACAGGCAATGCCAGGGGACTCAAAAGGCGCAGGACAACTCATGGACAATAGGTAGGCGGGGACCTCACATCCTCAAAACAACTGTGGGTAGAGGGAGATGCTGTAGGAGAATCCAGGCTGCCTCCTCTCCCTAAGCACCAGTCCCTTTTGCCATGCAGAAGAGGCAAGAAGGAAAAGAGGCAGAAACTATTCTCACTCAGCAGGCACAGTGACACTAACACAGCGTGCTACACGAAGAACCTTGTACGGTCCTTCAAAAAGCTAAATAAGAAAAATATAAAATTTTTTAGAAGTCACAGATTTATATATTTCTAGTTGAAAGACCTCCCTTCTAACCAAGTCTTTCTAAAGCCCTGGAACATTTTCCAGTGTTGATGTGTGGACAGTATGCTAGTGTGCTTTAAAAGACTTTTGGGTCACCAGGTGGCAGGGGGTAGAGGAAAAACAGTAGGATAAGACAGAAGAACAATGTCCAAATCATTAGATTGTTCCAAATGCTCAGCTGAAAGCTCCAGCCAGGTCTTCAGTGCCTTAAGTGCTTTCCCCATCCTTGGAGTGTCAGTATAAATTATCATCAACATTAATTCTTTTGTTTCCTCCCTTTCCTAACAGATGTAGTAATCGCACATTTGGACACTGGCAATATTTCTAATTGTGTAATGGGGGCAGAGATAGAATTAATTAATGATCCAAGTTAGATAGAAAATCTGAGTTAATTTCTTACAGGTTTTTGAGGGGTTACTTATGGCTGGAGGTGTTCTTGCAGACTTCCAGCTCTGTCACAGGACCCAGTCATGCATGCCAATGAGAAAATGGGCATTTTGGGGAAGAGAATAGGCTGGATATTGAGGCACCCACTGCCACAAAAACTACTTTCTTCATGGCAAGAGGCCTCAGATTGTAGCTGGAGTCAATGCAAAGCAGTACTGCCAGAAATGAAATTTCCCTGCTAGGACCACAGCAGAGTGATTCCATTTGAGTGTTTCTTCCCTCCCACCACCACTACACCCTGTTTTTCCTTGTCTGCTCACCTATCTGAATACTTCCTGCATATCAAAAGACAGCTGCCTTCCAACAGTGAGAACTACCAAAAGAATCACACCTGCACGAAACCACAGAGTATTTCAAGGACAATCAAAACAATCAAATCAAGGCCACCCCAGTCTGCAGGCAACTGCATAACAGATGATGAGCTCCAGGTCTGATGTGGATCTGATGCCCTGGACCTGTGTGGGATGAGCACCGAGCACAGATTATTCCCTTTGCCAGCAGGGAGACAGTCACACAACACCTTGCTACTCTATCCAAGCACACTGCTGGCTTTTTTCAGGTATTGTGAACTGCCACAAAACACTGGCACAATGGAAAGGGAAGCAGAGCAAATTGGAATAAAGCTTGCTCACAGTCAGGATTGGGATCACAACCCCTGTTCTACTCTGGAAGTTTTAAAACTTGTTAAAGTAATCCATCATAAATTATGTGTATATAAGGTTAAATGTCCAGCAAAATGAGACTATTCAGCTAATAATGCAGTCTTAGATGGAGCTGTTAAGGGCCATAACTCTCGATGAGATGATTATGTTTCACAGCTTTTGAGATTAATAACAAGATTTACATTTTCAGTATCTAGTTATTTTGGGTGGCTTCAGTTTGGGTATGAAACCTACTGACGGAAACACACTTTTCTGAAAAAGGCTGTGTCCTACCTCTGAACTCCCATTGTCTGGTGTCTAAATTCACTACCAATTTATTTTTCAAATGCCTCCTGCTATATTTTTCCACATCTTTCAAAAACAGCTACCCAAGCCCTCTAGAAGAGAAAAGGTGCACATACATAAAATACTGCAGTGCAAATATATGACCCTACATCTGTGATAAAGCTGATCTGGTATAACAAGGAAGAACTCAGTATGATCCACTCTCACTGAAGCTCTAATTGTTCATAAGCCACGACCATTTTAACAGATACTGGGGCAACATAAGACCAATCCAAACGCCATTTTTCCATGTGATCAAGAGAAGAAAGGATTATCCATATTACCCGGTGCTAGTGCAGCCCAGTCTGGCAAGGTACAGCCATCACACAAGTGAGAGACCAACCCCAAGGTCTTCTCCAACCTGCAGCCTGCATAAGAGCAGGCAGCCTCTGGCCAAGCTGATCTCAGCCCTGCGTCCTGATGTCAAATCAAGCTCAGGTCTATACTTAGCCCCAGACCTGGGAAACAGCATTTAACCCTGCTTACATAGTGCCACTTGTGTACATTGGTCAGCAACAAACTGAATCGACTCTCAAACAGCACAAACCAGCTGGGCTCAGCTTCTACAAGAGATGCAAAGTCCCCCGAGGCCTCTGTGTATATTTTAGCATCCAACTTCTTTAGTTAGGTCTTGAATTCCTATTGTTACTGTCATGACCATTTTTTCAACAAGCAAAATCTGTTGACAAACACTGCGCTCACAGCCTTGCTCAGAAAACATCTGCATTTAAAATTCACCACGCCTCACCTTTGAGGAAAACATGACTCAGACACCAACACCACTTTTGTGGATGGAAAACAACTGGCTGGCCTGCTGTGACAAACATCCACAATCCCCAAAGTTACCCTTTCACTGGATTCAACCACTGTGTACCTGCAGCAAGTAAATACTTACTCCAACTCCCACTTCACTCTCTTTCTCCCATCATTAGATTTCTCGTTCTCAGTGTACACAAGCTGCTGGTAACTCTCACTCATGCCGAGACAAATTTTCCATCAAATTTACCTCAGAGTCCCCAGTGACTGTGAACACGTTCCCCATCACTCTTGCCCAGAACTGCACCCACACTGCCCCTGACATTTGGATAAAAGTGGTTTGTCAATAAAGAGCTGAAAGAAATTCCCTGTTTGGAGTATGTAGTGTCAGCTGATGGACAGGAACTGAGCAACGAGTTTATCTTGACAAAAATAGGGTAATTTTTAAGTGTCAGGAACGAATTCAGACCCAGATGGTTTATTTTTAAAAATACCCATAAAAAATTAATTTTTCATTCAGCATTCCATCTTGGCCTCTCTAATGAAGAGCAGGATATTTTTCTTTTTGGTTTGAAAGTGGCTGTTGATGTTTAACAGGTTGTATAGCTCCAGGCATTATTATTTTTCAAGCTACCAACAGCTTGAATATGCCTTAACTCTGGCATTCCAGAAACTCCTAGCTCTAATCTTGTATACTGATACAAAAGCTCTGTGTCTTTGCATTAACTTCAGCTTACAACTGCTGAGGATCCACAGAGTCAAGGAGTGTTAAAAATTAAGGTTACCCTGTCATCTGGTCTAATTAGGGACAGCTTGTTGCCGCTTTATTATTAGGTCCCTTGCAAGACACATTTGGTTAGTTGATTTTTACTTTTTAATCATCCCTTCATTTATCCTACATATATCTACATGTACATAGATAAGGTGTGTGTTCATCCACACACACATGTAAAGGTCATATTTATACTGTCAGTATTTGACACATCATAGCCAGGAGTCTTGTCAGTGCAGGATCTCACTGATCCTTAGGTACTTGCCACTGAGAAGGTGGATCTGTAATGAGCACTGAGTCTGAGTTACTGTCTTAGGTAAGGCAGACAAATGCTGGCAGAAATGACACATTATACCTCTTCAAACTGGAAAAGATGAATACACAACTACAAATTGAGCAAGACACGACTGAAAGCATCAGACCTCTAAGGAACAGCTGTAAAACACAAGGCTGGAAGTGGAAAAACTTCTAATGCAAACAAAAAGAACAAATCTGAAACTAACCTGATTTTAAACCCCCCTGAGTCGCCTCAGAAAATTGAACAGGGTTATGTTTGCACACTTCACTCCAGGCAGCATCGTGAGAACAAGAGCAGCCACCAGGATTTACCTCCTGAAATCCTGCAAGATTCATCCCCCTAAAACCCATTTAGCCAAAGCAAAACAAGCGAATTTTTAAGAGTAATGAGCATTCTTTCAACCCCTATCCGACCCTGTCCTTCAGGTTTACTGCTGCATTTCTTTCCATCACACTTAGAGTGCCGACTGGTAGGAAATGGAAAGCGAACAGTCAGCTAAATCAACAGCTACCTGTCGTTAGGGAGCTCGATGGCACTCCCTGTCATACAAGGAGTGAGAGAAGACACATCTCCATGGCCATCCCTCACCCCAGCAGATGCCAAAGTCAGCAGATGGCTGGAAGGACGGCATCTCAATTCTCTTTTGATCATGGATCCGAGCTGGGAAGAACAGCTATGCCCCGGCACTCCTGCGATCAGATGCAGGAGCTTTGAACACTTGGTGGTTTGACAGCATTCATCTCCCTCTCTCCTCCAAAGGATGTGAAAAGATGGATTAAGACAGACCTGGTGCCAAGCTTTATAATGCAATTCTAATGACATACGCTGAAAATCAATGCTTCTCCAATGCCCTGCCATTTCCTTGGACTTGCCAGCAGAGTGGAAAGCAGATACTCAATACTTGACACAGATTACTTCTGAATGCCAAAATATATTAACAAGTATATTCTGTTGGTGTAGGGTACATACACAGTTTCTGGTGTTTGCTATAAAAAGCACCATCACTGTGTTAAAAAAAGAGAAAACAGAAAGGGAAAAAAATCCTGCAAAAAACCAAACACCCAACTGAAATCCACAGTTGATTGCTAAGTTCAAATGTTTTATACAGAGGCCTGAGACAACCATAGATGACATCAAGGAATTCTTGGCTGGCCTGATTGAACTTGTTAGTACCTTTATTTCAGCACATGTAATTTGTTCTTCCCCCCCTCAGTCATGCCCTTTCCTACATGACATGCTTTGTCTCGCTTCTAAGAACAAGACAGAAGGGTTTTTCTTTGAAAGAATGCTGCTGCCAGCCCTAAGGACAGCTCATCTACTCTCTGGGGACCAATATATCAGAGAGGGGATGAAAGGAATGTAAATTTTCCTTAACCTATCATCCCCTCTGATTCCACAAATCCAGAATGTGCAAACCTTTTCATTTCTCCATTAATTTGGGGATAGAGCCACAGGAGTCCATCACATAAAAGCAAATGCAGTTTCTCCAAACAGGATGCCAACTCCCATTCCAGCATGAGGGCTACATTAGGAGAACGTCTCCACACTCACTGGGTTTTGAGATCACTACTGAGTCAAAAACACAAACAGGTGCACGTTGCACAGGTGTGCACAACAATTCACACAGAACAGAATTACGCCGTGCAAGAGGTTAATTTATAGAGAAGTAGTGGGCATGAAGGGAAGCTGAGAGCGCTGCTGCAGGGAAAAGTCCTCCCACAAAATTATTTTGTAAAGATTGGTAGCAATGGATCATATACACCAATAGGAAAGAGATGTGGAACATACCAAGGAAAACATCAGCACTGCTGACAGCAGGAACTAGGGAAAACCCACTGGCAAAAAGAGAAGCTTGGCTTCTGCAGCTTACCCTCTGCTTTACATAAAATGCCACCTTCAATAACAGTTAAACATTTATATTCCACATCTATACACATACCTGGGCAGGCACAGGTAGCTTTTTCAACTATCCAATAAAATGAGACAGGAAAAAGAAAATAAATATGCCAGGGGTGGGTTGTTTTTTGTATATATATAATAAATGTGCTTTTGCCAAGGATATTTATGTCTGGCAGAAAGGAGGCAATGCAGAAACTGAGAGTGACTTCACTGAGCGAAGCAGAAGAAAAGTGCCTCAATATTCAGCCTCTTGTCATTACATCCCATGAAGCCAACCTAGCAAGTGGAAATGTAACAGCAAAGTTGTGGCTTGGTACATACATTGTATTTTCCTTGGTTTTATATATTCATATAAAGCAAAGATTATAAGGAAGATCTTTCTTTGGCATTTCTTAACATTTTCACTAGGAAAATAAGACTTTCTTGAAATACTTTCAGCTGATCACTATTAGTGGCAGACGAAAGGAGAGGTTCTGAACAGGGCTTTTCATTTCCAGTTTTCCTTTGAAAATCTGATATCTGAAACATCACTCATCTGATTGCCAGGAAGTAAAAGTTCTGTATGAAATGGTGCAGCTGTAGGATTACTGTGTAAAAACTCTACAGCAACTACTTGTAAATAACAAAAACCTACCACCACTGTGCTCCATAACTGTTGACATACACTGAATATTTATGGAGGCATTCATCTACAGACTGTGCTATCCTTTACAGAAAGTGGGGGGTGCAGCAAGTCTGAAAAGGAAAGATCTTTCATTCATAACTAACGCTGCATCCCTAGAATACTTCAGCCCCACTGCGGGACACATTTCTGATGGTTTTTCTCTTATGCTGATTCAAGGCATGCCTAGTATGGCATCCTTGGGCCTCATTAAGTCCATCAAACTACCAAACACACAAGGAAGGAAAGCTCTCATGGAAGAAGGAAGAAAGGATCTCAAGATGGAGGTATTCACACAGCCCAGTCAACTTCAACAGGAATTGGCCACACAGACCCTCTGAAAATGCCAGACTATGCCACTTGACCCTGTAATGGGAGAAAACAGAAGTTCTATCTAGAAATACAAGACAAGCATGAACTCCACCTCCATATGAGGGATCCTGCTATCAGCTCATAATTATTTAAGCTTCTTCACATCTTCTCTTATTTAAGCATTCAATTCACAAAATACGCCAGTAGGTGAAACAACAAAAATAGCCATCATCATCATAAATACGGAGAGTAACTCCATGAAACCTGAAACACAGTAGGCCCAGCATTCACCAATTTCCAGCCCAGAGCTCAACAGCACTAATTAATAATGTTTGAAGACCATTCTCTAGACACCTCATGATAATGGCATCTGCCACTTGGTCTGAACATAACCGGACATTCCCCATTGGTAAACCCCCTGGGAGAAGAAAGGGTATTTGACAGTACCCTACACTGCAGAATTAGACCTACATCTCCTAGTCAAACTATAAACCAGACAAGGTGATCACTGACAAGCTGCATCAAGGCTTATACTCACTGTTACCAAATCCCGATCACACTGACATGGAGGGCTGAGGCTCCTGACACTGGGGGCAGTCATCCCTCTGTACCTCTGTTTTCTGCTCTCCTTTGTTGCCTTGCTGAGTTATAAGCTCTTCATAAAGGCCTCTAGTCCCTTATTAGTTGTTTGCCCTGCATCCAGTAGAACTCAACCTCATCTCCATTTAGAGACTGGAACATAACTTTAATTCCAGTGTGTAAATGTGTGCTATATGTGCATAAATCCTGCAGGCAGAAGGAGTCATTTCTCCTCTCAAACCCTTTCCCTTACCCAAAATTCATCATTAAAAGAAAGACAGATTGGTAAATACTTTAAAAATTGATCTTTAAACACTTAGAAAATTATAACAAAGGTATCTTGGAATGTTAGAATTAAACCCAGCTTCCCATGCAAGCACACACATGCAGACCTTAGAACTTGTATCATATTCATGGCATGCAGCATAACCACCAGGGGAAGCTTTATTAGATGAAAATAAACCTGTTGTAAGAGATTTCTTTGCAATTATTCTGCTGCCATTGTCCTGGCCAGGCACTGATGCAGCTTTTCAAATTAATATGCTTAGTTTTCCGAGCAGGAGATCAGAATAGCGGAATTCTATGGGGAACTCAATTACCAAAGAAAATGATTGCTTGAGCATTCAAGAAATTGGAACTACATCTAATTGTGAATAGTAGATTATTATCCAGATTATGGATGGCAGTTTGAAATCAATTCAGACACAGAGCTACATATGCCTCGAGGATGGTATCTGCAAGATTTGTAGGGCTCCTCTCCGGCTCGGAGGGGCTCTCAAACAGAAAACCACCAGTGTGGGTTTTGCCAGCTTCCAGGCAGGAATGCAAAAAGCCAATATCCCTGCTGAGAAGTTAAAATGCAGAGAACAACAACAACAACAAAATCACCAAGGGAGCTTCCTTGGAATTCGTTCCTTTCCCATTCTGTATTCCTTTGGTGTGGAGGAACATCAGCACGTTCCTGCCTGGTTGGCTATTCTGCTGCTTGAAGATTGCTGGTGTGTTCAGGTGGCGGCTGTACATCAAGAGTGGAAGGTGAAGGCACCCTCCTGCCTTTGAGCTCTGCTAGAGTAGGGAGATGAGCTTAAGTGGTGGAACAGGAGAGCAAGAAAAACAGGGCTTAGGCCCAAGAAGTTTTGATTCTTCAGAAAGCAGAACAGGACATTTTTTAAGGGAAACAGATCTGATTATTTTGCTCAATTTCTTTCTGACTATACCCAAGCACTACAGGAGAAAAAAAGATTACAGCATTGAGGAAACATTTGAGAATTACAACAAACATGAAAGGATACAGGATCTATAGGATGCATACTGAGTAAATATCTGACAGAAATAATGCACGAAGTACACCTTGAAGAGTAGCATCAAAATGGTAAAAAGACTAGAGAAGTTGTTGGGAACAGTGCTGGAGTTCAGCCAGTGGGAATAAGGCTGTAACAGCAGAGAGGTAGCATGGACAATTCAAGACCTGCAGGCGCTTATGTGCAGATTTCACACAAGAAAAATACATCTGTGGCACCAAAAATGTAAAAAACAACCCAGGAAATTAGAAACTGATTGGAGGAGTAAATTTGCTGCACAGGAGAACACAGTGAGAAAGCAAGACAAAATCGCCTGGAAGAAGTGAAGAAGCAGGGGTTACTTGGGGGTTTTTGTTTGTTTTGAGGATGTTGTTTGTTTGGGGGTTTTTTGGTTTTGTTCTGGTTTGGGGGTTTTGTCGTCGTCGTTTTGTTGCTGTCGGTTTTGGTTTTGGTCGGTTGGCTAGGTTTTGTTGATTTTTTCGTGAAAATACCGTAAGGCAGCTGGGCAGTTTTGCAAGCAGGGTCTCTCCAGAGGTGGAGAAAGACCTCTGTCAGTGCCTGGTGAGGGAGCCACAGCAACCTCCTTCACACAGACGGTTTCAAGCAGAAAGAAGCTGAGCAACAGGTGTGCAGAGTAAACACAGAGCCCACTTTCTGTGGGTAGACTCAGGCACTGAACTTATTTAGATTCAGAAAATAAAGTTTAAGAGGGCATTTAGTTGTTTCCTACATATACATTACCAAGGAGGTAGAATAAATTTCCACAAAACAAAAAAACAAAAACCCCCAAACTGAACTTGTTCGATACAATGCTGGCACCAGAGCAAGAGCAATGCAGGCCATGTAGGCAACTCAGATTGGCAATGAGAGTTTCTTAACCTCCCACACCTGTCCTCCCTGAGCAAGAGGAAAAACGGAAGGGGCAACCTAGCACTCTAAGGCAAGGCACAGTAAATTCTACGGAAGGGATTACACAGTACAACAGTTTGCAAGAACTGAGGAGAAAACTGGACAGCCTTCTGCTCCCCATCAGGTGACAGCTCAGATTTTTTGAAATATAAGCACTTCCACCACCACCACCGCAGTGTTGTTCAAAGAAAAGGCAACACTGCCTCATAATGCAGAAACCCTCAATTCACTGCTCATGCCCATTCTCCTTAAACATGCCTTCAGGATAACCTTTCCTACATCACACTTCCCATTCACAGTTATGAGTTCATTCACAGCTGGTCAAGATGCAAATGCACTTCAATACAGAGTCACTGACCCGTGTGGCTGGCAGGTAGTTAAATACCACACAGCTGCTCACTCACTCTGCCCCACAGTGGGATGGCACAGAGAACTGGGGGGAAAAAGGTAAAATTCGTAGGCTGAGATAAAGACAGTTTAGTAGGACAGGGAAAATAATAATAACAATAAAGATAAAATACTAAGAATATACAAAACAAATGTCGCACAATGCAATTGTCCACCACTTGCTGACCAATGCCCAACCATTTCCCACGCAGCGGCCTTGGCCAGCTTTCCTCCTGGTTTATACACTGAGCATGGCACCTTATGGTGTGGGATATCCCTTGGGTCTGTTGTCCTGTCTCCTTCCAGCCCCTTGTTCCCCACAGTCTACTCACTAGCAGGGCAGCATGAGAAGCTGAAAAGACCTTGACTTCATGTAGGAACTGCTCAGCAACAACTAAAACATCAGTTTTAGGATGAGTTACTCTCACCCTAAATCCAAAACACAGCACTATACCAGCAACTAAGATGATGAACCCCATCCCAGCTGAAATCAGGACACTCACCCCTTCCAGAGACACTTTCCAGACTTGCCTTAGTAGTACCAAGACAACTTGTCAGTAACTCACTCCACCAGCCTTTAAAACCCTTCAGAGAGAGCTCCATTCTTTTTACTCACCTATAAAATGTGAGTTGTGACCAAGCACATTTTGTATGCACTGTGATTCCAGGTACTTTGGCTGAACCATTTCGGCTATATGGCTTTCTGACACAGAGCTGGTGTTACTCACATGTTTCAAAGGCTACTGCATTGCCTGCCATTTCTCACTGCAGAGAAAAATTACTTGAGCCTTGAGACTTCAAACTGAGTGCCTTCTCTCCAGAAAGAGAGAAAAACCTGTTCATGAAGTTATTCCATAGCAAACATACAGTTCGAGGCAAGTTGGTTTCATTTGCTGGGGTTTGTTTTCTATTTAATTGCTGATAGATAGCAAAGAAACAGGATTCTTCAAGTTCTGCTTTTATTTCTACCGCTGCCCTCAGTTTCACCAGCCATGAAAGGAGGAAGAAAGGCTTTCACTGGATGCATAACCAGCTGCGTGACTCTGGAGCAATCCCACCGGAGTGCCTCACATCTCAAATCCAACATGGCTCCTTCTACTCTACATTTAATTTTTAAAAAGTTATAAATGTGCCGTTGTCTGGCTGGAGCTTAAGGGGAACACAAAGGAACTCATCAGCAATAAAGTGCCAGCTGCTTCCCTGTGGCTAAGTTTATCACAGTTTAACAACAAACACTTTTTATATAATTTATGGCCTCTGTATGTTAATCCTCTTCAGGAAGATACCTCCTGAAGTAGACATTTCTAGTCCATGTGCACAGAAACATAATAAGGAAGTGCTGTTCAGCAAATAACAACCATATATATGTATTTATACATGTATGCTTATGTAGATGAGTATGTGTATATCAATATATGTACAAAGCATGTATGCATGTGTGCATAAATATAAATATATAAATTATGTAAATATATAAATTATATAAATATATAAAACAAATATAAATATAATAATTATGAATTAAAATATATAATAGAAATGTATGACTAATAAAAATAATAAATATCAATATAAATTTTTTATTAAATATATACGTTTAAATTTTCACAGATGGCAGCCAAAAGCAAAAGTTTGTGGTCTTTCACACAGTGAGGGCTCCTCCCTGGCACCACTAAGATCCAAGACTAAGGAAAACCACCTTTCTCTAGGAAGGCCACAGCCTCTTCAAGCTGAGAGAAAAGCCAGAGCACCTGGGACAAGTCTGGTAGACCAGTACTGGGATAGAGGGTGTTTGCTGTGGATGGGAGTCAAAGACATCACATCATGACAGCTGACCCTGGAACAGAAACTTGTGGATCAAAAAGAACGGCCCTTGAATCCAGGTCTCAGCTGAGCACGCAGTTCAGCAACAGTTAATTCCCACACGGCTCAGCCAGATTTGCAAATACACTCAAAGCTGAGCACAAGCCCAAGTGCATTCCTGAGTAAGAAACGCAAATGATCCATTATGGGAAGGTTAATAAGAGGTTTGAGGCAGATGTAAATATGGGATGCCACAGTCAGACATCCCTTACGCTTCCAGCATCCATTGTCACTGTCTTTGCCAGCCATGTTACAAGGGTTTATGCAACAGCTTACACTGAGCTCCCTTGACAGTTACAATTGCTTAGGAATTACAGACTTAGGAAACTGGAGTTAAGGCCTGCTACACGGTGATCATCTCATGAGCAGAGCAGAACTACAGCTGTCACAGGTGCTAGCCTACACACGTTGGTTATTTTTCATTTCCATCCTGTTGTATTATTACTAAACACTGCAGAACTCCCCATCCCACATGCAAAATTTCCATTCAGCTCTACCCAGGGTTTGCTATTCAGCCTCTCCTCCTATTCAGTTACGTTGGGACTGTAAACTGAATTTCAGTTTTGACTTAGACCCAGAAGCACAGACCCAACACTCATGGACAAGCACAGCTTCTCCAGGGGAGAGGAAGAAGGAGGGGTGCCATCACCTGAGGCTGCTACCTCCCCAAGAAAAGTCCTCAAACCACAGGGGGTGGAAGCTTAAACTCCACTTTCAAATCATTTAAGCTTTTGCCCTTCTTTTGCCTCCTAGCAAGTTGTCTTCATAACTTCAAAACTGGTTTACCTTCCAAAATGACTTGATCCTTGCTCTTACTGTTCTTGCACTCAAAGATATTAATCAGGGACAGGAGGTTTGCGGTGTGGGCTCCACAAACTCAGAAAATACCACTCAGTGCTCTGTGACCCTTCTTATTTTCTTTGGTGAATACAGTGGGTCAGCAGGGCTTACAATAGGCAAAACGTACACAGGCTGTTATGAAGAAAATATAAAGGACGGACTACCAAGGAGTCAACATCATTTTTTTTGGCACTGTTAGATAACAGAAGGAGCTGACAAAACTTTGCATCCTCCAGAAACAAATTAAGTAGAATCTATTAAAAGTAGGGTAATTTTTTCCCAAGTTTAGTAATCCTGAGTAGGCTCTACTCAGTTTTTCAGGTGTTTCATAGAGTAGCAGTGCAGTACAAGTGAAGGAGCTCTGCCTCGTCTCACTGCAGCTCACACAGCAGGAGAATTAATGCACTGAAGCAACTGCAATATCCATGATGCCATGCAACTTCTGGTTTCCAGACTATAAACACTGTGAGCCCTCAAAGTGTCCCTAAGATAGAACAAGACACAGGATTAGGTTCCAAAGTCATGGTTAATGACAGCACGTCTCAGGAGTGATATTAAACTGTAAACCTTGGTGGGAAAGGCAGTCTCTCACTATTAGAGCTCAGGGTGAAGCCTATGGCCATATTATCTTTTACGTCAGCTTCACAGGTTTAACACTTTCCTCCAAGCCTCTGGCATTCTGTCTCTGAGAGATACAGGGGATTTAACAGACTTAAATGTGATACAGGCTGGCAAAAAATCTTATAATCTTTTTTTTATATATAAAAGAAAAATATTTAATAAATAACAGAACCTTGGCATGAATCTTTGAGGAAGACACTAACAATGCCAGGTTATTTCCACAGAAATGGACTTCACAAACTCATGGATATCCACATAACAGTACATATCTATACATAATAATTATTTCTTTAGCTTACTAAATGCATCCCTCTAAAGAGATTCCAAACCCAAGCTTATATAAATCTTCCCTATTAAAACATTAACCGACTTCAAAATTTTTATTTAACTAGCAGAGGATTCGGGAATCTCATCAGAGTGTGTGGAGTGAAACAGGAACCATGTGGCTTCCAACAAGATGAAATAAAACCAACAGAAATAACTGACTTACTAATGTTCCTGCTTGGAAAAAGGTATGGACCATGGCTCATGCGAGAAGGGTTGGCTTTTCAGCTGGCTGCTTGTTCATCCCCATTTTTCAGTCCTCCCACTCCAACTAATTTAACTAGCAACCCTTATAAATCAGCCAATAAATTACTGCAAAAGGAGAATATACTTCCTGTCTCAATAAATGATAGCTGAAAATTTCCTAATGGGCCTTGTCCGTGGGAAGAGGCTAGCTTTGTACAATGTGCTGCATGGTTTGTTACCTACAACTTCTGCATCTCAGAAAGAGCCCAGTGGGAAAATTTAGCCAAAAAAATAATGGAAACACACATGGTTGTTTTATCTTCCCCAATTCTCCTGAGAGTAAGTGAAAATTAATCTTGAAAATGCTTTCACACAAGTTACCTTATCCTGAAAGGGATACATTCACCAAGCTGTGAAAAGTCTTTGATAAGTAAGAAAGACGAAGAAAACAAAAGTGTTGGCAATTAGCTGCCTTTACTTTATCAGCAGACCAGATACTACTCTAATTACACTACACTTGACTTTGCACCAGCATGGCCCCTTAAAAAGCCCTGCCTTTTCCACATCATTAATATCGCTCATGTCATGTGCCAATGCATGGCTACCATCACAAGATAAACAACATTAATGCAATGCAACAGCTACACTTAAAATACACATTTATTGTCAGATCAGCCCCACTTCCACTTGAGTCACACACAATCTAATCTCCTACAGCAGCTGCAGACAGTACAAATGCCACAGGAGCCAAAGTGGAGCATGTCACGGTGCACTGACTTTTAGACTTACAACAGGCCCAGACACTGAAAAGTTTGCTTGAAAGTGGTCAGAGACATTTGTGTGACCAGTGCAAGGTATGGCTCTTCCAATTACATCACCAATCCCACACTCACTGAATTAAAACTTCCCATTTTCAACTAAGCAAGGAAGATTCAGCAGTTTCCACAGAGTGCACAGTGGCAGTAAAGAAAAGCTACAATTTTAGAGCCTCCTACCCGGACCAGATGTCACCCTCGAGAGATTTGCAAAAATCTTCATCAAGACATCTCAAAAAGCATCTGCAATTAAGAGAAGGGATGAAAAGAATTACTACACCCCTCCTATTAATGTCAGCTGGAGCCAGCTTAAATCTCCATGCACTGTCTGCAAGAGCTATTCCCACAGTTCCTTCGGAGCTTGCATTTTTCTGTTGCCGCTAGTAAGCGTATTTGTTTGGAAGTGATAGCAACTCTGGGTTTGTACGTGTGCTGAGGCTCCAAAACACAGGAAGGACGTACTCACTCAGGCAGGGATGGTATTGCATCACCTTGTCTCACTTCCAAGTTGCCTTACCCATGACCACAGGCCTCCAAACCAAAACAATCACATTCCAGGGCCAAGCACTCTCAGCACTTCATTTCGGCTCTGGGTCAGGTTTGAAAGCAGCGTGTCCCTATACCCTGAGCTCCTTTATTGTTCAGTGCATCGCTTGGCGTGAATAGCCTCTCCTCTCAACCTTGTTCTCAGGCCTTCACAAATGCTTCATTAGCTTTTCTAAAATAGAAATGGTTACAGTAATACAGCTGTTCACCCAGTCATCAAGCTGTGTCGACCTTCCAAGGTACACAGCCAGCGCTGGCCAACAGATCACATAACACACAACGTGACCTAAGCCACACTCTGGGTTTTACTTTAAAGAAAAAAAGCATCTGTGGCTCAGGCAACTCCACTTCTCCTCCACATCGTTGAACCTGTTCTCCACTTTCTTCCCCCAATAATATCTACTTTATTCCTGAGATGCCTCTTCTCTTTCTTACTCCTCTCAGTCCTTACCTAACCCTTGGCACATTCTCGAAATAATCATTCTCTTTTGAGGTGTGCTGCTAGAAAAAGATTAGAAAATAGGTTTTGGAAGGAAGAAATCCCTACATACAACTGTATCATCACTGAGCAAAGTGCAGCAACAACTATGAATGACTGGGGAAGGAGAATACACTCCTGCCAAATTCCCTAATACAATAAGAAACCAGTCTTTTCCTAGGTGTAAAGACAAATGACTTGTCAAAAAACTGGAATTTCTGCCTAAAATCCTATTTTGGAACTTAATGAACTAGAAATGCCAATGTTCCCTGGAAAGAAAAGAAATGAGCCCCATCCTGAAACAGCATCAGCGTCCTCGCTTTGCTGCGCTAATCAGAACCACCCAGGCTCCATCTCCTCTTCAACCCTTCCTCCTCAGCACTGTTCTGGAATACAAATATATAGGACACTCAAATTTCATGTTCTTTCATTAGTAGCCAAGAACTGACAACAATTAAAATTACCGTGCCATGAGTAATACTTAAAAGGTCTAAAAAGTTATTTCATTCTCTACCGAAAGCAATGGGTGAATTTCAAATCAAGTGAGAAGGATATTACAATGCCTGCAGCCACTTCACAAAATGAGGGCTGCCTCCAAACCTCTTACCAAAATTCACCATTTAATCTGTTCATGGCATCTGAAAATGGATGTGTGTGTCAAAAGGAAAGAGAGCAACTGGCTGAATAGCATTTGGGTAAGAAAACAACCCTCTTCAGACATTGCTATCCAACCCTGCAATCCACTTTATGTCATTAGGAACTATTTCTACTGGGCTCCGCTTGGAGGATAGCACAACCAGGAAAGGAAGTGACCTGCATTAGAACAACAAATACACCTGGTGTGAAAGCAGTAAGTTTAAAAGCCTTTCAGAAATGCAGAGCATTATTTAGTCAATCATATACCACAAAGCTGCCCCCCAGAGCTGCATGTCATTTTGATAAATTAACTGGGAAAACTTGAAGCATAACAAAGTCAAAAGCAGACCCCAGACTACAGCAATCATGCTTGAATGCCACATAAAGTACTTCCCACAATAGAAGTCATGCTTGCTACTGTTTAATGTTTAAGATAATTTTGAACCTGAGCAAGGTCAGAAGTTGCATAATGTGTTCAGGTTTCTCTGCATTTGGATGCTCAGAATAGGAGCAATACTCAAAGTGTAAATCTCTGGGGAACACCTGCCTCACATTGCTTGGGATTCGGCATCTCTGCAAGCTGGCTTGCCAAGGAAGAAGGGATAACTTTTTCAGGGAGAATTCAGGAAAAACACAGCATTTTGTTCCCATATTTCTCCAGACACTAAAGTAATGCTGCACAACACGCGAGAGGCCAAGACGTGCTGCAGACAGCTTGGTACCAATTTAACCTGGGGACAGAGGAAGATTCCTGCAAGGAGAGCACATGGCTGACCTACAAATGCCCATGGCAGTCGGAAGCCCCCCTTGCACAGCACCCTATTTCTCACCAGAAGCTCGTGAGTCCAGAACTTCTTGGGAGTCAGAGCTCAGCAAATCCTCCAGTCCTTGCCAGGGCACCACACCCTTGTTCTGACTTCATTTACGGTAATTGTACCACTTCTCTTATAAAAAAATCCTTCCAAAAGTCCCTGTCTGATGCCACCTCTTAATGATGAATTTAACACAACTCCCAAGGTGTTGCTGATGCCGGTCAACTTCCAAATGATTTTTCATGTCTGAGCAAGGTTTTAGACCTCAATGCAGCACTGCCTCGTGAACAGGGATGTGCTGCCACTCTCCAGAATACCAGAGTGTGGGTGGCTGTGCTGGGCTGGGCTGGGCTTTCCTGCCAGAAGCCTCTCCAAGAGCCCAACTGGTTTCCCAGTGACAGATACAGGCATCTCTAACTTTTGGGAAGACGGTATTTCTTTGCCTTCTGTTTCTATTTCTTCAGTAAAATCAATAAATAAAGCATGTTACTCCAAGTCTAACGGGAGCCACCACAGACAGCAGTTTCTCTTTCCATCCTGCTTTCCCCACTTGGATGCCATGGGTGCAGCACAATGGGAGGCCATCAGAGGGAAGAACAGCTCCCATCTCCTCTAGCCATTCCTGCTGGCACATTCCCACGCCCCCGGGACCAAAGGAGCAAGTAATGCTCACGCACTGGCCTTTGCAAAAACATAACCTCAGGGAGGGGAAAAGAGAGCATTACTTTTCACGGAGAGTAAACACCATGACTCAGTTTTGTTTCCCAGGCATCCTGACTAATTCAGTCCTGGAGGAAGGAAAAAAACACAGGAATATTTTTTTCTACCAACTTTTCCAAAAGAATCCAGTATTCCATCTGCCAATTTTTCTTTGCCTAGGTAACACCTCTGACAGCAGCACCACGAATCTCGTATGATCCCAGGCTGTAGGACTCTGCCCATCACAAGCAGCTGAATTTCAGACACTTAAGGTACATTCAAAACAGCACAGCCACTCTTAAGCCTACAAAAAGTTCACTTTTCCTGATCAGCACTCCTTGTCGGAGGCTGCTGAGCGACCTCACTTGGCTCCCCTCCTGAAGGCAGCCCCAATGGCTCCACCACACAACCTGGAGCCAGGCTCCTCTTGGGTTTGGCTCAGATGGGCCTTAAACTGGAGTCCCAGTTACCTCATTTTTCCACTTGACTGTGCAACACAATCAAAAACTGCTCTGTTTTATTTTGCATTAGACTTTGGGCATTGCCTTCCTGCTTCTGGTACAATAAATTAAAAAGCAGATGGGGAAAATAACCATCACAGCTCTCCGCAGAGCACTTGTGGCAGGCGGCTCATAGAAGGCATCGAGTTTTATAGTCCTAATGTTCACTTCTCTCTTTCCCAAGCCCTCAAATACTGCACACTGCTCTGCTTTCCTGAAACTCCTCCCAAGAGCGCTGCCTTTCCTCCCTCACCCCCATCTGACCACCACCCTTGCCCAGCAGACACCACAGGCTCTCTGGGCAGCCCCAGATGGAAATGATCCTTACCAGCCTCCAAATTTTAACTACCTTTCCGTTCAAAGGTCCACACTGTCCTGTTTGCTTCATTTATGCCAGTGCTTACTTTCCTGTTCTCTGGACTTGGAATGTTGTGGGCAGTCAGCAATGCAAATCCAACCTTCTCCAGCTGGTCCTGTGCATCCTTTCTGCTGCTGGAGGCATGGTCAGCATCTTCCTAAGGCAGCAACTTCTCTCCATTCCCCATCACCCTTAGGCAGTGAAATGAGATTCTCCCTGTGCCTTTACAGAAGCCATTCCCAGCCTCTAATTTACCTCTTCTTACACCAAAACTAATACCTGAGCATTGTGGCTTTTGGTTATCTACAAACACGAGCAAACTATCTCAAATATCCTTACAGCACCTTCCAGTACCTACAGGGTGCTACAATAAAGCCAAGGGGGGACTTCTTCAAGAGCATGGAGTAACAGGACAGAGGGGAATGGCTTCAAACTGACAGAGAGCAGGTTTAGATCAGCTATAGGAAAGAAATCCTTCCCTGTGAGAGTGCTGGCACAGGCCCTGGCACAGGTTGCCCAGAGAAGCTGGGGCTGCCCCATCCATGGCAGTGTTCAAGGCCAGGCTGGACAGGGCTTGGAGCAACCTGGGATCGTGGAAGGTGTCCCTGCCCATGGCAGGGGGTGGGACTGGATGATCTTTAAGGTCTCTTCCAACCCAGACCATTCTCTGATCCTGTGATGAATCTATGAAAATAGTTCTTTTGTGTTTGTTTGGAAATATTTTGTTTTGGCCCCATGAGCCTTACGTGCAAGGAATATTTACTTAACATAAATATGTATCTAAAGAAAGAAAACTGATGTTTTCTGAAAAGCAACATACACATCTGATTGCTTTTCCACCTCCTAGTTTTTCTGCAGCCTGGATGTCAAAGCACCTAGGAAATGAGGTTGATGTATCTTCTCAGGTTTCCTGATGCTATTTGTGATAAAAAATAAACAAACACATGGGGTTATTTACTCCAAAATTTCTCAGGAAATGCCATTAATCTCTGAATTCCAGTGGTGCTTTGCCCAGTTTAGATTTTTGCAACAGCTCTTGGTCACAACTGAGGCTGTCTGAAATACCTGATACAGCATGAGCACAGCCAGCAGCTTCCTGCATTTTGATTTAATGTTGATAAATGAACTAGTAAGAGGAGTGGGGGGAAAAGAAAAACAAAAAGTGAAATTAATCTGCCCAGAGTCACAAAAAGTCCCTTCTTGCACACTTTTAAAACAAGAAAGTCCCCATACTTGGGTTTCTGTTCCCCTGCCCCTCAGCTGGGGTTTGATACACAAATGCCTTTCTAGTGGCCCATTTTTCCATAGGGGAAGTTGTTCCCTGCACAATCCCCAGCCAGGGGTGCTGTTGGCCAGCCCCTTCCCCGTGAATCGGCATCTGTGCCACCCAAATCAATAGCGGTCTGTGCGCACACAGAGCCCGTGTCAGCGCGGGCCCAGCCTGGCCTCAATGATCCGCTTCAGCCCTCAAAGGTTTTCACTCGCCACTGAACCCTGAGCAGGGTAAAATAAACCCTGGCTCAGGCAGGGAGGAGGGTGCAAGGCACTACACAAATGTATGCATCGCCTCAAGCATTCTCGGCTTCGACAAGGGGTGCCTGTCTCCTCTCCTGGGGAGAGCAGAGCCACAGGATGGGCTGTTTTTCCAGGGTTATCTCAGAGAAACCCAGTTTGCAGAGATCTCAGACAGCACAATCAGCAAGCTGTGCCTAATATTACAGATCTGGATGTGCTGTTCTGTTTCAGAAAGGTCAATGCTGTATGCTGTGTCACAATGAGTTCATTGTTCTTACTATTGAGTAGGGGCTGTGCTTTAATTTTGGTATCGATGAAATAATGAAAGGGCCATTTCCATAGGAAACCACAAGAATTAATCAACCAGAACCTGATTGCAAGCAGGGAATTCACTTTCAACTCAAGGACATCCTAATTCTTATACCTGGAGCACCACACCTCTGACAAAACAACCCTATTTTGGGTCTGCATGCAGAGAAAGGCAGTGATGCACATTGCTGTGCGTGAACTCACCTACTGAAGTCATGTTTATTTATTAATATGCATCCTATCCAAGCATATTTGTTCAAGGTCTTCCAGCTACTCATTGTAGTCAATAGGTCTTATCTTTCCTACCTGCCTCATGGATTAGGCACAAACTTTTCTGTAAGACAGAAGCCAAGTAACCATGACTACATTTAGAAACAGGTCTGCAGCCTTCAGACTTTTCCACTAATCTGGAAAGGCTGCTCTGGTTTATAACTTTTAAATTGCACTGCTCTCCAAGTCTCAAGTGTAATTAATTTACAGAAATGACCTTCATTTCACCTAAAAACAATTTTTAAAATGTTTCTAAGGCAAATGTCACTTGAGCCTCAGGATGCAAGGATGTCTCAGCTGGTTTCCCTAAGAAAGCAAGAAGACTTTTCTCAAATATTTTTGAACACAAGTCTCACTTTTGCTTTTAGGGATCATACTCCCCCATGTCACAATCATTGCCCCAAAACTCCTCTGCCTTGGAGATGGTGAGAAGAACAGTAGAAACAGCTGAACTCTTGTCAGCAGCAGAACAATCTCTTTCTTCTCCTCAACCAGAGGTAAAGCCTTTGAAAGGTCTGGAGGAAAAACACAATCATGCTCTTGAAAACAAGAATGAGATGGAGATCACTTCTGCTTGTTCCAAATAACACAGAATGCTGAATGCTGTGGCGCTGGAATGACACACAAAATACGGTGAGTAAGTCAGGATTTGAAGGCTGACTTGGCTTAAGCTTGGCTTAAGCTACTGAATAGAAAAATATTATCTTTAATAGGCTTTACTGAATCCCAGCCACATTATTCATCCATAGAGTTTGGGCTCATAGCTCTAAACCTCTTTAGTGGCAGCAAGATCCCTGTATTTGTGCAACAGCTTTAAAAAGCCAACATTTGTTTGGGCTTACAAACATACTTAAGCCTGTTCTTCAAACAGCAGTTGATGAAAGCAGCGCTTCTCAATTAAACCAGCATATATTAACATTTATTAATTTCCTCTCCCTCCTTTGGCTTAATCTCAGGGTGGCAAATAGGCCACGAAGACATCAACCAGCTCCTGATGCCTCAGGTGCAGAGGAAACCCAGGAGGTGCAGGCAAGCACCTGTCTTCTGCTGGAGCCAGGTTCAGCCAGAACAGGGGGGACTCTGTATCCCCTGGCAGTGGCATGTCACATGGCTTAGCACAGGTTGACCTCTGATGCCCTGAAATGCAGAAAGCTGGTCATCACACTTGGAAAACCAGAAATGGCACAAGAGGCGTTAAGACATTCCTGGCAGGTAATGAGGTGCTAGAGCAAAAGCCCTCCAGATACAGAAATTACTCATTTCTACTCCATCAGATCACGGGAACATGACAAAGCTAGGATGTACGACTGGAAAACAACAAACAAAAATCCAGTCTGTGGTGTGCTTTAGATCGTGCCTCACACATTAAAATACAAGTGTAACACTCAGCTTTTTCTTTTCCCAGCGAAGAGCTTCAAATGGAGCCCCAGTGTTGCCTCTGGTTCACTGTTGCCTGCAGAACAAAGATGCAGACAACAGTGAGTAGTGCCAGAAATGCTCCCACAGCATGAAGTGACTGAAAGGAAAAGGTGTTTCGGGAGAAAAAGGGAATAACATGTTTATTGTATAATGACACCATGTATATGCTGAAGGAGAAAGAAGTGCTCTTTTCTTTCTTTCTCCTGAAGTCAAGGAGGACAGAAACCCTCTCTCCATCAAAGCAAGTAGCCTTGCTTTCCAGACAACACCAAAAGCTGCTGTCATTGAAAAACATAAGCTTGTAGATGACCAGAATATATCTTGTCCTCCAGGAAAAGAGAGCATCATAGTTTTAAGGTCTTGTTGAGAGTCATGAGATCACGTTCTCCCTTTCCTTTAAACTACCAGGAGAGCTGTAAACCTGATGTAAAGCATCATCTAAAAAAACCAAAGGTTTCCAGACATCAAAAGCAGTGCAATGCAAACTTAAATATTTGATTCCTAGAAGCAGCCATATAACAAGGTAAGGAAACATACCAATGAGTTGCAAAATAAACTCATAACTGCACCATTTACAATTCTGCCCCTGAGCTCCTGTATTTCAATATATAAACCAGAAAGACAATCTCCATATGCTTTCTCTTCCAAACTTAACAAAAAAATGTCAGAACTAAATGAATGCATTTTACAGCCATTTGGTAGGTTATTTCCTATCTTATACTGCAGTTTCTGGAAGTGGTACTTCCCTGTACCAGCTCAATCGGGGAGGTTGCTGGCCTACAGCCACAAAACCTCCCTAACCATTATACCAACAAAGAGGGAAGGTTTTGGCCAACTGGCACGACTGCTCACCACACAAATTGGGGAAAGAAGTTATTAATGATAATAAAGAAGCAACACAAAATTAGGGGGAACAGTGCCTTGTCCCCAATTAAGTCAATAGCCATTTTATCACTGACCATGGTGAGATACGAACACGAGTCATTGCAATTAAATTCTTTTTTCCTTTTTGAAGTTTGGGCTACAATATATTAATTTACTGTTCATCTGACAGGACATTCTGGCTGAAATTTATTTAATGAGGAGAATCAGAGGAAGAAAAATGAGGCAGGACAGCAGCAGAAGGTTCATGGTGGGTTGAAAAGAGAAGAGAAAAGCGGGGATGTGATTATCTCTCAACATGTCTGTAAGAAGAACTGAACTTGAGCAAAAAGAAAGACTTTACAAAGCTGATGGAGCTGTAAGATGGGAAGCAGTTTGTTTCCTCCAAATAAAATCAGATAAGGCAGATTTAGTATGGAGGTTTTCCCAGGATCTCAGAGAGCACCAATGAGCAGAGAGGAAGTCAGGCAGTAAAAGGCTGTCCAGTGAACAACATGCAAGGAGATCTCCTCCCTCTTCCGACATTTTACATCCCACTGGATGGAAATACCCCAGCACAGGAAAAGCAGAGACAACTGGAGTCACTCCTTTCCTCCCACGTGTACAGCGCCCAGCTCCAGGCACCTTTCCCTGCACCCATGTCAGCTAAGGGAGCTCAGCACTGCCAAGGGACCTGAAAAAATTAAACAGAGCAGCACCCAGGCCCCAACGCCCACAGCACATGCATTTGGGAATTTCCGAGCAGACCAGATCCAACCCAATCCTGTAGATTAAAGGCTTCTCAGCAACTGGAGAGCTTTAACAGGGATTTGGAGCACATCATCCAGTGGAGTTTCAGCTCAAAGAAGCTGAGTACAGGTACCTTGAGGCAGCTCCACAGCAGAAACCCAAACTCAGTAAGTGGGGAGGAAATTCTCTTCAAAAACACACTCCAGATGTGATGTGACCTGGAATAGTGACAAGAAGAAACTTCTCCCTAGGAAAAAGTACAGATGAATCACAAGGAAGCCTAACTGCAGCATGCTGCCCAGGGCTGACTTGTCCCAAGACCAAATGCAGCCACATAAAACTGGCTGTAACTTTTAACTCCAATGCAGAATGCCCTACTCACAGCCATGTGAACAGGGCCAGCCTGAGCCGATGATGGCATGTAGCCATTCTGCAGACTGTACATCGATCCCTGTACAAGCAACCACAGTAATTTGCCAGCTTGGACACTGCAGTGGCAAGCACTTTCCATTTGGAGGAGTCCAGAATATACCAAAATTGGTTCTTTTATTCTGTAGTGTTGAGCTGAGTTACAATAACACTGTCAGAGCTGCACCAACTCCTTTTACCCTCAGATAATGTGCACTGCACTGCCGTATCAGAAATGGATGTGCTATTCAGCTCTTTGATTTATTCAGGTAATATCAATTCAAGCTGATTGCAACCTACTGAAATGGCAAGTGCTGGACACACATTTAAATTTAACTATCTGTTGTGACACAGTGATAAATTTAGACTGGCTCCAGGACCAGTGTTTGTCTCTATACGTCACGTCACAGCAATGCTCTATGCCACTGAAAACCTCTGGCAGTCCTTAAATTGCTGTTGTGTCACTTTTTCCCAAACTTAGCCTTTTGAAGAGCATTGGAAAATCCTGCAGAGGTGAGAGAAAGTGTTGCTAACACAGCCTGGACATGCAGAGCCATTGCTGCTGGCTTATCCTCCACTTTGCCTGCCCTAGTCGGAACCATCCCCACCATTTTTCTGTAAAATGCACACACACACACACACACACACACACAAAGAAAAAGTAAAAAAACAAAAAAAGGGCACCTATGCTACAAAGCCAATACCTACAGAAAGTCTAGATGGTTTGCAAGGCTGTCATTTAATAAACTGAGCACCAGAGGCTTGGAGACCTCCTTGCTGGAGATTTGCAAAATACTGCTTCTTCCCCACCTCTGCAGCAGACAGCTGACTTCTCACAGGGGGATTTTGGGGGGCAGTGTGCTGAATTTCCACCCTTCTGTGACTCAGGTATGAACACCCTGAAAAATCAATTTATCTTTAGACATTTGTCCCCAAAGGCAAATTGTTTTCCCCATGAAGCTCACAGAGCTATCAGAACACCACATAAACAAATGTTCTCCATTATGAGGGCAAATAACCCCATTAAAAAATATATAAACAACACAAAACCTGCACCTTACACTTCCTGCATGTGTTTTCACATATGCTACTGCTCTGCATGTTTAAGCAGCAAATAAATCAGTTCCTCACACAAAGGTTTCAATGCAGGAATATACTAATCGGGAATTTACTCAATTTGTGGTCTGTGCAATCAAAGACATGTAAGAAAAGCTTCCATTTCTTGATTTCTCAGGCTTACTCCTCTGTGAGGAATGCAGCAGCCAGGAATGCCAGGATGCTATCTGGCAGTGGGGCTATTTTGTGAGCAAGGTAAATACAGACACCTCTGCTTGCTCCTACATCGGTCTGACCAGCTCAAAAATCACATAGGCATAGGAGACAAGAGGATGGCCTTGTGAAACTTTCCATCTCATACCAGTTCAAGAAGCAGACAAAACTTAAACATCCCCTATTAAGATGTTTTGAATGATAGTTGGATGCCATTTTGCCTTTCATACTGGAAGTTCACAGGGGAGCTTCACTTGAAAGACTTCTGTATGTGATACCTGCACACTGCTGTTGCAAGAGAACACATATGTCAACGCTCTGCCCATGAAACAGCAGAGCACTCCATGCAACCAGACATACAAAAATTCCAGTAACGTATAGTAAGTAAAAAAATATATAATTTCAGCTTGCATTGCAAATGTATTTGGTAACAGAGTATTAGATGGGAAAATCTTCCTTGGAGCAGAGTAGATGAAAGGTTCATGCAGTGATGTATAAAAAATAAAGACAGTTATTGCCTGTTTTCCATAAAACCAGACTCCTTGTTCTGGCACTATCACCTCACCCAACTTTTCCTCCCAGCTGGCAGAACACTTAACCCCACGGTGGTTTCCCAACGAAGAGGTGAGGAATAACATAAACACAGATTGCTTTGTAGGAGGTGCAGTGCAGTAAGGGAATAAGACCAACCCACATTCACGCTTTTCTCTGCTGTGATTTGTCTGTGGAAGGTAAAGAAAACAGATGAACAATCCCTGCCATGCTGCATCTCCCACAGAAGCCCCAAGTGGTGGCCTCTCCATGCTTCACTCTCCACAGCAACCCAAGGCACCATCCCTCAGCAGCGAGAGCTGCCTCTTTGGGATCACAGGGGACATGCCACTGCTGCAGTGAGGTAAATTACTGCTGGCTTTAATTCCTGCTGGGCACAACACTGGAGACAACGAGGATCAAACTGGCAGTGCCAGGCTTGTAGGCAAACACATGTGGGGTTTATTATCTGAGCAGAGATTCTTCACATTGCGCCTGAAAAATTACCCTCAGAACAGTCTCCCTTGCCAGGGTCTCCCAAACATGCTTTTCTGCCAAAACAGCCCAGGTCTACATTGGAGCAGGAAGAATACCCTTGGCCTGAAGATTCCTCCAAATCGTAGAGATTCCCCCTTATGGCTGAACTGTGTGCAAACATAAAGCCAAAAGCAACCACTTCTGAGTACTTCTTGAAAACCATCATTCAGATGAATTACAAGAAGGAAAAGGACCCCACTGTAGGCTCTGCAGCTGCCAAGTGAGAGAATGCAAAGCTCACGTAGCAATAGCAACACCCATCACACAGCACAGCCAGGATATTCAGACAGCCAAGCCCTGGGGATGAGACCCCACAGGAACCCCCTCCCAAACACCACACTGGCTTTGTTATGGAGCAACGGGGGCACCTTCTTCCCCTGGCATTAGACAAGAGCAGTGCCTGGGCTTTGCCCATGGGGAAAGATACCATCAGGAGATGAGAGCTCAAGGTGCCATTATGTCCATGCTGGTCCTCCACTGAAAGGAGTAGAAAAGCCCTTCTGGAGCTCCCCAAGTGGTTGCTCCAACACTGTGGCTTGCAAAGAGCAGGTCAGCCCAGCCCAGCTAACAGGCTTCCACTCTGCTGCTCTTACGAGCAGTTGTCTCCCATAACTAAATACAGGAACTGTGCACAGATTTAACAGTTGGCTTCCCGCTCTCTAAATTAGTAAAATAGTGAAAAGAAGAAGCCAGTCACTTAGGAAGAAAAATGCCCTTTATACAGGCACTTAGGGAGAAAAAGAGCCTCTAAACTTTGAGCAACACAGCTAGATGCTCCACGAGACAGTGTCCTACCAGTTCTGAGGGACCACTTGGTCCCTCAGCTGTTCATCACCAGCTACCTCCACCACCACCATCATCTTCTTCTGGCAGCAAACAGACCCCTGGGTATTGCATCACTTCAGGCTCCAGCACAGGGCACCTCATCTCCTCGCTTTTGCACTCTCCTCTCCTCCCTTCACTTTGCCACTTCTCTCTGGCTTCCCCCCATAGCTTTTCTTTTTCTTCCCTTCTTCCTTCCTTCTAGCAGCTGATGCATTTCCCTCACCCAAACCCTACTTTCTGCTCATTAGGAACGTGGGAATAGCTCCCCGTTATGCTGTATTTACTTTAATTATATTATTCAGCGACCAGATGTCTTTGTAAGCTCTGAATTCTTCCATGCAGACTATATTCCTTCATAATCAAGGGAGAAAAAGTTCCAGCTCCAGCTGCAACTCAAGGAACTCAATTTGCTTCCATTGGTAGGTGCTTATTAAACACCTCCTTACTAAAGAAGCCTCCAAATAAACATATCAGTACATTTATTTTCATTGCTTATGGGGACATCTCACGGAAAATAGGATTTGGAGAAGAAACTACAGCCTAAGATTTCAGTGCATACCACGAAGATGCCATGGCCAATGATACTAACAGCTACTGCGGGGAAGAGACTACATGTAATCAAAAACTACCACTGAATACTGAAATTTTAAGTCAACTGAATACTCATCACATTTTTAATGCTGTCATTAAACCTCTTGAAGATGCTGTAATATCATTCCTCAGCTCCTGGAGGAAGCACCTACTGCCAGGGAGGTGATATGCTGAGGGATTGCCCCCACAGCAGCACATACCTGGTTCAGACAGGTGATTGCTCACTCACTCCCTCCAGGTAGAAAGAAGGTGCCACTGAGCACAGTGAGGGAGGAAGAGCCCCTCTTCTGCTGAGTGCTTATTTGGGTAATGGATACAGGCATTGGCAGCTATGGAAACAGCTTTCACCTGATGCACTCCATAGCTTCACACATGAGCTGAGCCTTTGGATGTTCTCATTGCATTATTGCTTTCACAATAAACTGTCTTACTTTTACCCAGAGGTCAGACCCTGATGGCCTCAGTTCAATTTCTTCGAGAGTTACTCTGTGCTTCCCAGGTTAAAAAAGGAAGGAAGATAATCCTAGGATCCAGCCTCAGACATGGCCAGCAACAGCAGCTCTGTCTGCCCAGAGCAGCCAGGGCAAAAGCACACTGCTGCACCAAGCACTACCAGTAACCCATGGTTCTAAGCAGGGATCAGGCGTGCCATGGGCACGTGAAGGGATCAGAGAGTGGTTCGGGGCATGGATCAGCTGTGCCATGGGCACATGAAGGGATCAGAGAGTGGTTCTGGGCACGGATCAGCTGTGCCATGGGCACATGAAGGGATCAGAGAGTGGTTCGGGGCATGGATCAGCTGTGCCATGGGCACACGAAGGGATCAGAAAGTGGTTCTGGGCACGGATCAGCTGTGCCATGGGCACATGAAGGGATCAGAGAGTGGTTCTGGCAGGGATCAGCTGTGCCATGGGCACATGAAGGAATCAGAGAGTGAAGCATCCTCCATGCACTGACCATGGGACAGCTGCAGACAGGGCAGCGCGTGGTGCTCAGGCAGCCCTTGCTCACCCGCAGAAACGGGCAATGCAGGGCCTTACAACACAACTTTGAATAAGCTGGAAAGAGAGGAGGAAAGCGCCCAACTGAAGATATGATCAAAGGAAAAGGCATCAAAGAGGACAACTGCAGCTGTGTGAGCACAGGAGCCCTCAGCAGCACCTCCTGGAGCACTCAGCTCCCCAAGTTCAGCACAGCTCCCTGCAGCTGCCTTGCTGGGCCTCCATCAGAAGGCTTATTTACTAAACCAGGGAATAATACATCTCATGCAATGTAATTTACTGCACAATTTCACAGCTGGTCTAGAAAAATTCATCCTGGTGTCACTGTGATTACCAGCCACGACCTCTGTGTCTGTCTTTTGAGCTGGATGTTGTTTTGTGCTGCTTCATCCATAACTGTAGCATGGGACAAATCAGTTGGCTCCTTTTTTTTTTTTTCTTTTTAATCCCAAAAGATAACATCCCACTGCCCTTCCCCATCATTTACTAAATCAACACACAAGATGTTTATGATGATTAAATTACATCACATAACGATGCTTTTTTTTTTCAGCACAGAAGGTAAAAATAAATAAATAAAAATAAAATATTGGGCAATCTCTCTCCTCCCTGGAGGTTTTCACAAGGCAGGTACCTGCACCCACCAACAAGGACTCACGAACAAGCCAAAGAAATGACACCAGATCAATGAACATGGATTTCCTGGGTTCCTTCTTGGCTGGTACAAGCCCTGTTCCCCATTTTCCAGCAATCTAAGGAAGAGCAGCAGAGGGCTGAAAAGCACTGCTTTAATTATCATCAAAAGTCTCCCAGACAATGCACTTGAGATCTTTAGCTGCTCTAAACACTCCCCTGATAACAGGCAATTAATCTGCTGAAAGAAGGGTTTTTGGGGGGGGGAATGTAGAAGTGTGGAGGTGAGTCTGGGGAACACAGAGCTCCAAAACCAGCCCAAAAGGCAGCAAGAGGGCACATGGCAAACCTGTGCTTCATCCTGTTGTGATGAAGGTCCACCAGGGATGTGTTTGGAGCAGGTACCATCATTCATCTCTCCATACTTCTTAGAATCCTCCCCCAGTCCCTAGCAGCTCATGGAGCAGAACCTCCTGAGCCACAGGTTGTTTCTCTGCATTTAATGACTCCTTGTGTAATTTTCTTCTATGAACGTGTTCACTGTATTTTAAAATGTGTCAAAGATTTGAGTGCTGTTTAAATGAAGTTGGGAACTTGGGCTTAAAGCTGTCACCCCCATAAATAAGTGATTGATTCCAGCAATGGGTTGTGCCTACTCCTGCTAGCAATTAATTTGGCTCCCCCCACTCACTGCACACAGACAAACCAGCTTCCCTTGAAGAGGTGGCTGGACTGGTGCCTTCCCACGTTTGGGACCAATTCCCCACTTCTGGAAAAGCATCACAGCAGATTCCAACCTCCTCCTGCTCCCCTCTCACAGCTCTTCACCCCTGGAAAACAACAGGGCTTTCCCAGGTTGAGATAGGGAGACAGGGAAGGAGCCCCAACCACTGTGCCCACTGCAGGTGCTCCACTGAAAAGCCATTTCCTTGGTGAGATCTGCATGGCTACATGCCCACACCTCTGCACATGGCTGCTGCCAACCAACCTTCCACTGCAAGATCAGGAAAAATGTCTGAATGGCACTTTGAATGCACCACTGAGTTGTACTTTTACCCATTTCAGTACAACACAACACCCACAGCACAAAACTCACCAGGAAGTCACCAGGCTGAAGAAATCCATCCCTAAATCTCTACCTCTCTGCCCACTCCCTTCACTTTGCACCTTTGTTTGAATAATTTATTTATTAATTAAATGTATTCTTAATCACAGCCTACAGCCTGCCAGTTTCTGTGTGCCAACAATAAAACAGCTCTTTACTGGGTGAACACCACAGTGATAAGAGGGCTTCAAAATATCATTCCTTGTGGTTTTTATGCTGCTGAATCCTGAACAGAAGCTCTATGAGCATATGTGTGCCTTTGCCTCTCCTGCAGCATGGTGGCACGTCTGAGTGCCCATACACAGCAGGTTTCAGCCATAACAGCTCAGAGGGCTATTTGGAGCCTTTTTTTCTGCAGGCAAGCAGGTGAAGATGAATGATGACATACAGAAAAGGGGGAGAATCCAGTTCGTGCTCCTGCTAAACTGCCCAGTGACCCATTTTTAATGATTTAGAGGATCACACACAGGGCTTGACTTTTTATACAGAAAATGCTTAGAACAGTTAAACTGTACAGAGAGATTCTAATGTGAAGGAGTCAGAGAAATCCCTGGGAGCATCTTGAAGGAAGGCTGAGAAACCAGAGCCGGAGCTGGAGCTGCTGCACCCCCAGTGGTCCCCCAAGGCCACTCCCAGCACTGCTGCCTCTGCTCTCTTCCCAGGTACACGCTATTTTGCCCAAGAACTTTTACAAATGCACAAAATGCTCTTTCCCAGGTGTTTCCAACAGGACATCCTACTTTTATCTATTAAAAACAACATGATGCACTTCTATCTCAAGCCTCTTGTCTCCTGCTACTAAAGTAGCACTCAGGCTGGGACAGGCTGCTTGTGGGGGGTAAATATGGCAGAGAAGAACTAAAAAAGCTGCTGAACAAATACACATTCTCCCTTTGTATACTGCATTTGTATTTCAAATTTCTATTGCATTTGTATTTCATTTCCTTCCCTTAAAAAGAAAGAAAATAAAAGAACCAACAAAACCAATTCTTTCTTTTCCTGCAAAGGCAGCTAAATCAGCTCCTCCACCATTAGTTCATCACCCCAGTTTATTACAGCAAAATGTGCTGTAGCCATTTAACAGGGCCAGAAGCATTGTGTGGCTTCTTCCAGGATGGAAATGGCACCAAGACCACAAACCCAAGGCTGAGAGCAGACCATACAGCCAAGGACACACCAGCCAAGGAATGCAGGGAGAGGCCAGTCCTTTTGGAGCAATTCAGCAGCTATGAGCCTGACTTCACTCCCATGCAGCTTCAGAAAACATAAATATGATGGTTCACTTCCCAACACAGCACCCCTCCTCCCCGCTTTGTTCCCCACTCCGTAGATCAATCAGATGGGACAGAAGACACACCTCAAGAGGGACCTGTGAATCACTAGGGTGCATGCACAGGATGTAAATGTTTTGTCTTATTTTAAAAGGCACTGGTTTACCCAAGAGAGTTCACTCTAAGAAACAACCACCTTATTCTTGTACCCTTCTACCACCTCCCTGAATTTAATAATCTCCAATTAGCTGGAAGAGCAAAAACATCCTCCAGGTGTGCTGGGATAAAATCACCTTAGCCAGGCCATTTCCATACTGTGTAATTGTTCTCACTTTGCTTTAAATGTGTCCAGCTGCTTCAGGGGCACGGTTTCACAGGCACAGGTTGCTCCATAAAAGCATCAGTACCAGCTCTCTAAATCCCAGGCTCCTGCCTAGAGCTCTGTCCCAGGCACCAGCACACTGCCAGGCACACGGCTTTGCCATAAACCTTTGGGAAAAGCAATTCTTTATCTCTGATGGAAAACACCTTCCTTCCTCCACTTTCTCTGATAATTTGATGCTGGACCATCAGCACAAGAGCATCTCAGTATTTTACAGAGCAGCATAAAAATTCACAAGTTAAAAAAACCCTACCTTGGTGGCAGAGAGACCTCCAGTTCAACAAAACTGGTTTAACATTTCCGTGCTTTTTCTTTTTTTGTTCTTTAAATGCACCCAATATTTCATGCTCTAAGGACTAGCACAAGGTGAAGAGCTTTCCCCTTCTACAAGCATCTTGATGGGCCATCAACACTCAGGTGAGAAAGGCTGCTGGTGTTACCTGCAGGAGTTATTTAATCCATTTTGTAAAGGTTAGGACAAAATTAAGATCAAACTTTCATGCTCTTGACACTTCCTTTTATCTTTTTTTGAAAGGTATTTTTAAGAAATTATTGCTGCAATAAAGGAAAGGACAAATACATGTCAGTACTAGAAAACAAATTTATATCCTTGCTGTGACAAATGGGCCGTGCCGCACTGTGTCCCTGGTCGGAGGGGACGCCCTGGCCCGGCCTCGCTTAACGGCAACTTCTCATCCTCTCCCGCCAGGCCAAGTCTCCATCTGAAGATTTGATATTTGCCTTCATAGCTGGTTCTTAATCAAATAGGGTACTTTTAGAATGAAATTACCGTGGCTGTATTACAGATATAAGACATCTCACTTCAAGGGCATAAGCCAACCATTAAATGATGGACATTAGAAAGAAACTTTTCCTTGTGAGCAAGTTATTACATCCCGATGGTGCCACTCACATTTCTGACAGAGAACAACACTTTTGCCCCACACTGTCCATCTCCTGTGCACCTGCATCCTACATGGCACATGGGATTTGCTCCTGTTTCCCACGGGGGAGGTGTCTGCAAGCCTCAGGCCCTGACCACTCCTGCAAGGCCTTTCCCCTTGCAGAAAAGAAAGCAGGGGTCACAACAAGGACCATGGTAGCAGACTATTGACATTTAGCAGCTGCCCAAAGAGGCTGGGGTTCTCCAGCCCTGACCATGTAATCAAGGAAGCCCCAAGAGCTTCACCACTGCCTTCAGCCACATCAGGATGAAGCACATCAGGGTCACGTTCATTTCTGGACCTCAGAGGCACCCGATTTCCATTCTAGGGGATGCACCATGGTTTGAGAGGGCTTCCCTCACTGAAGAACACTACTACAGCCACATGCCACAGTTCTTTGTGGAGTTACAGCAACTTGTTAGGATCATGAAACCACCCAAAACTTGCCCCAGCAGCTGCACAGCAGCCCATGTGCCCACCATGGGTTGGATCTTCTGCACAGTACCCAGAACTGCTCTGTCTGGGGAAGATCTGCCAAGATCAGACAAGGAGAGATGCCCTCCCCAGCACTAACTCCATTCAAAATACCTGGAAACCCCCACACTGGGACAGGCTCCAGATGAACATGTTCCTGTTGCATGCACAAGGTAAAGGAAATGGTTCAGCTGAGGAGGCAGAGACTGAGCTGTACAAGATCAACTTAAGAGCCATCATTTTTAGTGGCATTTCTGTGTAGTTACTTTCAAATTATCCATTATCCCAAGTTTTCTTTTCCTCCCAGCTTGAAGATAATTCAAAAATAACTTGATTACACACACTTCCCATCAGTGGCAACAGTACTGAAGTAAAAAAAAATGTTTTCCTTGTTACTGTCTAGTGCTCAATTTCTGATTTGATTTTTTCATGCATTTAATACAGCTTGTTAAGTAGCAATATAATCAAGAATGGCAAGTACGAAGACCAGTTTTACAGCAATTAAATAATCTCTAAAGAAACCAGCAATAAAAAGAGTTGGAAAGAAAATCTGATCCTGCTGGAAATCCATTTGTTTTAAAAAGGACGAACTTGTTAGGAAGGGAGCTGATTAAATCAGCTGAGGCACTGCATAAAATAATTGAGTGGGGGGAATTGGGCTGGTTAATTGTTGTGCTGTAAACATTATTACTACAAACCTAAGTATTTGCAGAGATTATGGCTGGGTGTTTGTTCTTCCAGTAATGAATCCGAGATTTCTGTCTGGAACAACAGGTGTATATAATACAGTATAATAATACAATAATATAATGTATAGAATTCTTAAATATTGCAGAATTCAGACACAGCTCATCTCTCACTTTTTTCAGCAACAGATGTGTTGGGGAACTATATTGACTGGGCAGGTTCTGTGTGTACTCATATTTTTACACAGATAAATGCATACACACACATATACACTTAGGCACACAGACACTGCATCACTGCATTAATTTTAGGGAACATAAAAAGATGAAGACTTTGAAAATCCCAGATGACACAGAAAAGGCTTACAGAAGCAAAAGAGGGATGACATCCTTTCCTATGTTTTGCACTGACCTTCCAGGTCTACAGCCCCTTAACTCCTTTTGGGAAGGAGAGAGGAAAAGCTGGGAAGCAGGAAGAAGGGAAAAGCTGTCCCAGTCCAAATCCACAGCAAATTGAGAGCAAGGAAAAACATTTAAAATAAAGGAGAACAGCAGGAGGATTACAGAAGCACTGCAAGGTTTCCCACAGCTTTCTTCTCACTGGAATTCCTCTACAAAACATGTGCCAGTCTTTCAGATTACAGCATCGCTCCGCTGCATGGCCTCCTCTCTTGGCTTTCTGTAATGCAACACCTTTTCCCAATTGGAGTGGTTCCCAAAGGAACTCCAGTAGATTGACAACATGGAAGTTAATGTGTGATAGTGGGACTGCTCAGACGTGGTGAGATGCTCACCTGTGGGGAAAATTGTTCCAGTGATAGCAAAGCAGTCACTTTTAAGTAAAACATAAATACATACACGTGTTTGTGTGTGTGTGTCCAAGAGTGTACAGCCTGGGGTAGCCCACACCACACACCAGCGACTCCCTGTCTGGAGGTGCAGGGACCATGCTGGAACCAAGGAACCAAGCAGGGATGCCCCCCCCGTTGCTGGGGGTGCCAGTCTGTGGGTCCAAGCTGCCTTGACAAGTTGCCATTTGCACACTTACTCCTGCTCTCTGTCTATCTCAGTCATTAGCTTCAAAAATACCACATGGAGGATAGGAAAAAGAGCTTATAAGGAAAATAAACATATCTTTGTTTGCTCTGAAAATGGAAACTGTAGGATTAAAGGTATCTGGATGAAAAGTAATATTACAGATGAGCTGGAAGCTGGTTTGTTTTTTAAATCAAAGGAGTGAAGACCCAAAGTTATGCACTGTGCCCCACTAATCTACCAGCTACTTGAATACCCTAATCCTTTACTTTTGTTCATCCCCTTTCTTTCATTTTCCTACCCTGATTTCTTACTGCCTCTCCATAAGCAGCCATCTTCACCTATAGCACAGAGCTCCTTTCCCACTGATGGAAATACTCACCTTGCAACTTCATGATGCTCCTGGTTAGCTGCAAAGATACTTCTGGACCTAAAATCTGCATAACTGCAGAAGACCAAAGTGAATGAGCAAACCCTGCATTGGACTGGCTCATCCTCAGACATACTAGAATCCAGCAGTGACTGAGAACTGAGGAAAAATTGGGTGCGTCCCCATCACCATTTGACCAGCACAATGTTGTCTTCAAGACCATCAAGGCCTGCTACCCATCCCGGGAAAGGGAAGAAAAGTCATCAGTTCAAAGGTACTGTGCTTGGAGCTGTTACTCCAATTTGGTGACTGCTGCCTCCTTTCCCCGCATCCTGTTATTTTGGTTATTCCCCCTTCAGTCATGTCACAGTGAGATGCTAACAGGCTGCCAAATAAACCCTTTGGAGAACATAAGGACGTTACATGCTTCGTGATTCCTAAAGAGAACATCTAGTGCCGTGTTAAGGATTTTACAGACTTCCATTTAACTCTTGTGTACTGGCATTAGGCTCCCATAAACGACAACTCCATGAAAAGCTGTGCCTCTGCTTTCTGCACCCTCCACTCAGCCTCTGCTGCTCCTTCCCTGCCCAGGGCAGCCACAGGAGCACAGATGTGAGGGGCAGCTCAGCCCTTGGCCTGCTCCTGCCAGGCACTGCCTGGAATTCCTCAGATTTTTGCCTCAAGAGCAGCATGTTGCTCTGGGAGCCAGGCATCTTAAAGGACACAAAAACAAGCCCTGCCATGAACTCAGAAACAACGCTTTCAAATGGCTACTATTATTTTTTGATAAACTACGCTTGTCCAAAATGGCAGGATATTTAAGAGAAAATGGCACTAATTTATGCAAAAGTCAACAATACAATTATAATAGTCATTTCCACCTCAAGTCAGCTTTCAAGGTGGTAATGGAAACCAATATGGATTGAATGGGAAACATCTGGCAGGGAAATCCAAAGAGAGAGGTTCAGAAAATGCAACAGCTGCAAAGAGACTTCTCACTTCTGCTGCCAAGGTGAAGGCACACACCATCACCACCCAGCCACACTCCTGTGCACAGGCCCTCCAAAAAACAGACTGTTTTCTCTATTCAAACTCAACCCAAGGAGAGAGAAATGCAACAGAGTGTTGCAAATGTGGCACAGCATGGCAACCACCCCAAAACAACCCCTCAGAGAGACGCACGACTGGGTAAGGATCACTGGTGGCAGCGGCAGGAGAAAATTTAAGGCAGGAAATTTTGCGATGTTTTAACCACCACTGCATTCCCCTGTCTTCCCAATCCTTTTCTAACACTGAAATACATCCCAGTAACCTGGATAAAACCTCCTGCCACAGAGCTGGCTGACAACTAAAAGTTTACTTGAAGCACTTACCAGTTCCTCATGTGAAGCAGAGGACTAGAACAAATCACCATTTCTATGTGTTTCTGCTGTAAAACCCACAATTCCTTCAGTCAATATTGAAAGGCTGGGTGGAACCACACAACATTTCTGACCTAAAAAAGTCTACTCAGTTACTTCTTTCTGCTCAGCTGGATTTAAAGCTGAGTGCACACCTTGAATGAGAAACATGGGGTACCAGCCTAAAACCTGGAAGAAGGAAACTCCTACACTGCTTCAGGAAAAAATGCCTTTCTCACTGTATCACTGTATCTGCGAGGTACAGTGTCAAGAGCATGAACAAACCCCACAAAAATGCCCTGTGATGATGATTGTCTCTTCTTGGAGGGATTTAATGAAAAGAACTCTTTCTTCTGTATGTAAAAAAATTCATCTAAATGATAGCTAATTCCCATAATAGCTGCTATAATGGAGAAGAAAAACAGCTACAAGTTACATTAGTGTTCCAGATGGGTTTTTTAGCTTTTTTTTCCTAAGAATTACCCTCCAAGGACCCTAGATAACCAAATAAACAGCATTAGACAGAACAGGGACATAGAAAAGACCTCAAACCTCACTACAATGAAGGAAGATCGCTACTACATTCATATCATTTTAATAAAAAAGGCTGCTGGAAAGAGAAGTCCTGATGCCTTTTGTTGAACAAAAGCCAGTTTGTCATTAGTACATTGCAGACAAGGTTGAAGAACACTTTGGCCATTTGAAATTCTGGACTCTGAAGTATTTTATTACCAAGGTTAGTGAAAGCTTGGATGAATCAATATCCTTTGTGTATCCACTGCACAGTTCAAAGCTGCCTGTCTGCTGATTTCATGGCTGCACGTGTGTCAAGAACTCTAAAAGCTGTATGGGGAAGATGTACATTTGTAGAAAACAATGTTTAAAAAAAATAAAGTCTGCATTAGTTTATCCTTTCTTTCCCCCCTCAATTTGCCATTTTCTTCACCATCCCAAAGATCACTACAGCACTCTCTTCATATATCCAACAGTCTCTATGTATCTAGAAGTTTGCTTCCTTATAACACTGAATATTGAGCATTTGTCACTCGTTTCAGGCAGGAAAATCTATTCACTTATAACACAAATTGCCTGAAAGTCACCAAGAGTCCTTCAAAGTGATGTACAGGGCTGCTCTGGCAGTAACAGCAGCAAAAAGATCCTTGTTGGCAGATTCCTTTGAATCATCAGTATCTTCTACACCTGTTACCTGGTGTTGATCTGGAGCATCCCTTCAAAGCCCTCTGACTTGAGCCTTGTTCTAAGTTACACTCCCCAGGTTTAAAGCTATTGAGGTATAGGTTTCCTACACACATGGAAATTTAAAGTCAAGAATTGACTGCATTTAAAAAATGTGAACTTTTGGGACACTCAGGTATCTGAGAACAGAAAGCAGATCTTGTGGATGACACAAGATGGTAAAATTAGAACAGCTGCCATGCTTAACAAAATGGGCAATTAAATGAGCTTTAATCCTTCCACAGTAACTTAATAGGACCTGTGGAAATGTTACACTGGGATTCAACTCAGCAACAATGCCAGCAAAACATGGTTTTGATTAATTATGAGAATGAGTTAGTCAGTCTGGTGTCATTCATAAGGAAAAAAATGGACATGGGAACACAGTGGTCTACTCTGCTGTGGAGCAGCACCAGGACACTTCCACTCCAGAGCAGGCTCCTCCATCACAGTCTTTCAGGTGATGTCAGTGTTAGCCCAGCACCCCTTAAAAAGAGTTTCATTTTCCTGCTCCCCAAGTACACAGAAAGACAACTTTCACATCTTAAAAATCATGTCAGTTATAAACTTGTATAACAGAAAAAGTATCAGTATTCAGAGTTTCTGAGCTTCCTGTTTCCTGGGGCGAAGTCTAAAGCTCAGTCTCAGCCTTTCTCTCAAGCAGGACTTAATGGCATTAAAAAACAAAGCAGAAAACATGCTGCTTTACTTCCCTTAGCAAAGCACAGAAACTAATGACTGTGCTTACAAGACACTAAAAAGAAGCTGAATTGTTTAGGTAGACAAAGACCTAACTATGGAGATTTCAGAAAGGACATGATCAGCAGTTCATCATCTCAGACTGTTCAGAAAGCGCAGTACTGATCTCTGGGGTAGTCCAGCAGAGACTGGAATTAGCAGTACAGGATTTTTGTCTTCAGCTAGTTTTTAATTGCACAAACAGACACTGTAAACATCTCACTACCTGAGCGTGACCTTGGTGAGCTACACTGAGCTCACGACGTGCCTCTGCTTATTAACAATACCAGTGCAAGGTCTGGGACCACTGCACGCCTTGGCCAACAACCCTAAAGCCATCAATCATTTATGACAGAGCATAAAAACCAGGCTCATTTTTGTGAGGAAACTATCCAGCACAGTGTAGTGATAATGTGTCTGTTATGCCTTCTGAGGAGACATTCTGACCTGCACACATCCCCAGCTCTGCCTTCATCACAGTGATCAGCAGGACCCTGAGCAAAGCCAATGTCGGCCTCACTTTTGGCCAGAGCTGGACCAGATCACTTCCATCCTCCTTGGGTGGGGCCACCCAAACTGACCATCACATTAATGCACGGCCACAGATGAGGGAGGAGGGAGGGGATCCCTGGCTGAAAAGCCAGTCCTGGAGGAAGACACAGCTCTGTCTGCAGCTCGAACACTCACGCTGCTCTCCACATCACACAGTGCTTGTGCAACTGCAGCCTCCATCAAGTGCTGTTTTGACAGCTTAAAATGAGGGACACCATTCCTTGTGAAGGAATTCAAGCTGTACCCACTGACTCAGAAACTACCTCGTTCACACTCTGCATCTGCCAATCTTAGCAGTCTGCCTACACTTTAGGAATAAAGGGGGAAATTAAGGTAATGTGATATGTAGGATATTTTTGAATATTAAATTTATGACACACTGTTGATTCATTTATAATTCATCGCAAATTGCAATGCAAATATTTGGCTAAAGTTCAATGATGTTGGGAAAGATGACTTTTTTGTTGTTGTTCTTCTTTAAACAGACACCAGAAATAACACATCCCACTTAGTCCGGGAGTGAATCCCCATTAGCGAAGACACAAAGAACAGCCAAGTCCCAAATCCTGTGGACTGGGGATAAGAACTAGAGGGCAAGAAACTCTCCCAAGTAAGGAGGATTCCTTCAGAAAATAAGTGTAACTGGTGTATATCATTACAAACAGGCAAACGCCTTCACGCATCCATGCACACCATTAGGACAGAAGAATTAATTTGCTGAAATATCCTGTGAAATTGCTGTATGGGTAAGCAAGGTGAAAAAAATAGTGTCAGTTCAAAAAAGATTGTATTTATATTTCATTGTAATTTTAAAATTATTTTTCCCTGCTATTTCATTCCCTTGAGTCAGTCATCCAGACATTTACGCAGTCGGTTTAAGCAGGAAGCTCAGGCTTGAATGAAGCAAGAAAGCTTCACCAGAGTGTTGCTGAAAGCCATTTTCCGGACTACAGAGGCTCAAAGGTGGGCAGAGAGAGCTTGTTTTCTGTCTTGAGAGATCAACACCTGCCAGCAAAATTTGTGACACTATTATCTGCAGCCTACAGAGACCTCCAGCGACACTGACCACCAAGTCAAAACAGAACCAGTTATATATAATCCCTTGTCCCCTGAGGAACAGTATCCTTTGGTTTTTAAGCTCCTGTAAGTTAGATTTTGTTTAATTATGATTACTATCGCTCTCTGCTATGCTTTGGTTCTGTTGAGGTGATGCAAAGAGAGAACAGTAATGACTTGAAAAACAGAAAACATCTAAAAAAGGTCTGTCTTAGAGGTCTAGTGGTTCACTTGCAGGTCCAATGGCACTAAGTAGGAAAGTGCAGGGAACAAAGCATAAGGCAAACATATATAATTCTTTTCTTATAAAAAGAAATACAAAAATTCTATACACACCACTCATATCTTGAAGCAGTTGTCACAGCTTGAAAGTCTTGTGGCTGAGATGGAGAAGATATTCAGGGACACAGCTATGATTAAGCATTTGAAGAAATTACTAAGAGATCACTAGACATCACTCACAGTAAATTCTTATTTAAAATGTCTGATGGGAAATGTCTCTCCATCAACAGAATAAAGCAGATTCAGACACTGTTAGTGAGAGACAGCCACAGCTGCAAGATTTTGCTCTGTGTGCTGAGACTGCAAGGGCAAATGTATGGCAGGCACTAAGAGCACAGCTGAAACCACCTGGGCTGAATGTGGCCACAGGAGCTGCCACTCGAATCGCGTCTGGACATCAGTGGGCTGTGCCACTGAACCTCTGCCAATGGGAGAAGCCTCCTCCGGCCGGGAAAATGGCAGCAGGAGAGAGCAGAGGGAAGCCCTGATTGATTTTCAAAGTCTTTCCCAGGTGCTCCAGCTCCCTCTGACAGGCATTGCCCAGAGGAGTTCACACCAGCTGTAACTGCAGTGAAATACCAAGAAGAAACTGTCCCAGTTTTGCTTCAGACTGGAAAGTCACAGGTTTTTTTGTCATGCATTCTTAAACAAATAACACTCTAACTTCAACAAAATCAGTTTCAGATACTGAGGAACTACTTCTACCAAACACTAAACAGACGAGATGAAAGCTCCACTGATCTCATCACAAAAAGCTCCCATGAATTTAACAGGGCTGGGATTTCCCTTCCTGTATTTCCAGTATTACCATATTACTGTGGTAATAGTAATAGCCTTGCTAATTCGGGCAGGCTCTGAATAGCAGCAAGGCCAGCCAACAAGCCAGTGCCTTTTATTCCTCCCCTGTTGCTTCCTTAGTATGCGCCCGAGCACGCGTGGCACAGAGCATCGGCCTTTTCTTCACGCTTCCGCGCAGGGCACGGCTGTTGCAGCAGCCCCGGCAGCGTCCCCCCCGAGTGAAGGCTGCCTTCATTCAGAGGGGCACACAGGTGTCCTCCCTGCCTGCCAGCAAGGGCAGCAGCTGTGCCGATATCAGCCAAAAACTGCGCTCCCGAACTGGGCACCCTCGTGCACAGCCAGAACCCAATGCCTCACCAGCCCCCCAAAACTGCATCCAGCTCCCAGGGATGCTCAGGAGGATCAGGAGAGGCCTGGCAGTGGCTGGATGCTCTCAGAGGGCGATAATCTGTGTATCTGTGTGCTTCTGCTCCCTTGGTTATGGGAGAGGCACTCAGTGCTGGTTTTGGTCATGTTGAGGACAGAAATCCTTTGTTAACCCAACCTGTTCGATGCGCTATCACATCGTATTATTATTACTGACTTAGGGGTAGTTTTCTCAGGGTGGACCAACAAACCAAAAAATAATTGAATTCCTCTCATTTATTATTTAACCCAACTGAATCTTATTTTCATAAACACCTTAGCTGGTGGAACAAAATATCTCCTGTTTCCTGAGTGCTTGTCAATGGTTTATTCCTACACATGGCCGAAGTCCCTTTCTGCAAGATAAATGTATGTGCTGGCACACACGTGCTTAGACACGCTCAGGCAGTGCTAGTGCCCCTTTGCAGAAGATCATCTGCTAAGAAAATAAAGCATTTAATAGGTCATGACCCAACAACCCAGATATCTCCTGCAGAAACCTTATGAAGCACAAACTTTTTGCCACGTATTTGGCTCAAAAGAGGCAGTCCCTTCTTATATATATATATATATATATATATATATATATATATATATATGCATATATACATAAAAATATATATAAAGAACGCTTCTGGCTATATGAATATTACTCTCATTTTTAAACCAATGCTTTAATAAGGAATATTTGCTTTTGCCAATGATTATCTGTTGGGTTTTTTTCCCCACAGAATGACAGATGATACTGTCTTTTCAAAGTGACAGAACAAAAGAGATTACAGTGATAATCAGGTTACCTTAGATAGAAAGGAATGAGAGATTCAGAGCTACTCCTCTACCCAACAATCCTCAGACTTCATATTTTCATCTACTAGGTGAGCACTATCTCTGTAAGGTTTATTTAAACATATCGCTTTCCCACTAAAGCATTTTCTGGCTCCATAGACTTCCTCTAAGGATTTTCAGCTAAAAACAGGTTATAGTTTCAAAGCACAGTCATAACAGAAATTGGAGAGGATATATCACAGTAATTGTGTTTACCTTATAATGAAAGAAAATAAGGAATATTCCACCTACTTGAAATAGAATTTAAAGAATGAACAAAAAACCAAAGAACAAACCCACTAGGAGGAAATAGAACAATGTCTGTCCATCCCCAGACAGTCTATAACCAAACACTGCAATAATCACAAAAAGGAAAGGCTTTCCAGATATAACATCAGCTTCAGTTAACAAATAGGTTAACAGTGATACACAGGTAAATTTCAGTACTGTAGGACTGATTTAAAACACTGGATGTATTAATAATCCTTGGAATAGCTACTATTTAAAAACGGATATATTTAAAATAATTTTAAAGTGGGTAAGTATCAAGTTAGAAATCTCAAAAATGGGGTGGAAGCTGTTTGATGCCAAAACACCAAGCCAGAGCCATAATCCAGCCTAAAACCCACGTGGGTGAACCTCAGGGCATCCCTCTTTGGCCCATCAAGTAGCAGCTCACTGGGAAGGGGCTTTCACCCACAGGCAGTCAGAATCATGGAAAAGGGCATAAGGAGACATGGAGCTCAGAGCTGGAAGAAACCAAGTCTTCAGTTCACCTTTTATTCTCCTTTTTCTCTCTAAAACATATGACATCAGCTTCCATTTTTCAGTTTACTCTTTGTTCAATTCATGAGCACAGTATTTGCATTCATAAAGGCTCCACGAATGTCAGCATTAGAAATGTAATTCTAGGTATTTATGGAGTGGTCTAGTCAAAAAAAGACCTCCAAGGAAAGTGTCCCAGGCCTGCCCAGCTTAAGTCTGCAGCTCTAAATTAGCTCATGCCAGGAATCCCTTTTTGGCAAAACATTTTCTTTTGCCTTTGCTGGAAGCACTGCTTCCTCAACACCCAACCACACTGGTCTTGAGGAAAGCTTTGTTAGAAAAAGACCATAATTTCGATACCTCTGATACCTTTTGGCCTTTGACAGCCAAAAAGCATTGTGGGGTAAGACAAATTATCTGGGTTACGGGTGCGAAACCCAGATGGAAAATGAGGTGGGAGAGACAACCCTAAGCCGTGAGTTCCCTGTGCCGTTGGGACGCTCATTCCCAAATCCTACAGATTTAACAAATGGCTGTGAGCGCTGGAATTACGAGCACTCCTCTGTTCCGGAGGTTGAACCTTCTGCTCTAATGAAACCTCTCCTCTTCACATTGCAACAGCTTTTGAAGCTTTTGGTGAGCCAAGGGCAGTTCTCTAAAGGCAACCCAGTGATTTCCAAACAAAACATACAACCAAGGTTCACTCCATCATCTGAAAAACACTGCATCAGATGCAGCCAACCAACCAAAAATATATTTCTTACTGAATTTCGTTTTATATTTCTTCACATGGCAATTAAAAAGCTTATGGCCAAAGATATAGGAAGCAGTAAAAATGATGCATACCAAAAGATCTTGCTGAACTTAATGCAGCATGAAATTATCCAACAGGCCACTTTAAATACTTTGCTGTAAAAATACACACCATAAAAGCATGTTTCACTGCTCTTTGTTTAACAGTTGAGTTAATTAGGGAAAAAGACAGTATTTTCACAGATTAAAGACAAAACAAAAAAATCAAGTATTTATGTTCTCAGAGAGTTCCTAGATGTACAACTCACTAAGAGCAGCAGCACTAGGCACAAATGCAGAAGAACAGGGACTCACTTCTCTTTTTTAATTCCCTAGAACCAGCCTTTTCAAAGCAATATGAAATACTACAGGAGTCGTATTTCTATTCTAATTAACTTTTCATTTTACCAGGCTCAACATGTTTAAACCACTATCTGGACACAACCTCAAATATTCCAGGGTTATGGTTATTCTATAAATGATTATCAAGAGCAAATTTACAAATTAATCCTAAAGTAGCAAAAAAACAAAAAAAAAAAGACAAAAAAAACCACTGCTGAGTAATTTCAGCGACACTTCCCAATGTTTGCACAATTCTTTGTTTAATTCCCACTAGCCAAACGCCTCTGCTGGCACGGAGAGCTGGAGACATAGCACTGCATATTCTGGCCAATTAAAGAGTTCTCATTTCTTTTTTTTTTCTTTCACCTAATCTTATTAACTCTTCCAGTGCTGACACAAAGACATCTGCTCCCAGTAAACTTACCATTTCAACAGTTAATGGGACTTTCTTCAAGCAATCCACTGGTGGCCCACTACATTCAGGGAAGGACCCAGAGCACCCATTAATGTGGGACTGCATGTATTTTGACAGCAATGGTTGCAATTAATTTTTTATCTTGCACCATGTCAGGTGGCTGGCACAGCCACATGCTAATTCTCCTCCCTGCCACTTGAAATGCATCCCCTCCTCCTGACAAGATCAGCCACGAGAGCATCTGAGATGAAGCAAACATCATTTCTAAAATTCAGCAGGAAAGAGGTGGATGCAAAATAATTTTTTAAAAAGCAAATTAAAGCAGCAGAACATGAGTCTTGCCCACCAAGCACATCAACAGCAATTTCAAATGTGGTCAAAAGATGTCAAATATGTTAATTTCTTTTAAAAACCTTGCAGTTGATAGAATGCTGAAGGGGAACTTTTTCAATATTGTTGGTGTCATTCCCCACTCAATTGTATGCTCAAACTACCTGTTTGGTTTTATATTTTAAAGTATGTGCTTTTCTATTGTACTTTTTTCTTCCCCCACTAGGACAAGGAAAGAAAATAATGCTGAGGATACTTATTTTCTAAAATACTCTAATGAAGTCAGTGGAGACTCCAGGAGCTCAATGCCATAAATAGAGAAAAGAAACAGAACATATCAATCAAACCAACCCAGCTTGAATTGCATCTGTAACAAAACAAGGAAAGGAACAACTGCCTCTTCAGCAGGGGAATAACAGAGAAAATATTGACTTGTTAAAGAGAAACTACGGGCATATTTTGAGCTCTGAGGAGGCTGTAATTGTTTCTAAATAAAGCTGAAAGTCCAGTGGCATGGTCAGCCTGCTCCTGGAAGGATTTGTGATGCTGCACTATGAACAACAGGTGGGATTTTTAACATCTTTTCTTAAAACAAAAATCTCAACTCCTGCTCATTTTCAAAAGGCAATACAAGGTGTGCACACTGATACTTCCTTTTTTGGCCACAGAAACGCTTCTGTATGTGTATCACACTTCATTTCTGTTTTTACTGACCTTTCAGATGGCCTTAAATGAGTCTTAAGTGTAACTACAGCTGTGGCACAACCCCACAGGCATTTCCAGCGGCCCAAGTGCCTCCCAAGTCATGCCTTGGTAGGAGCTTGGGTGGAAGAGCAGCACCACAAAGACCCACAAGGAGCATTCCCGGATGGCCCTGCACCTGCAACGTGGATGCTCCTTCCTAGAGCAATGCTTCCAGGGTACTTACACATGCAACATCCACAGCTGCCTCTCTAAAGAATCTGGTTCAGTTTTAGGCAGGGCCTGTATTAATTACTGGTAAGACAACTGCTGTAGACCTTCCTTCCCTTCCTGACACCACCTCTCCTGCTCAGCACCAGGCTCCTGCAGCCGCATGCCAGCTGAGAGGCAGAAAGCCCTCTCCTTTCTTGAGTGGTAATTATAATTCTCCTTGCTACAATGAAATCCTTTCTGTGATTAAATTTCAATCTGAGCAGGCTGATTTTCTCATTTGCAGAGATTTTATTAGTTTGTGGGAATGTCTGCTTCCCCTCCTTTGAATTTATTCTTAAATTACTCTTCCTTTTTTCTTTTTTTTTTCCCCTCCAAAATCCCTCTCTTTCAAGTGACATTTGCCAACATTAGTCTGATTTAAGACCTTTTATCCAACCCATTGCCTTTTACTTAACTATATTGCTTCCAAGACCACTGGGATCTCCAGGCATTAATCATTAGCATTCATGTTGGAGCTGACTTCAGGCAATGAGTTACCATGTCTTTGGGGAACACAGTGCACCACCAGCTGAAATGCTCTGAACGGTCTGCCCTGGTACATTAACTCTAAAGCAAACTCTCTCCCTGTACCTTGTCCTTCTTCTTAAACTCCTGTTCTGCAGCACCAAACACCAGCTCTAGGGCTGAGTCCAGCACAGTCCACACCCCACCTTATCTCATCCCTTAATTTAGACTGAACTTCCTTACCCTCAGTCAAGAGAAGAGAGGCCGATGGTCCAAGCTCAACACCATGTCCTGAAAACACAGGCCAGACCCATTTGGCTTGGCCAAATCAGTCAGTTGTGCTGGTCTCCCATTCACCAGCAGACCTAAAGCTGGATCATCTTGGTTGGAGCCAACGATGAAGTCAGTGAGTGGCAAAAGCCCCCACATCCTCAGCTAGAAGGGCCACACTCTACAGATGCCTGAGAAATTTCTAAAATTTGTCAGTTTGTCGGAATAAATAACATAATGAAGTGCCCCATATGAATCAAAAACTAAACTAACAAACCAACACTCACCACACCTAACAAAAACCACCTTGCATTCAGTGTTAGGGTTGCTACCACAGCACCTCTGTGCAGCAGGAGCACAGCCTGCCCTTCCCAAATACTCTGCTCACATTGCATCTGAAGCCACTGCTTGCAGCACAGCGGCTCCCACACACCTACAAACTACTATCAGTGAGAATCTGCAAACAAAACTTATCTTCAACCATTGTGGCCATTACATTGAAGGGGTTTTTTGCATTTTGCAGAACTGCCTCGGCCTTGTCACCTTGCACAATTCAGGGTGCACTCAGCCCATTGTAGACACCTATATTAAAATACTGCATCATTGGTTTTTCGAAGCACATGAAAAATTTCTTCTGCTTATTTTGGGTAGCACTGGGAAATTAAATGGGAGCAACACACTTCAACATTAGCCTCACGTAAATCCAGTGATGTCCCCTCAAAGTAGCCATGTCCTTGCTTTCTGTTTTAAGCTGCATTTTGCATAAATCCCAACCACAGAGGCTATTGAAGCCTACACTGTCTTCAGAGTCTCCAGGAACACCCCAGGAGATTTCCAAGGCTCCCAAGGATCCATCATGCTCCCAGAAGGGTCCCCTGATCACAGAGGGGTTACTCTTCCTGAAGTACACAAGACAGTATGCACTGTTTTTATTTGTTCTCTTGGTATTATTGTTAGAGAGCTGAGGTGACGTTCCCAGTCAGAACGGATCAGTGGGAACACAGACATTTCCAGGAGGGGAGCATTAGGTGTCGTCCTTAGGTGCTCTTCCAAAGGCATTGGGCACAGGGGCTGCCGACAGATGCCCAGCAAGGTTTTCCAAATGGCAGGGGTAGGTCTGGTGCCTCCAGTGCCTGACCCCCACGGGCTTTTCCAGAGGTGGAAGGCTGGTCTACAAGGTGAAATTAGTGCTGAGGAAGTCAGAGTGTGAATGTAACAGCATCTGTAAATCCCCACAGATTCCCCATGTGAACTGATTTAATCTGCATTACAAATGCCTTTTCATGGCTGGAGTAAATGCAGAGCTCTTCTTTCAAGGGTAGGGGAAAGCTGCAGCTCTGTTACTGTACATTTCAGCTCAAGTTTCTGGGATATTTTCCTTGCAATGCATAACTAATATTCTTAGGCAGCATCTAATAACACAACTCAGACATGCTACCTATAGGACTATTTTTTCAGAACACCCATCAGAAGGCTTTGAACTGTGTCTGTAAGGTTTTTGTGTCTTTTCCCTGTGATTATGGCATCAGCTTCAAAGCAGCTCTCAGAAAATTCAAGAAAGCTACTTCAAGAAAATCAGTTGTGCAGGCCAAATAGCCAAACGTACACACGCACATGCAATTAAAATCAAATGCCTAGATGATCATTTCAGTTTTAATTAGATTTTACCAGGACTGTGAGTTAAGGCTGCAGGCTGAGATGTTGATTTAAAGCTGTAGCTAATGTGTTTTATTGCCAGATTTGCTCATAGTCAAAGCTAATTATCCCTATTATGCTTACATGATTTTTCAAACAACCAAAAAAGAAAAGCATTAAAAAAGTGCGTTTGTAGCAAGCAGATTGGCCTGCCAGTGTCTGTGTGTGCACGTGCATGTGTGTGTATTTACCAGCCATTTAAAACCCGGATCTTCAGTCGTACAGGGAAAAAAACCCAAGCAATTAGCAGATGAAGTGTGGTACAGTTAAACAAACATCTCATTCCAAGACACGTCAGGAAACACTGAATGCAATATGATCTTATGCTACTTCTAAATACAGTGATCTTGTGGAAAGTAAGATCTAAGAAATGCTGAGTAGTTTGTTGAAATCATATCTTAGAATGTAAGGGGGCATAAAGGGAATTTTCTGTGGTTTTCAATGGGGAAAAAAAAAAACAACTATTGGTTTTGTTTTTCAAGGTTATTTTATTCTTCTCATGATTAACATTCCTTAATTTTATCTCTGGGAAAATGAAGAACAGAAAACACTGAGGAAAAAGAACAAGAAAATGTAAGCCTGAAGATTTTTACATTTTTAATTCTTAAAACTGACAAGAAATTTCAAAAGAAACAGCAACTGGCAAAAAAAAAAAAAGCAACCCATAACTACTCTGTTTGAAGTAAAGCCTTGCCTCTTTTCCTCAGAAAGAGTTCAGATATGTCTTGAAGAAGCCTTCCCCACTGCTCTTCCCTCCTCTTTGAGCAAGGACCCAAGAGTGTTTGCTCTTGCTTTCATCTCTCCATCCATTGCCTCCACCCTGAAGGGGCGCTCAGGGTCTGCCATCCACTTGTTCTTCTACCGGGGAGCCTCCTATGATGTGCAGGGATTCTAAGGAGACTCCAAGAAACTTGTCTTCCACGAGTTAAACCAAAAATAGCACACATACAGCCAGCCAATACTTCCTCCCTCCCTCCCTCCCCGCTCCTGTCAGAACAGATTGCATTTTGCTTCTGTTTCGATTTTAAAAGGAAAACATTCTGGACAGAAAAAGAGTATGTTTTCCCACCGGAAAATGTTAGTTTTCTTTGAAAAAAAGAAGAAAAACTCCCCCAAAACCCAACCCTATCGAGATCACACTGCAGGGCTGCAATGCCTCAGTGGTTTCTTCTCAAGGCAAGTCCCCCAGTGTGGCAGGGGCCAGCAGGGAGGAACAGCCTGCTGAGCCAAGAGTGCTCAATTGAGTCAGAAAGTGTTCAATTTTCAAGTGTTTTGTCTCACCACTGGAGCTGCTGGTCACCACTCCCACTGAAATTGTCTTCCATCCTGTTTCTGCAGGAATGCCATGGGGCTCTACAGGCTGCCAGAGGCACCTGCCTTGTCTGTGAAGCTCAGCACGGTGGAAAGCCAATGCAAATGATGTATTTTAGGGCAAAAATTTCCAAGAAAGGAGATGTTTCATCCTCTCTGAACACAATGCTGTGTTGCTGAATATGCAGATGGATTTTCACTACAAGCAGGATGTCTTCTATTTATAACTTTTGCTTACTCTGTTGCCACATATAGGGAAATTCTTCTTCCCTACTTCTTTGTGTTGATGGAGACGCCTTCCCAGCTGCTACCCAACCGTGCCATGGAGCTCATCACACGGCCTGGGAACATCAACCCCAGCATAGGCAGATCCACGGAAGGACCTCCTCCAGTAAGGAGACAACTGCTCATGGCCTGACAGCTCATCCCTAACAAGCCAGGGAGATTCTTGGCAACCTAAGTGCCACTAAAATAGCAGTCTGCTGTCACTAGATAAGGAAACCACTTTCTCAGTGTTATTGATAGAAAAGCAAAGTATTTACTGCCTGTACCTCCCCAAAGCCTCACATACACAGCATTAAAAGACATCCAGTGGATAGGACAGTAGTGGACTATGTAAAATCTCACTGAAAGATTAAAGAAAAGAAAAAGAGAAAGCTGGCTTTAATATTTTAATTGCCATTGCATTTGACAATTTCAGGCTTTGGCTAGAGCAAGGATCTAACAGAGATTCCTGTTATTAATTGCTCTTGCGTTTACAGACATAAGGCTCTTATAACAATTTTTATGAGCAATACTCTAAAACAACTCCAGATTTTCTGATTTTCTTAGCCTTGTAAAAAAAACCCAAAAAAAATTGGAGTAGAAAAGCACCCAAAAAAACATAGATATTTTGCTAAAGCCAACCCCTACATTGTTTCAGGTCAGCTATGCTGCTGTTTCAGACCCAGCAGCAGAACCGAGGCCAGCCACAGCACCTCTGATGTTACTGTGCACGTGATACCCCAACCTGGAGAGACACAGCACAGCCCACCTAAGGCGTGCCCACAGAATTATTGCCACCTCTTTCCCCAAGGTGTTCCAGCCTGCCCTCTGGTCTCAGCAGGTTTGGGGATTGCACAATCACCCCCAGGAGGCTGTACCAGCACGTTTGCAGGTGTGTGCTTGTACCTGTGTGCTGCAGATCACCGATTAGTTTTATCAGATCTTTGCTGCAGCAGCAGTGATGTCACTGTCACTTGCTTTAAGGGAACAGCTGGGCTTGCTTATTTGGTATGTGTGTTTCCAAGCAAGTCAGCCAAGACTGGCCTGTGAATGCAGCAAAGAAAGACCCCTCTTAGAGAGCCTTTCCCTGGGCATCCAACAAAGGGGAAAACAAAGAGCTAATACTGGACGAGACCCAAGAGCTCTTCATATGAATAACTGCAAATGGGAAAAAGATGCCCCAAGAGACAGAGTTGGAGGCAAGTTGTGACAATGGTTAATAACTCCCAAGGCCGGCAGGGCTGAGGATTATTTTACAGCCCAGCATGCCAGTGGCATTGGATGGACACCATCACCCTCTGAAATCCTGAAGGATTTTGTTCAGTCTGCTCCTAAATGACACCTGCAGATGAAGACAGAGCTTTTTGGTTTTCCAGCATTAAACAAATTGCACTTTCAGCAACACCTGGCCAAGGTTTCTGCTTCTGTCTCACTCTCCTCGTACCTTCTTAGTCAAACTGAATCCAGCCATCATTTTAGCTTTCCATCCACAATGGAAAGGTCAGATCCCGTGGACAGAGGCCAAAGCCTTTGTTTGCAGCCCCAAATAGGATTGCATTAGTCAAGCCTTAGCTGCCGTTCTCAATTTTCTTCATTCACAGCACACACTAGCAGCCAATTTGGTTGAAAGAAATTTGGCAACTGCTCTTGGACCTTCATCCTCCACTGTTGCTTTCTCCCCCAGTTAAACCAACTATTTTCCTTTGCTATTAATGACAGATACTAAAGCATCTAAGCAGAGCAAACAAATGTGTGCCTGTTCAGGAATGACTTGGGCCAAGCCATGAGGATCTGATAGCAATTAATGCTTATGTACAGAGACTTTTTTCTTTCTATTGAAGCATTCTCATATATATCACAGAGCACATCACCACCCACCACGCAAAAAGTGACAGTATTCACAAGATGATGTACCTATTAAACTAAACAAAACAGGAATTCAAACCCCTGAGGGCTGCAGAGGGATGACAACAGGATGCATAATGACTGGGATGGCAAAAGCCTAACTGCAGGCACGGTGGATTTTCTCTACTGAACAACTTATATGATATCTGTAGGTTTTTATGCTATGGTTTCAAATATGTAGCGCTATCAGTACTATTTAGGAAGGACTAAGAGTATCAAGCCCTTAAGACTTCAAAAGTAGCCTTCAAATACTGCTTTTCATGTAATGCACCCATCAGGACCTTTTCAGGATAGGTCTGAACCCTGACATCACCAGATGCTCTGACTTGCCAGAGGAAGGAGGCAGTGGATGTCTCATCTCCTGGCCTGCACCATCAGCATGCACTTATCTGCCGGAACCCTGGATTCAGAAAATTTAGGTTTGGGATATAGTAATATATATGTAATGAGATGGAGGATTTTGGGTGTAGGTTAGTTCTTCATCTTTCTTCTTCCTTCTCCTTCACAAGCCTGGGTGATCTGGTATTGGTTCAAAAAACCCGCAGTGCGGAACATGAATGATTAGTTACTGGATTATAAGTAAAAATAAATTAGTTGGAATTCCATAATTAGACAGTTAGGGATTTAAAAGACCTTGGAAGGTAGAACTTGGGGCCATTTCCACCTTGTTAACTTAGAGGCACATTCCGTGCAGCTGTACCATAGATAAGAAATAATAAACATCTGGGTCCGAAGAAAAACTCAGCATCTCCTGCATTCCAATACAAACTCTGAGTAAAAGAACCTACGAAACAGAAACAAAGAAGAGAGGAACAGGAACAAGAAAATTTAATACTTATCTGTGGTATTTGTTTCTCACCAGTAAAATGGAACCTGTATACATGGGCATACACATTTAACTCACAGGCAGCTATGCCATGGAAATCTGCAGTATGAAAGGTGCTTGAGCACAAACTCCTTGGCATGTTGGAGTCCTCCAATGGTTCTTTCCCAAAATGAGTGGCCATGAAAGGCGAGTATCACTGAACGCGATCAGAGCTTTAATTTATTATGTTCCATTCAAAAGCTGCCTCCAGTCAGGTTAATCCAACTCTGCCAGCATAATTTCATACATTCCCCATGTTTTATTTATTCCTCTGATATATTAAGAGGAGAACACACTGGGTTATCCATGGGTCCTGGCTGCCAATAAATATCAGGACCGGAAGTTGCATTGTTTGCTCAGGGCACTAACAAGACGTTTGTAACAAAATCACGCAACACTGGCACCATTTATTGACTCTGCAAAACAACCAGTTTTCTAACTCACTATCAGCAACTGATCCCATGAAAGCCAGGCTTAAAAGAAAGTCCAATCCTATTAGCATAGCAGGGTTTCCCACTGGCAGCTCACTAAGGGACTGCCAGTAGGATTACTTCCAGGCTTAACCCCTGGAGCTCAGAAATCCCTTTGTACTCTGAACTGAAGGGGAAGCTGAAATGTGCTGCTATGTGCTGTCCTTTTCCAGAACTCATCAGCACCAGCTCTGCCAGCTGAGGATGCACCAGCACCAGCTGGACCAGAATTTTTTTTTCTTTGTACAATGAGGGTGGTAAAACACTGGCACAGGTATCCCAGAGAGGTGGTGGATGCCCCATCCCTGGAAACATCCAAAGTCAGATTGGGCAGGGCTCTGAGCAACTCTCACATCCCTGCTCATTGCAGAGGAGCTGGACTATAGTTTTTGAAGGTGACTTCCAACCCAAACCATTCTGAGATTCTGTGATTACATTCCTTCCTGAGAAATGGCTGGACTTCTCAACACACTCAACCTTCTTCTGCAATTAAGAGCAGTAATGAAGAGACAGGCGAGAATCTTGATCCCTGTTGTGTTAGATCCCTATCCAGAGGTCTCCAAAACACAACTATTCGGCTAAGTCTTAATTTAGGTCTAACACTTGTTGCAACCTGGGAAGACACTGTTGATACAATGATAATTGTATTCTATGTTTTACAACAGCACAGTCTCACTGGTTATCCTGCACAGGTTTATTCTATCTGGGGCAGGAATTGTAACATGCCAAAAATACCTAATATCCTACTAGTGTTTTTGAATTATTTTTTCAGCAAGGATTGTATATACTGCAAAATCTCCCTTCACCCAAATAGGAGTATTTAAATGAAATAGAAAATTTTCAGTGAAAGTGTAATGGGTAAAAATACAGGATAATTACTTCTGCTTTTTCACTTCAATACTGTCAAAACATGTCTGTTCAATAAGCACAGAGCAGCTGTGTTTCAACTCTGTCATTATATTTAGACATGTATGTTAATTGAATTATATTTCTATTTATTTTACTCAATGCCATTCTGTTTATACATACAAAATGATTCATTATTTTCAAATTATTTTTTCAGTGCTGGATATTCCATACAGTTTTAAAATACTGCATTTCCTTTCCAACTCTGAAATCTTGTTTAATGTCTAAAGACAAGCTGCAGAGCAGAATCAACATCCCTCCACCAGCCCTGGCTCCTACGCTTTGTACACCAGATTTCTGAAACAAATATAACCAACTGGAGGTTTGAGTCAGGAAAAGCTAGCCCTGTTCTGTATTTGACAAACACTGAAGATACAGGCTACTAGAAGGAAGAAACATGTAAGGAACAACAATAAAGAATGCAAAGACCTTTTCAGGGGTCTAAAGAGTGGGATGCTCTCCAGGCAGGGTCCTGCATCAGACGTGGGCAGATGACTCAGTGGCACATCCCCAAACCAGCAGTGCAACTGCACCCTCACACAAAAGGACTGGGAATTTCTTCCTCTAATGCTTCCCAGCACCAGGCCAGGGTCCAAAGCCTCAGCCCAAGGGCATCTGCTCATTTGAAATGAGCACTGTGCACTGTGCTCCTTCCCTCCTTACCCACAAAGCTGGACACGAGATTTATGTTGGAGGAGGAGCAGAGTTAATGCATGAATGACTTCACAAGGTCGTTAGAGATTAAAATTGGCACAGACTAAATTGTGCTGAAACCAACAGAGGTATAGGAAGGGGCTTGAGCCAACACTGGGACCTCTGGACAAAATAAACAGGTAATTCAGACTCAGAAAAGTCTGTGAAAAAGACCATGGGAAGCAGTGGGTCACTCACTCCCAAATGTCCCCTGGGAGAAGGGGGAACATTCCCCCCAGTACTCAACACTCAAAACCTGAAGGACAAGTATCTTAGCGTTCATTCAAAATCCAATACATACAGAAAAATGATTTTTTTTTTTTCTTGAAGAGGGGGAAGGTCAGAGTTAAGTAGGCTTTTCTTTCTTAATTTCAATGGCTTTACAAGTTCCTGAAGTCACCTGGGCTATAGAAATGTATTTCTATCATTTTCATTTTGACCAGCAAAGCAAGCGGTGTGTACAAAGGGGGGAAAAAAAAAAAAAAAGACATGCACACAATATCAACCACAGCACTGACATGAAATAAAATACTTCAGAAATATTATGATGTGTTGAGGCACCCTCCTGGCAACTTTTAAAAGATGTCAAGTGTAATTCAGATTTGATTTCTTCCACTGTGGGTAACCCTGGCAGCAGAAACTTTCATCAATAAAAAAATTTCAGCCACACGACTTAAAACTCCCCAGATATAAACAATAAGAGGATGTGTGAACTGGATCATGAATCTGGTGCTCTCAAATTCCAAGTGCTGCAGCCAGCCAGCCAGACACAGGGCATATATCCTGGATCAAGACAACTATGTCAAATTAACCTAATTTTTTTTTTTTTTTGGAACAAAGGTTCTGAAGAGTTTTTGTTACAAAATGTTGATGTTTCCTTTCCCTGTGACAGCTCATTGGCCCAATGCCGCCTGGGAGAGAGAGGAGGCTCCTCCAGATAAAACCTTGCCTGGTTCCAAATGCTTTATTATATTTATATTTATAATAATACCAAAAAATTCTAACAGTATACACAGACAATTTTGCCTTGTAAAACAGATGTGAGGCAGGACAGATGCTGAGCTTTATTTTTCTCCTCACCATTCTTTTTATTCTGCTAAACAGACAATGCGGCAGGGAAGCACAATAACTGGAACCTGCGAAGACCAACCTGGACAGTAGAGATTATGCCCACACATGAAAGTCATTTGATGCAAGAGGAGGAGCAGATCAGTGTTAAAACTATGTACTACCAGAACTGGTTAGTTTTAGAGGGAGGGTCCAGAGCGGTCCATGAGGCCATCAAACAGGGTCTTCGTCTCTATGTGTGCACTAGCAGTGCCTGGAGGACTGGTTCAGATTCTTGGGTCTCTCAGACAGTGCATTTGGTGCACACCTGAAGTGGAGCACTAGACTTTACTCCCTGAAAAGGAAATTGAGGATTCTTGCCCCAAAGATCCAAACTGGCATATGCACATGAGGGCCACTGGAAGGATCTGCCCTCAAACTGTGCTAGTGCTCTGAACCAAAACGCTCCCCTGCATGCCAGTGGAATAAGAACGACAGGGACATAGGCATAGTGTTTGCCAAAGCCATGGCACAGAAGGAAAACCAAGCCTACTATCAGAGTACAACGCGGAGACAGATTTATAGCTGCGCACAGGCTTGCGAAGTTATTAGAGACCTAAACACATTCAAAAAGCAGAAAGATAGAGTCAAAATGACCCTCTGGGTTAAAATGGTATCTTTGCTTTTTTGCTTTATTGAAAACATACTTCAGCTGCTGATTCTTTCTCAGATTTGATTTCTGGTTTTCTGGTCCTGTAGAGAAAAGAATTCCCTCTGGATACAAATACACCTGTGGGAAGGAGCTCACACGGGAGCTTGAGTCTTCACTTCATTTTCTTTGCTGTTCAGCTCCCCATGAAGCCCAACCAAGGGATGCGACTGATGCGTTTCACTCATTTGTTTGCTGTCTACAAAGATTTGGTTCCACTGGGGGGTTGTCAATTTATGAAGACCTTAAATTATTGCTAGAAGTATAAATGACAGCTGAACATGAAGGTTTTACTTTATGTTTACCTGAAGACATGAAGGTACTCTTTGGTGCTGAGATATGCCCTGGTACCTCCAGGAGAACTGATATCAATTCTAGTCCTGAGAGTGAGTTTCAGCCTGCAGCAGTGGGTGGGGTGCCCACATCAGGGTAAATGATCTGCAAATAATTCTCCATCAGCAAACAAAAAAGAAAGCAGTGGTTAAAAGAAACCAGCAGTTAAAGGTAATACCCATAAAAGAATCACAAAGTGGGATGCAGAGACTGACGAACATCCAGCTCTTTATGCCCTGCTTTCCTGCACTCACAGCTACATAAATAAGCAAGGAAGATGTAAGGCAGAAAACACCCACGTCTGGGAAACTCAGTTCTATGCAGAACGTGGTGAGTTTCCCCGAGCCACCAGCAGTCAAGTTCACTAATGAAATCTGCTCACATAAAATGTCACCAACGAAACACCCTTTCTTAAGGGGCTGTTTTGTTAAACTTCCTAAGCGACACGTTCATCGTCCTGTTCGCAAAAGGTCATAAAGCCCCGCATTCTCATTTGGTACTGCTCTCACCAACAGCTGTGATTTAGAGCAGTCGTGATTACTGCCACAGCCAGCAAGAGGCTCGCGCCTACCGATACCAGCATTCTAATTTGGCAGGCTAAAAGTCTCCTAAAATCATGAAGTGCTGCCATAACTTTATATGACTTCATTCCAAACCCTCAGCTATTTCTAAAATAAAGCGTTTAAAGAAATTTCAGGACTCCAATTACAGTGTCTAAAAGGAAATGTACTGCTGGAGACCTCGCGGCGCTCATGCTCAAATCCTCCTGCAAATGTGCACTCAAATGCTTCCAAATTGGTTCCCGCAGAGTAAAGTTACTCGAAATCAGTGCACCATTTTTCACTTCATTTTCCAACGACTTTATAAGGCTGGGAAGCGAGAAGCATACTGAATGGATTTACACTGATGCCCAGGGATGCTGTGATGCCACAGCGAACAGCCGGGATGCAGGGTTTTATGTGGCTGTCCTGCTGCTGACAAACCTTCCCTGTGCTCAGCCCATTCTCCCATGTGCCTGTTTTGCTCCATTTTAGAAAAATGAGTTTTAAAACAAAGCGGCCAAAAGCTATGGCCTGAAGGAAGCTCCACAAGCTGAGAGTGACCTCTGGCTCTGTCTGAACAGCCAATTTTCCTGAGCAAAACCGTCTACAGAAGGTCAGGCTCCTGGCAGACCCTCTGCCAAGAGAACACTTCAACCTCAACCCCCCTTCAAGTTTCACATTTCTCTTCTAATCCCCAAGCAGAAGTATCTACATGCATGAAGCTAAAAGCAGGAAAAATACCAAAATCCTTTGTTGATAGAGATTATGTAAATACCTGCAAGGAACTTACAGCAGGTATTAATTTACCATAAAATATAAGTACTTGAATAAAAAGAAAAATTTCCAGCGAGCCTTTCATCCTGAAAAGCATTCTCATAAAACAGAGGGGGAAAAAACATAATAGTTCAGGTTTAGTTAAAAATATTTGGCTCCTAAAAAAGGAGCATAACAAGCAGTAAACCAAAAGCACTGAAAGGTCTGACATGGAAAACCCAAAAATTAGAAGATCTGTGTTGGGAAAGAGTTTCAATAGCAGAACAGGTAATATTTCATATCGAATATTTGTTTTTCCATTTTACTGCCTCTCAGATGTGGTCAGCAGTCTTAACATTAGCTGTTAGGTTGAGGAATACAAACCCATGTAACAGCAGGAAAACACCTGCCAAGTGCACTATGCAATGGGCTTAAAAATATCCCACTAAACCCATTACCACGCTGTTTTCCAGTACTGGCTAAGCACAATCCACTGTCTATAGGCAAAGGGCCCAACAACCCACCCTGGTACTGGCTCCTGAACAAAAACTGCCAATTTTGGATGCTCACTGGTCTTACGCCTTTGGTACAAAAAAAATAAAAGCTTCGTCCCTTCGAGCTTGGCTGATAGGGAAGAATGTGCTTGCAAACAGTGAGCCTTGAGCCTCCCTTCCCAGATAGCTCCAGTCAGGGTGCACAGCTGCAATGGAAATAAACGCAGCTCCTTAGTTATGGTAGGAGAAGAGAGCTTTTTAGCAGTATCCCCCAGTATCTTTAATGCCCAAGATAAAAATCAGCATATTGGCATTCTGAGTTTCACTGATTCCCACCAGAAATCATAAGCTGGATTTGTTTGGGGTTCCTTTGGTCCACACAGTGCTTGGAATAGTCCCGATAAGATTTTACTGCAGGGAAAGCAATGCTTCAGGAGAAAAAAAATACAGCACTGCTTGTGCTAACAGGAAAAACCTTTGTAATTCTCACATGATGATATTGGAGGGACCTACCTGGAGGCACTAAGAGCTGTGCATGGCTTTGGGAGCTCTGTTTGCAGCTTAAACAGCCAAAGTAGCTCCAAAGGTACCTCGTCTTCTTCCTCTCCTGGCTCCGAAAAGGCCCTGCTGGCTGGCACTGAGCCTGCCCTCTGCTCAGCCACAGCCAGGCATCCGGCCTCCGCCTGAGAGGAGCATGGCAAGCAATGCAAAGGCACAAAGACACTAAGGCAATTCATGGATTATTAAACCTGATTTAATCTCTTCTTCAGTATCTGATGGGACTGAACACATAATATCCTCATTCCTGATGTCTGCAGAAGGGTTACAGAAGTACAAGCTAATAATTAAAATGCACTTTTTTGAAGGTGTTTGTACATAGACCTATCAAATGTGCACAGAAACGCACAAACCGGCCTGAAACAAGCTCCAAGGGTTCCTCTCTAGCAAGTGCCTGATTATTGAAACTAAAGTGACTTTTGAATCACATTTGGCTACTACAGATGACAGTGGGGAAAATGCACACGAAGGTGAGTTCTTACTGCCAGGCTGCTCCAGAGGAATGAGAGGAGAGAAGGTGACGGAATACACAGGTTTTATTACACATGAACTGTGCTTTCCATTGAGATACTGATGCTTTCCTCTTCTTAACTGCATATTTTCCACTATAAAACCTGTGTGTCTTGAGAACACAGACACGAAGGGTACCAAATTGTTTAAAAATTCTTATCATTAAGCTATTTATAATCAGCCACTTTTCACAAGGAACTGAAACAAAGGGTGTCTTGGGGTGATCTTATGAAAACACTGTATTTCCCTATTGTCTGCTTTATCCCCAGAAATGGGTGCCATAGCTTTAAGCTGGGCCCAGAAGAGCAGGGGAGAGAAGCCCGGAGAACTCCTCAGCACGGCTTGTGTTCAAGGACTCACACACTCCCACATATTGCTCGGCTCTGCTTGCAGCAGGAGAGAGTTTTTTTCCTGCTGCTAGCCAGCTTGTGAGCTGAGGCAAGAGGTTTTTTCCCAGGACTGCATACCAGCACACCAAAATCCTCCGGTAACAACTTCTTCTTCTTCTGGAACTGTTGGCCTAGCTGTGATCCAAGAACCAGATCATCAGACCCCATGGACCGGCAGGGAGGCTGTGGAGACACCACATCCCAGCCTCAGACCTTGGGAGGGGCCCAGCCAGCTACAGAGGGAACTCTAAATCCACCAGCTTTCTCTGCATTGAGGAGGTTTAATATTTTAACAGTTATTCATTTTTCCTGTGCCCTGGCAGCACTTTGTTTGTTAAATAAATAGTTTTATTCACTTTTCTCCAAGAAATTCCTTTCGTATCAGTGGGGGAGGGAGTGCTGAAACCTGTCTTTGGGGGAGATGTTCCTTCCAGAGCATTTTCCTCCTAAACTTGTCTCAAACTGAAACAAAGGGTTTCTTCCAGAAAGGCGAGGTAAGTTTAGCGGTAACTACGGGAAAGCTTTTAGTAGCAGAGTTGAGACATGGATGAAGGAAAGTGAAAGCTGTCAGAGTAAATGCTAGGTGAGATGCCTCAGTGCATCTTCATGCTGTAAGTTAGCACCAGCTCTCCATGGCAGCCTGCAGCTGTTCATGCTGTCATTTTGGACTTTTTCATCACCTGTCTTTATTTTTATTAAATGGTGAAATTTGCCTTTTCTTCTTTGGCACAATTATTTAATTAAACTTTCTCCAGCATCCTGCTACCACAGAATGCACTGTCCAGATATTCCTAGAACCAAATCTTTAGCTGTCTTTTTTTTTTCCTCGAATAAACACTGTATACTAACGGGTGGAAAAATATTTCTTAGAAAAACTAATCAACTATCAGCTCCTGATAAGTAAGACTTATGTTTATTCAGCACCTCCTTTTAAGAAATGCATTTAATCCCGCCCCCCTCTGTTTTAGACCTCAAAATTTATAGTGCAAGGCAGCACCAGCATTTGCAGGCTGGATATTTACCTAATTAGCTGTAGTTAATGAAACCTTTTATACAAAGCCCTTTCCCAGTTCTGGGAAACAACAACTTCAAATTCACCTGTTTAAGAGGAGATAAAACAAGAATCTACAACTCTTCACCCAGCATCACATCAACTTGCTAAAGCAACCCCCATGCCCTACACTTGACACATCAGCCATCACCCCAAACCACACTACGAAGATGAGTTTTATACCCAACCTCATTCAGTCTCACACCTTTCAGATCAGACATGACAGCGCCTCAACAGGTATCATTCAAAACAAAAATGTGCTAATGTCCAAAAAATTTGTGTTATGCACTCCTGTACCTTGAGGAAAGCGTTGTACAAGCTCCACAAACGATCAGATACTCTACTACAGAAAACTTGCTGATGGATGCTGCACATCTTGGAGTGCTTAACAAAATAAAACCTCCTCCTGGCCTTTGCAATGCCAAGCAACATTTCTGTACATGTCTTCAAAAATATACCCGTGTGTCATTATACCACAGGACAAATGCTTATTGATATTTCAACTGTAGTATATTGGATTTCTTAATAACCAAGTGTCTTTATTCTATTCACAATAGCATTCAGCCTGAGTAATTGTCTTCCATTCCTGAAAATGGCTGTGAAGCCAAATGTGGAAGAAAAGGAAAAAGCTCTGCACAGCGTTTACAATAATTGTAATAGCTGTCCTGTAATATCTATTGGGTCTCTGTTATTTCTCTTCTAGATCGTTTTCATTTCAAAATATAATGCGCCCATCACATTGGAATATACATATGTAATTTTTATATTTTGCATAAAAACAATGTAATAAATATCAACCTATAGTAAAGACAAGCTGGGATCTTCAGGAAACTAATTGAACAGCCACAATCTGTGCCTCTTGTACCTTACCTACCCATACCTCTGTCATAGGTTAGCAAGCATAGTCCCGGAAGGGATGTCCTTGCTAAGGGGTGCTTACAGTTTCCTCTGGGAACTGATAGAACCTATCAGCTGGCCAGTTTGAATATGGACAATTCTCTAAGCCACTTAAAGTTGTGATCACCTCTGTGATCCACATTTAAGAATAGGCAAACTCCCCCTCCAAGCTCTCTCTCGTTTCCGGCGCTGGCACAGGTGGCTGCGGGGCCCGAGCAGGGCCCAGTGGGCCCGGCCCAGGCCCTGCTTGGGCCAGGCCGGGCCGGGCCACGGCCATCCTGGAGCTGATGGACCTGTTCCAGCCGTGGGACCTCCCCCCACTGCCTTGCCATGGGCAGCCGGAGCGGCTCGGCTCTCCCTCCCTCTCCACTGCGATAAGAAAGATTCAACATTCCAGCTGCAAAGCTGCAAGGCCGAGGTGAGATTAACCCTTTTTATTGCTGTGAAGAGCTGAAAACCTGAGGGAAGAGAGAGAGGAGATGCTTAAAGCTGAAATTCTCTTGTGAAGCTATGATATATCAGAGTATCCTGTTGTAATTTCATGAAGATATGGGGGGTGGAGTGTTCAACTTGTGAGCAGAAGCACCTGCGCTGAGATAGGCAGATGCTGACGCAGCTGTAATTTCATGAGAAGTTTGGACAGGGAGAGATGAACCAGATGAGGACTTTTGCTCCAAACGGGAAAGGAGAAAACCTCAGTCCCTAGAGATGCTCCCAGAGATAGTCCTAAAGATGAAGATGATGAAGACCCTTTGCTCCCAGGGAAGGAGAAGGGCCTCTGTTTTTGTTTCTGAACAGCTCAACCTTAAAATTGTACCCCAAAAAACTTCAAGAGTGGACCCTCGAAAGCAGTTGCGGGAAAAGCTGCAAGTCGGGGGAAAGGACTCACACGCAGGCAGAGAGACTCCTCTTCCTAAATGGACTGAACAATATTTGGAAGTGGGCGGCTGTCTCGTTGTGATAATGTTTTCATAGCATGAGCAAGAAGAGACTTCTCTTTCTAAATGGACTGAACAAGGTTATTATGGAAGTGGTAAACAGACTGAACATCTTAAGGGTTGTCTTTGAACATTGTCAGTGGGAGAAGGGAGGAAGGTGGGGGGAGGAGGAGAGTTCTGAAGGTGGTATAATTTTTTTTTTTTTCTTCTTTTAGGTCTGTTAATAAACTTCTTTATATTCTTTCAAGTTTGGTGCCTGTTTTGCATTTCTCCTAATTCTTATCTCACAGCAGATAAACAGTAATGAGTATTTTGGACCAAACCACTACAACCTCCTGCCCAGCAGCAGGTCTGCCCATCAGTTCCAATTTGAGCTGCACATTCTGTTTGTGGTTTGGGGGGGCCCATTTTGTCACTGTTTGCTTCTTTGTTTCATTTGCAACTGATTGCTGTTAAATAATGGTGAATTTTCCTGCACTGCTGCCAGCTTCACTGACAAGACACGGGTAGTTTCCTGCCTGGCAGCTCATCCACGAGCAAGCACGTGGTGTCCCGTGCATGAAGTGCTGCAAAACTCCCCATGGTTGTTTGATCGGAGCAAACCTGGGACGTGTCCCGCTCCCCAGCTCAATTCCTCTTTCATTGCTCTTAATATTGGGATCCCTTCTTGGTCTGTTACCAACTCGCCCCTCCAGTTTGCTGCGTCACCTTTTCTCAGCTGCTGGAAGCATTGCTGTGTAATAGAGTGCAATTTTAATACCAAAATTCTGCAAAGCTCTCTGTTTTCACACCATTAACCAACTCCCTAAAAATAAACATGCACATTTCTTTGTGGTATTCCCTTCTAAGCTTAAAATATCAAGAACACACAGAGTAAGATAGACCTGGAAGGACCAGCAGTGTCTACAAGCCTAATGCAAAGTATCTGAAGGGCCTATGCAGCACAGGCTCTCCCACATGTCCCTACTCCTTCCAACAGAATGCATTTCCTAGTATGTAACTTGATGATCTCTTGCTGCTGCTCCAGGTTGCATCTCTTTATCCTGCCTGATGTGGGTATCTCCTTCTCTCTGCAGCAACCTGCCACCTCAAAGCTGTCACCAGGTCTACCTTCTACCTTCTCTGTAAGCTAAACAACCAGCAATCACCAAATACCTTGTCCCCCAAGCTCCCAGTCATTCTTGCTGCTCTATTCACACTCTTCCCCATTCACCTTTCCCATTTGGATACTCAGCGTCCATCCAAGAACAGTGCTCAGGCTGAGACCTGCCACGTGCTGGCCTGGTCAGAAGAAAAAAAAAAAAAAAACAAAACACCAAACAAATAAACACAACAAAGTTTTGGGAGCAGTACATGAGCTGGCAACGTGCAGTCAATGTGTTGATATTCAGCAGCAGTCTTGGTGCACCTCTGAGGGCAGACTGTGCTCTCTGTCCCATCAGTCCCATCTGTCACTGCCATGCTGACATGAGTCTGATTAATTCATGAGCTCAGCACCTTCACTAACTTCACATGTCACAGCATTCAAGAGGGGAAAGGGTTGGATGGACTAATGTTGTCAATCGTCAGCTCATGTTGACCTCTTTGAAGCACCTACTCTGACAACCTCTCTTCTGACAGTCTCTGCCCAAAGAGCAGCACTAAGTGTGTTCTTCACAAGCCACCTATCACTGTCAGCTTCACGTCTACAACTCCAGCAATGGGCACAAACCACCTGCCATTCAAACCTTTAAAAAACCCAAACAAAACAACTATTTGTGTTTTGATGGCAAGCTCTTGTTGACTACCAAGCACAGCAGGAAGATGTTAGATGCTCCTGGTATGGCTACAAAACAAATAATTCATCTAAATTGTTCAGATACTCAACTGGTAGGAATCGCTGCCACTCCAGGGAAGTCAGAAGGCCAGAACCCTGTTCATATTAAAAATAGATAGATCCCCAGAGTCCCCTGCTGACGTTTATCTGCTAGCAATCTAGAACAGTGTTTTCTGACTAACCCTTCAAAGTCATTCTTCTTTTCAGCCTCAAACTCCTCACTTCCATCGCTCCTGCTGGGATTTTTCACCCTAAGACTTAAATACATGATTTATCTGCCAAGAGCCTTTTCTCCCCTTGTCTGGTTCCTCAACAACTCAAGGCAGTACCCAAGACAAACACAAGGCTTTTCCTTTAACCGGTCTGGGTAAGTACTGCCATAAGTTTTTTATTTTAAGGCATTGGTCTAGAAGGAGGAATTGATATGGAAATGAGCGTAATTACCAGCGTAAACAATCTGTTACTTTCCCTACAAGTCAGAGTGCTAAATCACCACTGGTCCACTACATTACCATCTGAATAGCAGGAGGTAGCTAATGGGCCATATGTTAAAAAGCAGGTTACCCACATCTTCATTTGCAAATGAAAAGCAAGAATGACAGCTGAATGGTGAAGATATGACCATTGATCATATTGCCATTCCCAAGGCCCCCTCGAAGAATACCCAGCTATGAAACAACCAGACAGTTCCTCAGCTCCAAATACCATCCAATCCATGACAAGGCTCCAAAAATTGACTCACGATACACCAAGTGTGTTACCCAGCCTGCTTCCAGCTCAGCACAGGAGGTTTCCCAACTAAATTTCACGTATCACAAGAAAATGCTTGAAGAATTGCACCACGAAAGGTCCGCATTTGCCTTCCCAAGTTGTGACACACACCAAAGGACCCAAGTTTCCCAAAAGAGCTGCAGGAAGGAAGCAAAACAAGAACTGAGCATCAGCAGGGTTTCATCATCCAAACCAGCAACTTCAGGGCAGAAATACTGCCCTATCTCCACTTTTCAATCCCAATGCCATGAGCTAAGAAGACGAGCTGAGCAGCAGCTATTATGCTGACTTTGTACCAGGAAGAACACCAGGGAGCCCTTCTTCAGGCAGGAATTAATCACCAAGTTCCACTTTAATAGGCAAGGCAGGCAGAAAAGAGTCCCCAGCTCTGTGATGGGAAGCACTTAATTATGGGGTTATCCCTCCCCACACAGAGCTGCTCCCTCATTAACTGTGGCCACAAAAAGATGGGGGGAAAAAGGCATCTTTTTACTTGGTGGGATCATTTCATGCCTTGCCTGCAAACTCGCGTCCCCTCCAGCAAGGGGAACGGCTGTGCAGGCCACAGGGATGACACACAGTCATAAACTCCCCGACTGGTGCCCAGCGAGAGTGGTAATAGCACTGTGTTCTGCCTCAGCAGTGCTGCTGCTGCTGTTTAATGTATCCTTGCAAAGATACTGCTTTGTTCCTCAGGAACAGGACTTTCTCCCTCTGCGTCCTAGTTTTCCCCCATCTTCCTACATATACTCTTGATCCAGTGGTGAAAAAGACAGGCAGAAAGACAGGCAGAAAGACAGGCAGAAAGACAGGCAGAAAGGTCAAGCCACTGAAATGCATACATATTAGAGCTCCCTGAAAGCAAACTAATTACACTGAAAATGATGAGCTATACAGAGCCAGTGTGACACCAAAAATGACCATTTAAGATATGCTAATAAGCTCTAACACATAGTTTCTCACTCAAAATAAGTCTGGGAAGCTTGAAAGATCTGATTCGTTTTTGCAAAAATAATCCTGCCAAGTGATAGCATTTATAATGCACCTTGTATGCCAAGCTCTGGCAGCCCTGGCTTGGCTCTCCCACCCCTCCATCATCCCCATGGGAATGGCATCTCCCCCCTCCCTGGAACTGCATGCTCTTGCAGGATGCTCCAGAGACCCACCAGTCCCTCCCCAGAGGGAAACTTAATTGATATCCCTGGGAGAAAACTAAAACTCCATACATATTTCATCGTGTTTTTTTTCTTACAGGCAAGTTTTACCTCAATCTTTACCAACTTCAAAATTTATCTAACACATCTTCTTCCAGTAAGGAAGAATGAAGCAGTTAAATCACAGCACCCTGGCATTTGTAGCAACTAATGGATATAAACAGCATTTTCAAATCTGTCAAAATAATTTACAGTACCTCCCAAAGTTGCCTTTCAGTACAAACAGTTGCAGAGTTAAAAGGTTTTACAATTGCAAATCATTTTTGGGAACAGCGTACAGAATGAGGGTGTTCATCAATGGGTTTATTAATATGAGTAGAAAGAATAATGGATGCAATATCTGCTAAGGGGACATCACATTATGATACACACTTTAACTAATTTGCAATCCGGAAAAAAAAAATAAAAAGTATATTGTATCCCAGGGAGGCTCTTATCATTTGCCTACTGCTCTCTTTAGGCACTTTCAACACCTGATTAATTAATAATTGTTGCTTGGGTTATGCTGCTCCACAACTTCTGTACCCTGGCTGTGAATAATAATCTGGCACTAAAAATTTAATAGGTGCATTGCATTGCTAGCCAAGATGCACCCTGCTGAGTGTTAAATACCATATTTTTTGTAAATATAGTCCTTTTTTCTTTTTTCAACCTGAAAGCAGCATTACACTTGGATAATTCCACCTGTCACCCAGAGCAGTAATTAGCACTTGTATTGCCTCATTGTGAGATTACCTGAGAGAATCCTGTTTGGAATTTTTCCCCCCCCCTCCTTGCTTTTCTAAAGTCATCGTGTCACTCAGCTGAGCTGCATTTTCATGCTATGCAACCAAGTCCGTGGCACACAAGTGGTCAGCTGGGGGTCCAAATATATTTCGAAAAGGAAAAAAAAAAATTAGTTTCTGGGACAAACAACAACAGTGTGAGAGAGACAGACTGGCTGTGTTGCCACTACAAGTAAATAGCAGCAGCAGCAGCAGCAATAAAAGCCAAATGTCCCTCTTAGTGACACAACACTTCCACAGCAATCATGGAGATCCAAATGTCGGGATGCACAACAGGTCACTTGGACACGGAAACCTGCCCTGAACAAACTTCTCCCTCAGAAAGGCACAGCAAGAGTCAGACTAAGCCAGGACAAGTGCAGGAGGGCCAGCAGAAGCCATTAACCTGCAAAAGGACACACGTGGCTGCCAAGCCAAGGGCAGCACCACCTCGGGAAGGTCCCTCCCATCTCTGGGGCTGCCTCGGGAGCACGTTCCATCGCCCTGGAGAGCAGCAGTGACAAATGAGGTAACTCCTCACCTTGCAGCAGCTCTCCTGCCGAGCCCAGCAGCTCTCCAGTGGCAAGGACATCTGATAGCATCCGCTGGTTAACCCAAATATAGCACAAAACCTCAAGGCAAGCTGGAAATCTTGGGCAGAGAGAGCTGAGGGCCACAGCAGGCTCAGGTAAAACTGCACCTTTGTCCCTGCCCCCTGGGAAAGGCACCACTGATGCCCTCCAGCAACCACCGCCAGCTCCCAGGCACATTCCTGGTCCCTGCTGTGGTCCAGCAGCAATGGAGGCAACACTGAGGAAATGCACCGAGATCCAGGAAAAAGGCAACTGTTTGGAAGGACTTTACCAGAGAAGGCTTCCACAAGCCAGCTGAACCAGTCCACTGACCAGCACGGATCACCGCGTCTTGCAGCTTTAAAAGCCATTTCCTTTCTGAATTAATTTGCACCCTGTTTTCCTAGTATAATGCAAATTAATTTCTGCATAAAACAACAGCAATGAGAGGTTTAGGCAGGATGTCCCATGATGGATGATGTTCAAACTTTTAACCTCATGAAAGTAGATGAAGATGAGGAGCAACTGGTGCACTCCCCAGTACTGCCCAAAGGGTTTAGAATCTCCCCCACCCTCCATCAGCAGGGCATTGACCAGCTGGGAGAGCAACAACATTCTGCCTCAGGGTGCCACAGAACAGGCAGTGGTAACTCTTACACTGGGTCAGGGATTTCTTGGTTTTGTTTTTCTTTTCTTTTTTTTTTCCAGGTTTTTGATTGTTTGGCTGTTTCCTTTAGTTTCTTCATTTTTAGCTACGAACAACTTCAAAGCCTACAGATAACAGATACTGCTAATCTATATCTAACAAGCTTCTTGAGGGGAAAAAAAAACCAACCCTACAAACAAGCAACTCACTCGCTAAAATAACCATAACAACAAATTCTTTAATAACCTCAGCCCACTCTCTGGCACAGATACCATTTGTGAGAGCTTTTCTGGGCAGAGCTGAGTATTTCAGAAGTGCAGGCTTTTGGGATTACAAAGAATTTTGGAGATGCTGACAAGCTGTGCCAGGAGGTCTGAAAAACAGCACCTTACAGCACTCAGGATCACAAATATTTGCCTTGCTATCACTTTCATAGAAAGAGAACAGGAAAGAGTAATAAAGCTTTTAGTAGAACTAATTAAAATTAAATTACTCACAATTTACAATCTGCTTCGTCTATATCCCTAAAAATAAAGCCAATAGACATTCTGAACTTTCAATTAAATTTTTAAAAAAAAATTGGCTCTTCTTTGCTTTTATATGTCAGCCAAAATATAAAATACCGCCCTTACAATTGCATCTTCACCAGCAATAAATCCAGACAAAACCATTAATCATGAAAAACTCATTCAACACATTTTGCCTTTTCTACTACGTGTGAATAATTCACAAATTAAAAGGAGACCAACTAGGGTTACCACTGCGATGATTAAAAGCTTTACAAGAAATACAAACTCTTGTGCTTCAGGGTTTGCACTGACCTCCAGTTCAGAGCAGCTGGAAGAGGGGAACCAAAGCTGCAGCAAGTGAAACCCGAAGTGGCTTCAGGAGAAAAGCTTCCCCAAACAGCCAGCACTGCCTCTTGCAGACATGGACTGCAGACCATGACTTCTGAGCCTTCTAGGCACACTGCATACTATTCACTGTTTAATTATCCTACCTTCCCCAATCCCAAAGAACTCTGGCAATCAGTGCAGTGGGAAGCTTCAGAGCCAGCAGGTCTAGGAGGCCTCACAGGGGTTTCCAGACAGGCTTTTGCAGAGGATCCCACAAACCTGCACATGCACAAGCCCCCTGTTTTGTACGTACACACCCACACACAACTGCTGCCTGTACACACACACGCAGCTGTGGCACTGTCTCAGTGTGCTGCAGCCTGGTCCATCTATGGGCTCCTTCCCAGCCCAGGCAATTCCCCATCCCAGCTTTGGTGCAGACCAGCCTGTCAGACAATATGGAGCAGCTCGCACCAGGCACCACAGATGCCTTGTCTACAGGTGACAACGTAAGTATGAATTTTGAGTAATTGCCCTTTTTTAAGCCAGAAGAGTGTGGGAGGATGGAATCAAGCACTCAACAAAAAAGCTTCTTGCTGCATTTGGGAGACAAGCAAATGGGTGAAAAAGTGAACTCTCATCATCTGCAGGAACATTATTCTGACTTATAGCCAAGAAAAAAACCAGTCTGTGATGCATGAAAAACTTGTAGAACACGTAATTCAAAGAATGGTACAAAGCCAGAAAAATCCCCATGATTTTGGGAGTGCTTTTCAAATCAGCAGCAGCACAAGTAACAAGTACATGTAATGAGACAGAACTAAAATGAACTTAAGACAAATGCTAAATATCGATGTAACAATCAAGGACCAAAGCAAACGCAGAAGAAAAAAAGGGCCCATGATTAACAGTCCTACATTTCCTCCTCAGACAGACAATTCCATTAATGCTACAAACACTCATGTCCCTTGCGGAGAATTAATAGAAATGCCATCTTTTCAGGAAAGACACAACCACTTTCCTGAAGGCATGGAAATTTGGCTTCATTTTCAAGAGGACATTTGCTTAACTCCCAAGTGTTTCCTGGGTACAGCCAGGTATCTCCTCAAGCCTTACGGCAGCTTTTTATAGAAATTATCTCCAAACACGTTTCCTGAAGAAGCCCTTACAATAATTTTACAGGTGGGGAAACTGAGGCACACGTAATTGCAACAGTAAACCCCCGGACATCAAGCCATAGGCTTTTTTTCTTTCAATGTTTCTCCTTTGTGGGAAATACGAGCATCCCCTCATGTCTTTGCTGAGGGATTTTACATGCTCCTCCTCTCCTGTCTCAGTTCAGCAGCTCGTACACACACTCTGTGCTGTGTCCTGGCACAAAGCAAGGACCCCAGATCATGGTTACAGAAAGTGAGGCATTGCTCATCACAGCTTTTAAAGCAGACGCTGACCTCTTCAGCAGTGCTGGAGTATTTTTCTCTTCTGTTGTACTTGCTGCACTATTATCTTCCCGTTTATTTTAAGTCCTGCTAAGCCCAGTGGAGAAGGTTTGCAGTTTATATTGCACTACACTGATCCTCCTCCTGCTTGTTTTTTGTAGCATATGGCCATTGAGGTTATAGCCTCTCTTTCACTTCTGTGTCTAGACTGATTACCTTAAATTTTTTTTAATACCTAAATCTGTATGACACTTCCCTCTGCAGGCACTTCTTATGTCCAAACTCTGACTGTATCTCCACCTTTCTTCCCTTAACTACTCTCGATGGCCACAACACACAAGTGCGAAGTCTGTAGCACCACCAGAGGGTTCAGATGCAAGGAAGAAAAATTAGTGCTTGTGCTCAGATTTTTGTTAGCTACTAGCAGTTTACTAGCAATAACATTGCCCTATTCATTAACTGCTAATAATTAGCTAATGCTAAACCTCAGCAATAACAGCAGTCATGTCTTCTTTTACCTCCACTCTGTATCTTGTCACCAAAAAAAAATGCCCACACCATTTTCCATTTCCTTTCCTGTTCTAGGCAATTTTCTCTTGGTTTCCACACAAATCATTCATGGCAGGTCTTACTGATGTGTCAGGCACCTGGTTTTCTCACAGACCAGGCAGTCCTCCTTGGAGAAAACCCATGTCTACACAGAAAGGAAAAAGACCGCAGGCTGATCTGTTCAAAATATTTTGACTATGAGCATTCCCTAAGAAATCAACCTTTCCAACTGAAACGCTGAGTTTCACTGAGAACTTGTTCAGTTTTGCGTTAGATGCCACCAGGCGCTCTGCTATTTTTGCTAACACAGTCGTACCATTCTTATGGTCAGCCCCAAACCACTGTGACCTGAACCACCTTTGTGGCATAGTGCCAATCGCTTACCTCAGACCTTGAGCTGGAGATGGTTCTGAGAACGAAAAGGAATTCACTGCTGAGTACTGTTTTTTAACAAAAGTAACAGAGTTAAACAAACAGTTAAGGCCTGATCCTCAGGTAATACAAATCAGATCAGATACATCAAAGTAAAATCTATTTATCCCAGCTGTGGTTCTTTTAACATAATTTCAAAGCATTTTTGTCATCTGCTACTGGCTTTACCAGAGACAGAAGGCAGAAAATTTACCCAAAGCCAAGAGAAAGAGATAGTAATAGAGATCTCTTAGTGATGATTGCAGAATCGATATGATGATAACGGAGACTAAATGGCTATAAATCATCTTGTTAAATCTAACTGGGCTGCAGGACTGCCCCAAAACAGCAAACAAATAACAAAAAAACCCGCAAAGCGATTCATCTGAGCCCCACAGCTACTAAATCTGTGCAGATGATGCGGTGCTGTCCCAAGTGCTACATCACCAGGATGCCAAGGGACATGCCAGCCTTTGCAAGCACCAAGCTGGCACAGCATGCCACGTCCTCGTACCTGCCCTGTGTCCCCAGGACAGAGCTGGGCTTCCAGGGCTGGATGCGCGGTGGATGCCCAAAAAGGAGAACAGAACAAAGGGCAACGTTGTTCCCTGTGCATCGCCTGGGCTGAACATCGCCAGAGTTCACAGCACTGCTCTTCCCTGAAACTTTTTTACAGGAGGAAGTTACCATCGTTCTTTTTGACATTCAAAAAAATAATAGTAGTAACACAAGAAGAGGAGAGAGGGAGAGTGCCCAGCAATGACATGGGCACAGAGGTATGCAGGGAATGAGGAGGAGGGAAGCAGCCTGGCTGCCCAGGGCCCATGAATCTCACCAGCTGGACGATGACCTTTTGTGTGCTGCCCACCGCTGAAGGTTTCTGACGTGCGAAGTCTCCTTTCTGCTCTGCGGGGACAACAGCAGCTCAGGAGTTATTAAAACAGGGCCTGATCACAAGTCAGAATGAATAAAACCACTTGGAAAACAGAGAGACAAAAGGTATGAAAAACTTTACATAAGAAAGGATGCAGGTCAAAAATCTCCTGAAGGGATGGGTGTTTTGGGGGACATCTATTTTTGTCTTCCCAGGTGCCACTGCTGCAGAGGAGGGCTGTTAACATCAGTTTCGATGCTCACACCGAGTCCTGGAGAGAGCAACGGCTCTTGGTTGGATGGATATCAGTTTGCAAAAAAAAGAATACCATGAGAATTTCATTGTCACTTTATGGGACATCATTTCTGATCAGAAAAAGAGCTGAGGCAGTGACTTTCTCCTTGTCTTTGCCACCATCATTACCAATTGTTTTCACCTGTGCCTTGAAGAATGTGAAACTTTGAGATCGCTGGACCATAAAGTCAATTGTGTTCTTTCTCTGCCTAAATAAACACTTTTGGTGCCAAACTGAAGGGACTCCAACAAGAGAAACTTTAGCTTCTTGTGCAAACTATAAGTTACATATAGCTTACACACACACAAAAATAAACTGATGGTCACTGTATATATACAGTTCGAGTCTAAAAGGTAACATTTTCATTCCAGGGCAAAACACAAGTTTCCTGGATTCTTAATCTAATTTTCACAGGAGGGAAGCTCTCCACAGAGACATACATCTGGCTGACAGCTTCTTGTAGGAAGAAGCCAAGCTTCAGAATGGAAAGGGCTAAGTCCCTGCATAACAAACAGATGGGCAAAATTTTCAGAATTTTCAGCTTGGACATTATTTTTAAATGTGATGGGATCACTGGGACATGATATGGTCATTGTCACACCACGAATTCTTTGCCTCCCACAGATCAGGAACTGTAAATAAGCTCCCAAGGTAACCGATACCCTCGTGAGGGCTTTAATCTATCAAATATGGTAATTGTTAGCACAATCTAACAACTTGCTGGCTTGCAAATTAATCACTCAGTCTTAGCAGCAAGGTGCACCTTTTTATAGCTAACGCTTGGCACATGATGTGTGGCTAATAAGATACCTCTAATTTAAGAGTCTCACAATATCCCCCTTAAGGAGGTAATTGCTCACACCAAAGGCCTCGATCCCAAATGGGCTGCAGAGAACCACACTCAGCACCACTCACCAGCTGCCCCCTACCACTGGAGGGAAGTGGGAGCAGCCCACCGCTGGCTGGAGTGCCAAGGAGGACACCACAGGACAGGAAAAAAACACTATGGGATTGCAACTTATTGGACCAGAAAGGTTATGTCCATATAATGTTGTCTCTGACGCAGATATACACACCTGATTATTCACAGATTTTTAGTAATTTTGAGTTAATAAACGTGAACAATATAGGTTCAAAATCCATAGGCTTATGGCTCCTTCCTTCTAGCAGCAGCTTACACTCTTGCTGTCCAGACCTACTCAAGCATCAAAGTCTTTCCTTGTGCAAAGTCCTCTTACTCCCCTAACCAGTGTTCAGCTCCGCCCACCTGCGCCCACTCCCTTCTCCAGCCAGTCACTTACTCACCTGCTTCTCAAGGAGGTTGCCAAGCTCTCATGGTCTTCAGCATTGGGGCTTTCCCCCAAAGCTTTACCTGTATTGTTGATCAAATTGACTATCCCCTTCTTGGTGCCTCCTTGCAACCCTTCTCAGACATGAATCTGTTTTTATGACACCAAGTTTCAGGCAGGGAACTCGTCCTCTTGGTTGAAGGGTGAAGAACTCATCTGTGCTCTAGGGCACTGCAATGTCACAAATGCCGACAGCAGGGTAGATGCCATTTCTGCAGAATACCTTCAGATTCCGCAGTGGTTTCCAAAACAGGGTGGTAAGAAATTCGAAGAAAACAGAGGAGTCAACTCATTACAGAACATTAATGCAAAAGATTAGGTCCAGATAGGACTTCAGGCCTTTCCTGAAGAAAACTGGGAAAGAAGGGAATTTACTGTCTACCACCAAAATTGGTTAGTAAATGCACATCTAAGCTGATGTGGCAATCAATTGCCTATTTGCACAAGTTCATTCTGGTAACAAAATGAGATATTTTTGTTAAGCATGACTCCCGCTAAAATCACAAAGATGGAGCAGTGCATCCTGTGCCTAATTCTGGGATGTGACACCAGACTAAGCAGGCTGAGTCCCCTGAAGCACAACGTGAATTTGTGAACGGTTCAGAGATCCCATCTGCCAAGCACTTTTACCTCTGAAGTTAGTAAACAGCACAGACACTCGCTGCATCTCCATTGCTTCTTAAAAACTAGACTTGAAAGCCACCAAGGCTACCACAAGGCTTCACCAAGTACCTGTGAAATCTGAAAGGAGGTAAAAAACAAGTCCTTTTGCTCATTTACTATGCCCAACAACAGAACAAACCTAATTCTCCACTCCTTTGAACCTCTGTGAATGCCAGAGGCACCCAAAGCCAGCAGGGTGGATGGCACATCCCTTATACTCCCAGGTGACACAAGTGATGAGCAGCTGATGAACAGCTTTCAAAGAAGTTTGCTGCACATACAAAACAAAGTCTAAGGAAACAAGAGAAAGATCATCCAAGGCTATGGCCAGTACCCAAAATGTTCCCCCCCACAGCAGCTTGAGCACTTTTGGTAAGGGCGCTGGAGACCAAACTATACAGTATTAACTAATAACTCTAAAAATTCCCTTTACACCACTTTTTTCTCTTTTCTTTTCTATGGAAGTCATCAAAATATCTACTTTGAGCACAACAGCAAATCACTGCCAATCTTGTGAGACTGAGCTACTTCTAAACTGGGAACTGTGACAGGAGAGTAGCACAGCACTAAGGCTTACCTAAGGAAATGAGTCACTTCAATTAAAGCAGCAGCTATAGAATTTAATAGAATAAATTGATGTCAACTAATTAACACTTATGATCCTTACTATCACTGGTTTTATAGAATTGTAGCCTAGATATCACTATATGAATGTATAGTTAATTATCTGATGTACAGTATCAAACCCCACTATACTTCCTCCTGACAGTATATAACTGCTTGCTTAAGAAGTTAATAGTTGACTGATTAATCAATTCTAAGTTCAAGAGACCAGTACATTATCAGAAGGGCTGACACTGTATTGAGTGAGTTGGCACTCGCGTTTTTAATTTGGTACTCCATTTCTTAGTTAAACTTCATTGCCTACCTTATTTATATAAGCCTTTTATCTTCTTGGAAAGCAGGAGGTAAGATTTATTCTTAGAATGCAATCACTTTTACTTTTTCTTCACATCCTTCTTTCTGACACCACCATGGCCCAAACCTCCCTTCCTGCTGCACCTGCTATGCAGAACACAAAAACGGTGTACAACTGTTTAGCATATGCTCTCCTCACATGATAAAAAAGTGGGAATGAAACCTGGCTGCTCCCATATGACAAATTTGCTTTGCTATTTTCAGCCCCAATGATACAAGAAGAGGAGCACAAGGGTTTTTCCTGCACAGCTCCAAATCTTATGGCTCAGCATGGCAGCACAGTACATAAGCTTAGAAATTGCAATGTAAAATGGGTAAAAAACAGCCAGACAAAATCTGCTTCAAGTCCTCACTCCTACAGATGCACAAAATTACACAGGTCTCCCCTGCACACCCTTCTGCAAATATGTGAGTAACTGAGTGAGTTTCACTCTCACCAGTTTAAAAACTTCACACTCGTGTCTTCTCCAGGATTAAAGTTTTACATGCTCTGGGAGCAAGGGAAAAGCGTCAACACAGTTTACAAACCAGAGGATGATAGTGAGACCACAGGCACTTGGCTTTACATCCTAAGGGGTGGAGCAGCTGGGAAACGAGCCCCATAAAGGCCACGCACCAATGACACCTCATACTGGAGGCAGCAGCAAGGTGGCCTGTAAGAGGCCATTTCCAGCCGCTGACAAAGCGGGTGAGACAGCTCACAGCTCTCCCCCCGGATGGCTGCAGCCCTCACTGCTACTGACAGGACCAGGCAGCCTGCCACCGCATCTTACCTGACCCTCCTGCTTCCAGGAACGCTGCTCCAGGTAAATCTGACAAAGGAAAGAGCCATAGTTTCTGTGAGGGCAGGATCCCACCAAGTCAGTGACCTTTCCAGAAGCACAAAGAAAAAGGCACGTCCCTCTTCTGCTTGCAGCCCAATCCCATAAAGCTTTTTACACACACTTAAGTTCATCTTTCCACATTAAAGCATTTAATATGAACTTTAAGCACCATCTTATGTACCATGGAAGTTTCCTAAGGTGCCTCTAGAGAGCCTGGTCCTTGCCTACTTGTTGAACTGGGGTTGGTCTGGCATTAAAAGAACAATGCTTCCCCCCAGAAGGATTGTCATTAATTGAACCATCCAAAAGAGTCTGAACACAGCAAATCAAATGCACTCAAATCTGATCAAAATTGTTCCCAAAATGAACTCCCTAAATCCCATTTTGATCCTTTCAGCCACCTTCTAGCATGAGTGCTCCACACAGGCTACTCTCCAACATCCTGCATCCCAATCCCATGGACAATGATACAGAGTCCATCCACTGGAGACAGTAGGACCCTCTGTGAAGAAACCCCAACACGTGTTTCCCACAGGTACATGTTCAGCCCTGAAACCAGGTTCTCCCTTTCCACATGGGCACACCACTTCCATAAGAAAAAGCGATATGTAGTTACTAATTGCTCTAATTTATTACTGTGTGCCAGTTCACTCACAACATCATTTAAGCCCAGGTTAGGAGCTAGATTGCTAAATAAGCTTTAATCATAATAGTCCTCAAAGAACAAAAGGCAGGCAGAGAGGAGCCATTTTGCCTTCATCTGTCTTCTCTTGTTGCCAAAGCTCTCTCGGATGGTTCCCCCATTTATCACTTGGATAGCGATCGTTAGCTCTTCTCATTCCAGCTCCTACAGACTGATGACGGTTGTTAGACTTTTTATTTACTTTTTTCTCTAACTACAAACAGAGTTAGGGCTGTAATAACTCCTGTTCTTTTATAAAAGTTCTCATTTAAAAGGGAAGTACTGAAAATCGTATACAACCCCACACAGTCTGTACAGAGACATGCCCCTGGATAATGAACAAACAAGGAGATTTTAAAGCAAAATGTAAGCACTCAAATACTCCAAGTCCTGTTTACAAAAACTGCATTCTACTCTCATGGCATTTCAATCATCTTATTAAAAACACACCTCAAACCAAGTCATTCTGGGTTAGAATTGCAGTTGTTTGCTCAAACATATGAAGTGTTAAGCTCCAAAGAACATATGAAATGTGTCATCTGGACCACAGGCTACACGACTATCCTCCCTCATCATGGGCAGTGATGTAACTGTATTCACCTGGTTACTCCCGACTTCATGGGACCAGCACCAGGTCCAGGCAACCACAAGTGGCACATGGCCAGAAGAGCCACCAGCAGTATTCCCACAGCAGAGTCTGCTGGGTGGGACTCATTGAAAGAAGATTTTGCTCCCCAAAATGAAATTGCCTTGATTTGCCTTATGGAGGAAGCACTGCCACCACCTCACCTTTTCCTGCCTGGGGGGGGTACAAGGGGCAGAGCAGGATCATCTCCTCTCCACCTTTCAGCAGTGCCACAGATCCAGTCCTGCTCATTTATTCCCTCACTGCCAAACACAAACCACCCAGAGTATTTGGGATTTCTTGCAGAGTATTTCCATACACAAAATGCAGAGCAAGAAGAAAGGATCCTTTTCCAAAGCCTGATTTCTCACATGGAATTTCCATTTACAAGCACACATGTATTTTTTTCTCCATTTTGAAAAGGTGCCTTCTCAGTTTCAGCTTGCTTTCAAAGACCACTTGCTTCCCAGTTTTGCAAAACATCTGGATGACCATTTCAAAATCTTGAAATGTTTCATTTCATCTCCATGTAAAAAGAAAGATACAGAGAAGCGGGATGAGAAGGGGAGGAGGGGAGAGAATTAACAGTTTCTTTTAGGCTAAGGCAGTGTGAAAACTCGGCTGTTAGGAGCAAAAAATAAAAATAAAAACACAAGAAGAGCAGTTTTCTTCTAGAGAACTTTGCCTTACACCAAACATAATCTTAGTGGAAAGTTATTAATGTGAAAAAGTTTGACCAGCTCTAGATATAACATATATAACTGGCCTGAGTGAATGAACAGATCTTTGACACTAATTTATTCAAGGCCACAAAAATACAGGAGCTGAACACTCACCACCTTCAGCATCCAACTCACCACTTCTCATCAAAAAGCATCTCATCTGTCAAAAAAATAAAATAAAACAAATACTCTATAAGCTGAAAACTGCTGACTTAACATTTGTTCAGCTAATGTCCAATTATTATTACATGAAACTCCAAATGGAAAAAAAAAGTCTACTAAGAAGGCTAATGAAAATGGAGTATTTTACAAGAAAGTTATCTAAGCATAAAGTCAACTGGATATTACACTGGTATTCAAATCCAGGGGTACCAATAAGGGAAAAGCTGGCATGCATGCAGGAATGAGTTCTCAGACACAGAGGAATAGAGTGAGACAAAATCTTCCCAAACTCCATTCTCATGCTAACTTTAGGTTTTTCCCTAAACATGCATTTTAACACAACACCAAGCTTTCCATACAGTATTTGAAAATAGTTTCCTGTGCATCACTTTGAACTGAAACTTTTGCAAATTCATATTTGGGAGAGGAAATAGAGATTTGTGGTGGGAGAGGGGGAAATGGGAGCACAAGATGCAGCCCCCTCCCTTGCAGCCCCCAATTGCTGAGGATTAGAGATGCATGACAAGACACAGGGTTCAGCCTCCCTGCAGCCTCCTGTCCTGCACAAATGAAAGGGGCAGCAAATTGTGTCATTCCTTACTGTGCATGACTTATTTAATTTTGATTTTTTTCCTCAACTATAAGGTTAACGAAAGCCTCTGCTGCACTTCAGTGCAGACAGATTTCACTGTTCCTCTCTTCACCAATTTCAGCCATAAAGCCACACTAATTACTCTGACAGGATAATAGGAGGAAAAAAGAAAGGGATACAGGCAAACACACACATATTCCTAGTGAGCCGTCATGGGTAAAAGAGGGCTACAGCCCCCTGGCTCAGGCAGTCCTATTGACACAACAAAGGAGCTTCTGGCCTAGCAGCACAGAGCAAAAACTGTGGATGCAGAGAGCAGAATGGGGAGAGGGGAAAAAAGGAAGAAAGAAAAGGAAGTAACACTCATTCTTGTGCTGTGAGGTCCTTACTATGCAAAGCTTTCATGCTGCAAAGAAAAGTGCTATTGAGAGAAGGTGCAGGGGACCAAAATGCTGGAAGGCAAACAAGCAAACACGCAGCAGCACCCACTGTGAGGGGCCTGGGACCCCTGCAAATACAGAAATCACTCAGCAAGCCAGATGCTGGGAGAGGCAGCTATTTCAAATTAATGAAATAGCCACTTCCTTGGCAGACTTGGTCTATATTCTGCTGCTAATAGCCTGCAGGTGCACACCACCTCCAAGCACCTTGCACAGGGCAGACACACACTGCAGCCACTGCAAGATAGATTGTGCATTCAGTTTTCCTGTGCACACTGTAATGTTCAGGCAGTCACCAAAATTACATCTACTTAGCAGTTAAAAGAGGAGAGAAATTGAACTGAGAGTGAAAATGCTTCAGCTGGACAGGAAGGAATGCCGGCAGGGAAGCCCTGGCTGCAGCCAGCTCCAGCTGAGCACCCTGTGAGAGGATTTACCTCTCGCTGCCTCCAGATAGAAACCTGTCCTTGCCATAGTCCTGTAAAATTACCAACTCCAAACACTGCAATTTACCACAGGCACTGACAATAGCTACTGGTTATCTCCCATGCCAGCAGGAAGAATCACGAGTAACTTGCTCTCCTCAATTCTCTGAACTTGCATTTAGAACCCCAACAACACAGTTGAAAACACCTCGTGCTCTGGGATGCTTTGCTCCCTGCAGGTTTCCCCAAAGCAGTTAGCACCAGGACAGATCTGCATGTACCAGGAGCCCCCAGTCGGTTAAATAAAATAGCATTTCAGTAGTTTTATACATTTTTTCTCTTGGATAAAACACTGAGAAATGTGAGCCACACAAAACACCGTGCATTTTTTTCCTAGGTCCAGCTCCCAGTAAATCAAAGGCATTGTACTCAAGTAAGGACCACAAGCCTTATAGCTTAGACCACAATTGTAACATGTACTACTTGGGTTATGAAGAGTTTCACCTAAAAATCTCAAAACACTTTGCAAACACAAAGAAACCTCATTTTTACCCCAGTTCGGCAAAAGTCATGAGGCAAAGTGCAAAGGAGAGATTTCCTTTTGGAGAGGGGAAACCCCTCACCAATCTCTTGAAATGAGACAAAATTCTAAGCCAGATCTCCCTCATCTTACCATGCTCTTACTGAAGCCTCACCACTCCCTAAGCCCCTGAGAGCCACACCTTTGGATCACTTTGGAAATGCATTTGGTATGTCCCCCATGAAACATACAGTATTTATCTCGCCATTCCTAAAATCCTGTTAGCTTGACAAATAACAATTAGCCACTTCCAGCACCAACAAAGAAAGCATATTTTCTGGCTCTCCTGTTAATTATACTTTAAAAATACATAAACTGTAGTCATGGGAATAAAAAAGGGGGGTAGGAGAGGAAGCTTTGTTACAATAGCCACACTTTGACACCCTAACAGACACAAACTAAATTATTTTGTGTCTTTCCCAGCAAGTTTCATTCAATTAGCTTCACCACTGAGTTCAAAAGGTGATTACTTGAGACCTATTCTAGTTTATGGAATTACAGTCCCTCCATGAGGTATGCAAAGACATGGGGAAGTCTTAGATTAAAGCTCAGCTGCCTTGGCTAAATATTGAAAGAAGAAAAGTGGGGAGGCAGGGGAAGGAGGAAGACATTTGGCATTCAGATCTTCTCCAGGGTGGAACAATTAATTTTCCACTCTGTGATGAGATGACCGACACAGTGGTGCAGCACATGCATAAATACTTGTCTATCAACACTCAAAACCTCAAGCAGGAGAGAACCAAAACGGGTCCTCAATTACGTACTGTCAGTAACGCCTGAAAGTCCCTGAGCGGTGACTGCTGCACACAAAAGCCGACCCTTTTTACCACATTTTTAAATTATTACTCTTCTTTTCAGACTAATGGCTTTTTCCCGCTGCTCTTAATGCCTTTTTTTCATTGTTTTGTTACATTGTTAAACAACTTCTTAATCTTCTTCCTTTGTACATCTATCCTGACAGGAGGGGAGCATACACTTCTGGGTGCTTTTCAACAAATCAGTCACTTCGGATGCTGAGGGCACTCCTTCATCCTGGGCTGAGGAGCAGAAAGACAGTAAAGATAAATGTAAAACAAACTTAGGAGTGATGCTCCCAAACCTTTTGCTGATCCCCTGCAGGAGGCTCACTCTGCCTGCCCACACAGTTCCAGACCCAGCCAGGCACCGAATACCAGCACCTGCCTCCAGCATGGCCCCAGTGTCTTTGACACTCTGCTTGCATCAGGACAGATTTCCAAGTACTCAGGAACCAGAGACATTTCAAGGGCTCATTTGGTCTGGAATCTCAGCCCCGAGTTTGCAGATTTCCAAAGAACTATCTTGCCTAGAAATGGCAAGATGTATTTATCTGTCAGCAAGGACAGCCCAAGCAGAACAAGAATGAAAACAAACAAAATCAACAAAAAAAACCCAAGACAAAACAAACAAACAAAAAACCCACTCAAAACAAACCCAAAACCATCCAATCCTGACTGTATCTTGAAAAAGACAGGAGCAAAGTAAATTTTCATGTCTTCCAGGCTTCACAGACTGCCCCCCAGATAACACTTGGTGCCTGTAGATAACACGTTTCCCACTGTATCCCCCCAGCCCCTTCCAGATTTTTTTGAGCGAGAGTCCAGACCTTCAGCCACATTCAGACCCGCTGCAAAACACCTCTCAGGCACAAGAGCCCCAGCTGCCAAGAGATGCTGTCCCAGAGCAACACTCCAAGGGCAGCTCTGATTCCCGTCTGGAGCCTCACACCAGCCCAGACGAGCACCCCTCCTCAGCTCAAACCCACAGGAGCTTTATAGATTTCTTTAGGCAGGACTAGCAAGGTAGCTCCTTTTAACTTTTAGTGGCTTTGCTCCATTCCTGACTCGCCCATGCCCCATGGCCCAAGCAGTGCCTGTGCTTTTCAAGATTTGTTTTTCAAGTGCTTTGCAACTACACCTGGAAAGCAGCAACGGCGCACACCACCCACTGAACAGCCTAAACAATCCAACCCCTCCACTTTAGAAGGGGATGTCTGTGTTTCCCACTTACACTGTGACTATCCATAAACATTCACAGGTGTGGGATGGCACCCTGTGGAAGCTGTTTCATCATCCAGGCAGGACATGGCAGCATGGGCTGCCCTACACATCCCCCTTCTGTGAGGGCAGCACAGCCCCTGCTGTGCTATGCACATCACCCCAAGAGCAGGAGTCCTGAGCCTTGGACACTCTGCACAACACACTCAAAAATAATAATTAAAATTAAACAATCCAAAATAACCTATACTAATAGACATGAGTTGTCCTTTCATGGACTCTCAATTTTCTCACAAGAATGCATAGTAAGCACACAAGTGAATAATGCACCAACTGCATGTCAAATGGTCTCTCACCCAGAATACGTAACTAATACTATGAACTGCAGGACTTTTGCTCCAGCAAATTAGTTAAAATCTGAAGAGCTCATCACAAACATAGCAGTCTGACTCAATGGCAGATGCACTTTTCATTCAATCAGTTCTGTTCTAGCACATGCAATGTTAAAAGCAACAGATAATTACATAAATGAGAGTAATACCACACTAGGTAAAAAGGTGCCACTTACTGTATCAGTAATTCAAATGATGGTTCCAGTATCCCTGTTTTACAGATATCTTTGTCTTTGCCTTTGTAGTTTCTGCTTTTTGTGAAAGTTTATTTCTGCTTTCTTCGTTCAGATGTAAGAAATTCAGCATCATATAATCAGAGGGGAAAAAAAGCTTGAAAAATACACCTGCTTTCAGGTATTTGACTCTACTACCTGCTCCCACTTCTTTCCCCTGGAAGGTTGGTGCCCAAGTAAAATAGAATAAGCACATCTAATTTTCATTATAAAAAATATCCCTTACCTCATGGCTACAAAAAAAAAAAAGATCACCAAGGTAATAGATATGTCAGGATTCTTACCATGGCAAATCCAGCATGTGTAATCCAAAGTGGATCCGAAATATCTCCTCTAATTACATCTGCCTTTCTTTACAGCATGGCCACTTTGCTTACTGAACTAGCACTGCACTTTTGGGCTGTTGCACACTCAGGAGCTCTCCTGAAGGAACTGGCCCGCTTAATCCAGAAGTTTTCTTTCAACTTGCATTTTATAAACCGGACAAAAACATTAAGCAGAACTGGAAAGCAAGTAGCAAAAGGTATTTGAAAGCCATCTCAAAGCCACCAGCAATAGCAATCTATTGAACAGGCATTTTTAACAAATGCAGATTGTGGAAAACTTAGGAAAGGGGAAGAAGCAGAAGAGATGCAGTCCACAGAATGAAGTTGGTACTGCCTGAACACATTCTGGTGATCATCTTGCCAGTATAAATATGGAGTTTTAGTCATTTAAAGAGAAAGTTTAGTATTTCTAAATTGTATTCTAAATCCTAATTGTATGTCTAAAAAAAAAAAATCCCTCATCCAAGAAGTGCAATCTGACATGAGTAACACCCATACATGTCCCGGCAGCATGCAGGGTACTATTATTTATGCTACCTCTTAAACACTCGAGAGTTAAATGGAAACAGAAGCAGATTTGGTGACAGCTTTCTCTGAAGTGCAGCAGAGGGGCAAATCCATGTGATGTAATCATACATGGTGAAGGCCACATTAGGTCAGAGGGAAAGGAGAAGGAATACCTGCACCTTAAACATCCCTTAGGATCTGCTAAGATACAGTGTCCCAACACAGGGGATGGCCACCACAATGTCTGCATGGTAACAATTTCCTTTTTGCAGAGCATTCACTGTGAAGAGTTGCAGGAAAAACCACCTCTTGAAGGATTAAGATGCCATGAAAGAAGTCCAGCCACACAGAGTTGGTAAATTCAGAGAGTGACTGTTCACCTTGACCAGATGACTTTCACTCTGGGGACCCAAGACATAAATGCACACAGGAGATCAAGTAAAAGACAAGTTTCTCCCCCATCTTCAAGGCTAGACTGCATTGTGCCAGACACATCCTATTTGTCCACATGGGAACTGTTGGATTGTGCAGCATGCATCTATGCTGAGAGCTTCCCAGTAACCCCAAGGGCTGCAAGGAAGTGGCCGGGTACTGCACCCACACCAGTCTGGGGCACGTGTCAGGCACCAGCTACACACAGCCAGTAAGAGCTCTCCTCAATCTCCTGAGAAGCACCTTCAAAATGTACCCATATATATTTGCATTAGAAACAAAAGAAAACAAGCAAAAAAAGGAAAAAAAAAAAACCAATATAAGAAAAACCAATAGGGAAATATGTATATATATATATATATCTGTGTAAATGCAGGAAAACCTGAGTAGAGAAAACAGGGGCAATGGGGGACCCCTGCATCGTGGCCAGTTCCCAGGCAGGAGCTCAGGGATGCAGGAATGAGGCATTTCAGCTGCCCATATGTGCAGCATGGCATGCTGCACAGAAAAGGAACATTCACAGCCAAGGATCTGTAGAGAAATATCGGTGCAGTTAAGTATGCAAATATTTTGCTGTTGACAAAGGAAGTAACAGGGTACTTTTTCACTGTTTTTGCTTGTGCCTCTTTAAAGACATAAAAAGCGATACCACAAGCCTCAGCATCACCGTCACATTTGACACTGTAAAACTACAAGCATACACAAATGCACGTATGTGTACTCCCAACATACTTTCCCCCTACTCAGAAATGAAGTGCCACTTTTAAATATTTCCACTTTACTTGCTTTGAATTGCCGGAGATCAAATGAGTCAATTAAATGCTATGTCTTTTTTGTGCGGAGGCAAGATGAAGGTAATTTGCTGCTCAGTGCATCTGTTTCCTCATCAGCACAGTAAGGACCAGGCTAATTAGGGGAGGAAAACAATATGGTCATATGGATAGGCCAGATTGCCTGTCACTCAGCTATTCAGCAGCCAGGCTGTGCTATGAGGACAGCAAACAGATGAGGAGTCTTCATCTCCTTCCTCACCATCCCCAGGGAAAAAAAAAAACAAAACAAACTACTTCAAGCACTCAGATGGTTACCTGAATATTTTTAGCATTAATCCCAAAAGGTTCCTCCCCAAATCCTGTTGTCAGTTATGCGCCCATGACGAACGTTGCTGCTCTTTGCTCTGGCAAAGGTCCAAGGCAGCAGGTGCCAAGGGTTCTCCGAGGGGCTCACAGCACCAAGGTGGGTGAGCAGGGACCCCGGCCCATGCCATGGAAAGCAGGGGAGAGCTGCAGCATCAGCACGGAGAATGTGTTACCAACGTGTGATGCCAATGCATCATTCCAATTCCCCCTTCTGCCGACTGGAAATCTGCACTGCCAGGCATTGCTCCGCTTCCTGTCGGACTCGGGGCAAGCGAAGGCCCTGCTCCCAGACCTCCCCACGCAGCAAATGGGAAAGCACCCATCTGGAGGATGACTGGGTTTTAATGCACCAAGATCTTCACAGTTTCTGCCTCCCTATTGCCTCCCACACCAACATTTTTTAAAAATACATGTTTGGAAAACAACTGAAAATTATAAGAAGCAGTACACGACCAAGAACCATCTAAAAAGCTGTTGTTGCTACTCTGTTTGCTCTCCAACACAGAAAATTCCTAAACATTCTCCTTTATTTTGAGTTTCAAAAGATTCAATTAGCCATACGACTTCATTCCCAAAGTCCTCTAACTCTGAAACACTGCAGAATCACAGACCCCAACTCAACAATCATGTGGGGAGTACCCTGATTGTGCTTTAAATCACCAATCCCAAATCTCATGTCCAAAGTTATTTTCTTGGCAAACTGAAAACATGCAAGTGCATGAGAAAAACAACTTTAAGGAGAGAAGGTAGAGATAAGTAATTCCAAGTCACTCACACACAATCCCACCACAGCATTTCTGTTTATTAGGAGAAGATACAGAATATCAGAGGAAGTTCATTTATTCACTGGCCTGTATTATCAAGCAGCAGCAGACATTACATTTACCACATCCAAGCTTTATTTGCTACTACAAAATGAAATGGTAGAGGGTATAGAAAACAAGTTAACTCAGATCGAGCATATCATGAAGGCAATCAGCCTAAGCGAGGGCTTTCACATGTCCCTGTCAGGCACCATGAGACACAGACCGAGTGCCCCATGCTGCAAATACACCTTCTTGTTTAAAAATATAGATATATATTTACTTTAATAGAGTATTCCCAGCAGATCTCTGGTTTTACACTGATCAGAAACACACCAATAAAGTCTGCTCCTCAAACAGGGAATAATTTAGCAGACCTTGCTAAAAAAAACAACCACAAACAAACAACCAACCAACCCCAAAAAAAACAACAAAACCCAACCAAAAAAACCTCCACAAAACCCAGAATAGATGTTGAATGGAGTCCAACCTTATTTGCACAGCAAGGAGGACAGGTTCACTCAGAAGCCATCTAAAAATAATGCCAGGGAGCATCTTATTGCCTCAGCCCAAAATGAGAACTTTCACCCCAGTTTTTGGCACACATCCCACACGTGGCTTTGACCCAAAGGCTTTGCTTAAACCGAAGGAGCTCTTTGCTCCCATTCAGAGGGCTGCAAAGTTCGGGATTAGTCACCAATTCATCTAGATCCATAAACAGACATCTAAAAACATCGATCAGACTGCAGAGCTCCCTCTGAACTTCAAGTCTTTACCCTTGCATCCTTACCAGACCTCACAGAAATTGCATTTCTTCCTCACTAACTCTTCACATCATTATTTACCAAAAGCCTGCAACAAATCCAACCCCTCAAACAGGTGAATGTTGTCTGATGATACATGTGAAGGGACAGGGGACAGCAGTTGAGAGCAGCTATGATTATACTCAGTAACACAGGTGAAAACAAGTAAGTAACTAGTTAATATGCCATGTAATTCCTTTAACCACAGCTTTATACCACAAAATTGAGGGCTGAAACTACAATTCATATCTTCCCACACCTTGAAACCACTTAAATTGTTCTAAGAGTGTGTAAGTCTTGGAACTGTCCAAAGGGCATAATCAAATTTAGCCAACTATGCAGAAAATGCCAGTTGCTGGAATGGCAAACCAGGCTATTTGCTTCATTATGCACATCCAGGCAATTATCCATGTCCTCCCTAAGAACAGACACTTGACAGGGCAGCCATGACTCAGATGAAAGGGGAGGACAGGGTGATGTGAAGGACTGGCTTGTGACCAACAGGGACCCCTGCTCTGCTCCCAAGGCCCACCAAAGCTTTGCCACCAGTGCTTTGAAAAAACCAGACCCAAAAACTCCATCAGGGCAGCCACTGTCTGATCCCACCTCAGTACTCAACTCTCCCCTCACTAACTCCCTGCCCCACAAAAGCCCACCCACTGCAAAGATGCAGGCACCCTAATTCCCAGGGATAGGTGTTGAGTGGTGAAGCTGGGGGCTGGCACCGTTGTAATTACTTCATCACAGTAATTGTAACAGACCACAAGCATCCAGACTGAGCCAAACTAGCCACAAAGTCACTATGTTGTGGTTTTGGCTAGAAAAAATAGAAGAAAGTCACCTCTACAGTATGTAAGAAAAAAAAATAACTTGCTCAAAGCTGGCAAACTATTACATCTGAAAAACCAGAGATGGGCACATGGCTTCATTTTGACCAATTAAGCTGAGGGGTCTAAAAGTCTTGAGTAAAAACCTTGGAAATTTCAGCAATGATGTGCATTAAACAAATAAAAAACCCCAAACTGTGAATAGCAACCAACCAAAGGAAGAGCTTGAGTTTTAAGAGACACCTTAAGTCCAGCCAACACTGAAAGCATTTAAATTCTGGCAGCTTCAGAACTAAGTGCCAGCATGAATTTAGATCCCTGGATACATTCAAAGTCTTTCAGTTGCAGTTTCACTAGAAAATAATAAAACCATACATGATCAAATCATTATAAATAAAGTTTTTTTGAGCTCAGTGGAAGACAGTACTGATGGATTCATGATCTGTGCTGCTGTAATAGTGCTAGTAATAATTTTGATGTATTGATTTATTTTTTATTAAAAAAAAAAAGTAGATTTCTGTAAGGAATGCCTGCTCAGGAACTTCAGCCAAACTGAACACTGTATGTTGCTGACATTGTTGCTATGCTTTAAGTCAATTAGTAAGACCGGAGCCAGATGGCTGAAAACAACCAAAATTACACAGTACATTCTGTTTATTAGTTAGGATTATTATTCAGGCCATAATTGCTTTTAACAGATTATTTATCATTATTAAGATTACAATTATATGCAAGAAAATTACAAAGTTAAGAAAAACATGATTTTTCAATTGCATCTGTCCCCCACTCTGTTCAAAACTTTTCCTAAATATCTGAACAAAAGAATTAAAATAAAAAACACCTACCTAAAAAGAAACCCATTTCATTAGCCAGACACACCTATTTTGGGGCATGCCCAGAGACCGTAGAAAGATGCCAGCAATGGGAAGTTTCCCAAAGCTGCTTTTTGCATTGCTGCTCACCTGAGCTGCTGGGAGCCTCTCCCAAGGATGGGAGAATGCTCAACTATTCCAAGACTGCTTGGACCCCATCATGAATTTTTTCAATCAAATCCCCTTTAAAAGGACACATTGAAGTCCTATCTCTAAAAGAATCATTCCTTCAGAACTTCAGACAAATGAGAAAACATAGAATAGGCAGGTTTCCCAGTGATGAATAACAGGGAAATCAACTGTAAGAGGCATCCTGGATCTCATTTTTAAGCAGCGGCAAGCACTCTGCTCCAGCAAAGATCAGAGCTTGGCAGGGAAGTAATCAGTTGTTTACACCATGGATACCAACATATCTATCTCCCTCCTTCACCAGCTGAGATGGATCCCTCTGATGAGTTTTCTTACAGCCCCCCACTTCCACTATTTTTTTTTTAGTTACTCATTCATACAAACCACCATGTCAAGATAAAGATGGTTGAATGCTTCCAACCATGAGAGATCCACCGCTCAGGAAAAGGCTCCTCCAAACTGCCTCCAGCATTGCCAGCTTGGGATATTCGGGTCCTACAGCTCTGAACCCTTAAAAGCAGAAATCCAGGTGCCAGCTGCTGGAGATCAGTGATATATTGGGACTGAGAAAAAGACAAGTACTCTTATCAGAGCCTACCTTGGAGGGCAAGAGCACAGAGAAAACTCGATGTACAACAGCCTCATGTAAACAAAAGTCCTATTCCTCTGATGCTGGGAATATTAAGCTAAAGAAAAAAATCTGTGCAAAACAGGTCTCTTCCTCTGCCATAAATTTTAAGTTTGTAACTGAAATCAAGGAACAACAAGAATCCAAGTTGTGTGAATACAACCTCTTAAGCCTCTAACTTAATATATACACTGCAATTATCTGAAGATTTATTTTTATATCCTACAGCCTTTGGGGGGCAGTTAAGTTTAGCTGTCCACCAAATCCCCAAAATGCAGTTTGCCACACTGCAGCTGCACTTCAGCTTTGAAACACAGTCCCTTTGCTACAAAACCAAGTGCTTTAACACACTATAGCATTTGCACTCGCCCAATATGTAGGTTTTTCAAAAGCACCACTCTTCTCCCTCCTATTCACAAATCAGCATTTCATCCCACTGAGCCATGATATTCCCAATGCTTCTGGTCGCTGCTAGGCTGGGTTTTGAAAACTTCCCCCTAAAGGAGGAAGAAAAAAAATGACACTAGTAATATGCATAAAGTGTCCCCTAAAGTGGACAAAATATGAGGCACCATTAAGAATACGGGTACCAGACAAGAAAAGCATCATCCTTGCTCACCCTGATCCTCGCCATTAAGCTTTGGACAGAACAGTGAGGAATGGAGGGAAGGAGCAGACTGGCTAATCAACAAGTACATCATGCAGATACCCATTAAGACCATATTACATTTTCCAAAATCCATATACTTCCTATGTTACTTCATCTCCCCCCACACCTACCTCCTCATTGCCCTCAACTTCTAATAGCAGTAATGACCTTGGCACATGGCATTTTCTTACAATTATTAGTTGGCTGGCGTTAATGGCCCTTGGCTACACCTTGGGCCATCAACTCCTCCCAGACAGTCATTAATCCCAAGGAAATACCTTGCACCTCAATCGTTATTACTTAATTACCTCCACACATAATCTGCAGAGCTGTAACACCACACCAAAGGATTGACTGCTAAATTATGACTGAGTAAAAAACTTTCAAGTCAAAAGACTGAAGATACTGCACCAAAACCCAGTTAAAGCCATTTTAACATGCTAATAAATAGGGTAATTATTTTGGGCCTGAATTAACTACTCAAGTAAGCAAAGCAACTGCTTTTGACTAAGTGGAGAGTTCGAGGGGTTCCCCTATTTCACAACATAAAGCCAAACAAAGCTCAAACCAAATCTTGCACTTCAGCAACAAAGTGCTGCTTTTTAATAGGCCATGAACTGCACCAAGTAACAGTTTTTGCTCAGCTGGGGAAGACTCTTAAAGAAGGGGCATAGTCAAGGGCTGCACACAGCAACAAACAGAATCTATGACATTTTCAACATCAGTTAGGGCTGCCCCAAGCTACACAAGTAGCCTGTGCTGCTAGAGCTCCTCCTTCCATTTCGTTGCTCCTCTCACATACTCCTGCCACCTCCGGGGCAGGTGTTTTTCCCAATTAGATACCCTCTGCAGAGCCAAATATGATTAACTGTGTTCTTACATTATCAGAGTCACCCCAAGTGAAGACAGACCTCATATTTCATGATGCTGCATTAATGTCTCCATCCCAAAGGACACCAAACTTCATCACTGGCTGATTCAAGCCCAAAGCCTCTTTCATCTCCTTCCCTGCTCCTTGAGGACAATGAGGAAACAGGTTTGGGTAGCAGCAGAGCAGAGGGAAGATGAACAGTCTCGTCAAAACTAAATACAATAAAAGCCTGATCCACAGAGGAAGATAAGCTTGAGGAAACAATTCAGATGAAGAGGAGACCTGATGATTTAAACGCGAGACTCAAAGGGAAAATGAGATGTTGATAATTATGAGAGAAGTATCTTTTCATTGCCTGGACTGTTATTAGCTGGGATAGGAAACAAGATGAAAATCAGAGACTTCATAAATCTGTCAGTGCCGCATGCTGCTGCTCTTTGGCATTAAGCAAACATCTGCCCTCACCTGCACCAGCACATGGAGACAGCAGGCTCCTGCAGGTTGCTCGGGGGCTGCCTTTCCTTCTGGCTTGTCTCCTTCAACCGGTGAACTCTGCTGAGCTAAAAATAAGCATACAGCCTGCAGACAGCATCTTCCAGACCTCACCTTTCCTCCCCTGTGCTACAGCCACCTATGTGCCACAACCTGCCAAACAGGCATTTCAAAGCTATTTATCAATGCTCACAGTAGCAGAAAAAAGGCTTGTGCATCATGCTACCCTGTTGTGCACCTCCTCCTCTTTCCCATAGCATGGCTTTTCAGTTTTGGTTTGGTTTTATGGGTTTTTCCTAATAAGGATTTGCTCGTGCCACTGAATTCTCTGCTTCTTCCCCTAGGCTGGCTACCTACCTGCCCTAATAGGTGCATAATTAAAAGGAAAACCACTCCAGGTAACTGGCAATCTCTCCTAATTGAAATCCAGGGAGGTAATCATTTCACCCAGGGAAAAGCCCAACTCACAGGCCATAATATGGACCACCATCTGTTTGCTAAATTAGCAGCAGTGAAATATCAGCATAGAAATGACTGACACCAATTAGTCTTTAAGGAGTTTTCCTTTACACAGAGGACACTTCACCACCTCACTGAAGCTCTCTCTGCGATGAGAGGCAATTTCTACTTAAAATGGGTAAGACAGAGATGCAGCCAAACTTTCTTGAGCATAAAACCAGTAGCTTACTGGTGATGGATCTTCCCAGAACATTCACTTTAATGGTACCAGCACCCTCATTTCTCATTGCCTCAAGCAAGCATTCATCCTTCTTGTGGGGGCATTCAGGTCCTCCTGTCCAGGAAGATGTTCAGCCTCACGTATGACAAAGGCAGCCCCACACTAAGGCTAGCTTCTTAATTCACTGTGATTAACCAGACTTTGGGGGAGTAAGGAACAAGCTCTGCTTGGCCCATCTAGAACAGGGGACAGAAATACCACCCTTGCTTTATGTCAGATCAGAAGGCTGCATCAGGGCTGCATCACCTGCTTCCCTTGGCAATTCCCACTCACGCCAAATCCCCCCCATCTGGGGTAGAAACTTGGCCACTTCAGCATCTACCTGTCAAACCCCACCTTTTCACACCTCTGGAAGCAAACACAGACAAGGAGCACCTGAAGTCAGGACCACCATAGGCATGCACATCACACTGCCCAGCAGAAAACTGCAGCAAACACTGCTCACCACAATGCAGAGATAACACAGCAGCTCAGCTCCTCAGCTCCACCTTCATGAGACTTATCCTTGTATAACCATCATGGCAACTGTCTCCCTAATGCTCCCACCTCAAACTAAAATCCAGATGCACTGTGCACAGCCACATGGGGGAAAAAACAGTCCTTGCATCCAAAAAACCTTTCCATAAGAAGAAAACAGAGAAAGGAGTGGGAACCAAGGCAGGGAAAAAGTGGCTGGCACAGGGGGGTGCCAGTAAACCCTAGGACCAGCTTAGAGCATCACTGCAAAGACCTCTTCAGCTGCCCTGTCCAGAGTAGTCACAGTGAGAAAATACAGCTGAGGAGTGGGGCCCTTCCTCCTATCCAACCTGCATGCACCAAGCAGAAGGCACACCACGGTAAATTAAAACAAGGATGCTACTCAAGCACGGAATCTAATTTCGCTAAGTAAAATTGTTACAACGGCTGTAAAACAAAACAACATTAAAGCACGCAATATATTTGCCATTTACAACTTCCCATCATACAGAAAAGGCCTTCTTTCCCCAGTACTGCTTATTTACCTAGGGGTAGGAAAACCTATAAATACACTTATATTTTTCCTAGATTTGCATTTTTCCAGTGAATGCACAGCCTCTGTAGCACACCCTGTGCAAACGGCTAAAGGGCTAGGGCTCAATACCATAAAGCATCCAAAATCCAGACCCCCATCACTTCCCATGCCCACACACAGCACTGGGGTGTTGCTTAGGTGCACACATATGCTGTACACTGACTCTAGATTCCCTGCACACAGGGAAGGACACAGGAAATTGCAGACACATTGTGCTGTGCATTTTCTAAGCCCAAGCAAAGCTGTGCTGCTGAAGCAGCAGTCAGAGGGGCTCCTCTGCATGCCCAAAGGTCCTATTTGCGCTCATCAGTGAACTGCAGGAGGTCCAAGTACTGTCTGTAGCCCTGCTAGCCCACACAACCACACGCCTTCAACCTCACACAGCCTTTGAACTCACAGCAAGTGCACTTTTAGGAACTTAGAGTCACATTTTAATTCTTCACTTTGACACATGATAATGTTAGCAATTAGAACTGTGAGCAAACTGCTTCCCTCTCTCTTTGATGTTTGTTATTTTTACACTGATTGTTTTGCTGAGAGACGAATTTTGATTTCACATTATTCTTCGGGGACAATGAGAAATACTTCATGTAAAACAAAAAAAAATTTTTAAATCACCCATGAAACCTAATATGATACTGAGAGTTATATCTGAAAGCCTTTGCATCAAATATTACCATTACGAGGGTCACATAACCATCTCAAACATTCACTTCCCCACCCACCCCTTTTACAAGAGATCTATTTTTATTTTCGCTTAAGCATCAGAACAAGTAATGGGAAAAGTTTGAGGAGAGGCTGTACGAAGTTCCTGAGGCGAGAGCTCATTAGTGACTCACCGCGATAATTAACAGTTAAGCTGACCCCATCAGGAGTCAAAATGCATTTTTGTCACAGAACTGGAGCGCGTCTCCAGAAACCCCACCACAGCAGTTCAAAAGGCACACACACACAGGTGCACCCTCAAAAAACATAACAAATCATTAGGGGACTGCATTTGTGTTAAGACATAAGTAAACAACAGCAAATCAGGAAAACAATATACGTGTGATGCCCTGATATATTTCCCTCAGATATTTTTCAGGTGTCAGCTGTAATAAATGAAGCATTTACTGGGTGCAGACGACACTTTAAACAAATCAGCACAAGTCCCTAAAGGAAACAAGCAGCAGCATATTCGGTAGTATTTCATCATTTTGGAGCTAGCAGAACGAAGCTGACAAGTACACAAGATAAATACTTTGTTCTGTCACGCTGTGTCATGTCGGAGAAAACATAAAGTGTTATATGACCTTTGGAGGCGCAGCCCACGGAAGCCTTCCTTCTCGCTTCCACGCTGCTGTTTGCAGCAGGGAAAAGAGAAGACAAAATAGAAACACCCCTCCGAGGGGCTGCCTCACAGCACCTGTAACTCAAGGGATTTCACAGCCACCTCCTTGGCAGAGGTTACGTTGCCACAGCCTTAAGAGGGAAGAACTGTTGGAGCAGGAAGCAGCACCACTGCACCTCCTGCGGCTCTGCAAAAACAATAGTAAGGCGCTCCTCACAGAGGGAAAAGAAATAAGATGGTGCAAGTTAATTATTATTGATCACTATTTTCCACCAACAGAAAAAGCATTCGGATTTTTTTCCTTCTGAACAAAAGAAAATACACCCTTTTTGCTCTTGGTAGGAATTAAAAGCAGAAGCTGGGCTGAGCAGAAACCAGCCCCGCTGCTCTCGGTGGAGGAGGGCAGCTGTGGCACAGCAGCACAACCCAAGGGCGATACCTTCTGCTCCAAAACCACTTTATTTAGCCAGACAAAACCATGCTGGGACACTGCTCCTTCAGTGAGATGCACTGGACCACGGCATGCCCCAGTACCACCACCAGTTCAACCTAAGCTGCATATCCACACTGACCCAGAAGCAGAGCAAAGCGTGAGATCTGTGATGACACAGTGAAGCCTGAACCATGTGCAGACACCCACAAAGGCCCTTGGTAACTTTATGCTCATTCTAGCCAGGTCGAAATTCCACTTCAGAGAAGTTTTTAATTTTATTTTTCTTGCTGTTCCAGCAACATCCCCCAGGCTTCAAATCCTAGCAAAGTTTTACATACTTGCTGCCTCACTGCAAGTATTTTGTGACCAGGGGAAGGAGAACACTGAAGTGTTTTGGATAGGTGAGCAAGTATTAATAAATACCTTTGAATCCTGACGCATGGTGCAATGGGTGTTTTTAAGCAATAAAGCTGCCTGACAGACTACACTGTCCTATCTCACCTTACCAAAATCTGCCTGCTACCCTCCCACCTGCCACCACTATAGCTCACAGACGTTAGGACAGCGATGTTATTTTTCAATTTTTTTTCAAGAATTCCTATTCTGAAAGTGCAAGAAAACTAATTCAATAAAATAAAGATGGCTGCAAAGCCATAAAAGACAAGCTAGAAAACTCAGAGCTGGGTTTAACATGGCAAACTGGTTTTAGGCATTTTGTGTTAAAACCAAGGATCAAATATATAATTTTATTTAAAATAAATCACTCTGTGTTCTCAAATAACTGTAATAACTAACCACAGAAATAGTATTAATCACAAGCGTGGCAATGTTTGACATACTTCTCCTCCCCTTTCTCCCATGAAAGACAGCAAGCAACAGACCATCCTCATTCCTTACATTGTCACTTTTATGTAACAACCCACAGTTACAGAATCTCCAAAATAAATTATATTTATTTACATCAACTTCCTGGCTTTTATGCTGTATCTAATTACTGTGAAAGAGACAAATAGATAATTAAGCTATTTGCAGCTAAAGAAGACTGGAATTATTGGTGTAAAAAGATAGGCAGTGGAAAGCTGGCTCTCTGGCATACATAGCAAAAAGCAATACTACTGAAAGTGGATAAGGTAAAAGCGCATCTATAATTATTAACAATATGCCTAACATTTTAGTGTCACATTATTATGAATTAATTTGACATTCATTAGGGTTGCTCGGATCATAATGAATCCGTTTGCCAATTGCTTTGCCTTCAGATAAGACTCCCATGGTTCCATCATAACCCAGTCATTAAATGTTAATTAACAAAAGCTTAACAATGAGACACTGGAAAGAACAGTTAGATAACGAAACAAAGCGGTTTGACCTGCTAAAAACACAGTATAGAAAAAAAAATAAATGGACAGACAAAGAACCTCTTCTATTCATTTTTCACCAAGTTCCTTCAGAAAGTAGATTTTGGATGGCTGTAAAGCAGGTTACATCTGTCTAAGTGCTCCAAATCCTGGCACTGCCGGGCCAAGTTCAACTGCCCAACCTGACACTGAAGTTACCACAGGTCTAACTAGGCAGAAGAGAAGAGCTACCCAGAGAGGCTGCCCATCCACGAAGTCAAGGACAGAGAAACAGCCATCTTCATATCCAGGTGAGTTCAGCACAATATGGTCAAATTCTTCTCAGGCCCCAAGGTGAGAATGAGAGCAATGACCATCTCCTCGCCCCAACCCAAACCTGGTCACGGACACAAGGGCAGGCAGCATCATGCCAGCACTGTATATGTGTATTTATCCTTCTCCCCTTGCAAATTACACTGCATGATGTTTCAAGTGTCACATTAACCATTTAACTACAACTGTGTGGTACCCTACGTTAAAGAAGAGAAATACTCAGTAGAAAGAAATGAGAGGCAATCCAAGTGATAACTTATTGTAAGAATCCATCAACTAATGCTGAAATGTAACAAAATACTTTCAGAAGTACACAGAGTATCTGCAGGAATACTCAATGACTTAATTATTTTTACTGCTTATACATTGAATATCAAATGAATTTATAATAAAGAAACAGCTGCAAGAAAATTTTGTCCCACAAAGAAATAGAAGCAGCATGACAACTGCTTTTACTGCTCATCTTCCCAGGATCTTGGAAAGTACAGAAGGAAAGGGTTAAGTGTCCCACTCTTTCCATATTGAGGCTTAAATACAAAAAAAGCTCTTTTCCTCCCTGCATTTCTGTCCCAAAGCCTCTCTGGAGCAGTGCCACCAGCATGTCTTGTATCCTGCTCTCCCACTTTTCACCAGACCACCCTGTGTCACTGCTATTCCCACTGAAGTTTGGGATGGTGCCAACCCTTCCCAGGGAGCATCTCTGCTCCTTGCCAGTGGGAAAGGATGTGGCTGGGCAGCACACGCAAAATCCCAGCAGGGGGTTTTGTGTGGTTTTTGGGGACGTGGCACCACTACGTGAGCAGGATGTACTTCACCGAGGGATGCAGCCACCAATGGAATGCACATGTATTTCTTCTGACAAGCTCACAGGGACCAGAACCCTTCCAGAAAGTGGGAAGTGAGGTTTTCCTGCTACAAGACCTGCATTTTCGTAACACAAGGAGCCTTGACCAGGCACACTGCTGGGGGAGATAACTGAGTGCAGTTTCACTGATATCTCCCCTACTCAGCAAGGGGCAGGGCCAACAGCTGTATTTACTGCGGGATGACCCCAGCAGATGATGATGTTGGGCAAGTGAGGCTTGCCTGAAAGGGCCCCTAAAAAAAACACCAAACAAAACAAACAAAAAAACACCAAAAAAACCCCCAAACCCCAACCAAACAAAACTAGTTTGCATATTCTCTCCCTGTTACCCTCTTCCTGCTGCATCCTTCCACCTTCCTCACCTTGTCATGGGAAACCACACCTTTGCAGGCAAGAGCTCTTCTCCCATGTCTCCAACACAGGCCTGTGCAGCCCCATACAGACAACAGCAGCCAACAGACAGGCGGATACACAGATGCACTAAAAGTAACACCAGCACTGTGCTCAGCAGTAGCCTGATGCTAAAAGAGTGTGACAGCTGCCATTCGCCTTTCCCAGGCAAAGCCAAGGAGGGGTTTAGTCATCCCAACCTGCTGGATCCCACAGCAAAGCCAGGCTGTTACAGCAGGATGAGCAGCTCCCATGGAAAGCTACCAGGAGAGGGCATGTGGGGTGATGTATCCAGACCCACAGCACCCCAAAGCCAGTGCAGCTTCCTGTTCCCAATCCCTATAAACTTTCTGGCTATCCCAGCACATAGACAAACAGATGGAGAGTCCACACAGGGAAAGGGCAGGCACCTGCTGATATAAAACCAGCACATACTAACCCTATAAAAGTAATTTTTTTGGTAGATGCTTTACAAACTTCAAAAATCAAACACTCCAATGAGAAAGCAACAAAGAAAACCATCCACAGATTTAACATCAAGTGTTACAAACAGAAAGATGTACAAAAGTACATTTCCTTCAGTCTGCTTTCAACCAGTACTCTTAAAGGCCTTTTACATTTTCCCCCTTTTATTTAGCATATACTCTTACTTGAAACAAAGCCTCCAAACTACCTTAACATCACCATAAATTCTGACAAATGCAGGAGATTAAAACATAACCAATTGCAGAGAAGTGGTCTGACTATACTGTACCTCATTGTGTAAGCCCTTCTTTCTTCCCTCCCTACCCCCTGTTAAAATACTTCAGCCTTCCAAACCACTGTCTTCTGCCAATTAAGAGCTTGGCTAACTACACTTCCAGGCAGCAGGAGGAAGACACAGGCCGTACTTCATGCACTCTGGGCTGCACAGTTTGCAGTAACACAGGCAATGCAACCCCAAAACTTGAGTGTCTCACTGGTAAACTGCTCCCTGCTAGTACCGGAGCAACTGCAAGCCAAGGTCATTCTTTTCTTTAATTCCCTTCTTTGTCACCTTTTTTTTCTTTTTTCCCATGGCATGTGAAGAGAGCTTAGTTGTTTCTGCATGGATGCAAGGTGAATGAGCCTGTCCTTTCTCATTGCAGTGCGATTTATTACAGGTCGCTGACATAATACAGCGTCCCCCAATGCAAAAAAAAAAAAAAAAAAAAAAAAAAGCAGGCAGGAGTTCTTGAGCATTGTCTCACTCGCTTCTTTGAAGGCAATATACGAAGAGGTTTTATTTATTTATATAGTGATCTGACAATGGAGATGCATCAGCTTGTTTTCAGAGGCTTCCAGCTGAAAAAGGCAAGTTTCCTTGTTAGTAGGAGGTTTAAAGAATCCACACACGCAATAGAAGAAAAGAAGAACATGTCAGGAAAAGAAACTGCAAGACTAACAAGACACACTGATGAAGAAAGGAAAAATTATACTGAAATCAAGGGTGGGAAGAACAGGGGGAGTATGGCAGGCTTGCTCCTGCATAAGCCAGATTCACTGTAAGGAGAGAAACAGGGTAGTAAGAATTGAGCTCCACATCCCTGGCTGGTGAAGATCTTGCGGCAGCAGAAGACCCATTCTCAAAAAAATGTCTGGTTTAAGAGTTGGCTCTGGCCTCTCATCAGCAGTTCCTCTCAATTTAATTCATAGTTTCAGATGAAAAGATTTTATAGATCTCTGTTCTGTCTTGAGATAAGTTCGCCTAGAGCTCCACGCAATAAATTGATGATGAATCAATTTTCCTGTGCTGTGCTTTGTAGTCTGCTTTTTTTCATAGAGCTCTGAGAGCTGTGTATAAAATACCTCAATCCTTACTTGTTTTTTAAAGACAGGCTAATGTCTCTAAAGATCAAGAATATCCACAGTCTATTTTTAGATTGCTCCCAGTAAGCCAAAACTACCCTAATAAACACATCTTCTAATTCACCTGTAATATTTCATTTCATGGCCAGATTAAGAGATAAACTGGTCTGTACTGGAGGCTGTGGAAGCTGCAGCAGTGACTCAGGAGAAGGCAGAGTGACCCAAACACGACTGTAAAAAGGCTTTGCAAGCTCCCTGTGGGACTGGCTTTCACCCCCTACTTGCACTGTGGGGTCAAGCCTGTCAACCCACAGACCCCACAGTGCTTTAAGTCACACAGCACCAGTACAAGACTGGGAAGAGAGCAGGTCCAGCATCCTCCCAGATAACATGCTTTAACCCTTTCACCTGCCTTTTCCCACAGCAGTACCTGTAACAAAGCACAGCAGTTGCTATGGAGCAAGGAGAGCTATTAGCTCCTCTGTACTAATATAATATAATTAGTGCTATAATTTCCACTGCGCATTATTTTATCCCTTATCCTGGAATGCTTTATGGATTTATACCTTTACTCAGAAGGCTGTCCATCTCATGAAGCTGAACTGATACCATGGACTAGAAATCCATGGCTTTGGAGAGCTTACAAGTCTTCCAGACTATGTTTCCCAGTCCTCAGGGCTCCCACAGCAGAAAGGAAAGGAGGTGGTCACCAATGGCCACAAAAACTTTTCCAGCAATATCTAAATGTTCTGGCCTAAATGCAAGGCCAACCCCACATTTAACACCACAGAACCAGCAGCTCCTGCCCACAAATCCCCTATCCAGCTCCCACGCTCCCCAAATGCTAATGGGTCCTACACAGAAGAATAAAGAAAATGCAATCACCCACATTGGAATTAGAAAAGATTGCCTGTGCATCCCACAAAAAGTCCAAGGACTTTCAATTTATCAAAGCTGCCAGGACAGAGCTCAAGGATCCTCCTGTGCTCTGACACCACTCCCATTCCTGGTTGCCTCTTTCAAACACCATTTCAGGGGCAATCCTCCACCTGTGTTTTTGGCTGCAGGTCAACTACGAACGATGCTTTTTTGACACCATCTCCCTCACCCTCTGTGGGTGTGTAACCCTCATCAAAGCTCCTGGAAAGGTGCAAGGAAGAGTTTTGCAACCTCTGGTTTATAAGCATATAAGACATGAAAGATTTTAGTTTTGCATACAGCAACCTGCAACTCTCTGTTCTTTCTCCCCATAACCTCCCACAAACACCAGCCAAAATGAATTAAATGCCACACAGGCATAAACAAAATTATAATGCCGGTAATTTTGGAGTTTTGGGCTTAGATCTTTCCTCTGTTTTTACATCATTCATGCTAATGCAGCATGGAAAGGAAAAGCAGCTTGTTAGTTTTTGCTCTCTCTTCCAGCTCAATTGCCGAGGCTACCCAGCACACTTGTACTCTTATTTGCTCTCCTTTCTACCATATCCCAAGCTGTGAAATTAATATGCATAGAGGACATAAACCTCTAGCTCAGGAATAAAAAGTGACCTTAATATGCTCCTGCTTAATCCTTCTCGGGCTCAGCGTACCATCGCTTTGGGAGGACAACCCAGCATGAAACCAAGGTGCCACCTCGCCCTTCAGTGAGAGCATCCTCTGCACATGCACACTGGGTGACTCCTTGCAGAAAATCCCTCGCTGGGAGAGAGCAGCACAGCAGCAGGAGCAGAGCTACCATGCAGGCCAGAAGCAGCACACTGCATCCACACTGGGACCACTAGCAGCTGGGAAGCACTGATCTGATGTGCAGATAACCACTTTAGCCCACTGATTCTCAGGGAAAAGCTGCAGGATTTGGCTCAAAGGGCCAGCTTGTAATGATGAGGGGCATGTGAGAAACCGCTTTTGCTTCTCAACCCACCTACACAGCAGCAGTGGGCACTTCGCACAGCAGCATCCACACAGGCAGGGCCCCACGACACTGTGAAGCTGCAAGGAAAAGCTCCATCCAAAGCACTTAAAATAAGAGAGAGATTGAATTTATAATGCTCCCTCCCCCATGCTCCCCTCCCTGCTTCCCCAGGTCAGGCCTGAAGGCTTTGCCTAGCCTGTGGTTTCAGCTGTTCAGTTTCAAAACTCTGAGGTCAAAGACAACAACAACAACTGAAGATTTCTGCCGAATTTAACTTCTCAGGCATGAGAAAGTGCCACACTGAGCCCTAAAATGTGCACAATCAGATGATGCCATGGGTGGCAGCATGGCTCCCTGCTCTATGAGAACAACTTGAACAAAAGTATTTCCTGCATCCCAGTCTGGAGAGAAGCACAAGCACACACCTTTCTCTAAAGACACAAACACTCCCTCCCCAGAAACACCACCAAATTTTGATAACAGATCACCACCACCTCTCTCCGGGGGTTAAAGCCTACACATGTGGAACCAGTTACACAATTATTCTGGGTTTTCAGGAAAAGGAGAATTGATGTTCAAACACATGGAGTGGCAACAGAGAGACCTAAAGTCTTGCCCATGCAAGCACCGAGGGATCATGCCAGAGGAACAAGTGCTTGCACTAACTGCAAAGTGATGACTATATTTCTACAGATTCCTCAGCTGCTGCTTTGAGCTCTTTCACTGAAGTGTTTTGACAGCACACCAGATAAAAAAAGGCAAAAAAGAAGTAACTCTGAAGTGTATATGAAAATACACACATAAAAATATACAAATCATTTTCTTTTGCCACTGTAACAGCATCACATTAAATGTCATCAAAACAGTAAATTCCAGAGTAATTCAGTTGTGCACATGTTATTAGTTCTTAAATTAATACATGCATGAGTGTAACACACACATTCCCCTCACAATCTTTTCAACAGTTGTCACAGATCTGGAGCACATCAAAAGCAGAGTCCAAAGGTGCTGGACTTACTCGCTTGTTTCTAACACTGAGGTTAAGACTAAACCACACCAGTCTCATAAAAGAAGACACCAATGGAAGGGCGTGACAACACAGCCATCTCCAGAAAGCCATGTTTTCTACCATGAATATTCCAAGCCCAGTTTGCAAAACAGGTTAATTTTGCATGCAAATGGACAGTTACACATCTAACTGACCATTTGTGCATGCAATTACACGCACAATTACCTAATTGCATAATTGTGTGGGCCTAATTTTGAAACTGGGTCTTACATTTTCTGTTGAACACAAATGCTCTATTTAATAAATAGATATTGAGTAGTTTTGAAGCCCAGTCATCCAGACCTACTGACTCTAAACCAAATATTGAAAAAACATGCTGAAATGTGTATTTACCCAAAAAAGGGCAACATGTAACCCTGGCATAATGCAGTACATGGCCTTCAAACTGATCCACAAGTTTCCCTGCTAAAACTCCTAGTCCTTTAAATTGCAACTGAAAGCCAAATATCTGTGCAAACATGCCAGGTATCTTCATCAGAAGCACCAGAAAGTTCCTTACTGTAATTCTTTCAGTGAAAGACTTCTGGGGCTTTCTTGCTACTCAGGATGTATTTCTAGGGAGGAAAATCAAAGTAAAAGCACATTAAAGGAAACCTATTCTTAGCAAGCTGGTCAGCAGCTCATGAGTACAGTTTCATCAGACAAATCCTGAAGATAACACAAAATCCAGCTTTGAATTATGAGATGAGGCAGGGGTTTTTGCACACGATCCAAGCGGTTGGTGTCCCAGGCCTTCGCATTGCTGACCTCTAGGGAGAGGTTTCTATCTAAATTTAATCACCCTCAACTATTTTCAGCCAATCGTAAGGAGTATTTTTCTTTTATGGAATAATCCTAAATACCGTCAATTTTCCTGAGCATGTCAACCACAAGTCTCTATTTTACATGTCAAGCAAAAGCTCTTTAAGATTAGCTGTCAGAGCCTGCGAGTTTTGGCCAAATATCAATTTTCTGTGTGGATGATGCATTAAATTTAAGATGTTTGTTGCTACTGGGGGCAAAGCAATATAGCAATTACCAAGCTATTTCTGACTTACAAATCCATAAGTAATCATATTGCTAGAAACCCAAACTTGGTGGGAAAGAAATTAAGTAGAGTGTTAAAAACAAAGACTACCACTGAGGGAGTCACTGCCACCTCCATCAGGACGCGTGTCAGTGGAAAGACCTGGTATCACAGTCCCTGAGCCACAGACGCTTGCAGAGAGATCCAGGGAAAAGCAACTCCAATTCCCTCAGAGACTCAGGGAAAAACAACTCCAATTCCCTCAGGCCTGTATTTCATCCACCACAACTATACATAGACCACAGAGGATGTGAGGTGGCCTTTGCTCCTCTCTGCCCTTCCCTGATACTTTGGAGCCTGCCACTGATGGTTTTCTTTATCACATCTCCACGTGACACTAAAGTCCTGTGTTGCGTGGCACCCAGATATACCCTGTTAATGTTACTAAGTCAGGCTTGTGTGATCCAAGAAATTATGTTGTTGTAGCACCTCATACTAATGACTCCCAAGGAAAGCTTTCTTTTACCTGCCAGAATAAACCTCAGACTGTGCCACCAAATAAACAGGCCATTTATTCCACATACTCCTAGAAAAACAGGCATGCTGCAGTTCATACCAGTTCTCAGAGAATTTAATCAACTGCTGGTTTAAGGAACACACATAAGATGAGCTTTGGTGATCTTGTGCAAGAGTCAGCTGGGATCCCAAGAAAACCCTGGCACTTCGGCTCACATCAGCACTACCCAAATCAAGGAGCAGCAACCCAGGTAGCAGTGCATCCCTCCTCCCTGCTGGCATTGCTCCAGTGCTCATCCTCCACCAGCCTGCAGCAGCACTGTCTCGTAAAATACTTAAACACCATCTGTGCCCAAGGGAAACACCAGTATCATTAAAGCTCAGGACATTACACTGGCCCCAGAAGGCAACAAACAAATCTAAACCTGACAGGGCTACCCAACACAAGGACCCAGTCATCAGTGAGCCAAAAAAGATGGACTCCCAAACACTGATGTCAGGAATGTACCAGGAGCTAGTGTCATTCTGTCACATCACTGAAAAAAAACCAGTCAGACTAGATCCAAAAAAACCAAAAGGAAACAAGTGTCACAGCAATTCTCACATAGCCTGGAACAACTTGGACATTTCTAACGCAGGAAAAGCCCAAAGTACAGAGTGTTAGAGCAGAAGGTTTACGCCCACAAGGACAGATCCATCTGGGACAGACAGGATCTACAGAAATCACACACTCTGTAGCCTTTATTTGGAGAAAGCCACTATTTGCAATGTTTTGTCTCATTTCCATGGGCCTTCAGCAAGAGTGGGATTATTCAAACTAACAGCAACAGTCTGGCAAGATTGTTTTCCAGTATCAAAGGACACCTACCCAGTAATTGCTGTACTGTAGCAGGAGGCATAGCCCACATATTTTAATGCCTTAACCACGTGTCATGGCAGCAGTTGGACCAAAGCTATTAAGTCTTAATGAACCCATGTTTCCATCTCCAATTCCACCAGCAATATTGCAAAACCATAATTCAACCAGCCCCTGCGTAAAATATTACAAAGGATTTTAAAAACATGGCTTATAAAAACAATCATTGGAATTTTTCCCCCATTTCTAAAGCTACGTGAGTTTTGACTTTTCTCCACAGGCAGAGCAGCTAAAGATGTTTTTTTTTCTTCTTTTTGTGAAGACTGAGATTCTCACAAGCCAAGATTTTGGGATTAAAATTAGCACAAAGAAATTTGCAGCAAATAACACTGTGTGAATCTGTTTGCTAATCTTCCAAAAACAGAAGAAAAAAAAAAAAGGCAGCAATCTCCTTCTGCCCCCAATCTTTGGCTAGCACAAGGAAGTAAAAGCTTCTTAAATAATCTTTTATTAGCAATTTTATTAAAGGTTCAAGCTGACCACCAAAACCCTTGGGCAGCCAGAAACATTTAGCACAGACCTGATTTTGTTTCCTTTCTAAGAAGCTGGACCAAGCCAGGGAAAATGTGAAGCATCAGTACAGTTGTTGGCTGCTCCAGAAAGAACCCCCCACCTGTGCTGCAGGCACCACATTACTTACACAGCAGCTGCTTGTTATATCGTGATATAATGAAGTTTCACAGCGACACGTGAAGCAACACTAGAAACAAACCTAGCCCAGGACTTCAGTGTGTTATGCAGCACAAGAGCGACATAAATGCTGTACAAGTTATCACCACTATTTATAGGCTCTAATAATTCCACATTTTTCTAATATGATCTTCCCAATACACAGTGCAGCCCCGGGTGACACCAGGGCTGCATAGCTGTGTGAGCTGGCAGCAGTTTAAAACATGCATGATTTTAAGAGCAGTTAGAAAATCCAGGAGACAAAGAAATACTCTGTGCTGAGAAATCCAGGGAGAAACTCAGTGCTGGCACAGAAGTCCTCCTGTGGCTAAAGGAACAAAGGAACAGAGAAGAGTGGCAATGACTTCTTATTTGTTTTGAAACTTTTCATTTTCTCTTAATGGAATATTAATTCCCTTGTTCCCATGAGCTAAGCTGGCTCTGGGAGGAACAACTCCCACCTTCCACCACTGAAGCCCCCTGCAGAATGGGGTCCCCACACACTTCACCGGGTCTGAGTCAGCTCATGGAAGAAGTGAAATAGCAGAGATCAAACCTCAATTTTCTAAAAAAAATTAGCTGCACACCATTCTGTTTGCATATCAGTTTCTCCCGTTCACAATGCACTAATTCAGGCAGCAGCCACTGCGGTACATAAGGATTGCTTTCAAATCAAACAGCTACATGCATTATTTTTGCCTCCGTCCTACACAATTCCATGGCTTTTTCCATACGCTCCAATGCGTATGTCCTCTGAGCATTATTAATAGCTACTGAAGAATATTATCTGCCTACCAATCACTTCAGCTTCCTACTTAATGGCAAGTACATTTTTAGAGCATCAAATATATCAACAGGGACAATGGTTGCTAAATTTGAAGTCAACAACAACTGGAAAACGTTAGCTACTTCATTGGTATTTTTACATGCTTGCAGAAATATCTCTTGAAATAAATGAGCTTTTTTTTACCCTTTCAAAGAGATAATAAAATAATACTGAATTCTAAATACTGTCACATATCCTCAGCAAACAGCAATTTAAATTTAGATAAATACATTTTTACTGCTGAAGATAATGAGCAAAAATAACTACAATTCAACTTTGCATAGTGGATTGGATGAAAAAAAGACCACCTTAAAATGACAGCCGATGAACATTCACCAGAATACGGACAGTCTTGGAAAAGGGGTTAAAGCAAAATAATTCTTAGGAACAAATGCTTATCGTTGTATCTGGCTGCGACATTAACCTTAAAAGACTACTAAAATATTCCATTAGCATACTAACCACGGTACATAAACTTTTATGCTTAAAATGTTCAATATTTCAACGTAATTTCAATTAATGGAAATTGAACATTAGGATATGTATCAAGTTAAGTGTAATGGTTTTTCTTCCTGTGCGTGCACCAAAGCAGCTCCAACACGCCTGTACCAGCTCCCGCCACGGGAGCCACATCCACAGGAGAAGGTCCTCAGCAGCTTGCAGGGCTTCAAACGAGCAAAACGCCACCACAAATCTCTTCCCTGCAGGTTCAGCTCTGCACACCAAGGTTATTTAATCACATGCTGAAAGGCAAAGCATGCAAGCACATCTGCAGTATCTGCTCAGGGACCTCAGCAAGCAGCAGCAACCAAGAGGTGCCTGCCCCATAGGAGAGGCTTTCTTGGGAAAACAGGAGACAAAGGGACAGAAGCACCATTTGGAGCTACTCAGTGGAGAAGAAAGAGCCAAGCCACAGCTAAAGTCAGTAAGACAGGGATAGGTTCCAGAGCTTTATCCAGTGTATTGTCACCAACCCGGGACACAAGAGTGTCCTGCTCTCGCAGCAATGATACAGCCAAGGCTGCATCACTGTTTCACAGTTTCAGGCTTTTCCAACTTTTACGTAAACTTCTCCAATTTTGCTCAGAAGGGGTTTTTGGTTTTTCTTCTAACAGCATGCAAGCTTTTTTCTTCAACCTCCCTCTGGCACAATCCATTTCCTACATGAATCACAATCAGGAGGGGTGAGTAAAAGAGAGAGGTCAGGTATCACAATTCTTAATAGACATTTATTAGGCAGTTTAGTCAAGCAGCTGTGGGCAAAGGGTCACATAATGCCTTGCAGTACCACAGTAGTGTCTCCACATAAATTTAAAGCCCGTCAGCAGCATGTCCCACAGCCCAATTTCCTCCTCAGTTCCTCTGGGAACACGGCCTAGGAGGGAGACCCGCCTGCCATGGAGCAGCTCAGACCCTGGTACCACAGCTGGCACTGCTCTGAGCTCAGGCTGGTCCCCAATGGGATTTTGGAAGATTTCTGCACGCTCTGTATTTCTGTAAGCTCAACAGCAGCTGGTGATGAGACACAGGAGCATGTTACCACGTGACAAGAGCCCACGTTGCACTGCTGACTTATTAGGAGATTAAGAAAGATCAAGTTATAAATGCCCATTCAGTTATTGTACGTGTAGCTGCACAGCCATCAGGAGAGAAAGGAACTGAACATAAAATGAGTATAATCTTAGAAGTCACTAAAAAGGACTTTACAGGAACACTATACAATGACTGATCATTTTTTTATAGTTCAAAAAGAACTGTATCCACTAAAAGTTTGAGGCTTACTTTGCCATTTATTTACTTGATTTTCCCACCTCCTCCTTTGTCAAGAGCAAGAATTTATAGGCTTCAGGCATGGAAACAAAAAGCAGTTACCACCAGAAAATAAAAATATTTTTTGATACTCTTTGCAGTATGAATTTATATTCCTCAGATATATACTTATATTCTTGGTATTCAGCACAAGCTTATGGTATGACCAGTATGTGCTCTTGCAGTTTGAATTATTGACTTTCCTGCCCAAACATCAGCGAACATCAGACCCTCACGAATCACTGATGCACAAGCAAATATTCCTCTGCCCTGGACTTTGCACACCCTTTATGCAAAGCGGGAAGAAGGACAAGTTTCCCTGGCAGGTTGGGAAAAAAAAAGAAAATAAGGAGATATATATAGCAGCAGCTGTTCAAAGACTTCAGGAGGCTTGGCATGTGCCCATATGCCCAGCAGAGGTAGCGGACAGTAGAAATGAGACCATTTATCACGTGGACACACAGCTCATCACAAGGGAACTGCCACCGAGCACAGCTTAAACTGCTCCTCCAAAGCAAGAAGTCGCTAAACAAACATTAACTAAAGTTGCTGAAATGATGAATCTTTCTGGCAGTTTACAGTACTCTCATGGGATAATTCAGCTTTGGCAACGTGGGAACACATAAAATCCACCAGCAGCCTGCACTTGTTTGCAAATGCGAAACCTTTAAGTCGGTGAAAATCAGAGCCCATTGCACACCCCGAGGACTTGTCAGCACACAAGTGATTCACGGGAAACAGCCCAGCTGCACTCACCTCATCCTGCCTTCGCTCCTGCTACAGTAAAAACCAAATCCCAGGAACAAGTCCCCTCTCCTTTCCCAGCAAAATTGCCTCAGTGCACCGAGAGTGTATAGAGTCCATAAGGGCAGACCTGGCTTAGCTGTTTCCACTGAGCTGCCATCACTTGCCAGTGGTTTTAACAGCATAAATGCCTGGTTGCACAGCACTAAAGCCCAACTGCACAGGCAGGACACGAAGTTCAGAAGCTTCCAGGGAACCATCCTATCTCCCCACACCAACCACCATGTACTGGCTCACCCTTACTGTCCTAAGGAAATCAGGAGAGGAGTTGTCATGCAAAAACAGAAAAAAGAAATGAAACCTATGGGCTACATCATCTTTTTGAGCAAGTATACGTATTGCAGAAGGACCACCTGATGTGAGCCCATGGTGCTGAGTAACCATGTATCTTCTATTTTCTTTCCTAGCTTGTCACAACAATTCTTACACTATTAGGACCAAGCACTTTATGCCCAGTTTGAACTCATTCACCTTCAGTACCCAGTCATCAGTCTGGTACAGACTTACTGGTTATCTTAACAAGTCCTCCAGAATAAGTTGCCTGAGCTCCTTTCGTTGCTCACATTAAGCACTTCAGTGTTTGGGTCACTCTGCCAGCGCGCTCTTACACCTCCCCTGTCACGCACGCAGGGGCGCAGGAGGTGGGGACAGGACTCCAGGGATGGCCGATTCCCCACTAGCCACCTGAAAAGCTGCTCCTCGGCCTGAGAAAGGGGTGTGGAGGAGAGCTGAGCAGGAGGGCCAGAGCCTGGGAAATCACAGCCCCAACTCCGGGCTGTTCGTCCTGCTGTCGGGAGCTCCTGGGGGCTGCTGCCACCTAGAGATGCTCCCAGAGCCAGGCTGCGGGCTGCCCACCCCGCACGCCCCATGACCACTGCCCAGCAAATGCTCAGCACCCACCCCAGCAGCTCCCCAGCTCTGGCCAGGGACTCACAGAAAGGTGTTTCTCCGAAAAGCCTTTGGAAGATGTGTGCGCTCTGGATGACAGGCTGTGCTTCCAGATATGCTGCGAGTCAACTTGCTGTGGCTTGCCTAAATTTAACTAAAGAACAAAACAGAAAAAACCCAACTAAACTAAAATCCCCTGAAAACTAAATAAAACATTGAATTCAATTAAGGCATGTGGCTAATGCCCCGTTAGAAAACTGAGGGCACATTTCAGAACAGCTTGGCATTAAGGTCAGGAGTGCACTGGCACTTGGGACTCAGCCTGGAGCACCCACAGGGTGCTGGGCCCTTTGCTGCCATGGACCCAATGTGACTTTCTCTGCTACCCATCCCACTTCACTACGTGCAGGCTCAGAAGAAAAGCTTCTCCCTTCGTGAGCTGCTACTGCCAAGTCTCATTTGCTTTACTCATAAGGCATGTATTTCAGGTCCTTATTATTACTGTTTTCATGTTAATTACAAGCACAGCTCCTAGTGCCAAATTCCATACACATAAACATCAATTACCATCTCTTTTTTTAAAAACAAAGTCACAACTCAGTCACTGGGGCACTCAGCAGTGCCGGTCTCGGCAGGGCAGGTGCAGGCACAGAGCCTGCATGGTGCAATCCCGTGCTGGAGCTGCCCCAGGATCCCAGGGGATGCCCCCAAGAGCAGGGCCAGAAACAGTCTCCTCTGCCCTACAGCAGCGCTGCCTCGCAGTGCCCTCAGGGGACACACAGGGACAGCAGCAGGCTGCCCTGCCTACCATGCAGAGATGTCCCCGCAGACCCCCACACCAGCCCTGAAGGGCTGCAGGGCACTGGAGGGACTCTCAAGAGGCTTGCTGACCCCACAACAGCACCCACTCCCCTTTGGTAAAAAGGCCCAGACGGGACGACCCCCATGCAGGGGCCAGGCCGTCTGATGGCTGTTGCAGGCTGAAACTCCCAGTCAATATTTATCGTGCTTTTGCAAAGGCACTCAGAGCTCAGCCTAATTTTAACCATCAAATAGACATCGTGGCGAAATAAACGGGAGAGGTGCCAAGGAGGGCTGTTGCAAAGGAGAGGAGCTGCATCTCTCTGAAGGCATGTGGCATGTCCCATCCGACATGGCCCAGAGAGCAGTAAAGGCATGAAATTAAAGCCTGCCCATACATCAGCCTGAACGCACTTCTCACTGGGAAATAAAAAAAAAAACCTGCAAAAATATTTGACGTACAGTTATTCTCAGAGCAGCTGAATACTTCAAACAGGACTAAGTTAATTTGGCTGTAATTATTTAACAACTCACCAACCCCACATATCAGAAAATGGAGTTAATTTATCAGCTATTTTCAAGCAGAACAAAGACTCGCCAGCTTCCAGGTAACAGCCCAAGCTGTTTGGCTCACGTGACCCCGACTGAGCTGTGCAATGCAAACATTATATGCCCAAGCACGGAGACAGAAGAAATCAGAAAACCCCAATGTATTTACATATTTACAGCTTAACAAACACACACAGGATAATGAAATCAAAAGTTTGGCCAACAGCTAGCTTGCATGAGCTCAGGCATCACCATCTCTCTCGATGCACTGAAAATGAGGGCGGCAGCCAGAGCCCCATCCTAATGCCCCCAAAAGCCAAGAGAGGCCAAATTCTGGGGGGTCCTAAATACTTGCAAATCATGTCTCCCTGTCCAGCCTGCCTTCCTATTTCCGCAAGCACCAAGTAGCAAGACTCAATCATTACTACCACAGCAGTGCCCAAACCCCTTCAAATACGAAATGTCACTCCAACCCTGCTATTTTAATAAACGGATTTTCTGTTTTGCACAGAGGCTTTTCAGCAGCACAGATCCAGGAGGCTTCCCCAGAGACGACAGGAAGGCAGGCGAGCAACCCTGGACTGATGCTTTTCATTTTCACTGGGGTATAAATCCAGCAATGGAGTGTCTTTGTGATCGTCCACGCCAACAGCCCGGTCCGAGCAGTGGGAAGGATTGCTGGAAAGCACAGGAGCATCCCAGTGGGGATAGCTGCTGCCCAAAACCGGGGCAGGCTACGGGAAAAGTGTGAGACAGAGAAGTATCAAGTGAGGCGAACAGTCAGACTGCGTGTAAACAGGGAGGCAAGCAAAAAGGTACAGCGAAGCAGCGCCTGTGAAACGAGGAGTGCCATTCTTCTTCAGCGGGGATTTACCGATTCAAACCGCAGGAAGAGAACACATAAGAGAAAGCAGCAGCCCAGCATTTCACCCCTCCCGATTTCGAGAGTTAGGAAACAATCACACAGCGAAAAAGTAAACTGTGCCCCAAGATCAAAAACCGCCTCCAAAGCCCAATCAGGCAGGCAAAGCCAGGACACGCTCCTTTTGCTTCTCACCAAACGTATCCTTCCTTCTCTCTGTTACATAAAGCCCCAAAATATAAACTAAATTGTGAGAACGCGGAGCTGTTGCACCAATACCGCCCAAACAGCATAAATTTTGCATAACCGGGGAGGGGAAAAAAAAATAAAAGCAAAGTTACAAAGACTGAAGAAATTTCCTTTTAATGTTTTATTCACAGCAAAGGGGCGATGCAGCGGGGGGCGATCCCCGTGCCCTCCCCTGGCGACTGAACCGGCACAGCTCGTACTACGGCGGCGGAAAGCGCTGCTCGGATGCCAACGGGAAAACAAAATTCAAGCCAACGCTGCAAGTTTTCCTCCAGAAAGTTAAAAATTCCGGGCAGACCCTGGCGGATGAAAAAGCGCCTTTTCCAGCATTAACTTCCAAGCCGCCTGCTCGCCCTCCCCCGTGCGCAAACACCTCGGCGCGGTGTTTACGCTGCGAGGTTGGGACACGCCGTGCACACGAACGCACAGGTGTACGGGGGACCAACGCCGCCTCGTCCGCCCGGCGCGCCGCGATGCGAAGTTCGGGAGCGCAGCCCCGTCGGGGCGGCAGCGGCACCTGCGGGGACACGCACGGCGCCCGGCCGGGGCCCCGGCGGCAAGGGCGGCCCCGGGGCCGGGCGGGGACAGCGAGCGGGGACACGGAGAGCTGCTACGCGGGCGATCCCCGACCGCCGGCTCCGCTCCGCTTCCCGCGGGGGATTGTCGCCCTCTGGCCGCCGCCGCTCCGCGGGACCCGCACGAACTCCCGCACCCCGCGCTGGGCACCGGGACACAGAGAAGTTGTCGGGAAGGCGCCGCTCCGCCGGCCGTGCCGCACCGCTCCGGCCGCTCCCGGCGGACCCGGCCGCTCACCCACCTGCCTGCGCCGCCGCGGCGGCCCGCGGGGCCCCAGCCGCCGCCGCCAGCACGCAGCAGCTCCACCACAGCAGCCCCCCGGCCACCGCCGGCATCGCGCCGCCGCCGCCGCTGCCTCAGCGCTGCCGCTGCCTCGCCGCCGCCATCCCCCGCGCAGCCTCCGCGCTGCCGCCGCCGGCTCCCAAAAGTTGCCGCCGCCGAGCCGCCGCCCCCAGCGCCGCCCCTCCGCGGGCGCGCCGCGGCGCCGACGGGGCGGCCGCGCCGCTGCCGGGCCGCTGCGCCGCCAGCACGCGCGGAGCGGAGCGGCGGGAGCGCGACGAGGAAGAGGAGGAGGAAGGAGCGAGGGGGGTGAGGGAGGAGGAGCGGCGGGACGGAGCGAGGGGGCGGGCGGGGGCCGGCGCCGCGCGGGACCGCCCCGCGCCCCCCCCCTTCCCACACGAACGCTCCGCACCTGCGGAGCCGCGCGCGCTTGCCTGCGCGAGCCGTTCCCGCGCTTTCTCCCTGCCCCGCCCAGCCTGAGGGGCAGGTGCGCGCCCCGGGCACCCCCGGCGTGAGGGGGGGCTGCGGAAACACCGGCGGGAGCGGGTCCCCGAGGGAACTTTGCCGTCCCGTTAGGCGGCACCGGGAGCGACCCTGCTCCGGGGGGCACAGGGACACCTCCCGACACAGCCCCTCGAAATAGCGGCGGCCCCCGAGCGGGCTGAGCCCGTCCCAGCGGCGGCCGCAGCTGAAGTGCGAAGAGCATCGTGCGCAGCGCGAAGCGCGCCCAGCTCCGCTGTGGGACCTCCCCCCCCACACCTGATTCGGACAAGGACGTGGCATATCGTCCTCCTCCCTGGGTTCTGCCCCGAAGAACCCACCTCCGTGAATGCGCACAGCCCCACATGCAAAGACGAGAGCACCCCGCCTGCGCTCTCAGCGCCGAGGTGAGTATAGGGCTTCCCAGTGCTCAGCCGAGGCAGTTGGGAAGCTTTAGGGTGGAAGGGCTGGAAAGGAGGGAGAGAAGTTTTAAGGGCAACAGGGCAGGTTGATGGCACCTTGGAGATCATTCTTCAATGTGGTGGTGGGTGGACTTGGCGCTGAAGTAGCTGATGAGAGCCATGTTTTCCAGCCTGCCTACAGCTCTGTGAGGCACAGAGGTGCGATGGCATCTCCCACCAATGCACCCCCCATCTTGATGTCCCCTGCCAGGTTGGTGGCACCTCCTAGATGCTCTCAGGTGGGGACAGCTGCAGTGCCAGGGTCCTGCAAGCATCAGCCCTGCATCCCCCTGACTACCACCCACCCAAGCACAAGGGTGAAATGCTGACACACGTGTCCTCCCTAGTGGATACAGGGGACTGGCATCTTATCAAGACTTGTCTTGGCAAGACAGCGACTGAAAATCTCAACATCTCATCACAAGTGTGAGACAGCAGCTGCCATTTATCACTCTTGATGAGTTGATTGGCATTCTCAGTTGTAACTGAACTCTGCAAGTGCACAAGAGAAGAGCACCTTCAATTCTTCGCTTCATGTCCCCAAAATGCGTGCCCTAGGTTTTGAAGCCTGCTCACCCCAATCAAGCCCTTCTGGATCTCATCAACATGAAGGAACTCTCCTTTCGCCTTTCCAGCTGTTCTGTGCAATACTTCTTGGGAGTGACTTCCTAGTGATGCTAACAGGTTTCCCTGGCGCCCCCAAGCAGATTAAGTGGAAGAACGCAGCAGCAAGTGCCTTCCCTCTAACCAGCTCCAATGGAATGGTTTTCCCATAGGAATTTACCTCAGAAGAATAACCCTAGTCCCTCCAGCCAAACTGCCTCCTTTCCAGAGAAGCCAGAGGCTTGCATGCCTTTAAAAAAAAAAAAAATCCCCAAATCAAGATAGTGTTTCAAGTCGGATTATGTCTCTTTCTCCAAAGAGCTGAAAGTTTAGCCGGAACTAATTAGCCAGGCTCTGCAGAAAGGAGGCTGTAAAGAAGGAGGTTTCATTGCCCTCAGTGCTGCATCCCACTGCCGACATCAGCAGTGGCAATGGGGCAGTTCACTGGCAGGCAGAGGCAGGTGGAAGAAAAGGCAGTCAGGAAGCAGAGCCCTGATATTCAGGGTCTTCAGCCTCTTCCTTAGGGTTTTCCCTGAGAAAATCACCTGGGTGAGGCCAACAGGAGAGGCTGGGAGCCAGCCCATGCCCTTGCTGAGCAGATTAGCAGCAGTGCTGATTGTCCCTCCTTGCCAGCCCCAGGAAAGAAGCCTGATCCCTGCCTGGCGCAGAAATGGATCCAATGGGAGGTTGTGAGACAAAACTCGCTCAAATATTGAACTAGAAAAATTTTGCTCGATCTGCCTCTCAGTAAACAGTGACTAATTGCTCTGGCTGGAGCTGCTGCACCTTCTAGATTGGAAGGTGCAGATGGAGCAACGATAGTGAAGGCTCCTTACCTGACGCCGGCTGTACATTAATCACAAATGTTTGCTATGCAAATCTTGTCATACAAAGCAATAATTGCTGTTCCCATACTGACCTCATGTTTATTTATTACATGAGCTCTTTATTTGAACCTTGTCTGGTCTCTCTTCCTGTATAAGCGTATTAGCGTGTGGCTTCTAAAGGCACCCAGCTGAGAAATTGTAGATTTATTTGCAGCATGGAGGGATGGCACACGACACGCCGACTGCAATGCAGAGCCGAGAGGCTCCGCTCTTACACTGGTGGCTCTTCATGCAAAATATTCTCACCCCGAGGTCTTTTGCTGGGATGAAGGACACTTTGTAACAGCACAGGGCCGTGACTCCGGGTTTGCTTTGACGCTGCAGTATTAACTGATGGTTAATGGAGACTGTCAGCCCGAGGAGCTGCGCAATAAAACTCTGCTTGGTCCTCTTTAGGGCCCGCTCAGTAAAAGTAAAATTTTACACAGTGCTTCGTCCTTGGCTTTGTCACCTTTGCCTACCTCCAGAATGATGAGTTGCAAATATTTAACTGTGCCACCAAGTAAGTTGCAAGTGTGTTGCTGAATGTGGTGGTGTTTGGGTAGCTGGAGTGATGGGTGTCTTTAAGCACCAAATATTCTCTTGCTAGAGGAGTTTTCTCCATGTGATTTAATGTTGGGCAACACTGGCATCCGGTGGGCAGAGGGTTTCCTCCTTAACAGCTTGCAGCAGCTCACTCCCTTGATTTTGTCCTATAACTTCTCGAGATGATCATTAGATGCAATTTCTAAATGAATGTGGGTTTTGTTTTCCCCCTTCCTTCAGTTCAGCTGCACAGCAGGCAGAGCAATGTATTACCTTTTCACAGTTTTCTTTTAAACACACTCTGCTATACAGTCTAGGGTCTTCTGAAGTCAGCTGCCCCTCCACGCCGCTCAGTTTTGTTGTGCAGGGACTCTGCCTGCCTTACACTGCAGGCAAGTCTCTGTTCCTCCCTTGAGGGTGACAGGAGGGGTCCCAATGATTCTTGCTTCAAACCAAACCTTCCTGTCCAGCCTCTGTGGGCCCCCTCCATGTCCACAAACATTATTGGTGCTCTTTTACTGGGGGAAACTGTAGAGAAGCCCCCAGAGCCTGAATGAAATCAAATCCCTCTTATACCACTCAGCCCTTCCTGCCTCTCTTGCTGCTCTTTCTTCTGCTCTCACCTCTGCTTTCAGCTCTTCCCAATGTAGCATCATTTTCTGATGCAATTAACACTTCTCATCATTTCCAAATCATTAATAAAGCCAGTAATTAACAGCAGGCCTGACAATGAACCCAGCAATGCCACACCGTGTACTTTCTCCTACCTGAATTGCCCCTCTCCCGCATCACCCCTTCCTTAGGATCTCAGCTGGCTTTCCATCCATCTGACAACTTGCATTTGAAATATTCCCGGTCAATTTGAAATATTCCTTCCCCCCCCCCAGTATTTCTCTTTTATGGTGCAGCTGTAGCTTTTGCTAATTGTTCATGAAATTACTTTTCTTTTTTTTTTTTTTCTAAAGCAATATTTTTCTTGAGAAGTTGAATTTAAAAGGGACCATAAATGACTAATAGTAATTAATAAAAATGAAGAAATAATTGGGCAATGTCTTTAAATGTATATGCCTGGAGTCAAACTCCTAAATCCCTGTTTCTGTTAGATCAGCTTGGGGTTTTTATTCTCCCCTGAAGGAGCAGCAGTGCCTAAGACTGTCAGGGAATACTCCAAGTGATGGAATAACCCTCCGACAACCCCAGAAAGCTGAGGGCTGGGAGAATGTGGTGGACCATGCCGGCAGCACATATCTTACTGTTGCCCTCCTCCCTTGCTGACAGGACTGGCTGTGCCAGGGGCTTTGAGGGGCTTTGGGGACCTGCTGGACAACTTGATCCTCTTGAAAAACAGTGCCTTTAACCCGTGGAGAGCCCTGCCACTTCCACAAGACTGTTAGAAAAGGATTAGACATTTAAGGGCAAGACAGTTATATTAAAAAAAAAAAGCAGCAATAAAAGGCTTTTGTGGTTCAGAGCATAAATCAGCCTTTTACTGCTTCCCCTTGCAGGGAGCACAGCCGCAAGTGGCTAACTCAGGGATTTTTATATCTAGTAGTGAAATATCTGGGGGACAGCAGTGCCAGGGAGTGGGCACAGGACCGTGTGCCTGAGTCAGCACTGCCCAGCCAAGGATGCTGCAGCATCCTGGTGGCTTTGGCGGGGAGGCTGAGTCTGATGGCATGGGGTCAGGGATATGATCCTGTCATGCAAAGCAGGACTTGGAAGTGCACAGAGATGGTTTTGAGGGCCACTTCACCCCTGCTCCCCTCTCCTGATGGTAATTAACTGCTGGTGGTTTTCCTTTGCCAGTGTAGACTAGCAGAAACTCAGGTCCACCTCCCAAATCTAAACCCCAGCTCATTAAAAGGTCATGTTTTACAAGGCGGCACAGCCACCCTAACCAAATGAGTGCCTGGCTAATTGCCTTCAGTGTGAAATTAGGTTTGTGGTTTCTGTGGGATCAAGTGTGGCTCCCTCCTCTCCTCCCCAACCTCCTTGGTTGTGTTCCCAGTCGCTGATGAGCATTTGATGTGCAGAAAATACTGCACTCTGTGGCCAGAAACACACATTCCAAAACCCTGGCTTTGCTTACTCCCGGGATGGTGCAGAGGCAGGAGGGCTGGAGAAGCTGCAATGTAGCAGAGCAGAAAATGCCACATGGGGCTAAACCTCAGCAGGCAGTTTGAGAGCTGTCAGGCAGCGAAGGTTTGAATGCCCTACATGTAGGGCATTAGGTCAACACGTCACTTCGTTTCCACTGCTCCTTGCAACGTCAAGGGGGACAGAGCTGGCTATACTGGGACATGTATAACCAGCTCTGGGTGCCTCCCACTCGCTGGGCCAGAGAAGGATATATGCAGCACAGTAGTAAATTGTTTAGCTGAAAGCATGGGAGAACTTGTGCCTTGCACTGCAGCATCTTATGTCATTTAACAAAGCAAGCATGTGTCAGCTGTGGTGACAGAGATGCTCCCTGTCAGCCTGGCTGAACGAGAAGCCGTGGTCCATTAGGCAACACGTGTCAGAGTGCACGAAGCTGGAAGGAGGCATCTCTGCACAGAGTGGGCCAGCAAAGAGTTGCAGCCCTGAAACAAATACTTGGTGTGAGAGAAATATTCACTTGGGTATCCTCTTGTCTGCCAGCACAGCCTCACTCATACATGATGAGTAGCCAAAAGCCCATACAAGAAGAAAGCTTGTGCAAGAAGATGACTTCTCAACTGCAGACAGCTGAGACCCTTGGAAATTCCAACTTGCCCACCTCAAACTGATGTCAAGACAATTAGGGGGGTTTCTTTATAGGTGCAGGCTTTTCACTTCACACCTGGAGAAGCAGAACGATAAATACAGGCTCTATATGCGCACAGCCATGTGAGCAGCCCTTTGGAAGTACATGGCCTTTGCAGATAACTGTGTGAACATCTGTGGGGAGAAAGAGGCGTCCCCACATCCTCCATCTTCTGCAGAGATGCTCTGCTGCTTGGCTGAGATCCCCAGCTCCACTTTTTTAGAAGTGGGACCTACAATGGGAGCAGTGTGGAGCTCAGCTGTGTTTGCAGGACTTCAGAGATGATATCATAACCCCAGAGGCAGAGCAGAGTGGAGCTCCAGGCAGGCAGAGAGATGTGAGCTCAGCCATTCACCGGGACAGTTAATCCAGCATCAACACTGGGCCCATTGTGGGGTGGTGCAATGCACCAGTTTGTCTTTTTTTGTGTGTGGGGTTTTTTTCCAGAATTATTGTTTGAGGAGTAACAGAAATTCCCCTGGAGCACAAAGAAGAGTACTCTGGGAACCTGAAAGAAGCCAGCCAATTAGATAACAGAAAAAAAAATATCTTATAAAGACAAAATTTCAGCAGGAGCCAATACAACACAGGCTTCATAATTGTATTTTCTTCAACTAAAGACTGATCTCAAGAAAACATTTTATACCATACTTGGGTTTTAGTAGTGTTTATGTCTCATTCATAGCAAAAGGATTTAAATATACTCTCAGTTATTATAAGAGTCCTACAACAGGTCTATGTGGTCCACTCTGAATGGTATCATATTGTTTCTTTTTTTTTTTTTTTTTTGGTCCTCCTGTATATACGAAACTCCTTGGCAACCTGCTTTTCCAAGGGCCTCACTTACATTTCACAGAATCATAGAATAGTTTAGGTTGGATTTAAAGCTCCTTTCAAACCCCCTGCAATGAGCAAGGGGCACTTTCAACAAGACCAGATTGCGCTCAGAAGCCCATCCAACCTGACCCTGAATGTTTACAGGGCTGGGGCATCCACCACCTCTCTGGGAAATGTGTGCCAGTGCCTCACCACCCTCATTGAGCCCAGTAGAAGATGCAGTATTTTTCCCATCACTCACATGCAAATACAGGGGCGTTTTTGTTTTCTCCCCAACTCATATATGACATCCAAATACAGCATTCTCTTGCCTAGGCCTCTCTCACTCATCCTTCTTTCCCACCTCTCCCCTACCTTTTCCGTGATCCTGGTGGTGTGTCTCACATCTGAAGCCAAACTCCTCTCAGGTCAATGATTTCCTGCCATATTTCATGTCTTCTTTTTAAAAATAGAGGAACGTCCTCCCAAGTGGCATTGAGCAAAACGTGGTAAAGAATATATAGGGGTTATCCACTTGATACCAAGAGGATTTCCTGCTTCTTTCTTCTTGTCATCGTTGGATCATGCTTCAGTCTGGTGCTGACTTCTCAAGCCATACAATACAAGCACATCAACATACTGATAATATTTGCATTTGCTTATGGGTGACTCAGTTTTGCAAGATGACAGAAGGCAATACAAGCCGCGGTTCAGCATTATTTTGCTAAAGGCTGGAAATAATGGGGTTGGGGTATCTCCCACATGGTCAAAACACCCCACTCTTTACAACACGTTCAAGGTTACAACTGAAAAATTTTAAGGGGGACTAAAAGGTATCCACCCATTCTTCGAAGCACATTTGAAGCTCCCAGTCATAATTATTTACGAAGCAGTTTCTGAAGCCTTTTTTTGTAAGAAGTCTTCCTATGAAAAATTCATTTATACAGCACAAACTGTGTCTATAAATAATAGACATTCCAGCTCACCTGCCTCTTTACATTTCTATAGGCAATGCAAGCTCTGCTTATAACAAAATAGAGCAAATTAACACTGCTGCGTTATCAGCACACATCCCCGGTCTGGCACAATTTGCCGGATGGTCCCGTTTGCCTGATAATTCATTGTTTCTATAGCAATCCTGACAAGAAGAGTTTCCCATTGTGCTCAAGGAAAAGGGCACTCCCAGGACCACAGTAGCTTTATTAGCTCAAAATACCTTACAAATAGAGTCTGGTTATCAAAATTGATTTCCAAAAGTCACCGTTATTTCAAGCTTTGCCGTTAACGTGCCCAGGACAAGATGTTCGGTAGCTCACAGGGGACCAGCCCATTTGCTTACAAGCTCATACTGTGTTGATTTGTAGGAACTGCACCAGTCAGATCCTTCCAGGTCGTTGTTCCCATGTTAAATAGTTCTATTAATTCTAAATTTTCCATGTAGCTGTAGGAGTTGTGAAGCTGCCGAGGTGAGTGGAAGCACTCAGTACCTTAGCAAATTGCACCGAAGAGGATTTAGAACCCAACTTGTTATAAACTTATTGAAGTCACCTGTCCTCATCCAAGTGGCAAAAGCGGAAGCGATGGGGCTGAGGTGGTATCTGGGGGTCTGGGCACTGCTTGGCAGGTGGCTCCCATGGGGGTGCTTTTCCATGCAGGACACCTCCTCCTGCCTTCCCCGGAGCCAGAGCCCACCGGGGACCATGGCACTGAAGCTGAGCAGGATTTCAGGGTGCTGCTGCCAAGCCAAGGGCAAAACTTCCGCTGGCAGGCCAGGAGCAGGCAGGAGGCCAGCGGGTCGCCTTGTCTGCAGGCAGCCATGCAAATCTCCGCCCAAGTTTTCCCTTTTTTGCCCTTTTTTTTTTTTCCTGGAATCCAGCCATTTGCAAGGTGAATGTTCTCTTCTTGCACTACTTTTGTTTTTATTTTTTTTTAAAAGCATGCACTAGAAAAAAAAAATTTCAGCAAGTACTAGGTACTATATAAATCTTGTTATTTAGATTTTAAATAGATTTTCGCATTTATTTTTAACCTCTGTTACTGCTTTTCTGGATATTTGGCAATCAGGCTACTTCGAATTATTACGAAGGTCTCACCCCCCCTGACAACACTGAACAAGAGAACAGATTTGGCATGAAAAGTCACAGGAATTAATTCTGCTGCTTTTTGGACTTCATTCAATGTGCAGAGGGTCTGGCATGTTCCTCACAAAGATGTCACCTGATAGTTCTTACAACTGAAAAAGGGGAAAGGAAGGTGTAGGAGAAATCACAGCACCTTCACATTTCTCCATGACTTCCCAGCTCATAAAAGTGCTTGTAGAAGGGAATATAAGGATTTGTTTCATTTAATTTTTCTCCCTCCAGTTTTTTTCTCCCTATCATGCCTAGTGTAGAAATTTTTCTCAGTAAATTGAGATAAAAATAAAAGGCGCTAGCGGTTTATTTTATCTTGATAGACTGAAATTGATCCAAATTCAGAAATTGTCCCTTTTTCAGGTAAAAATAGCAATGCCATTGGAAGATCACCCATGGAAAGATCACCCATGGAAAAAAAACAACTACCCCCGAACACCCCATCCTGATTTGGTGTAACTCGCATACAAAGGGGAAAGCTCTTGTTTTTTCAACCCACAAGCATTCCAGTTCTCCCACACCACCTTCTTAAATTCCTAGCCACGGAATGGTTTGGGTTGGAAGGGACCTGAAAGCCCATCTGATCCCGACCCCATGGACACGGACACCTTCCACCAGATCAGGTTGCCCAAAGCCCTGCCCAGCCTGACCTGCTTTGACCACACAAAAGGTGACTTGAATCCAGATCTTGTCCCATTATCCATGGCACAACCCCTTGACTACTTACTGGCTTCAGCACAATTTTCTGAGCTTTCCCCATTTGAGTGGTTTCCCTCTTCTGCCATAAAAATCTGCCACAAATTCCATCCATCCTTATGAACAGGAATGGTTGCAAGCTTCCCTCCTAAGGTTTATATTAAGACTTAATGAAGACTCAGAATTTAAGATTAAATGTTCAGCCCCTGGCTAATTATGTTTGTACGGTTCAATTGCCTTGGCAAGCATTTGAGATAAAAAACAAAACAAGCCCCAAACAATATTTACACATTCTAGAACACAGCAAATCCTTTCTTGAAAAAGCACAAGAAATCCCTGTAGAGCTCTGGTATACTTTCAGCCAGCCTCCTGTCCAATTTCCTGGGGAAAAAGAAACAAAAACAAAATGCAAGTTCACGACCTTGTGATTTAAAAAAGTGAAATATCTTAAATATTTGTACTTGTCTGTTCTGGCTGCTCAGTGTGCATTATAGCTACATGTGTAATTAGTTTCTATTCCACACCTCTGCATGGGTGAAGATCTGAAGTACAGATCCCCGTTGTAGCTATTATACATCACTTTTCAAGAATTGCATTTAAAGTATTACATTAAGCTGCTGTTTACCTTCCGCTTAGGTCTTTCATTACAATTCCAGCCATTGGTTGGATCAAATTTTCATTTCTGTAATATTTTTTGCTCCCTGTAGCAATGCCTTGTAAACAGCCTCCTTATGTATGACTATGAATGAGATGGAAAAGCCAGGGAATATCTTGTGGTATGAGGAAAAAATTGCTGTGGTTACTGCCTTATAAAATGCACTTGATAAATTTGAATAATCTGAATTTTTATTGCAACAGTCTTTAAAATAAAGAGGTACAATTTCCTTTTTATTTTTTTAAATTTTAAATAATGCACCAAAATCTTAATAAACAATTTAGTCTGAACCACAGGGAGGAATGAAAGGCTCTTCTGTGTATTGACTCACTGGATTATTGAAAACAACTATGTGGCTGCAACTGCTTTGCCTTCCTGATACATCTTTTCCCTCTGTTTTTAATAATGAGATGACTGTAGAGCTTTGATGAAAAATGAAATTTCCTTCTTTTCCAATGGACAGAAATATTTACGTGGGTTGGAGAAATGTATCTAAAATGACACAGCTCAAGTCTACCAGGCACAGATTTTTACATACACAAGATGTAGAAATCTGTCTGCCCATCTTAGTTCTCATAATTTATCCCCTTGTGTGTTTTTTCCTTCTGTGGATTGGACGATCAATTTTCCCTCCCTTTTTATGAATAAGCCCCTCTCAGAAATGAGACACATGGCTTTAACTTCTGGGGGAAGCATTGCCACCACTGCCAATGAAAGGGATGTGAGCTGACGGGCTGTTCTGCTCTGGAACATTAAGCAGATTACACTCCCACTGCAAAGTGCCATTGTCAACATTAAACCGAGTTGTTAATAGCCCACTGGCTTTTTTTTTTTGTTGTTTTCCTTTTCGAGTGTATCTACAGTTAACTGCGAGGAAAAAACCCAATCAGCAAAACAGTGCTGAGAAGGGTCTCCCTCCTAAATGGTGGCACCTCTCAGGTAGATGCTCTAAGCTCTCCTCTCTCCGTAGGTATGAAGCAGAAGCGTGGCTGTCTTAACCCATCTGCAACACCATTACTGACAGTAGATGATGTTTTAAAAAATGAATGATTTGCTGTGGGATTCAGGGGAGATTGTGCATTTTGGTACTTCTTGACGTGCTGACAAGCAGGTGAAAAATGTTGCCCTGTAAACATAGTTGTCTCTGTTGATTGAGAGATATCTTATGGAAAGGTATTAGTCACTGTAAACCCCAGGATACCCAACAAAGAGGGATTTCAATAAAAAGAGAGAGCCATTAAACTAGCCCATCCTCTCTTCACAGGCTCAGCTGTAAAGAGATAAGTTACCTATGCACTTCCGTTGATCTCCTTGCTTAACAAAGCCATGAGCACATGGAGCAAGTAGCATTTCAGGTATCACCACGTTCTTTCAATTAACCTGGAAAACCTGTCCAGGGCTAAACCCTCTCCCACTGAAACTCCAGTTTAGCATCACTGACACAGAGAGACAGACAGGTACTGTGCAATTTGGGTTGGATTTTTTTTTTTTTTCACTATGTGGAACAGGTGAACTATTTCCTTCTTCTTAGGTATTTACTAGAGCTATTAAAGATCAAAGCAACCAAGCAACCAGGTAAAACAAGCTGCCTGCCAGCCAATTGAACCACTGTAAAATACAGTGCTGGAAGGGACTTTCTTCAGAACAGCCTCCTGATCTTCACAAGATAATCACGTTAGTCTTCCTAATGACCTCTGTGCTGACCTCTACTGGCAGAACAAGGCTTGGGGAGCCATCAAGGGAAGATGATGGTACAAATGTCCCTGCCTTTGTAAATGAAATATCTCACACAACACAGGGCTGTCAATGGTTGGTCTTTTGGCTCCCACATGTCTCCTCTTTTGGGGGAAGCTGAGGGTGCAAAGGGAACAGAGCCTGCAATGCATCCATCAGCTCAAAAGGAGGATTCAGTCCCAGAGGTAATCCTTTTTCTCTAAAAACTTTAACCTAAGGGAGCACAAAGGGAAAAAAATCATCTTGTGTTGGTTCATTCACTTTGCTTAGCCTCACAAGTATCACAGAAAGGGTGGCCCTCAGCAGGCTATGCTTTAGATCAGGAATAACTCCTGTTCCAGCCATTGTTGGGGCTGTTTGGTCCTTCAGGTTTTTGACGTATTGAGGAAAGCCTTGACAATGCAGACAACTGCAGTGAAATAAGAGGCTGGCTCAAACATTAACAACCCACTGATTCTATGTGAGAGAGAGAGATGATCGTACTGTCTGCCTTGGGAAGACCTCTCCTTCCACCCCCCTTGGTAGGCATCCCTTCTGTAAGTGCAAGGGGCAGAGCTGGTCCCTCAAAACTTTCCTTCCCACCCCCCTCCTCCCCCCTCCCCCCGCTCCTATCCTTGTCATACAGAGTAGGAATCAAAACCCCAGTGGCTTTGCTAACATAGCAGAAGAAATATCTATCTCCTTGTTGAGCTGGTGAAAGGAAGGTGGAGTACCTGAAGCTCTGCTTTCCCATCTCCAGATGCCACTTCTACTGATAGGCAAATTTTCACGGAACAAAGATAATAATCTGCAAGCACTCTCTTGTAGTGTGGATTCATCTGTCCAACAGCAGGAGATAAAGTGAAGGCAGCTCACTACCACACTCACGCAGGTGCAATAGTTTGCATCTAGAGAAAGTTTGGGGGTTCGGAAACAAAAGATAATTTGGAACCATGAAAAATGATAAAGCAGTGTAGGGAAAGGGGCAGCTTTGCACTGTGCAAGGCAAAATAACCCGGCACATTTTTACCTGTTTAGGTTGCTGTCACCAATGGGGCTTTTTATTCTCTTCAAGCCAGGGAAAACCTGTGGCGTAACCTCTCCTCCTGGCCTTGATAGCCGGAAAGCCACCTCAGCAAGCACGTGGCAGAGGTGGCCGTGATGCTGAGGTTTGGCTGGGAGTCAGCTCAGGAACATGTGGCGTGTTGTGGGGCATCACAGAGATCTTGGCTGCGCCACCTGCCCACCTGTGATTCCAGAGATGTTCAGCTGACAAAGAGTCACCTTCCAGCGCTGGGGTGTTCCATGAACACTGCTGGAAGGTCTGGGAAAGACCTCAAAAGAAAAGAGGAAACGGGAAAAGAAAAAAAAAAAAAAAAAAGGGGAAAAAAAGAAAAAAAGAGAATGACAGCAGGGAAAGGAGAGTTTGTTGCAACTAATCCCTGTTGCAAAATACCAAGGCTTGAACACCCCAAAATGTAGCAAAAACGCTGCGGAGCCCGCCGGGGCCGGGTGCCGCCAGCGCTGCCCCGCCAAGGCTGCCGCTCCCGCGGTCCAACACCGCCCCTCACGGCTCCGCTGCTGCCAAAATCCAGCGTTTGCGGGGCCGCACAGCCAACTCTTGCCAAAAATCACGGGGTTCCCCCCCCGCTACAGCTCTGACATCGCTGGGGTTGCACCCTGTTTTCCACGGGGGCAGAGCGCTGCAGGGATCCAGCCACCCGCACCCTTCAGTCGCTGTCCGGCTGGAACTGGGATAGATAGGTGGGTTGGATTCCTGCCCTGCAGCCACTTACCGCTGACGCACGGGGACATGGAATCAGAGGGGGAGCTGATTACCCAGCCCTGGCTACACCCTGCGTCCACGCTGAGCTGAGTGATGCCACCTTCACACCAGGTTTACACTCACGTGAAAATCCCAGAAGAGCACATCACCACATCAACTGCTGATGACACCTTGCATTCTCCTTGTTTCAACTTCATCACACAAACTGGAAAGAGATGGTTTTCCTTCCTAATATGGAAAAATTTCCATTGGTAACATCGAGTCAGCTCTAAGCCTAGGTAAGTTGCTCAGAGCAGGTGTCCTTGATAGATGGCAAGGCAGCAGGTTTGCTGCTGCAGACACTTGGAAAAGCTGAGCTGGCTGCTGCCCCAGGACCCTTGAGGATGGCTCAGTGTGTGTAGGCAGCAGACACAGCTGGGATGGAGGGAAATAAAGAAGAATGGTCTCCCTGTCCCTTCAGCTTGGCACTAAGAACGGGTAAGAGGTCCCCAGGGCATTTCTCATCCCTCCTTCCCCCACACCCCACACTGACCACAGGGTCCAAACCCTACTTTGGCTGTGCCACAGAGGGTGGGAGGGTTGCTCTTCTGTTCAGCTCATGCACATAACTCTGGCCCAGGCATATCAACTGTGCCTGTACCAAATGGGGCGTTTTCAGTTTACAGGTGCTGGACATCAGCCTCTTGCATCCCCTGCAGGAAGCTGTGCCCGCCGAGGTCCAGTCCTGCAGCTCTCCCCTGAATAAGCAGTTCTTGAATTCACACACCCTGGGCACCTCAAACATTTTTATCCGCCCTCCCTCCCCACCCCCCCGCCAAAAAAAAAGCAAGATGCTACTAATGCTACTAAAAATGGACCATGCATCCACTTCTGTTGCAGAGCTCATGCTCCTGAGCTGGAAATAAAACTGGCAGGTACAAATGTGAGCTACACTTGCGTTCTGACAGCCTAACAGTAACCCAGAAAGTTTCAGTCTATCCACTCAAGTTTTCTCCTGATCTGCATCTCACTGAACAACTTTGACCCTCAACATTTACCTTCCTCTCGCTGACTTGTGGCCTCCAGCCCTGTTCCTTTTTTCCTCAGCTGCCATCACTGTCCTGCTCCTCAGTGGTTCTGACTGGATGGTGCTTAAACCATGTCTCAACTGAGCATCAGCAGTGGGCTGAGGACCAAGGCCTGGCAAAGCAGGAAAAATTACCAGCACGTGTTTGCTAAGAGATCAAGATCTCCAGGCCTTACCCTGGTAAGAAAAATAAATGGCAAGTGAAGAAGTCAGAAGAGGATGCTGCACTGCTCAGGGTTTTGTTCAGTATTAGCTGCAATGCTACTGTGTGATGTGCTGGCAGTGGCAAGTAAATAGATTATGGACTAAACTTTGTAAAATAAATAGCCTGTTACTGAATATATACTTCTCAAATTAATCACTGACACAAGCTAATGACGTAGTCTCAGGCCAAGAGGCTTGAAATGGTTTTACATAGGCAACCAGTCTTGATCTCTGCTGGCTGCAGAGTCCTTCCGCTCTTGCTTCTTCCAACAAAACCTATTTTGAAGGTGCAATTATTCAGTGGCTGGGGTTAACTCAATGCTCTGAAGGATGAAGGTAAGGTAATCCACTATATTCATCTTGGTATTTATTTTGCATGCTCTGGGATTACAATTACAAGATAAAATATTATTGCAGGAGGCCGATATTTAACAAGGCATCAGCCAAAGGGACAGGACTTTAAATATATGGGGATACTATGCTGAGAGTGGGACTGTTGGGGAGGCCCAGATAAGATGCCAGGTTTATAGTAGTTGATTTCATGATCTCTGCCAAAATGTGCCACATCCCTGTCTGTCAATGTCATTCCCACCACCACAGGGTTTTCCCCTCTCCCACAGGCTGGAAAGAAACTGGCCCTTGTCTTCTTCCTCACTCTGTCCTCCCCACCAGGGTCTGATCCAGAGCCCACAGGTCCTGCTAATGAGAGCACTCACAGTGGGAATATGGACACTACCTGCAGCCTGGGATGCAGCTAGCCTGGGATGAGCCTGTGCATGCTTACTGCAGAGGACTTGTTTTCAGGCACCAAATTCCCTTTTGTCATCAAGAATGGAGGTTTGAAGAGCAGCACCCCAAAGGATGGTTTGTCTCTTTGGTGTGACACGTAGGTACTGCAGCCCCCTGAAATAAGCCCCCATTCATCAGTCACACTGCCCCAAATCATCCTTCAGCCTGAATTCACGTGCCTGCCCCACTGCTTACCTTCGGAGTTTGATACTGCCCTTGGCCTCCTGCACAAACATGGCCAGGAAAGGTTCCTGTCTCACGGCTCTGAGACTAATTACACGGAGATGAGGGGCGGGTGGTTCAGGACACAGTGCCAGGTTCCACAGGGACTGGCAGAACAAATGTCAGCACAGAGCCATAAGGCCAGCATGGAAATCATGGTATTCATAGGGGCAGGAGAAAGTCTACACGTGAAATATCTGCACTCATCTGTCCCTCTATGTAGCACTGAATCAGACCTAAAGAAAAAAAGATAAAATTGCTAGTTTTGGTGAAAACTTCAGATCTCCAAAATAGCTTCGGGTCAGGGGAGGGGGATTTTGCAAATTGTAGTAATTTTCAGCAAAGACCTTGCCCCAGTCCTACCTGGTGTGCCCTTGCCTTGCACTGGAAACAGGGCTCCCATCTGCATGGCAGCAGGAATGCAGCATGGGGGAGATGGCAATGCTGGACTTTCCCACTAGCAGGGAAATTCACCGCTCTCCTGGGAGATTTCCCATGGGGAAAGGAAGGGTTAGAAATGCTTTAGAAGTACAAAAAGGCATTATAGTGTCCAATCCCTGTCTTTAATGTAAGTGGCTCTTCAATTTATACTCATCACCTACTCTTTGTAAAATTCTTGGCATTCCCTGTGTTTCCTTTTTCTCTAGCTCCAGTTAAAGGCCATAAAAAGTTCAGAGGCATTTCTAACCCTAGAGATACCAGACCATGCTGTCTCAGTGACACCAATCAAGTGCTGTGCTCCAAGGTTTCCTCAGCAGTACCCTCCTGGCAGACAAATCTCAGTCTTCAGTTAACCCAGAGAAAGGTCAGCCAAGCCATCAAACGTTTCAAAGCACAATTAAAACCCCAAATGAGCGAAGTTAAAGTTTAATGATGAAACTTCACTGCCAGTTGATGCTCAGTGATTACAAGGGTCACTTGAAATACCATCAGCAAAACCACCACGTGTGTCAGGAACCTGTCCCTGCTGATGCGCATTAGTGAATTTTTTGGCAAGGCAAATAGCCTTGCTGTAAAATGATTGCTGCCACTTCAAAAAAAAAATTAAAAATGTAAAAATTTTTAAAAAGCAATTCAAACTGTAGGTGACAGAGGTAGAAGCTGCTTAGAGTCTGAAAAGCTGAGGAATTTAAAGGTGATGTGTTTGAATTATCTTAAAAGAATTCAGAATAAGTGTGGTTCACCACAAAAAGTCAGAAATTAACTCTCCATCCCAAGAATATAGCATTTAAAGATAAATCAAAGGCCCAAAGGGACAAAAAAGGTCACAACATAGTCTTATTCAAAAATACCAAATAATTTCTTTCATTAAAAAGCTGACATTTTATACATAAAATCCTATTTCCCTATGTTATGAAATTTTTGCAACATCCTATACTTAAGGTTAAAACAAAAGGAAGCATAAAGTCAAAACTAAATTACAGAAAGTTCAAGCCAAGCTTTTCAACATCAGAATGAACAGGTAACAAATAAAAATTTGCATCTGATCTGTAGATTACATCTACATTCCTTCATTGTGTTGGATTTGAACAAAGCCCATATTTTCCAACAGCAAAACATTTCCTGGGAACCTCTTCACTGCCATCCTACCCATGCCTGGCTAGGCTTTATTCCAGAAGAATGTCACTGAACACTGTGGTATGAGGAAGGGTGGAAAAGCAAAGGATGAAGGGAGACTTTAAACTAAGGACTATCAGTTTGAAAGAGGAAGGGCAAAACCCAACTTCAGGCTTTTCCTGTCCTGTCTAAAGAAATGGCATAAGGGAAATCACCAGCAGCCATATCAAAAAATTCACTAAAGAGCCAACAGTGAAGCCAAAAGGAAATCTGAGCTTTGCTAACACTGTTCCTATTGATGGGAAATGGGTAAAATGCCACTGCAGACAATTGAGTTTTGCCCCTTTTTAGTGAGACAAAAATCTGTCTAATTTATTTCACATTCTCACATATGTATTTAAAAAATTATAATTCTCAGCTCAAATGCCTCCTTGATATATTAGCTATCTACTTTCATTATATTCATCTTCATTTTTGGTGCAGGATATGAATGTGTAATCTAAGTCATAACAAAGGTTTCTCTGTGGTAGTAAGAGGTGTCATTATCAAACATTACATGGCAGTTCATAATGCCAGTGGAATAATTTTGCATCAATGTTACAACGAAATTCTTGATAGAGAAAGATGTTATGGGAAGTAATTACTTCTCTCCCCCCACTAGCTGTTAAACTTTAATAACTCAGATAAGATTTCAGGTTTCCTAAAAGACAGGCTGGCATAGAACTTCATTCTGTAATTCCTATATTTTAGTAGCCAGAATAAAACAAAAGTATCTAGAACATACTCTTTCATTTAGACAACAAGACATGCAAAATAAATACAAAATGGGTTATTCATGGTAGATTGAAAGAAATCCTGAGTTTAGATCCCAGATACCAAATCTCATCAGCCCATCTGCTGGCTAATCCCATAAATATAGTTATTTAGACTAGAAACTGCAAATGACAGATAACAGCAGAGAGAGGAAGATAAATCTAGGAGATACTTAATGGATTACATAAAAATGAGCAAGAAATGCCCTATAATTATTCCACACTGTTGAGCTGGTTTCTTAGCTGATTTAAAGGCTTAACTACCTCCTCTGGAGAAATAAGAAGAGCCAACTATTAGTACATATACATGTTTTAATAGCCCACTCACTGTGACTCCCATCCTGTGCTATGGGCTTGCATTTCTGCTTCTCCTGTCCCATCAGCACAATATGGCAGGAGCAAAGTGAAGAATCTCTGTAGTGTTGCATCCATAAAGTCTGATAAACCTTTTTTTTTAGGAAAGCATCTACCCCAAACCAACTTGGTTTCATTCATTTTTGTACCTGAAAACACCAGTCACCTGTAGAAATAACACGTGAGTTACTATTTGCCTCGCTGGTTTCTGCACAGGGAAATTCCTGACAAATATTTTTTGTTTGGAGTTGATTTTGGGTTTTTTCTTTGTTTAAAGACATTTAAGTTGGTACATTATCAGTCTGAATGCAAATTTCAAATGCTTTCTTTGTGATCTGGGGTTCTTGCAGGGGCAGAATAATGTGTTTTTAACTAGTCCAGTCACTAAAGCCTGACCAACAGAAATGAGCCCTGCAGCACCCACTGCATTTTTGCTTCCCATTGGTGGCCTTAGCTGTGCATGTGTGCACTATTCATCTTGCAGAATGACTGAAAAAAAGCTCTGATTAAGCATTAAAAAAAAGGGGACTGGGGTTAAGGGCATGAGAGGGCAGTGGTAGCAAAGCAAGCCAGAGCTTTCTTCCATTATTTTCATAATTGCCTAGAAATTACTACCACAAATAATAATAATTTTAAATGCCAGTTAAAAATCAGTAGGCAGCCCTGGCTTAAGAAGACAGCAAAAAGAAGTGTAATAAATGAGAAAGTAAGAAGTTTTAAAAATCCACTTGGCAAGAATAGTGCTTTAGGCAGACTTTGCACAGACTTCATTCCTTGTAGTGGGGAAAAAAATGATCAAGTCTAGGGGGATAACCATGTTTAAAGGTTTGTTTTGTTGTGGGTTTGGGGTTTTTGGTTGGGTTTTTGTTTAGTTGGTTAGGGTTTTTTGTGTTGAAGGGCAGCCTAAAGAATGAAGCCAGAGAGAGGAGTCCTATTGCCAGGAATTGCTAATTCCTTTTAAGTTTTTGTCCTTGGGCACTGTGGGTCTTTGAGATTCTTTGAAAGCATTTTCTGAAAGTCATCATTAAAATAGAACATCATAAACAGAAGGAAATAAATAATTCTAAGGACCCCTATAATAATAAAGGCATAAAATGTTAATTAACTTATTCTGCAGCTCTGCTGACAGCAGGAGTCCATCAGCTGGAAATTGAGAAAGGGAAACCTCTGATGGCTCACCAGGGATCTGTAGGCTCCCTCTGGACCACCAGCATGAGACTGCTACAAAAAAGACAAAAGGTGCTCCAAAAGGGATCAGGAGACCTTTTTTCAGAGGAGATAGGTAAGTATTGAAGGCCATGGTGAGATAGTTCACTTGAAGGAGTTGCTTCTGTCAGATGGTGTTTAGCTCAACTTCTCCTTCTGTCTCCTGGAGAAAGGTGTGATTAGCAATGGCACAAGAGCATGTCAATCTAGATGGCCCCAAATACGTCACGTCCATTTTAATATAATACCCATAATATACTGTAGTCCATAATATTATTGAGCAGTTAAACCCAGCTCAGGAGGCCCAAAGCTGGAGTCTCGGAGCACATTTGGCTGCTTTGTTCTAGGCACTAGATGTCAGTGTTTTACCTACACTTACAGAGATTTCCAGTCACTGGGAATGCAGAGGTTACAATAAATAAACAAATAAATAAATAAACAACGTAAAGCACCTGCAGTACCAAAGCCCCATCTAACCAGCAGCAAACCTCTCCTTCTCTCAGGTGCCCAAGAGGAAGTCAAACTTTCCCTTTTCCCCTTCTCCCTGTTTATGCCCAGAAACATTAGTTTAAAGAAGAGCTGAGTCAAACACGTGCAGGATACCAAAAGTACCTGCCAATATTATCAATAGTGTTGAGATAATATAGTATAATATAATATAATATAATATAATATAATATATTCCTGTGTTTGCTAAGAGTTGCTAACAGACCTGGCCAAGAAGTTTTAATATACAGAAGGAAACATGCCCATTTCTTTGAAACCTTGCTTTATCTACACTGTATAACATTCATGAGGGTTTTTACTTGAAAAAGAAATTGGAAAAATGGGGTTTTTAGCTATTAGAAAAAGCTTTATAATTTTGTCAGAAACAATTTTACTGAGCTCTTAAACTGCTTTTAAGTTCAAGTAACAAAATGGGTTCAAACATATTTACAACATGAACTAACGGTGGTATCTTCAACATTTGGTTCATGTCATCTTTTCTTTAGGTTTGAATTAAAGAAATCAAAAATTTCTCAAATCAATCTATTAAGAAAAATTGTACCCAGGGTTATTTTATTCCATTACCATCTCAGTATCACATTAACATTATGTTACATAGTTTAAAATGCATTCCTACCCCTACTCCTTGTGCACACACAGTTTGTGTGTGCAAAGCATTTCTAAAAAAAAGAATCATTTACATTAACACAAACACAGTTTGAATTAGCCCATGCAAACTCCTGAGATAGCAATAACTGAAGGAATTAGGAGTTCCCCTTGCCTTCCAGGTGGTCCTGTCTCTGATGTATCACTTTTCTGCTTCTCTCCCCAAAACCTCTTCACTCCCATTCTTTCCCCAGCACAGGGCTGAAGGAGAACATCCTCTCAACTCCCTCTTTGACCTCCACAGGCACTCACTGCTGGACAACAGCATGTTTTCTTTGCCCTTCAGAGCACTCATACCTCAGAAAAAGTGAAGCAACTGAAACAACCAACAAATATAGTGAAAGATGAACACCATCTGCAAACTTTAAAGGTAGTTTTTGTGTTCTCTTTTGTCCATCAGTCTATGTATATGCTCTATCTCACTTTGCATGTGTTCATTGAATGAGAAATTGTGCTCCACAAAATAAGTAAATCCCCCTTCTTTTTTTCCTCCAGCCTACCTATGCATTACAGTCAATAAGGAATTCCAAGTATGAGGCGGTAGCTGTACTCAACAGCACCCTATTGGCCTTGAGGGAAAGGTAGGGGGTGCCTTTGCTAGAGAAAGGTCAGTATTAATCTTGTTATGTCGCTGTCCATAAACAAAGCATTGCAAAGGTCGCACGGATTCCAAGCAAGTCTGGAAAACTAGAAAACTTTACTAAAAGGAAGGGAATACACTCATATTTGAAATAAAATCTAAGGCTAAGCTGCCCTCTAGAAGAATAAACCAAGGACCTTTGCACTTCAAATAATAACACAGCCAAATACAATGCTACATTTATGTCTTATTTTTAGACAAAGTCTGGGCAAAATGAAACAAAAAAATACAATTTTCTGGTCTATTTCCTGAAATAAAAAAAAAAAAACCAAACCAAAATGAAACTATCAGTGACCATCTAATGATCCATCCTATCCCAAATGCTGAGAAGTCATTAGTGTCGCCTCAGCCTGAAGAATCCATGTGTTAAATCAGTGTGGTATGAACAAGTCAAAGCAAATCTAATCACTGTAGGCTACATTACATCCCAATATGTGCTGAGGAAGATTGGCATCTGGTACTCACAATTAGCAGGGAGATTTTCAGGGAGGAAAGCATCTGTCAGGCAGACCCAGGACCAACAGGATGGAGCACAAGCAAGGAAACAGGAATTTCCTCCTTTTCTAATGTGAAGCACAACTTTTTATTTTAAAACCTTTTCACACGTTGAAGTGCTCTCCAGAGAGAGATGGAAAGCATAGTGGATCATAGCTTTCAGAGCCCAGTGTCCCACTGTCACAGCAGGTGGCTGGAGATCTCTCCCAGATGTCTTTTGTTCTGCTACATTAACAATGGCTCAGAGGGTCGCTGTTAATATAGGTTGGAAGGAAAGGTAATACAAATTGACATTTCAACTGTTGATTGGCTGGAAGCAACAAATCAAACAATCAACCATAAATCAACTTTATAGCACAGGACAAAACATCAATTTGTTGTGGTGAAATCCAGTCTCTGTTGAAAAGCCAAGTCAGCTTACTGGGAGAGAAAGGAGAGCCAGCAGACAGACACCTCAAGAGTTTAACAATCCACAGCAAGTTTATTTTTAAACTGTGCTGGGAGCACTTGTCAGCACTGGGTGTGTGGTTTGCCATGGCCACAGCTCCTGATGACATCAAAAAACACCCCATCAGAACAAAGAGGTGCCAAAGGAAAACTGTGACTGTGGCAGCCTTTCACGCTCCAAAGCGGAAGCACCCAAACCTGTCAAGCCTTGTGAATGAGACATCAGCCATGAACCTTTGGTTTGCAGCTGCTGCTACCAGGCAGAGTAGAACAGATCTGTGTACTGCAGGCTGTTCACTCCTCATACTTTTCCTTATAGTCAGGCTAGTTGGGACAGGATACAACTGATCAAGAGCCCTCAGATATCCCACCGTTGTCTAAAGACACTGTTCATAAAAAAGTCTCCTTGTTTGGAGACCACAAAAGCATAGAAGAAATATGAGCTGCCAAGGCCTTCCTATCAGAGGCAGACAGAAATCAGACACAGGTAGATCAGTCCCAGGGTTTCACTCCCTCCTTTTTTAAAGTGTTGTTCATGATTCAACTACAGTCTCCAACAAATAGAAAGTATTTGCCTTCTTGCCTGGTCCCCAAGAAACCAGTGACAGAAAAATTACTGAGACTCACAGGGCTGGTTCTCAATCACTTCCTATAAAGTCATTAACAGGTATAAATACAGCCAACTGCCACATATTTGCTAGTGGTTTATGTTTATATTTTAGCTTTAAAGTTTATTCCCCTTTCTATCACATTCAACAGCATCGCTCTTTGTGGCAGAACTTCAGAAAAGGGTCACTTGCCACTGAGCCACACCTACATAACACTGGATGAGCAGCCAGTTTTTCATCTGCACAGTAGCAAAAGAAATAAATCTTCCTGTCATTAAACCTCTCTGCTGAAGGGCCTCCCACCAATGACACAGAGAAGGCAGCAGAGGTAAAGGATGCTGAGTCAGGAATACTGGTGTGGGCTTAAAATGGGGTGGGAATAGGACAGTTTACAAGTCTGAGGTAAAAGTCAGTATTTTGAAAGTTTTTTATTTGCTTTATATTCAGTCACTAAATGACTGCAAGAGTCTGAGATTCTGCTACTGTTTGGACTCGGGGAATTTCTGTTCACTCTTTTATCACACACCCTACTACCAGACCTTCAAACATTCATGTGATCATGTAAATTTTAAGACTTCTTGAACATAAACAATTTTATGCTGAAGCGGTTCTGTGTTTGAGCAAATTTTCAACTATTTGAATGGGACAAAATGAGGATGCAGACACAGAGGTCTGTTCAGGATTTGGGGCAATATCCTTGTCCCATGCTCACACTTGTATGCCCAAAGCAGCCCAGGAACCCAGGCCCAAAGCTTCCCTCCCTGGGAAGGATTAAAACCAACTCCTTAGAGCATCATATTGTCATCCATCAATTTACTACCAACTATCATTTGTCAGCTCTAAGAGAGCCATGAAGTTTCTCATTTCCCACATCACTGGCACTAGCAAATTCAGAAAACAAATTCAGCATGTTCTAGGTTCCCCATCTGGATCTGTAACTCTTCTGAGGAACAGGGAGCAGTCTTTGGGGCCTCTTGGTGTCTGGGACAAGCAATTTGCTAACAGTTCTCAGAGCTACACAACAGAGTCCTACAGTGAAGGCAAATGGTTTTGGGTTTCTGACAGGGTTTGTCAGACTATGTTGTGAACTACAATTAACTTTGAAGAAAACACAAAGGATAATTTCATGCCCCGTTAAACTCATAATTTCCCTTCTGCATTTCTGGACTTGGACAACATTGTTCCTATCCCTGCTCAGCCTTCCACAGCCTCACACCCATTACTGTAGAGCAGTTAATTAAATACAAACATTCTCGTCAAAGCGCTGACTAAGGTGTGTCAAATCCTGTCCCCTCAGATGCTATAAAGGGACCATTAAGTTATCTAAACAGTTCCAGAAATTGTTGCAACACACCACAAATCACAGCAGTGTGAACAGGCACTCACAGTGCTCGTATCCACAAGTTCCCAGTCCTCCTGGAAGCCTCACTGGGGTGTCTCTGTAAAAGCTGGTTTGGGCTCGGTCCCCTCAACAGCATCAAGCCACGCCACACCATTTCTGCCCACCTATGAGGCTGACAAGAAACAGAAGAGAAGTCTGTATCCCCATAGCATAAGAAAGATCTTGTACAAGGTAAGGAGATGTTTCCTCTTCCACAGCTGCACCTTCTGAGCAGGCTTCCAGGAAAAGCCAGGCCTGTATCAGCTCATCCACTTCTGCTGAAGGGCCCCTATGGGAGGGCAAAAATTCAAGAGCTGAAGGACAGACATTTCAGAGGATCATATACAAAAAAAGACAGAAAGCCTTAGGTCACAGCCAAGGAAAGGTCCCCAACTCACACAGACATCTAAGAATAAACCACCCCACCTGTTCCTTTTATCCACACATAACATTTCCCATCAGGTAATTTTCAAATCACTTTCACCTGCAACCAGCTCTCAGTCAGGAGTCCTGGCCTTCCCTCTTCTCCTTCCAGAGGTCTCACGTCATCTTAGGATCACAGGATCATTTAGATTGGCAGAGACCCTTGGGATCGTTGAGTCCAGCACTGCCAGGTCCACCACTAAACCATGTCTCCAAGTGCCACATCCACACATCTTGTTGCATGGCAGGTCAGTAAGGACCATGTAAAGCCTCCTGAAGCACCACTGGGTTCCTTGTTTCACCCTGGGGATAATGACACTTCAGGAGATTTAATGGGGAACAGAAAGTACCTCTGGTAGTGTAAAAAAAAAAAACGCTGTTAAAAGAGAAGGCTAAAAGAAGAATCCCTTGAGAATGTCATTCGCTGAGATTGCAGTGATGAATGGCATACCCAGCTTCTTCAGCATGAGAGATTTCAGTGAGAAGGCTGTGAGCCCTGCTTTGGGCTCCCAGAAACTCTCCAGCAGTTCTGCGAGGGGCTCAGGAACACTCCTGGTGGGAGGATGTGATTTTTTCCAAATACCTGGAAGGGAAGGCAGCTGTAACCCATTTAAATCACATAAACAGCTCTTAGCCTCCTTAGTGGGGAGACAGGGGCGCCTCTCCAGCAGGTGACTGCACCTGAGAAACTTCTCAATACTTACAGGGAAATGCCACAGAAAATTTAGGGTCTCATTCCCAGGAAAATTAACCCATACTTTCTGTTTGCCAGAAAAATGCCCAGTGAATGGGGTTTTCCATAAACTTTGTGCATTGCTACTGAATCAGTGACTGCCGGGAAATTTTACCAGCCTTTGCTCCTGAGCACATATTTGGACCCAAAATTAGCCCCAAATCTCCTCTTGTCCCACTTTGCACTCAGCTCTCTTGGAAAGCAGGAGTAAGATTTCTGAAGTGAGTTTGCAGTTTCTCCCACAGTTGCCCCTTTCACTTTATATGAACACCTTAAAACATGTTTCTGAGCATGTTTATAAGAACAAACACCGTATGTCCTGAGAGCAAAGCCATTTCCTGGGATTTTCTATTTGATAATGATGGCTGCAGCTCCCCTGGCTAAAGGCACATGCTGGTTTTTTTGCTACTTCATGCCAGCCTTGATCTTCTTTTACCCCTCGTGTAGAGGGGGCATGTTAAGTGTGTGTTCACAGGCTTGGGAACCACATCATGGTGCTTTCTCCTGCCACTCATCATTGAGCTAGTTTTTAGTTGAAAATATTAATCTAAAAAGTACATCCTCACTGTAGTCATATATTTTCACACCTGAATAGCAACTATCACTTCTGAAAGTTGTTTCAAGTCTCCATTTCCAGGGGTGATTTTCTAGTTCTTCCAGGCTGTCTTTCCCTCCCTCCTGGAGCTACACGTGTAAGCTTGCCTGTCTCATCTCCTTGGGTTCAACCAGAATTTCATGTCCAAACCCTGACAGTCAAATTGAAAACCTTGTGTCCTCTTCCCACTCCCAAAGTCACCATGGCACATGAAACCTCACAGAAGAAGCAACTGGGAATATAATTCTCCTTTCAGAGTCCCTCCCTCCACCTGAAATGGATAACCTATCTTGTCAGAATTTGAGAACAAATACTTTTCCCTCCAAGAGTGTGGACAGTCTTTGTAGGTAACATATGGACCTGCTGGCAGGCAACCATATAAATGACTATTATAGCAGCATCCCATACATCCCTTGTAATAGAGGCTCTCAAAAAGGCTTTGTTTTTTACATCATTTCACTCCATCTGACATTAGAGTCATTCCTGGTGCTATTTTTAGTGAACTAATCTGTGTTTGGAGGCAATTTCCCCTCTCAAATATTTCTGGGTGTTTAATAACCAACACAGTCCCCACAAGCTGATCATTTGTCATCCTTCACCAGAGAAGGTCACTTATGACCATTTTAGCACTTCCCAGTACTTAACTCTCATGAAGAAATGATGGTCCTTATTGAAGTTCAGTAAATAGGTTGGCATTAAGTTTCCAAGACAAATTACTCCAGACTACTGGTTTCATATTAGATCACAGGAAAGAAATGACACCTAGTTGGACTTAGGGGCATGCTGAGGTGCCAAGGAGCAGGATAAGCCTATGAGAAACCAGGTTCTCCTGGATCCATGGCAGATAGAGCCCTCGAGTTCATCTGCTAGGGTCTTTGTCACACCACTAGGAATCATAGCCTGGAATATGTTCTGTTTCCTCTAAGCACTACAGCTAACAAGAACAGACTGATTCAGGAATTCAGCATTACCTGGTTTATAGCAAGGAAATGGGGCATGGCTGGATTGGGTCCATGTTTGTACCCCCAGCCAAAGCATGCCACGCTCTTAGAGGAGAATTTCTTGCTTCACATCACTTGGTTGTCAAAAAGCATTAGAAAGGTTCCCAAAAATGTTTGCTGTGGCCTCAACAAAGCTCTGTCCCTCAGGATCAGAGCTTCTCTCTTGGGCAACTACGTGGCACTAACTCCCAGGAATGTGATTTCTCATTGCTACCCAGACCTTTAGAGCTACTTTGAGACCTATCTAGTCCTGGAGAGACAAAATCCAGATGGACAATTTGGAAGTATCTGTAGCAAAACTGACACAGAAGGCACAGCTGTTGGGTACCAGTGGGTGTGGATCTGCCTCAGCCCAGATGCGATGGACATGGGATACAGCACATTCTGGCCTGCTCCATGGTGTAGCTCTGCAGTCACAGCTCTGTCATCTGGTCTTAAAAAGCAATCATTTAAACCTCTGCAAAGCTCCTGCCATTGTACTTCAGCCAGTCATAGTAACTGGAAAAAGCCCCTGAATTATAGCTTGGCTGCCTCAGAATGATGGCATAACCCACCTTGATTTACAGCCCTGGAGCAAACTTGAAAGGTTTGATATTCTTGCAGTCCTTCAAACCTCACCATTAGAGTCTCCATCCTATTTATCCTCTGAGTTTGTCTAGCAACTGGAAGAAGTACTTGGACTATTTCTGAGCATTATTTCATGTGGTGCAAGAGAAATTGGTCCTGTAGCTATAATCAGATTACTTCTTTGCCAAAGACCCTGTGTAAAACCTCTCTGGCACTTGCTGTTCTTCCTAAGAAATGCCCATTTTAGTTCTTTTTGTGCATCCAAAACACGGATCATTTTAAATATCCATGTTTAACTTCTATACTTTTTTTTCCCAGGATTTTAATAGGATTTGTCATCATCTGTAAAGCACCATGAAATGTAATATTTTCCCCAGAACAGGGTGTGAAATTTGTCTACCTTATCAGCAGTTTGTGTACAACTTGCTTCTTGGATTAAGTGTTTGACTCACTGAATACCTTCTTCTCACACTAAGTCTATCCAATTGGCATGTTAGGAAATACGTGGTTCTCTTTTCTTTTTCTAATGGTAGTCGTAGCCTCAGAAGGGATATATGGCATTTTATTGTGCATGCATATGTTTATGCCTAATTGCTGGAATTTAAGGAAGAACATTATGTCTAATTCCCTGCCTGAGTGGCTTTATTGCACTTGAGGCACAAGCACACAGCTACAATACCGAGGCATCTAGAAGCCTTGCATACAGCTCAAGATCCTGACGATGTACGAACCAGGGAGAGAAATGATCCCTGCTCAAGGATTTCATGAACAAAGGAAAAATAAGGACAGTGATTGGCACAGACTAGGAGTTCCACATCAGGTTCTGTGACCAGCAATGTCAGAGCACCAGTGACCTGTAAATAGCAGATTTCCCCCACCCAGAAGATCCCCAAACGCAAACTACGGTGTTATTTCTAGGTTTGGGGCTTGTTCTTCTGAAAGAGCAACTTCCAGGAAAAAAAAGAAAAAAATGAGAAGAAAACAAGAAAAAAAACCCCAACCAAACCCAAAGTGTGTTCTGATGATTGCCCCAGACTATAATTTAGTCTTGTACCTGCAAGTTTCAGGTTTTGTTCAAGTACATAATGGTGTGGTGGAATGCTTCCCAGCAGTCCCCCAAAACATTCTCTGTAATAACAGAGAGATCATTTATTGGAGAGAATGAGCAGATTCTTGCATAAGCTTCTTTTGTATGAGAAGTTTCAAGGATATGAAAGCAGCAATTATTCTCACCCTGGCTAATACAATTAAGAAATTCTGAAGTACTGAGAAAACTGTGGAGCAATTAGACTTTGAACACCACCTAGCTACGAGTTGTCATTTGCCAGTGAGCTACATTTAGATCAAATTAAATCGGAGATGAGGGGAATGATCTGAAAGCAGTCAGAGGCAGTGGGGCAGGGTTTTCACTGCAGTTTGTTACAGAGTTGGATCTGAACTCTGTCAACCATGACCGTGAGTTATAAGCACTTGGCCAGTTTTATAGGACTAATCAGGTATTTTTTGCTAACTAAGGCAGAAAGATTACATTATTTTAGTGATAACTGCAGAACTAATTCTACTCCCAGTCCAAAGTAAAAATGTCTTAGGTAATAGGAAAAGTGCTGCTTAACTTCAATCTCTCATGCTGACTCCAGATTTTGTGAAAGAGGAGGCTGGTTCTAACAAGAGGATCAAAATTTGAACAATTTGCATTTGATACGAGGTAGAAAAAGGCCTTGCAGGATTACTGCAGCTTAAATGTCATCATTAAGAAACAAAGCAGTCCTTGGATAAGTGCTGCATTGACTTTAAGGCAAAGATATGGACTGCAGAAGAGCTCAGGCAAGAACACGTGCCCAGAAAACAGGACCCAGGAGAAGAGAGTGGAAGATCAGAACGGAGGAAGAGGAGACAATATAGAAACCACTGCTGTTGACAGGAAGGAAATTATTTCTTCAAGATGCTTGTGAATAGTGGAAGTATCAAGAGGTTTAAGCTTACAGCAAAAAGAAGATTGATGATGATGATGATGACAGTGAGAAACACCATGTGGCTGGGGAGGGTTGAGGAGCCTTCTTTGGATCCATCCCTGGTAGATGTTTGATCTGACAGATTTTGCCTCAGCAGAGAGGGAGTGGGTAACCCCTGAGAAGGCCCTGATGTTTTCAGCATCCTGTTTCTTGTGAGCATGACACTCTTGAATACTCTGAGAATTTTGTTGTTCCTCCCGACACTGCCCAGAGTAAATCAAACCACTTTCCCCTGAACCCACCGAGCAGGACAGGGCATTACAGGGGGGGCCTAATTGTGGCCTTCCAGGTCCTGAAGAGAACTTCAAGGAAAAATGGGGCAAGACTATCTACAAGAGCCTGTATTGACAGGACAAGGGGGAGTGGGTTCAAATTGAAAAAGAGTACATTTAAATTAGATATTAGGAAAAAATTGTTTACTGTGAGGGCAGCAAGGCACAGGTTGCCCAGTAAAGCTGTGGATGCCCCATCCCTGGAAGTGTCCAAACCCAGGTTGGCCGAGGCTTGGAGCAATTTGGTCTTGTGGAAGGACTTGTCCCTGCCCATGGCAGGGGGGTGGAATGAGATTATGTTTAAGGTCCCTTCCAGTCCAAACCAATCTTTTTTTCCTGTGATTCTGACTGGTCAGATATTAACCGGGTCCTAACAAAGACAGCAGAAGATGACTGCAAGCATCAGGGTTCACAGAAGTAGCAGGTTCATGTTTTATTCCTGCACCCAGACCTCTCCTGGCCTGTTGTGACTCAAATTGGCCCTCATAGAGTCACAGAATTATTTGGGTTGGAAGGGACCTTGAAGACCACCTTGTTCCATCCCCCTGCCATGGGCAGGGACACCTTCCATTAGACCAGGTTCCTCCAAGCCCCATCCAACCTTCAGTGACTCCTGCAGCTGGCACTGGGCAGCCCTGCACTCAGCAGCCTGAGGAGATCAAGTCTTTCTCTTCTTACTGTTAAATTTCCCATCACTTACTCCTCTTATCACATAGTCAAGCCTTCTCGGGGGATAAAGCATGGGGATAAAACTCTCACCATGCCTCAAGCCCTTTGAAAAAGAATTTATATCCACAGTGTAAAACAAACAGTGTTTCAAAATCATTTTGAAAAGACAATTCAGTGAAAATCCGGATGAGTCCTGTCTTTCAGTTGGCTTAGTTATACTTGATTGCATTTGCTATAGGCTGGATGCAATTTCAGATTTTGCTGGGGAGGTTCACAAATGCAAAGCTCCCTGTGCAGGGTTGCTCAGCACAGCCCCTGGAAGGATACCCTGTCCAGAGGGGGGAGAGCCCAGCCAGGGGTTGCTCCAGCTAGCTCAGGATAGCTGTCTCTCCACCTGCTCGGAGGTCTACCAGTATGGACAGACAACTTGATCCTGTGCTAACCCCAAGTTTCTTTGACATGGAAACTTCTTTTTATGCATGGAGAACTCCAAGCATGGGGATATCACTCCATCCAGATCCCCCACCCTGAGAGCTGCTGATGCTGTGCTCCTTTCCCAGCTTCCCTAGGATCTCAGTGGGTTACACAACTTGTGAAGAACATTACTTCATCGTTAGCAAGAGAGACCCAAGAGGTCTGCAAGTTTGTCCTGGATAATCTCCCTCCTTATTAACAGTAGACTGACACAGACATTGATTCACCTGTAGTTAAATGGGTAAACTGTTTCATTTACAACAAGGGATTTATCTGGGAAAGAAGAAAAATAATTTCATGGCTCGTTGGTTTTCTGTGATCCTATTGCACCAAAGGATGATGCTTCCTTTATATCAGTCAAATAAGAGGTAGGGGGTTAGTAGCTGAGGAGCAGAGAAGGGAATGCTCTTGAACTCCTGCCTAGGGAAAGATGGAGGATCTGGCCCAAGCTTAGTTTCAGTGCTTCCTTTTCCCAGAAATCTGAGGATCTACAGATTATAGTCACCACAGCTGACAAGCCTGTAGCATTCAAGCAAAAAAAGGGCCCCTCAAGCACCTCCTCGTTCCTGCTCCCTGAGAGTGAGGGCTCCAGACACTTCCAGGGGGTCCTCCTCCACCTCCACAGAGCCATGCATGGGCAGGCGGACAGGAGCAGAGCAGCATGGAAGACAAAGGAAAGGCACTTCAGTGGCCTGAGGACTACCCACCTGCTCAAGCATCAAAAGCATGCTGCAGAGGGGAGGTGTGAGAGCTTTTCACAGGAGAGGCTGTCAAGATCTTTTTATAGATGGCAGTCAGCACAGAGAGGCTGTGAGCGGGTTTGTCCTCCCGTGCAGTTGTACAAACAGCTCAGTAGTCAGTTCCATGAGCAGCAAAATTACTGAAATCTCCTCTTCTCTGCTTTGATGTGCTGCTGAAAGTGGTGGACACTAATAAAAGGTGAACCTGTACCAGGAGCTGGTCCCTCCCAGGGGACTCACTGTGGGGAGTGTTCCTTCAGCCAACATCTTCTCATAAGGCCTGGAGGAACCATGGGATGGGACAGAAATCAGCCGAAGAGTTCAAGTCTGCCCAGAAAATGACCGAGTGGTTTCATACAGACACAAGGCTCCTCTTTGTTCACAAAAATCGTACCACCAGCTGTTGCACAAATGCTGTACTCAACAGACAATCTCTCTTTGATATAAGCTGATGTATTATATGTTAACACAACACCATTTTGTGCATCGATTAGCAGAAAACGCAGCACCTAAAGATCTATTTTAAGAGATTAAAAATACACGAGGGCTTTCACATTTCAGTTATATTTGTAAGATGACCAATGCCACCACCACCTTAAAATAGTTCACAAGCACTTCACCTGGCAAGTTTTTTACACTGCACCCAGATAGGCATCTCCTCAACAAGCATGCCAAGGTCAGCCAAGCCCCTTTTTGTTCCACAACGCTCTGCGCACTTACTCACAGGTTTACTTCTTGCTCTCCTGTCTTCCTTCATTTATTTCCCTGTTGCCCCTGCAGTCCCAAGAGCAACACTGAGCACTTGTGGACCTCCCAGCACTGTTCTGAGGTGGCCCTTGAGCTGCTGTAAGCAAAAACACTGCAGACACTTCAATCTGCAGGTGTAAGGGAAAAAGAAAAATAATTTAAAAGAAGGAAAGGAAAGAATCACACCTATCACCCATCCTCGCCCCCATCCACTCAGCCACTGGAGATGACTAAGAGCAACCCAGCTGTCCTTCCCAGTTTCAGTGGAAAGGTTTTAGCCCTCAGTGTGGGCAGAGTGAAGACACAGTATCGGCTTCTTCTCAGTGCTATTTCTACTATGAATCACTGTTTCCTGATCCACCAGCAGCTGGGCTTTCTGTGTGCAGAGATTCGGAAAGAGAAGGTGACACAGCTAACCTTTGACATGCTGCAGCCCTGATATGATTTCACCCAGACCACTTTCTGGGGTGAGCAAAAAAGTCCCAGAATGATTTGGGTTGGAAGGCACCTGAAAGCCCATCTTGTTCCACCCCCTGCCATGGGCAGGGACACCTTCCTCTACTCCAGGTTGCTCCAAGCCCTGTCCAGCCTGGCCTTGGATATTTCCAGGGATGGAGCAGCCACAGCTTCTCAAACATCCTCAGTGAACACCAAGAGAGAAGGGAGCAGCCATGGCCATTGCTCTCCCTCTGCTTTGGCCAAGGCAGTGGGTCAGGCAGCCTCCAAAAAAGTTTCCGAACCAGGGTCTGATCCCAGTGCTGACTTACAGCTCCATAACACATTGTCACCTTCAGGGCTGTGACAATCATGCTGGGAAACGCCCACAGAGCTAAATACTCACCTCAAAGAGTTGATTTACGACCCAGGACATAGACATAGGAGCCAGGACATAGGAGCCCCTTGTCTTCTGCTCAGCACCTTTTACTCTGAGCTCCCCAAGATAAAACAAATCAAATTATACAGTCTTTTTTCCAGTCCAGCAGAGGAAGATTTAGAGCAGCAAACCACCTGGATATATTTCTGAATGTAATTGTTACTGCATTACACACAAAGAGGACAACCCTGGTCTTCATTTTCCACCTGCCTGAGAAGATATCAATGCAGACAAGGTTTTTCTGAGGGTCTTTTTTCTGTGAAATCTCAGCAGAATTGAGATGGTTTTTGGACAAAACCAGTGACTTTTCCAAAAATACTTTTATCACATACCTCCCATATCCTCAAGTCCTCTATTATTTCCTGCAGGCCATGTTTTACCTGCCTGACCTACAGGCCAAGATTATTTAATCTGCCCCTAAAGCCAACAGCCTTGACTATGGGAAGCAACAAGCTCCTTCTGATCAGAATAGTTTGGAAAACCCAATGATGGAGCAGATTAAGCCTTGCAGCTGGTTCAATAGCCACAGCCATTTTCAGAAGTTGCTCCAAAGTGAGGTCAGATAGGAACTTGTCAGGTTTTCGACTCATTTGGGGGGGCTGCTTCTTTCTGATGATCTATGAACAACTTGGGAAGGACTGATATTCTCTAAAAAAAACCCAAACCGAAGTCAGTGAGAAAACCCTCACAGCCACATAATGGCACAGTGGTTCTTTGGGCAGGTGGCCTGGCTTTCCTTTCAGTCTGGGTGCAAGAGAAACCTCTATTTCCACATGAAAGAGAGAAGCTGGCATCACAAACCACTTAAAACCACAGGTGCTCCTTTTCTTCCTGCAGAGGTGCCCTGCCAGTAGCCCCATTTCTCAGCTGGAGGTGACCTGGAGGATGATGAACACAGCTCCGTTGACTTTATTTTGTTCCCCAGTAACTTATGTTGGATGAATTTCAGTTCTTGTGGAGGAGCTCTGTCCCAGCTGCAGCGAGCAGACCTGTCCCTTCAGGCTTGGGGAAAGCGACACTGAAGTTGAAGGCAGGAGCTGCTGCTCCTGATTCCTGTCAACCCTTCAATTCAGACTGTCTAGTTGGGATCCTAAGGAGGACAGGAATGTAATCCTGGGCTCTATTAACTAATACATCTAAGCCACAGGAATTAACTATAATTTACAAGCCTTCAAAGAATCACACGAGAGGCCAAGCCTTTCAGAAGCACCTGAGGCTGTTCTGAACAAAGTCTCATTGACTTTGGGCAGCCATTCTGCTGCTACATGCTGCAGGCATCTCCAAAAATCCTCCCCAGAGACATAATGCAGCACAGGCCAGGCAGGACCTGCTTTCTGCTCATGGTTACCTTCAGCACAGCAGTTGGATGCTGCAGGATTTCAGGCAAAGGTTTTTCTTTATTTCTGACACATCTTGGAGCATGACCTTCCTCTGGCAAGCTCTGCAAGGAGGCATTGGCGTGGGCAAAGACAAAGCTTCAAAAAGAAATTCGTCCACCACTGTTCCAAAACTGGCTGATTTGGCATGAATTCAGTATAAAAATGGTCACAATCCAACCATGGTTACAGCTGAAGGATCTCAAAAAGAACTGTCCATTTGGTGGGCTGGGCTGGCACCTCACAGAAGCTTCTTTTAGGCAGTGGTGAGGCACCAACCCAACCTGCTCTCAGACTTTGCTGCTGCCTCTCCACTAGAAACCTTGAATTTTGAGTCCCAGGGTGCAAGTCTGGAGGAATTTTGGTGTGGACAAAGTGGTGAGGGATGGGTACTACTGCCCTTGTTTGGGATAAAGTGCTGGTCTGTATCTTCAAAGCAGGTCTTCAGCCACAGTGATCTTCAGGTATGACAGAATATTTGCACTAACAAACTTCTTGCAAAAAGAAAATGAAATGTTACTGGTGTACCTGATATCTGTGGATATCTGCAGATGAATGAGGCACAGGTTTCCACAGAGCACTCGGGACATTCTGGTGCTTTGCAGCAATGCCATAGTGAAAGACAAAAGGAAAAAGAGAGTGCAGTATGCAGAACTTTCCTCTGTAGCCTTTTCACTCCCACTCCCTGTCTGTTGCTGCCAAAATCCTGCTTTGACTCTGGCTGTGGACAAGGTTCTTCCCTGTCTATCGGCTCCCACGCTCCCAGTAGGAACACCAGGGGGACAGGGGGCTTCCCACAGCTGGGCAGGGGGACAAAGGCCTTCCCAGTAGCAGCACTCTACTCTCCTGGCAGGCACATGCAGCAATCGCTGCGCAGCACAAGATGTCGTTGCTGTGCTACTTTTGTCCCTCCTGCCCTTGCTTCCCTCGCTGGGAATAGCACCACCTTTCCCACCCAAACCCCAGCGTGAGTGCTCCAGCTTGTTTCCCAGGGAGCACTCCACACCTCCTCTGACAGTTCTGGACAGGTTTCTCTTGCTAAAACACCAGCCTGGGAGGGAGGTACCCGTGTTCTGCTCTCGCCACTCGTCCCCGTGTGTGAACAAGTGTCTCCGTGGCTCCTCCTGTGCCATGGACACAGCCTGGACACGCAGGTTGCAGCAGCACATTGAGACAAGAGCTGGGTTGTGTGTGGACTTTGTCCTGCCTGGACCTCGAGAGCAGGACTCCCAACACAGAAAGACTGCTTGGATGTGATTGCTGCGATGCTGTTTCATGTGGAAAGAAGCATTTAGGAATAAAACCCCACTGCTGTAGTTGGAAGCCCATGGTTGTGCAGCACCACTGGGGAGGGGCACATCAGTGCTCTTCCCAGCACCACACTGGAAATGGAGATTTTTAGAGCTGTGGCTAATTCTATCTTTTTATCAGCCTCTGAACTTCACTGAGCCAGGAGGAGAAGGAGAAGAGGTACCTGCAAAGGTCAGCAGCTGGCCCAAGCCCACAGAAGAGAAAACAAGACAGGATTGTTCCAAGGGCTTCAGCTGAACTTAAAATCTCCTGTAGCTGCCACAAGACCTTTCGCATCCGAGGTCTGGATAAAGTCTCCAGTCTTTTTCCATGGTGTAAATTTAGGACCTGGAAGTTCCATTTGGCAATGCCTGATGTAGCACAAGCTCCTTTGAGAATGCAGTGCCATGCTGTAAATAACCAGACACAGGCCTCCTGCACGTGTGGCAGTGACCGTCCTTTCAAAATCTATTTGACTCCGGAGGCATTTCGCACACTCCAGGACAAAAACTGCACTGCTGATACCACTGCAGATCTGACAATATTTGGGATATCTGTTGCTCAGGTTGATGGTAGTTCCTTCTATAATATTCATACTTTCAATGTTCAATTTCTTTGCCAGAAGCACTTGTCTGATGGCATTATTTACTTTTAAAAGATCTTGTGCGGCAGCTACAGTAAATCCCAGCAAGAATTTTCCCACAAAATGGAATTCATTAATGAATACCCCATTTTCTCCTAGGATGTCAGGTCAGGGAAATTTTCCTGCGTGGATCTAATCCACAGCCCTTCAACTCCAGCCCAAGAGCTTGATCACATGATGGTGTTGGACTTGTACCAAATTCACACCAAGAGGTTTTAAACATTTTTTTAAAAACTATGTGCTGCTCCTAGGATGTGGGGTAGAGAGCCTTCCCTGAGGGCTTTCACTGTGGATGAGCCCTAAGGGCCAGCACAGGATTTGGATGAAAAATAAATTCAGGTATCTTGGAGTCAGGCTATTCCTTTGACTATCTCAAGCATCCTTTAGTGAACTCTCTGCCAAGCTTTCAGTGGTGCCACAGTTCACTTATTTGTAAATCTTGCTTATATCTGGTGAATTAAAGAGTGAAACTTTAGCACATTCACTTCTGAAAACCCAGAAGTCCTTTACACAGCAGGAGGAAGACCCATACCCTCCTCACTCCTCTAAATCCCCACTCACAGGAAATAAGCAGCAATTCAGCATCCTTTTTAACAATTTGCCAGAATCCCAGAGGCACTTTACATCCCTGGTCCCCACCCTTGGGCAGATGACACAAAATAAAACAGCCCATAATCCCAGCCATGGCCCAGCATGACAAGGAAGCCAGAGTCCCTCTCAGGTTCAGCACTGCACTGCTGGCAGCAGCAGCCACCTCTGAAAGCTTTTTTGGAAAGAAATGAGATTCCCTTACTTGCTTTGCCAGAAGCAAGAGGTTCATGGCATCAAGAGCAGAAGTGCCTCTGCAAAGCCACCTGAGCCTGCCCAGTGACACACAGGGGACCCTGTGGCTGTTCTGGAGGTGCTTTTTATAAAGAAACTCATGTAGAAATATGAAATCACGCCAGTGCCTGTGTGACGGTCTCCAGACCAGAGGAGAGTGTGTTACAAGCACTGCCAGCACCTATTAAGGGGTTTCACTTTACTGGATCTGGCAAACACAAATAAGCATTTGAGAGCTGAACTAGCTCACAGAGCTTTAGCCTTTGGATTACTTACTAATGAACTCCCCACAGTTCAGCCATTTAATTTCATTAAATTGCCAAGACGGTTCCAGTTAAAGGCCTGGGTCAAGTGACACACTGCTGTTTTTCAGAGACCTCATCAGGAAAAGGCACATTCCTCTGTTTAAATAGATACAGTTTTATAAATATCTGCATTGTGCAATTAACCTAAATGAACTGTTTTTCCCCAGTGTACCACTGGAAAACCCAGCAGGAGTCACAAGCTAGGATCGTGCTTTTTGGTTTTGGAATTTTCTGCTTCTGAGGCCAGAAGGTCCCATCAGACCCTGCTGACACGTAAGTACTCTCCCAGCCTCAGTTAACTGGCCACCTTTTCCTCTTCTCTTCCCAGATACCTGGACCTCAGCTCACAGAGGTAAGATATTGTAATGGGGATTTGCACCTCGGCTCAGGAAGGGACACTTCACCTTGTGGCTGACTGCAGCCCCCTCCCATTGCTTCAACAAGATCCTTGGGATCCATTAGTTCAGTCCTTTTTGAAAGGCTGGGATGAAGAAAAAAGGAAGCCAGGCAGGCTCCAGGGAAATACCACCTGTCCTGTCCTGCTCACAGCCGCAGGACATTAGGATCAGCTCCTGCATCCCACAGCATCCCATGGTTTATAGGCTGACCTGCAGCCCTCCAGCAGCCAAGGGCGGGCCTCAGTTTCATCCCACTCCTCATGTCCACAGCTGGAGACGTGTGAGCTGAACCCTATTCCTGGAGTACCCAGCTCCTTCCCAGGCCTGCTGAGTCCTCTCTGGCTGATCTCACAGGTTTGGGACTCAGCCCACAGCAATGTGCACAATCAGCAATCCTCTGTTGGGAGCGTGGGCCGCAGCCCAGGCCGGCTGAGGGAGTGGAATTTAATTTCCAGAATGGATGGCTGTCAGTGCCATGTCCTCCCGGCACATCCAAGCAGCACCGCAGGACACACAGGCTCCAGGCGAGGGGCTGCTGCAGCCCCGAATCCACTTACTCCTAATAATGCTGATTTATCTCTTCTCACCTCCAGCTTTAAGACTTTTTCTTGAAACAGATTCATTCCTCCCTGGCCCGCTTTGGTGACCACCACGCTGCAGTGCCTTTCAGAGAGGAGGCAACCACTCGGCACAGCCCCTTTGTCCCTCAGATTCCACCACAGCCAGCAGGATCTTTGCTCTGCACTGCCTACAGGGCGCAACCTTGTTTGGATGCTATTTCCCACTGGCAGCTCTCACTGTGGCAACCAGAGTGACTCCTAGAGCCTGGAGCCAGCACGAATTGCCCTGAGAAAAGGAGCAGATTGATGTTGCAGCTCTCACCAATGCCAGGCCAGTGAAAAATAGGGTTGAGCCACTGCAGGGTATCACTACATGTGGACAATACACAACAGAGAGGCATTTATCCCCATGCAGTAAGGAAACTACTGAAAGACGTGATTTAATAAAAGAGAAAGTACAGGTATGAATCCCCAACAGACAATTTTCATGCTGGGACCAGTAGATTTCATGTAACCGGAAAGTCAAAGGCACCACCAGCAGAGCCAACACCAGCCAGACCTAACCACTGATCCACTGACTTAGACAGCCAAGCTCTCTTGCTTCACTGGACTGGATTTTGGTTGAGAACCAGGACAATATCACTCTCAGAGAGCTCTCTGCAGATGCTCATCATTCTCAGAGCAGTTATTGCTGTTCAGATTGCCCTGCATTTTGGAAATCAGAGAAAACAAGCGAAGGTCAATAGTAGATTGCAGTGAGATTGAGTATGTTTTTCTCAAAGATATGCCCTAGTTCAGCCACAAGTTATTTGGCTCTGTGCAGGGATCACTGAGTAAAGCTTTATGTCCTGTGTTACGTAGGGGGAGAAATGAGGTGGCCATGGGGTTTTCTTCTACCCTAACAGCACACAGGGTCTGTGCCAGCATGGGACTGCTGCCAGCAATGGGAGAAGCCCTGTACATCCACTGTCAGGTGTTCCAGATGAGGATCTGTCCCTTTCAATTACAAATTTAGTGAAAAAAGGAAAACAAAACTTAAAAATAAAATTTAAAAAAAGTCACAGCTTTTCCAGATCCATCTGGAAAGTGAAAAATCAATAGCTTTTTAAAAATGAATAGAGGTGAGGTAGAGAAGCTGATGCTCTTGCATCCAGCTTCCATCCCAAGCCCCAGCATGGGGACTGTCACTGTTGTGGAGCATTGCCAGTGATTTCAGAAGGACTCCTTGAAAAGTATGGCTTTGGGCAAAGACCACTGGACAAGTCCAAGCACAGAGACTGGTCTGGACTCATTCACATCACCAAAGCATATCTTTCAGTCCCATTGAGGGGTGTGTCTGCACTGATTCTTATTCGCACCTTTCAATTACTCCTATGAAAAGTGTAAGTATTTGATGTCTGAAGATGACCGGTCTGTATGCGTGCCATGTTTGCATAAAAAAAGCTACTGAAGCTCTTGTGTAAGTCACACTGAGCCTCCATATAATAAGTTTTAGTCAGTCAAACTTGGAAGGAAAACAGCAGGAAAAGAAATTTGGAGGCAGCTGGCAGTAATTATTTCACCAAGGAGAGACTTCCATACTGAGATGTAGACTCTCTTTTAGTGCAGTTAGAGATTAATACCCTGAGAAGGATGTAATAAATGATCAATACACTGGGACTTGGCTACTTGCACCAAACGAAAAACTACCTACTGGGGCTTTTTTCTGCCTCTTCGTCTCTCTTTTTTCCCTTCATAGAAGGCAGCATTTTAAGACGGCCATCCTGCACTCTGTGCAGCATCCTGGTGTGCCTCTAGCCTAAGAACAAAGGGAAAAGCCTGGATTGTCCACTCCAGCTTAACAGAGCTGTTTAACCAAGGTCTAGCAGGAGTAAAGAGACTTTCCTCTGACACATGTCTATATAGCAGGCAACTCCTGTCCTGGGCTAAGGAAAGTCCCATACCTATCGTTCATTCTTTTGAGGCTGGATTTCCTTCATTAAAAATAGTTAATGGAATGTTAATGGTACTTAATTGTATTCATTGCACCAGTTTTGCTGAGATTTTTTCCCCTCAATTCACAAAGATGGGACTAAGTGCTAATGTATTGCAAACTTATAACCTGCGGTCATGATTTTAAACACATGTAGAGGTGCTAATTGCATTCAGTTGACACAACTGTAGATGGGAAGATCATTTTTCACACCTTATCAGCGCTGGGGAGGTGATAACTGCATTCAGAAGACACCACTGCTGTTACAAAGGTAATTTCTTGCACTTCATCAGAGCTTAACACATGCTCAGCAATGCAACCAGCCAAAAATACCACACCATTGGAGTTAATGAGGTGCTTGCACGCTTTTTAACAAATGCGAACTGTAAAAAACTTTCCCCGTTTCTTTTTAATAACGAGTAACAAATTCCTGCAGCTGCCATGCTGTTGGAGTTGGTGGCTGCCTGCCTCAATGAGATTTCTGATCATGTTCCTAGTGCTTTCTGCTGGATGGATCCCACAGGGAGCAGTGCAGTGTCTGTGACCTGCAGAACAGGTGAAACAGTGCTCTAGTCCATCCCCAGCAAGTGTTGCTGGTAGAAAAGCTGAAGCATTTGGCCATGTAGACAAAGATAGTTTTTAGATCTGAAGTCACCATTTTATGCAATTTCAGTGAATTTGACTGTGCTGTCAATGGTTCTCTTTCCCTCCTCCTATGCTTTGAGGAGCCTTTGAGTCTTCCCTAAATATGCCTGTGGTCTTTGATGGAAAATCCTGTAGACAAGGTGCAACATGCTGAGGTTGTTAGGCTGTCCAGGGTAAGCTGAACAAGCAGCAGATGTGAGGCAGGACTGGTCCAAGGTAAAAAATCCTACTGAAAGGAGTTTCCTTTAGCTTCAAGAAAAAGAAATGTATGATGAACCTTTCTGCTGGGAATAAAACTGGATGGTGGGGGAGCATTACAAGGCTTCTTTGGCAAAGGTAGGCAACTAAATACCTAACTTTGAGAGAAACTATTTCAAAGCAAAGGAAAAAAATGCATTTCTAATCCCCAAAATATCTGCTTTAGGTGTTTACCTTGAATGATATGCTGAAATGATGTTAACAAGAAAAGGAGATTTTTAACTAATAGAACCATGAATATTCCTCCACATTACCTCTAAAATTCTTGAGTAAATAAAGATAATCCAAAGACACAAAGGTAGATTTGCAAAGCAAATTTACCCTGGTAATACCCACGTGTCACTCCTGGGGAGATGAGGACAATCACCCCAAGCAGATTACCTGGGACCTGAGGCACTGCAGCTCAACGGCACTGCCTCCAATGTGTGTCTTCTATTTTTTTGGATGTCTTTTTATTTATTTTTTTATTTTTATTTATTTACTTTATTATCTCCCTGCAGAGTTGGTCAGCTTGTGGTCTCTTTTGTTTGGTTGGTTTTGTTTGTTTGTTTGTTTGTTTGTTTTGGGATTTTTGTTGGGTTTTTTTTGTTTGTTTTGTTTTCTTTTTAACAGCTCCTTCCTTTACAGAAAGAATCACAGCTTTTCGTTAACATAGTAATAAGAACCTCATTGCTTGCACATTAAAAGCTGGCTGCCAAACAGGCTTCTATAGCTGCCCTGCTGCAGTTACCATGCTAAAGGGTTGAGCCCCAGTTTGCACTGGCAATGGCCGGAAATGGGATGACTTTCTTACTCGGAGTGGCAACTTCATGCCTGTTCCTCTCCCCACCAAAACTCCCTTTTGTCCTAGGTCCTCCCAAAAGACAAAAAACCTTTCCCAAGCGCTGGAAGAAATAACAGCTTCAGGGGAAATAAGGAGAATGTCTTCAAAGGCCTCATTTTATCGTTCTCTGTGATGAGTTCCCAGCAGAACAGGAGCGGGTGGCTCACCCCAGCAATTTTGATATTTAGGAGCAGCTCATCCCCACATTCTTCTCTCCCAAAGGTCCCCTCCTCCCCACACACATTCTGCTCTTCCAACAGTCCCCACACACCCTGGACCATTGCAGATAGCCACAATCAGAGCATCCCTCCTGCACGTCCCTCTTTGCTCCTCAAGTCTCCAGCCTATTATGAATTGTATACAATATACAACAACAGTCCAAAGGCACGGAGGTTTGAGTGTGGCCATGGGTAGGTCAGGGTTATTTTGGCTTTGTGATGCAGGAAGCAGATAGAGGAGATTTGCTCTGTAGCAGAAATTAACATGATCTTAAGGCAGCATTCATTTGCATTAAATGACACACCTTCTTAGGGAAACGCTTTTCATATTAAGCATGTTTTGGGTGGCAAAGCTTGACTAGCACTGTGTGCATGACTCTCAAGTTCAGATGCAGATGGAAAGATGCCGTCATCCCAGGAAAGTCTCGGCTGAGCCTACCCACAGTGAGACACGTCTTGCGGCTGCTCATTTCTGCAGCACGGCAGGAGACATCACACTTACAGGAAACCTGTGAGTCATTGCCTTCGACAGCTGGAGGGCTTTCCTTGTCTCCTGAAATGACAGGTCACTCTTTTGCTGGTCAGTTTTCACCCCTGTTAGCCACAGCCTGGGAGGATCCCTTGCCTCTTCCCTTCGTGGTACTCCCATAGGCAATCTTGCAAAGAGCTTCCATTCCCTGCCAGCCCTCTGCAGGTCAGTGCCTTCTCTGGTATTACCCTCAGGAGAAAAGATGTCTTCCATGCCAGAGTCTGGGAATTAGACATTCAATTCCCTCCTCTAACAGCACCTGGGCTCTGGTTTTGGGGCAGTCACCCAATTTGACTATGGTTCTTTCCCCAGCTGTACAATGAGAAGAAACCTATTTCCTTCCTCTGTTACCTTTAGCTACAGCTACATCTTTATATCTATTCCTTTTTTCTAAAGCACCTGCAGGCTGTCTGGGCAGTCTGACCTCTTCAGGATAATTAATTAGGCCACCACAGAGCCGTCCATGTCAGTGGCTCCACTCAGGGCCTGCCAGCCTTCCCTTAGCACCAGTAGGAACTAATAATGCAGGGGGAGCTGAGGACTCTTCCTCTGGGGGAAGAAGTACAACCCAGCTGACTGCAAGATGAAAATTTACTGCAATATGAAGGGATCACCATGGAAACCTCTTTATTTTATTTCAGCCAATCTTTCTGCGCTGTCACAAGCAATATCACCTTCTCACTAGCCATAAAGGAAAGGTTCCCAGAGAGGTTTGTAATCCCTGCTGGCTGGCCAAGCCATCTGCCAGGAAAACCATTTTCTTGATGGTTCTTCTCACCAGGTATGACTCCACCAGTAAGGGATAAGGCACTGCTCAGTCCTGCGTTGCTCCTCCTGCAAGGACGGTAGATTTTAACTTTGAGAATAAGAACAGGTACAAAGCCTGCTATGTCACTGCCACCATTTTCGCCTGTCCCCATTCCCCCATTTCCAAAGGAAACTGCTGTTTTGCCGTGCATCTGCCCCTGAGCAGCAGCCTTTGAGGAGCTGAACATCTTGAATGACAGCTCCATCCATCAGCCACGCCCTAGTGCTGAACTGATGACCTTTGTGTGAGTGGGGAAGCAGGATAAATCCAGCAGGTTCTCCATGGAAAACCTAAAACGAGACTGAAGTCCCACCAAGCAAAGCTCCACTTGAATCTCCTTCGCAGGAACCTAAGACTTAGAAAAAATGAAACAATCCATTTTGGCTTCCAGCTGTGGTGACAAAGATGAGGAAGGGAACTGCTGTCTCTTTGGAGTAAATATATCTTCCCAGAAAACAATCTCTTTGCATGACACAGACCCATCCTAGTCCTGTGCCTGACACCAGCAGCAGCTTCAAGCTCTACATGTGTGAATGAGAAGAGCTTTGCTTTTGGAAGATCATCATGACCTGAATTGCAGAGGGAGATAAGGACAGGCTTTTCAGACACTTAGTGCATCACATCTTAGTTTCACATCCTGTACAATGAAAACCTCAATTTACATTTACACTCATCGGTAAACAAACTTGAAAACACCACCCTGGTCATTCAGAAGTGTTTCCATAATGCCCAGTGGTTTGAGGAACGCTGGTGCTGTCCGTGGGACACACGACAGCCTTGCACAGTTCTTTTTTCCCCTCTGCGGGTGCTTGGGACACTGTGAAAGTTCACCTCCCTTCATGTGGAGCAGAAACTCTGCTGGCAAAGCCTCTTGCTCCAGAGAAGATATCGCCCATTCCCTCTTCACACCTGGATGAGCACAAGCATCTATTTGCAAATGAGCAGCCTGCCAGAGCAGCTCCCACCCTCGAACTCAGCCAGGTGGGCAGATAATGGCCACCTCCCCCTCACAGGGTGCCCACATTCCCCCACAGTGAGAGCTGTCCTTACTCCTGTCTCCTGGAGCTCCAGCTGATTGCTTTAGCCACGAGGCAGCTGCAGATCCCAGTGACCTGATTTGCCCCACCAAACACAAGTGCCTCCAGCAAGGAGGGCTTTGTCAGCAGGCACAGCACTCGAGCAGGGCGAAGGCTGCGATTAGCGAGCACCCCCTGCCTCCTGCTGTAAAACTGCCTTGCCTCCAATTACTTCATGCTAAGAAATAGCCTCCGATGCACCCGAGGAAGCAGAATCCCAAAGAGAGCTTGCTTGATGGCAAAGCCCTCAGATACACTCACAGAATAGCAGCTACTAAAGAAGCATCACCTTGTCTTTTAGGCAAGGAAATATTATTTGCAAACTCTACCCATTCCCCAGGAAAAAAAAAATGGCAGGGAGATTACAGCTGCAAAATGACCCTGGGCAGAAGAAATTGAAGTCCAGAGCAGTCACATGGAGTGGCACATGCACCTCGAAAAGGGCACTAACAAAGAAATTAGCAACGTATTCTGATGCTTTGGAAAAACTGCGCATTTTCACTTTTTGGGTTTTTTTTTTTTTTACCCTGAATAAAGAAATCACAATAGACACATGTAAGTAAAATGAACCTGCAAACCAGCTTCCTTTCTGTGCTTCAGGGTGGAAGACTTCCTAAAGGACCAGCCTCACTAGCCATGCCTATGAAGAGGTAACTAAAGCAATCCCATGGGCAGGTGGGCCAGCTGGACCCTCACACCTTGCAGAGAGGCATCTTTTCAGATGTACAAGAGGATTTTTCCGTTTGTATTTGCTAAATAGCAATCTGATAGCCCAACTTTTCATGATGGATCAGTCATCATGGTTTGCAAGACAGGAATGTCCACCCACTGACTGAATAAATTTAGTCATCCTCATTCCCTATCGGCTCATCTTCAGCTGAGCTACAAGGCACAGCCCGGGACATTTCTAGATCTGAATAAGCTCATTTCTCAGTACAAACACTGAAGCAAAGTAGGAATTTTCTACCTCTTGTCACCAGGAGCATGTCCCAGGCCGATCCCAGCTGCCGGAGAGGAAGGATGGGGAGAAGAGGTGAATGAACAGAAAATGATGGGGTTCTCTGGAAAATGGCTCAGGATTGCCACTGATATTCCACCATCACTTCTGTGCAGCAGTTTTAGAGTGCTCCATTTGTCGCCTTTTCCTCATCTGCCTCATCTCCTTCAAGAGCTGGTTCTTCAGTGAAAGCCTATCTCCCAGCGTCGTTCCTGATGCAGGAACAGTCTGTTCTCAGGCAAGGCCATTCAGTACTTCAGCAATATAAATAACGAGATCTCACGTCTATTTTTGACATGACGTTATTGTGAAGGAAGCCAAGGAATCATTTTTCCTGATGAACTGCAGTTAAGTACTTTTGAGAAAACATTACAATATCACTCACAGCAAACATCTGGTGGAAGAGTTCCTGCCTTAAGAACATGGCAGGCATAGGCTTGTTGTAAGATCAGGTGGAAATATCTGCCCCAAAACCACTTTTTCCAATAAAATAAACGCTTTAGGCATAAAAATACAAGCAAATCATTTTTAACAAAGAAGCCCAAACAAGCCTTTACGAATCCGACATTTTGAAGAAACTGCAAATATCCCTTCTCGTTTTGTTTCAGAAATTTGAGAAATTTTGCGTTTTGGCACCCATATATATGTTAGATTTTACTGCACTATTACGTAGGAACTTTTACAATGACAAATGAATACTGCAAAACATGGGCCAAGGTAACCTTTCAGGAGATTCTGACATAAATTTGGATCAATGGATCTTGGAAATTTTAAAATAATATTTTGACTCCCTGGTTTAATATGTGCTAAATGGTTTTCATATACATCAATCACTGTTCTACAGAAACTTCAGACAGAGAAATCAGTAGAAAGAAATAGAGCCATATAATGCATTTACTTACTACTGTACTTACACAGTGGATTTATAGTGCTGTTACCATAAGCTTATTTTGACATAGGTTTCTTTCTGCCTTGGAGTGTAGAAGTTCATTGGGAAACAACCTGAGGATAAAATCTGCAATAAAGCAATCCATAATAATAATAAAATATTCAAAAGCATAGTTTAAGATCAGAAAGGACTGCATATATTCATGAGGCCTTCACACTTTTTTTTAAGATGGAAAAATGGTGGAAATGTTATTTGTTAAATGTTTTATTTTTAAAATATTTGCTAAATTATGCCATCACAGTTAATCTATCATCAGCAATCTGGATGCTATAAATATTAAAAATTATTCTTCAATAAGTGAATTGGTAATTCAATAATTAATGGGAACCTTAATATGTATGAATATTTTCGTCATTTTTGCCCATTTTTCCATCTGTCTGGCTGTCCTGCACAAAGCTCCTGCAAAGCAGGTGAGCAAGAGCCCGAAGTGATGCATTTCCTGAGGGCAGGTGTGGAGCACATGATCTCGCATCTACTGCAAGGTGCCAACACACAGAAATGTTCAACTCCACTCCTGACTTCAAGAGCAGCAGAGCTGCCCACGTGCCTTGGGAAACACTCCTGCTTTCTTAACAGGAAAAATTTGTCTGAAATACGATTTTTGGGTGCAAGGGTCACAACCTCGTACAAGAGCTTATCCAGAAGTGTGGAGGGGAGTATGCAAACACTGTGCTTCCTTAGAAGCCGCACCCTTACTTTCAGTCTTGCCTTTGCTGTCTTCCCCTGCCCATTTAAGGGCCACTCCAGAGACAATGCAGCTGAAAGCTCTCCAAAGGGCTCCTGGGTGAAGTGCTTGCTAAAGGGAGCTGTCACAGAGGGCCTTCAAATATTTGCCCAGTTCTCTTTTTTCTGCCTCTTGCACATTCCAAGCATTGCAGCGGAGATCAAAGCCTCCAGATGGGTTGCCTTCCCCCCAGAGCCAACCCAACCGGTTTGGTTTCCCAGCTAAACTTATCTCAGGGAGTTACGAGGGGAGATGCAAACTATGAGGGGGAAATTTGGCAGCCTTCTCGTACCCACTTAGAAAAGAAAAGAAAAGGATTTCTCAAGGAAGCTCACCAAGCATGTTAGACCAGGGAGAATCTACGAAAAGTGAACTCTGTCTCAACATTTTTCCGGCACTGACCCTTCCCATCTCCAGACAGCTTCCCCATGGATGTAAATCTCAAAAAGAGCAGGTGCAGCAGTCCAACACCTGCCAAGTGGGCATAGACAGTGCCTGGGAAACACTCCTTACATTTATTAACTGGAAAGAACAGTATAAAGTTGTCAAGTTGTCCAGTACAAAGATTAAGAATTGCTGTCACCCTTCCCTAAGGAGACAGCCTCCTCTCCCATGTTGCCCCTCAGCTCACTCCTGTATTTGTGCCCATCCTGTTTTCTCTCAGCTCATCTTACCAGAGATGGAGGAATTCAGCTTGCACTTAGCACTGAGAGGTGCAGGTTTTATTGACAAGCAGTTTCTGATCTCTGCTTGCAAGGCCCAAGGCTCCTCTGTTTCCTCCTGCTGGCTGTGGCAGCCTGTTCAACTCACTGTCTGCTCCTTGCACACCTTGTCGCACCCACATGTTTAAACCAGCACAGTGGCAGCACTACCACAAAGACTCATGCCTTGATATTAGAGAGGTGCTTCTCATCTAAGGCATCACCTCTCAGACATCTCCATATTCCAGGGGTATCCTGAATACCAGACTGTCCAAAACATCTCTATTTACAGAGGGCTTTGGAGGCATCTTGCACCATGGCTCAGCCTGGCTGCAGCTCCCATCTATCCTTGCAGTACATCATGTCCTCTCTGGGAAAGGCCAAGAACACATCTGCCAAGGTCCGTCTTTTTTCCACAGAGACGTGGGCTGGAGAAAGGCAGAAAGACACAGAGGAAAGACAAAAAAGAAACAGAAGAGAAAAATTAACACAGTGTGTAACTAGACAGCAGACACTCATTTGAAGGATATAAAAAACATTAGAGAAGAGAGATGTCATCTCATCATGTTCAGCCACAAGAGAGCTGCCTGCCGAGTGAAAGCCAAGCAGGCACTACTGGAGAGGGCTGGCCACAGTCAGAAGCAAGCAAGAAGCCCCCTAGGAGAACCACAGCTCCCTGTGACAAGGGTGAGGTAAATAGCCACTGGCCAGAGAGTGGTGCTAGTAATGTCAGGGTTGTGGGTTTGATTTCTGTATGGGCCATTCAGTTAGGAGTTGAACTTGATGATCTTTATGAGCCCCTTCCAACTCAAAATATTCCATGATTCTGTGAAATTATCCTTCATAGAAGCCTCTCCCTGTCTCTGCCTTGCTCACAGGAACCGAAGGATTGTACTTAATAGTTTTGTACAGCTGCCACTCCTAACACAAGGTGAAGCCTATCTGTCAGGGGTTTGGGTTAGATAAGAGTCCTGCAGCCTGCATGCCAAGGCAATATCCAGTTATTTGTAACTATTATCTCCCTCCCTGTCTGAGGTTGATGTGCCAGACAGAGCTCTCCCAGGAGCTCTCCCCTTCTGGACAGAGCTTGCTGGTCCCTGTCACAAGACAGCTGTTGTCACCACAAGATGAGACAGACAATCAACTTTATTAGCAGGTGCTTTCTGTGCACTGAGTGACTCATTTTTAGGCAGTATAAACCACTCCACTTGCACCAGTCAAGGCTGAATCAGCCCAACAGAGATGTCAACACAGCATTTCCATCTGTGTCACCAGGTAAGGTATTTCTCTTTTAGACCCATCCCAAGCATTTAATTGCAAGGTCACAACTCGAAGCAAAGCTACAAGGCACACACAGGTTAAAGATGACAACAGTATTGCCCTAAGTAATGAGGAGAGAGCAGCCAGGCTGGGTGCAGTGAACACCAGGGGGAAGGAGTAGAATGACCAGTAATGATTTCTAGCTTCTGTTCTTGCAAATCAGTAGGAGATGGACATTGAGGTCACTGAAGATTAAATTTCATCCTGGCTTTAACCCTCTGTTGCTAAAGACCATGTGAAGCCTGCACAGCTGAAGCTGGAGAGTGATCTGACAAATTTATTAAAGTGTACCCACCTCAGTCACAATTTAATGAACAGATTGTGCATTAGTTGGATGTATACATGGAGAAACAGTCCCATCTCTCTCCAGAATAAACAACACTTCCCAGTTTTAATTGTTCCCTGATGTTATAACAATCACAACTAAACCGGGTAATCATTCATTAAACATGAGCTAATTCCATGTCCTGTTATAATTATTATTGTTTCCTGAAAATATAACATGTAGTAAAGTACAATAAGTGCAAATTGAAATATTGCTTTTGGAAGGTTATTTATTACTACCTTCAGCTGTAAACATTTATAACTGAAATTTATTAGTCCACGGCCTCTTCATATAAATATTTTATGTTCAGCCTCAGGGTACTGTATCTTCTCCTTTAAATGTCTCAGTCTTGGTGTCTGCACCAGCAAAATAATCACAGGAGAGAAAGTTTGCTGTCCTGTATTATTTGGCCACCCTGCTGTTAACATAAGGCAGCATCACAAGTGCTACACATTGCCTGCCCACAGGTATATGCAGAGGAGAGGCAGCAGAACACCTGCTGCATTGCTCTGGTTTATAAATTCGCTGGTGTAGCATATGGAGTGTTCCTACATGCCACAGGCCAGCTCAGAGTCAATGCCTCTTTTATTGCAATAATTCTGCTGAGATTCTTCTACTGAGCTGAATAAAATGTCTGGGGCAGCTGGGGAATAAAATATCTGTGAAGATCAGTGAAGAGGAAGGGTTTACAGAGAAGGCGCTGGTGAGTATTCAGTGTCTCTTCTTGTTTCTATTTCCATGCACAGCAAAAAGTGCCCCAAAGCAGGAGTTCTTTAAATAATGGGAAACAAGTTTAGGACCTGGTCTTTAACATCACTTTCACAGTGAGCCATCCAGATAAAGGACACGGGCTGCACCTTGCCGTGACAGCAGAATTCCCAGTGCAGAGGAACATTTTCCAGCTGCTCTGATGTGTGTCCAAATAAATGAACATGCTCATAATTGTAGCGTGGGGAAGGAGAGGCATCTCTTGCCCTTCCTGCTTCCAGTTCAGAAACCCACTGCACTCCAGGAAAGAGTGAAGGCAACAGCAAGCCAAGCTCTGCCTCCAGCCCAAACTCAGCTTGCTGCCATTTCCTTTGGCCACTCAAGTTCAGCAGCCAACACAATCCTGGAATGGCTTGGGTTGAAAGGTACCTGTCCCTCTATTCCCTGGCTGGATCCTACCATCCCTTCTGCCTGGGTGTCAGGGCTGGGTTGCTCTGTGCTGGACCCAGAGCTGATGGAGATGTACAGAGAGCAATGAAGAGGTGCTTGTTCAATCCCAACCTCTAAATTAAAATAAATCATTTGGGTTTCCATGGCACCCATCCAGAAAAGTTGAAGGAACTGAGACTGAAGTAGCTGATCTGCTAACAAAAATAATGTGTGCTTTTCAATGATATATTATAATTTCTACAGTGGAGGCACTGGAAGAAGGCCAGATCCACATCAATCCTTTCAAAATGAACTAATGGTTCTCCCAAGGCTCCCAGTCCCTCCTCACACTACCAGGAAAAAGCACAGATCCTTAGGGAATGCAGTAGAGCCTCTTGATGAATATAATATGTGAAGGGTGAGCCAGCATGAGTTTGCCAGGGAAAAAAAAACACCCTGTCCTAAAAAATCAGAATTTACTGAAAGGAGAAACAAAGTAATGGCTGAGGGATAGGCAGGAGATATCATGTGGGCTCTCAAAGGAGCTTTGTCTTAAGTGCCCCAGAAGAGTATTAACCCTTGGAGCATGAAACAGGAGCGGGTGCTTTCAGCACTCACTTTCAATTACCTGCACCCAGGGACTGCTGAGCCTGCTGGCCTCTGGATTTCCCATTTCCACAAACAGATAAACACACATGCGGGTGCCTCTTCCCATCTCTGCCTGCTCACAGCCTTTCCGTCTGATATCATCTTCCTTCCAACTCATATAAACTGAGAATAAAACCTGAGGAAAACCTGCCTGAAAGATTACCACCAGCCCCCAGCTGCGCAGGTAAAACCCCCATGCAACAAAATGGGACTAAGTCCCTAAAACCACTGTGTAGGGTTTTTTTTCCTTCTTGTTTGATTTCTGAGCAGTCGTTCATGACAGAGTTTTTAACAGCCCTTGAGTACTTGGTGCTGCATCACTTACAGTATGTAAGGGGTATTGATCTCTCCAAGTTTATCCTTTTAAATGGTTCCCTTCAAGTGCCGGGAAGTCAACCAGTTCGAGCTGTGTAGCTCATCTACAAAACTCAGGATGAGACAATTGAGTCTCCTCAGAAAGTGGGGGTTTATTTGTTTTTTTTTCCAGAGGGAACTCGAGTGTGTGTGTAGTCATTAAAACATGATGTTTGCTTGCCCTTAAAAATCATTTTATAGCTGTACTGAGTGTCTCCGAACATTAAATATGTTTTATAAGTAGTTGGCTAACTAGCTGGGTGTGCTGTAAAGGCAGTAGTAAATAAAACAATAAGACACTAAATATCAGCTGTATTTCATTGTCAGGGATACTTTTGCAGCCACGCAGCAATTCCCAACGTTGAAAACCTTGATTTTTGCTTTTCATGCTACATTGTGACTAGAATTACACCTGATCTCTTAAAGTTATGCTAAATAATTCTCACCTGTTCATCTGATCACCCTCCCACAAAGAGTGAACATGACTGATATTGAGCAGAGAGAAATATTTTCTGAGGCTGGAAATTCACTTCCCAGGCTTATACATTCAGTAATGTTGTTAAAGCTGATCCTACTTGGTTTAGGTCCAGGTGACACTAGAAATCCATTTGTTGTCACTGCAGGATTGCAAATATTGAGTGGTTTTTGTATCACCAAACTTTCCCTGGACAGAGGCGATTTTCCTGGCAAACTCATCTTGCTCAGCTGGAGAAATGTGTGCTTTGTAGTTGGTAAAAAGGGCATCTGCAAGAAGAAGGGAAACTGGTGGAGGGCTATGGGCAGCTGCTCAGATTAACCCTTCCTAAATTTTTCTGTTTATGGCACAGCAGAGGTTGGAAACAGAACTATGTCCTTCATCCTTTCTTCACGCCTCTGAAATCTGATGGCTTAAAACAAGTGTTCATAAGGAGTGGGAAGAAGAGAGAGAATAAAAAAAGAGAATGAAAGAGAAAATGTCACCTATGAGATAATTTTATTTATTAATTTTTTTTCAATTTTCTGTAAGTATTTCAGGATTTTCCTTTTTATTACCACAGGATAGGATGAGATCTTGGCAGGAAAAGGCACATTCCTCAGATAGTAAAGGCTGTACTCCTGCCCATTGCAGTGCCTATCCTGTGGAACAGGACACCCAAAGGGAACAGAGCCATCAGCAGCAGGTACCAGGAGGAGCCTTTCTGCCTCCTGCACCTACACTGAGCATCTCTTCTTCAGCCATCAGAGGTACCTGGTGGTGACAGACCCCAGCCTGTGAGGGAATCCCAACCCAACTGACCAAAACAACTCAAAAACTTGATGCAATTTTGGCAATCCTACAGACAATTCTCCTTTAAAATCATAGAATCATTACATTCGGAAAGGACCTCTAAGATCATCACGTGCAGCTGTTATCCCAGCACTAAGCCATGACCCAAGTGCCACATCCTCCAGATTCCTCCAGGGATGGTGACTCCACCACTCACCTGGGCAACCCATTGCAATGCTCAACAGCCCTTTGGGAGAAGAGATATTTTCTAATATCTGATCCAAACCTCCCTTGGTGCAACCTGGGGCCATCTCCTCATGTCACACAGGACAAGAGACTGACCCCCACATCACTACAGCCTCCTTGCAGGGAGTTGTAGAGAGTTGTAGGCCACCTGGAGCCTCCTTTTCTCCATGATGAACACTCCCATCTGCCTCAGCCCTTCCTATCAGACGTGCTCCAGGCCCTTCCAAGCGGCCACCAACTATTCCTGCTTCTTCCAGTATCAAATGTGTTCTTGCCTTCCCAACAATGCAGACCTTAGTTCATTTTGCACTGCTGTACAGATAAAAATATTGTTCAGGTGGATGTTTACTAGAAGCCAGGAGGCTGAGCTGGGGCAGGACAGCAAGAGATGACACCTGGCCACCAGAGCACCCACTGAACATGACACTGGTGTGGCTCACACTGCTAAAATGTGCCAGCTCTGCTGTCAGGATGAGCTCTGTGCTCCTGGGATGAGTCCTGGCATGGCGCTGCTGAGCTGCCCTGTCATGGAGCTCTGCTGTTGCTAAACCACGTCCATTAATCAAAATGGAAGGATTTAAACCAGGACGGAGACATGACTGCAGAGTGCCTGATATCTGAGATCAATATTCATTTTACAAACCTCTCCAGAAGAGTTCTTTAATTAATTGTTGGAATTAAAATCAAAATTGACCCCTCAATTTGTTTATGTGGCCTTTAAATCAATTTTCTTTTCTTTACAAATCATAATTTTCAGACTGGAGAATGAAACAACACTTTCTTTTCTTTATTAAGTATAAGAAAAAGGTATCCACACTCTGAATATATTCTAAGCAGGACTCACAGCCAGCATCTCCCACTTTAATCTTAAAGAGGGAAAATATTTTTCCAATTACAAGCCAATATGAAGAGTTTACCCAGCTCGTCTTACATCCCACATGCTCACACTGCTCCTCACTTCCTCCCTGTCAGCCTTGGTCCCCAAGGCCCCATTTCTCAGGCCACTTATGAAGTCCTGTCACCACCACGGCAGGGAGCTCCAACTGCCAGGAGCAGGAATTCCTGTGCACCACCACATCCATGGCTGCCTTTATTTTCCCTTTCTTTACCAAAGCTTAGGTGTCGCTCATCACCAAACCGAAAGAGTGCTGTTTTATGTGTACTTGCCATAGCTTCACACTTATACAGAATTTACTCTCAAGGCAAGGAAGAGTGGAAATAGGATTCAGGGGGGCTTGCTTAATGTCACTGACCTCCCAGTTTGTTCAGGCTGCAGTTTCCAAAGCTCTCAATGTGAGCTTTGTAATCAACCTGCTACCTTTTTCCACATCGTGTCCTGCATTCCATTATGACCATAATTTTGCTTTCAAAGAATTGCTAAAAGTCCCAAATTAGGTAAAGCTGTGGTTTTTTCCTCAGAGCTGGCACACTGAGTGCACCCTCTCAGTATTTTACAGCTTGGTCCTCAATTGGCATGTTTGTCTGGGAGTGTGAGCAGCTCCCTCCAGCCAGCTGGGAATGCTCACTCATGGTGATGCTCTGTGGTGCTGCATAGCCAAGACTGGATTAAGCCATAATTTTTCCCACCCAGTGTACCCCAGCCAGGGGAATTACCTGCAGAGCCCCACTCAGGATGGGCAGGATGGTGTGTAGAGTGGTCCTGACAGCAAGAGCAGCCTCTGCTGGATCACACATTGACAGCAGTATGAAACTTCCTTGCTGGCCTTCAGAACCACGTGTAGGTAGATCACAAGCTGTCTCCTTGTACACAGGGTCAACACATCCAAAAGCCCTCTAAAACCCAGGATGCAAGGCATGTGAGCTCAACAGAAAGCATTTTCCTCTGCAGGAGTGTCATTTGGCAGAAAGATCATTGCAAATCAATCTCTTGGATTTCAAGGATATTATTCAGAATACACTCAATTGCACTTCCTTGCTGCAATTAAGAATTAGTTAGTAAACAGACACACAACCCACTGAGTCAAATTTTCCGAGGCTGCAGTGGGGATGCCAAGTGGACTCTTGAAGACACCTGGAGATGTGGGCAGGTAGAACCAAGTCACCTCGTACCTGCCCAGGCACCACAAAGAAGGGCAGTGAGACTGGGCAGATATTATGTCTGCATTCTAATGGCACACTCCCATGCAGTTTTTTTAAATTGATAGCTCTGCACGGCATTCGCAGATGAATACCATCTGGTGTGGTGATTTATTGCCCCTGAATTTCTCAAGTTACTTTTTTTCTTTTTTCCTTTTCTCATCTTACCTTTTCCTTGTATTTTCCCTCTATAAAAACATTTTCCATAGAAATGCAGTTGAGAGAGGCATTTCCCTAACACGCTCTTTTATCAAAAGATAAACAGCAGCCTGTCACCAGACAGACCAACAAACAACTGATGTATGGGATCTATTTAATATCTCTGCAACTCCAGAGCCCTTCTGGTCATATATGCTGTTCTTTTCCAATAAGAGTTGCTTATAATAGGTCATATAGAAAAATGAATATATGATGTTCACATTAAGGAATGTGTTTGAATGCACATACACGGGGAGGAAGAAAATAGGTTGTACAAACATCCCTAACCCTGGTCCCTCCCAGCTGTTTGATGGCTGATCTGGAAAAACATCAAAAACTTATTTTGTAACTTTGTTCATTGTGTCTTTTACTGTAATTTTGGTGTCACCTTCCTGACTTTGCTTAACAATGTATTTCCAGCTCACATCTCCCAGTGTATGTGATGTCCATCACCATTGCTGCCAAGTTCTCCATAATCCCTAATAGCTGCAGGCTTTTGGCTGGATGGTGTGGGATGACATTGCTCTTGGACCAGGGGCGGAGCAGGAGGAACATGGGCCATGGGGCCCAGATGAACAATGGACCAGGAGGGCAAGCCCAGGTTTTGGAAAGAAAAAGGGTCTTCTGGGTGAGGTAGTGCAGTTTACTGCCCCCACAGCAAGACACATTGCAAAGGTATTGGGAACTCAGGCCTGTGATCATCAAAGGATTTCTTAAATTTTAAATTCTAAATTCAATTTTTTTTTCTTTTTCCATCCTGCAGTCATACAAGGAACAAACTCTAAACTATCTGTGCATTTGCTTTTAGATATCTCTTCAGACATATATTTAGAACTCCCTACACATCCAAATCACCCTTTTTACTCACTAGGAGGAAAAATTTTCCTTTTTGTTTAAATAAGTTTGACTGAATGGAAACCAGACTGCAGATTGTCTGTCCTTTTACTCTTACGAAAGCATAATTAAAAGTCATGTTAAAGTTGGGAGATCAAGAGGGTTTGTGATAGATAACAAGCTAGGAGCTGTCAAAGCTGTCAGGCCATTAAGAAACTAAATAATTCACACCCCAGTAATTGCTTTTATGTGCATTTTCCTATAAAATCCAGGAGACATGAGTCACGGGGCCTTACAAAAGAGCCTTGTTTATCAGCCTCCAATACGCCATACTGCACTTTTACTTTCAGGGAGTTCTTCACACAAGTATCATCCTCTGAAGATTTAAAGACAGTGAAAGCAGTGCTTGATGTCACTGCAGTGTCCCTGGCTCCTCCCTGTCCCCTCCCATTCCTGAGGCCGGGCTGTGCCACATCACCCTGGGCAGCAGCAGATTTGGTTCTGGTCACCTGTACCACGCTAAGAAATTTTGGCTCTGCAAAACAGCTTGGGACAGTTTTTCTTCCTTCCCACCCAATTCTGAGATTTCTTTGGTCTTTTTAAGCTGAGATACACCTGAGCTAAATAAACCACACAACCAAAACTTGTGGAGTAGTACAGGCCCCCTCCAAACTGCTGTTGGCACCCAGGAAGCCACAGCGATGTGTGCAGGGATGCCACTGTCACTAAGCATTAGTGCCACATGTTCAGCAGGAGGACTGATGCCACCTGCAAAGTTGTGCTTCTTCTCCAAAACAGGTATTTTGGGAAGGGCTAGGGGAAAGGGTGAGAGGGGCATCTTTTACTCCAGATTACTGGCAGCATTTCTCCAGCTGCTGGCTGTAGGACAGCCCCCTGTGTAGGAGAGGGCTGGTGTCCGAGGAGGGCACGGGAACCACTGCATTGCCCGGATCACTCCTGCAGCATTCAGCCACTAGATGCCCCTGCAAGCCACGCAGTCTGCTGGGCAGTGCCGGCTGCCGCAGGCAGGAGAGACAAAGCTGAGGCAAAACCCAAGGAAAAGATGGAGTCTGTTCGTTGCCAGGCGTGTTGACAGCGTTACCTCTGTAACCAGCACTACCGTGTTGTAACAAGGGAGAGGGGATGGCCCAGAGTGGTGATGGATGCCCCATCCCTGAAAACATTCTTGGTCAGGTTGGACTGGGCTCTGAGCAGCCTGGTCTGGTTGAAGATGGTATTGGACTAGATACTCTCTAGAGGTCTCTTCCAACACAAACTAATCCATGACTCCATGCGTGTGCAAAAGGACTTCAGAACCAATCCAAAACTCAATGGCCCTTGATCTGCCCTGTGCCATTGCACAAGTGAAGGCACATCTCCTTTGGCACTGGCCAGGTTACAGTGCAGAAGAGCCAGACAGGGGGATGGAAAAAGCCAACAAAGGCTGCAAAAGGCTCCAGGTATAATTTCTTGCACTATGTAGCACCAACTCATTTCCACAGATGCTCTGGATGCTGCCTGCCCAGGGAGTGGGATGTTATCACATGGGCTAATTATTGCTCCCAGCTCAATGCTTCTCAGGCCCCCATTTATTTTACATACCATTAGCAGGGTAACAAAGCCCCTTCAGCTTTTGCATTCATCTTTCCTCCATAAGGAATTCCTGGCTCCACGCTGCAGAGGGAAAAGAAAGAAAAAGTAACCTTACATCTGTGTCCACAGGTATTTCTGGCCCTAGGTGCTGTCATCTTTAGGAATGAGGCACTCGGGTTTGGTGCATCTGTGGCCATGACCAAGGTCAAACTAAGAGTGGGGACAGAACCCTTTACTTTCCCAAAGCCTGTTTTGGAGGGGCTGGGCTTTATTTTTTCGGCAGTGTTGTTTTCTTTTTCAATTCCTTTGCAGATCTCTGTTTTTTGCAGAGATTGTCCAAACCTTGTGTGTCCCTGTGGGTGGGGCAAGCACGGGTTTCCATACGAATTTCAGCTGCAAACGTGGCGACGAACCTCTGAGCCCTGGGAGCAAGGGAGCTCCGGCGGCTGGAGCTGGAGCCCCGCCGATGGAGGGGCTGGGCAGGAAGCGCCTCCTGACCCATTTGGGCTCTCCTGGTGTGTCCACGATGCTCCTAGCGGGATCATCCATCCCTCATCGGTTACTCGCGCTTTTCCCACAGTCCTACACTTGGAGTCACTCTGTCAAAACTCGGTGGCACTATGTGGGCATTGCCCTTGTCCCCAGCACCTTGTCCCTCGTCCTCCGCTTCCCTCTGCAGCCTGTGGGAGCGCGGCCACGTCTCCCCAGCACAGGAGGGTGACAGGGGACACGCTGCAGGGATCCCAAGGCCACACCATGACCCCGCTCTGTCCCTGCCAGCACCTTCTCCGCGCTGTGGTTCCCCACCACCCTCCTTGGCTCACTGCCCCCTCTGCAATGCAGCCTCTTGTAAATATTTGCCAAAAAAAGATCCTTAGTGATAAGAGAGCCGGAGGCTTCTCAGGGTGACTGCAGAGGGAGGATTAGGGCTGTCTGGGCAGGGATGGGCGCTACGGGAGGCTGTTTCCATGGGGAGCAGGAATCCGGCTCCGCTGGTGGCCGTCCTGCCGCACGGAGCCCCGGGCATCCCGCTCCCACAGACGCTCGGAGCCACAGGGATCCCGCTCCCACAGACGCTCGGAGCCATAGGGATTCCGCTCAAAGGGACACACGTTCGCCTCCGGTTCATCCCAACCCCGCGCCCGGCTTGCCCGCACCTCTGAGCAGAGCAGCAGCCCTGGCCTTGGGGATGCCGCCTCCAAAGGGAGCCCTTCCCGCTAAATCAGCGCTCCCAGGACCAGGACAAGCCCTGCCCGCCCAGCAGGGGAGCTCGCCCAGCACATCCCCCGGAGGATGATTGCCAGGGTGGGCTTGGAAGGGACGTTTCCCTTCCCGCTGCCCTGCACCAAGGACGGATATGGAAAAACCTCTGGAAGAAGAAAACTATCATTCCTTCCCCCACCCTTTTCCCTTTGTTTTTGCTGTTTGTTATTTTTCTGTAATCCCGCTCCCTGGCAGAACCTACCCTTTCCCATCCTCACGGCCCGCCTTGTCCCCGGGCTGGCGCTGACGGCTACAGGGAACAATGTGGCTTTGAGGCTCCCGGTGTGTGCAGGGGAGGGGACGGGATGCCGAGCTCTGAGGCGGCTGTAATCCCCCTTTAATTGCTGGATAAACACAACCAGTGATTTCCATGGATTGGCATAGCTGGGCGCATTGTTTTCTGACTCCAAGAGGAACTTTACAACTGAAAAAAAGCCCATTTTCTTCTTAGACGGACTAGCATACACCCAATTATCTGTATGTCAGCAGAGGTGCTATAATTTACAAAACACAGTTAATACCAGAAAACCACTACTGTGGCAACAAATAAACTAAAAAAAAATATTACATTTAAAAAAAAAAGAAATTTAAAAAGTTGCTTTTGATTCATTTAGTCGGGTTGTTAAAATCCCACATAAGCCAACTACTGTGAAAACTTCCTTCTTGTTATAAGTGTAGACTAGACTGAAAATAGGAGGAAAAGGTATTTTCCTCCAGAAAGTGCTGATACACAATTTTGGTTTTATCAGAGTTTCACACAGGAGAAAAATATTTTTCAGCAAAATACCATGACTTAAAAATGTGCTACTGGGCTTCAGGTTTTGTCCCTTAAGGCCTTTATTTTTTCCACATTTTGTTTTGCAGCCTAAGTTTTTTTCACCCAAATTCGTAAGACCTCGAAAGCTAAAGACTTTCCTAGCTTAGCACAGCCACTCTGTTTGGGAAAGCTGGGAGCACACCCTGGGAGCCGCAGGTTGCAACAAAAGCTGGTCCTGAAAGGAGAATGGAAGCAGAAGGTACTGGAAAACCACAGTTCCCATGGGAAATGCTAATGCTTTTTGCACAAAAAATACTTTGGTTTTCAGCCAGCACAGCTTGGTTGTCAGTAGCCTGATAATAAATCCCAAGATCTGGGGTAGAAGGCAGATGTGCACATGGAAAGGGTAATTTTTAGTGAAAGTCCCCCCCGCCTCCCCCCAGCTTTGCACCAAAGGAAAATCTGATGAGCTGTATTTCTGGGAGAGTCCTGTGAAATCTCAGCTTCATGGTGACTTCATTACTCACCACATCAGAGTCAGGAGTCATCCTTGAGGGCCCCTTCCAACACAAGATATTCTGTTTCTATGATCCAGAAGGGCTTGGATGTGGCACTTTGAAAACCTACAAATTTGTATGGATATGGAGTTAAAGTAGTAGCCAGACAAGTCCAAGCCTGTGAGTTTTGTGTGTGCACACATCCCCAGCCATCTCAGGTGTTGTGGTGACCTGTTCAGGGCAACTGGCTCTGTCAGAGGGCCTTGTACCCTTATTCATCCACCCCTACAAAATGTTGCTCCCAGAGTTACTGAGATCTTCTGACTGGCTACTGTGGGGGTTGGTAGTGGTCCAGGTTAGTACCTACTCTAGGAGATCAGGGATTTTCTCTAGGAGAACTTCATCTTGCTTACAAAATTAAGGCATTATAGGAAATGGTGTAGAAAAGCTGAGAAAAATACTCCTCAGGTTTGCACAGATTAGAAAAAAAAAATCAAAGGAGAGAGATTTGAAACCCAGGGTTACATATCAATACACAAAATGACCAAACACTATTTCCTATACAATGTAGCCCAGTTTGAGCAACTCCCCTTGTGCAATGTTGTGCCCAGGATCTCTCTAAGGCAGGACGAGAACTCTGGGTCTCCACAGGGGCTGTGGCAAGAGCAGCACAAGCACATGTGGCAAGGTATAAGGTGTTCCCTCTCCATTTGAGTTATTCCAGCTAAGTGGCTGGAAGTTGAGGGCACACCCATTTTCATGAGTCGTGATGAGGAAAAGCCATTGCATGTCTGGTCTGTATGATACCAAGTCAAGCTGATCCATGGTTTGGCCCTCAGACTCAGAAGCAGCATTGGCTTCTGGGCAGCTGGGAAGATGGATACAAAATACCAGGGATGGGATATTAGTTACCAAGACAGAGGGATACAGGCTCTCCAACAATTAAGGATGTGGCTGTTGTAAAAGGACAGGTTTTGGCTACCTTGCAGAAAGTTTTAAAAAGTTGCATTTTTCCTGTTGTTGCACCGAAGTTTCACTTATTCTGAAAGGTTTAAGGAGATTGCTGGGAAAAACCTTGGTGAATTCCTTTTTGTGCATATGCATTTCACATGCACATAAAATCCATCAGAAATTCCCAGTTCCTTTGGACAAGCAGGTAATTACCTACTGGGGATTCACATGTTGGCCTTGCCATGCCTTGGGAGACAGCGCTGGGACAGGCTTTATCATGCAGGCTACAAACAAACAGCTGCTGTACAATAGAACCCACCATGCTCAAAGCTGAGAGCAAAATGTATTCACTGTCATCCCTGCCTCTCATGGAAAATTGTTGAAAGCGAGAAGTATTAAATCATTATATGTCCTTAAACAATAAGCAAGCCATAACTATCAAGCCATCACATTTGGAGGGGTAAAGGCCTCTCTCTGAAATCCTTGAGGCGCTGCACATGAAGGCACAGCCCCGACCACTGGACTGTGTGCCGAGGGCAGAAAGGATCCATGTAGGGAATTTTGCAGTGTGTCCTTTCCTGACCCTCAGGAGATGGGCTGTTTGGCAACACAGGGCACTCAGTGCTCCCAGAGGGGATCTGGGCTGTCTGCATCTTCCACAGCCATGGAGGACTGCTCTGGTGGGTTTGCCCCCTTCCCTGTTCTCTGGAGTGAGGCTTTCAGGGATAAGCTGGAGACTACACTGATGCAGGGCTCCTCTGCACATTTTCATTTGTAAGCCACTGAGCTGGTAATTCCATAAGCCATAATTAGACGTTTTTCTGACGCCTAATCCACTCCTGTGTCTGTTTTAATTTCCCCCCTCGAAGGTGCCAAGGTGGACGACAGCGCAGCCATGCTCTCCTTATCCTCTGCTCCCCGGCCTTGGGTCGCAGCTTTCCAAGCTCAGGGAAGGGACACTCCAGCAGTGCTGGGAAAAGAGACAAGAGCCACGGGTGTTGGAAACTCAGGGCTTCAGCAGGGCCCTTTCCCTCTGCTCCTGCATGGGCATACAGCCAGCTATTCCCAGCTTACTGTGGGGACCCCAGTTCCCACTCTAAGGCAGGAACTGGAGAGGAAAGCATTGTTGTACAGCACAAATTGCTGGACATAAGCAAGAAGCAAAGGCTGGGGAAAACCAACCAAAGTGAGCATTTCCGGGCATGACTGCTCTCATGGCACAGGAATGCAGGCAGTAACATGGCAGGAACTCTGGAAACCCCTCCTTTCCAGCAGGTTCCTTCTTTTTTTCCTTCCTTTCCTTCTTTTTTTCTTCATTAAACAAGCCCAAGCTTACAGAACGTGCTTAGCTGAACTCAATCAGATTTTGTGGGTTTTGCGTGTTGGAGACTTTGCTCTTCAGCATTGCCACAGCCCCACCCAGCCCATGGATGCCCCTCTGTGTGCCCCCAGTCCATCCCAGCAACCACACTGGCACTGCCCAGCACACGTCCCAGCCTTGGGATGGTTCAGGACTGCACCAGGTAAATACAACTGCCAGAGTCATTGATGTGGGTTTTCTCCAAGCGAGCCGAGTGTTTTTTGTTTCTGGGTTTGAATGTCAGATCACTGCAGCTCATTTCATCGGTGCATTACCAAATTCCTTTCTTTCAGGTAACAAGGTGTAACCAAATCAGGGCTAAGAGGATTAATGAAGATGTGTGGCACCTGAGCCTGAAATAAGCTCAGGTGGGAGCAAACAAAAATTCATCATCTAATGACCAGATATCCATAAAGGGCTCACTATTTCCAGAAGAGCAGCCAAAATGCAGTGTCAGATGCTATCAGCAGCCCGTATGAATCATCCCTGCAGTGAGGCTGTAGAACAAGGTGTTGGTTTGCTATGTTCTTGCTTGATAAATCACAACCTTACAAATCCAGGGAAGGCAGGAAAATGTCAAGATTTCCTAACATACGGATTGGGGTCTGACCTATGGAAGGTGTCTTTCTTGAAGCCCCAAATGGAAAGGAGGGTCTGGCTGGACAAGAATGGGATTCATGAGTCTGGTCTCAACCACAAACCATCAGATTACATGGACAATTGAATTCTTTTATCCTTTTCCTGTGAAAATGGAGACAAATTCTCCTATATCTCAATGATTAATATCTAATACTGACCACAGGGAACCTCGGTACCATGGTGATGTGTCTGCGCAAAACACAGGATGGAAGAAAGATGCTAAATAAATAGACAAAGAATTCAGTCCAGAGAGAAACAGAGTTGTGGAAAACATTGAGGGAGATCACTGGAGAAGCAGCAAAACTGTCAGCTGAGCTAAGACAGTGGTCATGAGGGGACTGTCTTGCTGGCTTACAGGCAGAACTTGACCCATGGATTAGACAGCCGCATGTGGAATTAGGAAGAGAGAAGACAGCTGGGATATTAAAAGGGTGAGATTTTTGTCCCCATGAAGCACCACCTCTGCAAACAAGGAGGTAAGAGGGGCCAGAGGCACATGGGATTGGCCCTTGCACTGAGTGTGATCAGAAAAGCTGAGAACTGTGGATGAGGAAGGAGATGTTAATTTACCCTGAGACTAGCAGGGACCCACCCACGAAGTATCAGGTTGGTTTTCTGAAGGGATTAAGGAGTCCTCACCCTTTTGGGAATTCTCTGCGCTGTTTTTGTTGGTGTCATCCAACAAAGGTGTGGCATCAGAGAGGTCACAGGAGAGGTGAGCAATGTGTGCTTTGCTTTCCCTGGGATGGAGCAACCACAGCAACCAGGCCAGGTGAGTCAGGAGAAGGGTAAGATAATAGGAAAGACCTGGAATGTGCATCAGAGCTCAGTCCCTTATAATCTTTTATACTGAACACTGATGTCAGTAACTTTTGAATTCTCTCTCTTCAATTTTGGTAGAATAAGCCCCAGGAAAAAGCAAATGAACTCTTCCTCAAAGAACCAGTTTGCCCTATGGCTTTGCATGGGTTAGAGATTCCCACCCTTCCCTCAGGGCTTGAGTCTGGCACTGCTCGTCCCCAGCTGGGGAGAACATGGCCACAGGAAACCCCTTTCTCCTTCAGTAGCAATGCCAAGGAGTAAAAGGAGTGATTCCAGAACACAAAACCAGTAGAAAAGGGAAATTCTACAGGCTCCTGCCCACTGGATTTGAAGGGGAGTTGCGATGACGACAGGGCCACTCCTCTTGGTATTGCCAGGTAAGGGCAATGGTCACATATTGTGGCTTATGAGGTTCAGATTGGATATTACAAAGAAAAATTGGACTAGGAGGGTAGACAGAGCTGGAACAGGTCACTCAGAAAGTGGTGACATCCCCACCCACAGCAGTGATCAGGCTCTGGGCAGCCAAAGCCCCATCTGACATGATCTGGTATTGGAGACAGTCCTGCTCCAGATGGGAGGTTGGATTACAGAGGTCTGTTCCCACCATCACTTCTATGAGACCCTGGGGGAAGGAATAAAGCAAAAGTGGCATAAAAAGAATAATCCTTCCTATTTTGAAGCCATTTGGGATTTTGCGAGTCACCAAATATGTATTTTCACACAAATGAGGACGCTGCCACACACCGGTGGGTAAGTGCAGCATGGGCTGCCAGTTCTCTTGCATCTCCCATCTCATCTTAGGAAGCAATGGGGGACAGCTCCTTCCCAGTCCCTCCCAGTAGGCAGAGGGTTTTCTTTAGATAAGTAGATTGTGCCTTCTGGAGAACTGCTGGAAGGGCCCAAGTAGCCCATTTTCACTACTGACAGGTCAGAGACTCAGGTGTTTTGATTCCCAGGCATTATCCATTATCCTTTTTTTGATCACCTGCACAGAACCTTTTCATGTGGCACTCACTGACAGAGGTCTCACCAGGCAACTGGGAACAGGTCATTTAGAAGCACAAGATGACAACCCAGTTTTGCTGCTCCCATGGTGATACTCCAGATAACACACTTTGTAACTTCTAAAGATGCTCCTGTGTTGCTGCCACCAAAAAGCCACACTTAGAGTCTTTACATGACAGAGAAAGAATGGTTTCATTATGAGAAAACCAGTACATGCAGCAACAAGTGACTGGGCACATGCTCAGCTGTTAGCAGCTCTGCCGATGCCACTGGAAATGACTGTGGGATTTTTTAAGGACACATCAAATTGATTTGGATCTGTTAAAACCTAACGCCTTGATCTCCATCTGTGTTTTGAGTGTCCCTGCTGGAGGAGCAGAGGGAAGAAGAAACACAAGCAGAGAACAGGATTTTCCTTGCCTCATCCCCACCAAGTGTATTTGTTTAAACAAGATGGGTGGAACCGAAGCCATGCATGGGTGAAACTAAAAGGAGTCAATCTCTGTGCCTGAGCACTTCATACCAGCACATTTGCTCAAGTGTGTTTTCCTGCAATGCAAAAGCCCATGGAGTCCTCACAGCTCACCCAAGGCAACACCTTCTTCCCTCCAAAAATTTTTCCTTACCACCCAGGCTTTGAAATTTACTCTTTTTTTCCCCAGCTGCTAGTTTACTTCTCCCTGCCTCTAGTTTTCCAGGCAGTGGGTTTACCTTCCTCACATCACACAGCACCTTTTAAAACAGGTGGGATGGGGTGGGGATCCCAGTCTGTGCCAGTGCTCACAGGTAACACCTCAGCCCCAGCCTGATTTCCCAGCCCTTCCTTTACGGTCTCCCCACAAAGAGGACGAACAGGTCTGTAGCTCATCCCCTGCTCCACCATAGCTCATTCCACCACTTTCACAAATTCCATCTAATAAATGGGTTGGGTGGATAGAAACCTTCACACATTATTAATGTGCTTATTTTCAGCAGTAAAGTAATTCTGCAGGAATTCAGCCACGTACAAAACGTCCTTCCCCTCCCTTTGCTGTCTGTGAGCAGATCTCTGGACCACATTATGTACCTGCTTCACCCTTCCCGGACTGGGGGCTGGAAAACCTGCTCAGCGTTCCCTGCAAAGAGCATCTCAGATGTTATTTACAATAATGGGAGATCTGTCCAGTGCCACTGGATTCTGTCAGACAGAAGTTAATTAGGACTTTTGAGGTCACTGAGCCCAAGCTGAGCCCAAAGGAAACCAAACCAGGGCAGACACAGCTTTCCTTAGACTGGAGAAACTCCCCTGGAATAGTTTGCTAGTAAATGGGTGACACGTGGCCATCAGGAGTCTGACAGCATTGCTCCAACATGACTCAAAAATACTCCAGCACTTGCATGTGCCTCCACGGAACGTCTTACCCCACCACTGAGAAACCCTGCTCCCACCACCAGCCCCACGCAGAGCTTTACAGTGATATGTGATGAGATATCATAAAAACCAGGACTCGTGCGGATGGAGAGTTTGGAAACATGTCCTTGGTGAGTAAACACTCTTTTCCTTAAAACAAAACCAACCCCAAAACAACAATAAAACAATTTATTCACACTCTTGGGAAAATGCTAATTAAAGTTTACTTTAAAATACTAGCAGACACGAGTGTGGGCTGTAACAGGAACATACTGTGAAGTGACAGGTCTGCAATCATCCCATCCCTCAGCCAAGTCTAATTCATTCTGATCACACGAAGGTCCGAAATCCAGGGAGGCCTCTTGGAGCACAAGCATGTGCACTTGTGGGAGGTGCAAGAAGAGTCTCCGGAGCGCCGGAGGTGCGAGAGCGAGAACAGGTGTGAGAGCAGGGGTTAATAGAGGGGGATGCCGGGAGCCCAGCTCTGCAGCAGGCACGGGGAGAGCTCTCCCTGCTCCGCTAGGCAGCTTTGCAGAGCCCTCCCTCACGCTCCAGCTCGGGGAAGGAACCTCCTTCCAAGCTTTGCTTTATTCTAGAGCAGCCTGGCCATGGAGAACTGGAAAGAGCCGTGGCAAAGGCTAAACATGGCTTGGTACTGGAGGATGAGATGCCACGACTGCTTTGCCTCTAAGAAGATGGGCACAGACCATCACTGTGCCAAGTGGAATAACTCTCTAGGCCTTTAAGAGCTAACAAACCCCTTGTTCCTCGGTGAGTCCAACACTGCCCTGTAACTCATGAACCAGGCAAGAAAAGTTACTTGTCTTCTGCTTTAGCAAGGTTTTCACTCGTGCCAAGTGGCTGCAGCCACCTAAACAAACCCAAGCTTTCCAACAGGAGCAGAAGTCTTCCATGCTCCATAAATTATCTGGAGCCGGCTGTTAGATGAAACACCAGGCACCGGCAGAGCAGAAAAAAACCCTGTGAGGGTAATAGTGAAATAAAAATAAGCTTGTTCTAGTGATGCCCAGCTCCCCTGTTGCAATACCATGGCATTTGTGCCCAAGTAGGCAAAGGGTGTTGAGGAAAATGCTGATGGAGATGCTTTCCATGGCTTCACACCATGTGCTTTACTGTTCCTTTAAATTCCTATAATGTATTCCAGTCTGAGTAGGGAAAGCTATAGAACGGGATGCACATGATTTTTGGGTTTTAGGAAGCTACTTCCTAACTTACATAGGTCTACTGCTAAAGGACTCAGCATTGCCTTCATTTCAAGGTCCTTCAATAAGAGATCAAGAACACTGCAGCACGCAGAGGTCACTGTCCTTTGAGCAGAAGGGTGACAAAGCATGTTTGCTGGCTCCAAGAATGGCTCAAGGGTCACATCACGAGCACAGCACTACCCTGATCCTGCCTCCACTCACTGGGGGTGGCAATGAGGAGAAGCATTCTGGGTGTAACAGGAAATCATTCCACCCATTTCCTGCAGCCAGTCTTATTTATCTTTATTCCATCTTTCTTTCCCCTGGTCTGCACATGCCCTGGAAGGCATTTCAGGAGCAGGATTTCACTGGGGTCCCACCTGCACTCACCGCAGCACTTTTCTCCTAGGGAGACTTTAATTAGATGGGACCCATAAACCATATGTCAAATGGGTGATTTCACTTTTAATTACATTTTCCAAAAGGTTATAAATAGTTCCATTAAAGCACACAAGAACCACCAGGCGCTTGCTTGTCAAGCCTGGTGTCACCTCACCTCTTGCAAGTCGTCCTGCTTAGTGCCACATCAGATTTGGGAGCCCAGGTTGCTCCTCACAGCTTTCTGCCCACCTGATCCTGTCAGGATCTGACTCACACCCCTGTGGTGGCTGTGGACATGTGGCACTCTGCGTTTCAGATGTGGTGGGTGCTCCTGTTTTAACTCACTGAAAATGTTACTGGGTACGAAAAACGAAAATGGGAAACATCCCCTTAAGTTATCATAGGGTTGAAGTGGGAATGATGAGTCTCTCAAGTGCTTGGGGAAATCAAACCCTTTATCCAGGCTTTGGGCACGGTCCTACTGGTGATACCACCAGGGTACTGACTGCCTGTCATCCTCCCCACCATTGCAGAGAATCACAACTGTAGATGGTGTTTGTGGGATGCTATCACCATAGACTCTGAGGGGAGAGCTCACCTCACTTCTCCTTCCTCATGCAGCACAAAGGCTTTGATTTCCCTGCACATGAAGTCCCACTTCATGCCCCTGCCCCATCCATCTGTGCTCTGGACACAGCAGTGACAGCTCTGTGCTCTGTGGTGCAGCACAGAACTGGGGTGAGCTTGCTGGCCCCCCAGCAGCCCCCTCACCTGGCACTGAGCTCCTGTCCATGCCATACAGAAGCACTCTGAGATACTTCCCTGATAAAGTTTCCTGCCTGTGAAATCCCCAGTGCTCCCTGAGAGATGAATACATATAGACCCTAAAAACTAACCCGACAGATGGGAAGCAATATAATGAAGGAGCTTTACTTCCTACAGAACCTCCAGCTTTCTCCTTGGCCCTCTGAAGAGTTGAAAAACAAGGTCAGTGTAAATACTTCTGCATCCCAAAGCTGTTTAATAAAAACATCCCTATGTTTACCAGACTGCTGCTTAGCGGTGCGCTCGCTGACATCTTCCAAATTGGAGAGGAGGAACTTCAGAGTAGCTACTTCACTCTGATCAGAGTTTCTGGCCAGAAATCTGGGTCAGATCCACTGTTTCATTCACTGGCATTTGAGTTTTTTCCTATTAAGGGTCTCCTCTTTGTGCTGAAATGCTGCATTTGAAAATAAGCAAGCAACATCGAGTGTGAACTGCAAGCCTCGGATTCTCCTTAAAAGTGTGGTTAGGTCTGTATCAGAGAAACACTCCTGCACAAGCCTTGTGGCTATTGGGTAGCATGGACTGTCACCACCAAAACCCAAAGGAGCCTAATCCATCTCTGCATGAGATAGTGACACTCAGGGATGAACACTGTGACCACTCGGTTCAGAGCACAGCCAGACCACATGGCCTGACTGTACTGATCTTGCACAGTAGTGCAAGTATTTGCACCATGTATTTGCACCATGATCCCTGAGCAATGTGAGTCAGACTGAAAAAGCTTGAGAAAATCTCAGTCTTTAACAAACAGATGTAGTGTCTAGAAGCTGAACAAAAATGTCTGCATCCTATAAGCAGATAGCGGAGAGAGCTGCCATCAGCATCCATGGATGCTTCCCACTAAAATACCTTTAAATAGCAGCTTCTATTCAGTATCCTACAGAAGACAACAGTGCTAAAATATCTTAATGTAAGGGGATTTTGTTTTGGTCCAAGCACCTTAATTTCAGATTTAGCAAGTGGCAAGCTGCGTTGTCAGACGCCACCCAGACAAAACCTGTCTTAATTTAGAGTGGACAAAACACTTCTAACCTCAGGGAAAAAAAATCTCCTCAGTTACTGCCAATTTGCATCTTCAAGGCCAATGACAAGCACCTGAAAGGGTGCACAGGCCCTGCTGCTGGGGCCTCAGAAGAGGGTGTTGTGTTTTTAAGGGCACTGATGGGTGAAAAGCTGGGCAGCCTGCATGTCTCTTCCCACAGGAGGTTTACTGACATGCCATAAAATAATGACTGTGACTACTCCATCTTCCCCAGCTGCTCCTGGGCTGCCGGAGAGCAAGGAGCTGCTCCCAGCCCCGGCAGAGATGGCTTGCATGTATCCAGTGGTTATGTTTTCAGATCTACTCTGCAGCCCTGTGGCACTTACTGTGCACCCAGAACAGCGTTTTTGGGACTCATTTATCACCTCTCCCCTCCTCCCTGCCAGCCAGCACAGTGCAGTGTCCCAGATTTGCCAGGCAGCCCAATGTGACCCACAGTGTCTATGAGCTCAGCTTCCTTGTGCCCAGCTCGGTGACACCCCAAGCTCCAGGTTTGAATTGGGATGAATCCACCACAGGAAAGGAGGGGAGGGAAAGAAGAGACCTATGTCCCAAACTTGACACCCCTTGAAAAGGTGCAGAGGAAGAAACAGCAAGGGCCTGGGAAGTGCCAGAAGCCACACGCCTGGAGCAGGGCAGGTGAGTGGAGCACAAGGATTTTTGGAGGGGAAAGGAGCTTGGAACTGATGGATTTTGGTGTGGAGAAGAGGAAAAAATCCCCACCCCCCCACCACCCCTTGACACACTATACACGTGCTATAAAGCTACAGAAACTGCTGGCCAAGGCAGGATAGTCTTGAAACGGATTCATCACCCAAACTCACACGTCTTGTCCCCTCCCTCTTTGCCCTGAGACAGAGCTGTCAGCAGCTGGTGAACAAACACACTGCTCCTCTCCTTAACAGTGGAAACCAGCAGCCCTTACACTCTGCACTGCCTGGAAAAGTTCCCTCCGAAGCAAACACAAACCTTCAAAGAGCAGCAAAGGAGTTGGAGCCTGCAAAGCCGGGCAGCAGCCTGGGGCCAGGGCAGCAGCACCCCGAGGCCCCAGCCTCACAGCCAGCCGGGGCTTCTCTTCCAGCTCTCTCTTCCCCTCTGGCACGTCCGTGTGTGCCAGGCCAGACGTGGACCAAAGCATGCACTCCTCTTTCTGCCCAGCCCCTCCTGAAATTTTAGTCCTTTCCACCTCCATAGTTTTCAGTGTCTCCAAGTAGTTTATGGCTACTTATAACTACCTACAGCTTATAATTATGTAGCTTATGACTCTAAGGGCAGGTAGTACACATGCCTTCAGGCACTTGTAGCAATGAGGGGGCAGGATTTCAAGGCAAGGCTATCTCCAGTTTCCTTAAGCAATATTATTGCATTCCAGCGTGGAATTTTTAAGTCTTAGTGAATAAACACATGGAGAAATGCCTTTGGGTACAAAAGTAATGAGTTACACACCTGCACAGATTTCTGAAAGACAGACATCACCACTCCAGGTTTTTAAAGGCTATGGTCTTCAGTTCAAGATCAAATTCCTCAAGTAAGGCAAAAAGCCCTCATCCTCTCCTTCAAAATTGTGGACTGCTTGTTCAAAGTTTCAGCATAAGCCTTCAGATAAAGGTGGTGTCCTGGAAATTCAAAGGACAGAGCAAAAGCTGCAGCAGACAAAGTACGTGAATGGAGCTTATCCAAACTGTGGCATCTTTACCCTCAAAGAATGACCTGAATCCTCCTTCAAATTTCATGCCCATCAGTTACATGTATGACTAGCTTCAAACACAGAACACTGCACAAAATCCAATTATTTTACATATTAGAAGAAAAAAAAAAAACCCTGCGTACAACTCATATTATGCATGAAAACATTTGCAAAACAAATTTCTTAGCAGGTTTAAACAGCATGATGGGGAAAAAAGGAAAAAAATGAGACATTTTGCTTAACCTGTGGCTAGAGGTAAATATTTTTAGCCAACTTTTAACCATTTGCTTCCAAGTTTTGTAAAAGTACTAGGAAAGTGCCAAAATGCCTGAAGTTTGTATTTTTCCAGTGAGAACATAATATTTTTCGATCTTGCTTTATACACCACCTTACCTGTTTGGTCATCCTAATAGGTACGTGTCCTTTACCTCTCTGGGAAGGTGTTCCTCCCAGAAGAAGAGGAAAATCTCCATAAAGCTCAAGTTGCAGTGGCACGTGAGCATGTGAAACAAAACACTACGACTGCACATCATCCCCATCACAAACATTGCACAAATACTCCTTTTCAGTCACAAAACCTCCAGAACTCTGGTTCTGGGTTTATTTCAGACCAGAATCCCATAGTCTAATATTCCACATTTTGCAGCATGATTTTCTAGCTAATTTCCCCAGCTCAGGTATTTCCTTGCCAAGGTTTGGTGAAGGCTTACCTGGCTTCTCACTGTCCTCTTCAGGGAGAAGGGAAGAAAAGGATTAATCTGCTAATTCCACTTGCCATAGCCAGGAGCAGGAGACAATATTCCTTCAGTAACTTCCAATGGCAAATCTTCTTCCTCAAAAACGCCCTCCTGAATATTGTCTCTGAATATTGCTGCTGTCTGCTGGCATACTGTGAAACTTGGAGGTCCAACCTCTTTCCATTCCGTGTGCTGTCTGTGCTCAGTACCCAGCATTCCCTCTTGGAGAAGCACAGGAAGGCAGAGGAGAGAGTTCTCTTTCCAAGGCTCTGCATATCCTACAAAGAAAGTACAGTTAAACGCTGATAGAAACAAAAGCTGCTCTCGAAAGGACGTTCTGTCCCCAATTCCATCAGAAAGGACTGAGTGAGCAGGGTTTGAGAGAGCAAGAAGAGAATCAGGATCATCCAAGTTAGACAGAACTGTTGGCAGCTATTTTCTTCCTACTTTTGGTGGCTCTCAGCTACTGTCATACCTGGAACCAAGTCAAAAGCACGCTTATCCTGCTGTGCAAAGCTGTTTCTCTCAGCCTCTATAATAAATCAGGGGCATTAGCAAACTCTTAGGCAGGTTGCAAAAAAGCACCATCCTGTATTTAAAATGCACCAAATTCCAGCTGAGATCAATCGCGCTTCCTTTTAACTTTGATTGCTTAATTTTAAGGCAGCTAAACTCTCCCCTCTTCCAAGACTGCTCATGCCAAGCGCTGAATTCCATGCTCACATCCTGGCCTCAGCAGGATGGAGAAAGCTCCCTGAGCACCAGGCCCTCAACAGCTCTGGAATGTCACCTGAGCATCTGCTTCACAGGGAACTGGGATTCTCTCTGCACAGCAGAGATTTCGCAGAAATGCCACAATGCTCCTCACCTTAACATCACAGGGAAATTTAAACAGGAGCAGTGTCTAAAAGAAGCAGGTTGCAAATCTGCCTCTCCATTGACAGTGTCTCCATGAAGTGCTGTGCTTCATTTTTATATATATGTGAAACAATACTTCAATTCAATTTTCAGCCAAAACTGCTGTTTATACATGCCTACACCTCCCTATAAGTCATGCACTCTGGAGGTAAAATAGTTCATCAGGTCTTCCAGTCAAATTTTGAAAGTTTGAGCAAACCCTTTGAGGGAGGTAGGAGAGTTCTGCATAAATTGAAAAAAGCCAGAGGAAAAAAAAAAAAATAAAAACACCTCCAATTTGTAATTTCTGCAATGGGGGAAGATCTGGTGATCTAACGAACAGCTACGAACAGTCAAGAAAATACTGAGCAATTCTGAAAAATGGTGAGGGATAAACCTGGACCGCTGCTCAAGAGGGCCGTGAACACTTCCCCTCGGGATGGTGGGAACCATCCTGGCTATTGCTCAGACCTGAGTATTTTAAGTGAGTAGAGAAATCTACTGCTCAAAATAAAATTAGACAAAATGGCTGAGGAGAGTCTTGACCTTTTTATGTCTGTTTTTCTGTGAAATTTGCAAACTTTATTGGAGGCCACTTCCTGCATTCACAGAAAGCTACTTTTCTTCGTTAGTACCCCAATAAGTCTGCAGAACGATGTCAGAGCCAGAGCTGCTAAAGACCTGCTTTTAACCATTTCCTTTCAGATAAATGTCATCATCAACTCAAACACAGTTATCAGAAATCAGCTGAAATCTTTTGCCATCTCCTGAGGGCTTTTTCCCCCATGAGGAGCAGCACAATGAACAGTCATGTAACTAACTGCTGACAGTATGAGATGAGGTCTTTGAATAGATTGGCTATGCCATTCCAAGTCCTAGCTCCATAGCGCTAACTTTAATTGCCAGATAATTTCCACCTGCTCCCCTACAATTTTGTATGAATATACAGGAGATTTCCACTATGAAGTAGCTTTCAACACCATATGGGAGACTGAGTTATTCCCATTTCAAAGATGAGTTTGTGAGACCAAGAAAAACAGCTTGTTGACGCTTGAAGATTGACTAGAAGAACTTTTCTGGATGCTCTTAAGCTAGAATAAGAAAATATATTAAGTCAAGTTAAAATAAATCAGCTCTTTTTCCAGAATGAGTGCTATTGCATTTTTTTCAGTGCCTCAGTTCTTATGGATCTGTTTTACATCAGTGTGAGTCCAAAGGCTCTCAGAGGCCATGGCTATGCTTTAATTGACTTTACTAGCTTAGGCTCTTGAAAAGAGGCTGAAGGCTGCAGCCTTGAGACTTACCAGAGCTCCCAAAAGGCTGATCCCCACAGCAGTAACCTGTGGCGTGGATGGAGTGTTCCCTGGGCTGTGAACAGGTAGGAAGAGCTGCACATCTCAAGACAAGATCATTTTAAGCATCACACTGAGGGGCAGTGGCCCCAGCTCAACCAGAGGACTGGGAAACCATCACTGAATGATGAGAATGGAGGTGTCTCATCTCACCTCCCCGTGACTCTGCATTCACTCAGTGCAGCACTCTCATCTTTCAAACCAAGAACTTGAGCACTGAAGAATTTCTCCTTTTAAAAACAATAAAAAGGAGAAGGAAAAGCAAATCCAAAAGCTTTCATTCAGTATCTCATTTGTTAAAGTATTTTTACCAAACATGGGACCTAATTTCAGCCTCTGTCTGAAGATGAGGTGCATCTTTTCTGCAGAGTGAAATTGTCCCTTGAGACTATCTCATCCAGGAGAAGAGGCCACTTTTCCTGTGGATCCACCATCCCTCAGTGAGACTCGGTTATCTGTCATGGTAACTTGAACATATGCAGTCATCATCCAGACAAACAATGTCAATGTTTGCAGAAGGCTGAGAAGCCAAAGCTGTCAAAAAAATGAGTGACACTCTGGTGCCCAAGTCCGTCTGACACTCTTGTACATCCCAGCCACAGCTTCTCAGGGGAGCACCCTGTGGAGGCTGGAATGGAAATACCCCATGGATGCCGTAAGCACTGCCCATGAACACTCCCCATTTTAACCACCTGCTCCACTAAAACTTTGAGGACACCGCTCTTCAGACCTCATTTGTGTGCGACCAGCCAGCAGAGCCTGTGTTGATGGACTCTAGATCTTCCTTTCTCTACAAGGGAAAAGTGCAATGGATTTTATCCCAAGAGACTTAAAGCCAGATGCTCCACAAGTGGCAGAATCCCCAGCCACATCCACCAGGACCTATTACCTTTTCTTTAATTGGTTTTTTGTTTTACCAGCTTGACATTTACCCAGCCCTGGTTTTCTGCACATGCCTGGACCAAAGCTTGGCCTCTTCAGCATAGTCACGGCAGCTTCCCTGCCACATCCATGTCCTCTGTCCCCAGCCTAAACTGCAGCACCCAAAACCTCAATGAAGACCCCCCCTTGGCTCTTCTCCTCCCAAGGGATCTTGGAGAAAATCTCTCCCTTGGTTCCAAGTGATGCACAGCTCTCTCTCCACTAAGACACTACACTGGTGTCCTTCCTCAGTCATGTCCCCCAGCATCCATGGGAAGTCTCCAGCCATGGCAGGGACCACCACACTGTATTTTACCTCCAAAGTCAGACCCCAGCCTTGGCCATACACACCTGCCATCACTCCTGCCACAAGAGAGACTTTGAATCTTGCTAAGCCCAAAAAGACAGCGCTAATAAAATGCTAACGTTAGAAATGAGTGACTCTGTTTGGAGCCTGACTCCTTCCTGGATAACCACTTAAAATATTATCTCCCTTGCAGGGTCTGTTCTTCGTTTCCCCCACCCAGCCCAGCTGACAAGGTGATTTCATAGCTGTCAGAGCTCGGATCCAGTGCCTTGGATAAGGCACATCCCCTGGGCATTGTCTCTGCAGACACCTCTGAGTGCAGCCATTCTCATGCTTACTGATAGATACAGGCCAGCTCAACAGACACCTCAACTTCACAGGTACCATTTGGGGGGGGGGGCGGGGGGAAGTGATTCTGGGCACCTAAATCTTGTTTATCCCCAAGAATCAAACTTAAGCAGTGCTTCTCACCTTTCTCCCTAACTGAACCTTTTCTCTATGTGCCTGGGACACAAATGAGTTGGGGAAGCCCATATTGCCCCTTGTGCTGTGTCAGATATTTTTAGCCCTGGCCCATCTCTCCTGCTCGGAGAGAGAAGAGAGTTATCAGCACCCTGATCTCCCTCTGAGCTGTCAATCTGGTGATATTCTCTCATAGTTTAGTGCTACAGCACCGCTGACATATTTCACATGACACACTCTGCAGCCAGATGCCTCAGTTTCCCATTCGCTGTCGCACAGAGATAATCCTCTGAGTGAAAAAAAAAAAATGTGGGGGACTAGGGGAGAAATCAGCCAGCAAAGCCTGAAGAAAACGGAGCAGGGGGTGCCTGGGAGGAGCAGCCGACAGCAGAGGGGATCACGGCTTGGAAAACCAGAGGAAACGCAGGTGGAGCGGGACTCCTGGGACGGCTCCATCACTACCCCTTGGAGAGCAGCAGCCCACCCAGTCCCCAGAGCCTTTGGAGCAGGGAGATGCCGTTCTAAAGCCACCCCGGGGCTCGGCACGGGCTCGCACAGGCAGGAGGAGCAGCAGGGGTGCTGCAGGTTCAGCGCCGCCCGCGCCTGCCAAATCCAGCTGGGGAAATTCAGGCAGCGAGAGCCTCGCACTTTGCCTGGCTCCAGGCAGTGCCATTAGTCTCCCTGCTAATGAGCATTAACCACCGGCACACAAACAAACACGCCAGGCGTTTCCATACAGCCGCCAGTCTGATGGAGCAATAAACACGAGCTAAGCTGCTCTTTACGTAAGGATACATTTGGGAGGGGACGCGGTTCTTCTGTCACAAAGCATATTCCGTGAGAAATTACTGGTGTGTTTCTCGTGCTCAGAGAGAAGAGTAGTAATTTTAGTGTTCCTGAATTAGGCCAATCATTCATCCATGGGGGTGGGAGGGAAAAAAAATTAAAATTAAAAAAAATTGAAAATCCTGCCCGAGAAGCTTCTGCCTGAAAACAGAGGCAGGTTCTTGACCTAAAAGCAGCCCTTGTCAGAAAGGCATCAGAAGGAGGTAAAAGCAAGCTCTTTATTTTCTGAAAGATTACTTTTTTTTTTTCCCCGAGGATAAATCCCGGGGATCTTCAAACCAGCTGCACGATGGGTAGAACAGCATCAGCTGAGGGGTTCCCATCGTACGGCCGGCAAAGGATCATTTCTTTGCTACCTACACACAAAGCAAGGCAGTTTCTGTCCTAGCGTGCTTGCAGGAGGGTTGGAACTTTATTTGGAGGCCTGAAATTGGAACACCTCAGGGTTGGATTTAAGTTTTACCTTTTCATCTCAACACAACAAAGCGCAGATGTAGCTGGAAAATACTGCATTGCCAGAGTTTCATTGTCCCTTTTGCTTCTTCACAGGAATCTCAAAAGACAGGGAAAACACCAGCTAACAAGCAAAAAGGAGAAATAAAGCCATGGAAGGAAGGAAATCAACAGGCACTGATTAGGTTTTTGTTTGGCTTTTCTTTTTCCTTCTGGGGTGAATGGGAAAGAAGAAAACTCCTAAGTCAATGCTTTTTAAAAGTCCGGCCTTTTAAAAATGCTGCACATTTCTGTATCTGCAGAATAAAGCAGCACTTCGAGCCAACCACAAAGTAGTCTGATACAATCTGCAAAATTATTTCTCTAGTTATCTTGATGAGTGCTGACTAATTAGCAAGACAGCACCCGAAAGCACCGGTTTGTGCTGTCCCAACCCTTGTGCCTCCTGGCTCTAACACAAACCCTGGGGCCGGGTGGGTGATTCGCTCCTCTTGCCCTGTAGCAGCGACCTTTGCTGGGGCCTGATGGGGAGATGGGAGACCAGAGCATCCTTCAGGGTGCTGGGGAGATGAACCACACACTGCCAGAATTCACTGTCTCCGCCTGAGCCAGGACAGGGTGAGATGGGTCTCAGCCCCCTTGCACACTAAATCTCCCCTGAATATGATCTGCATGAAGACTTGAATAAATATTACCCCGATTTAAGCTTTTTTTTACCATGACAGTTAAACTTGTTGTCTCTGTGTGGTGTTCTTATACTGCTTGTCTCCTACAGTCCATTTCAGGTCTGTGTTTCTGTGCTTCCAACTTACTAGTGGAGCTAGATAAAACTTGTGTGGGGAGTGAAGGTGGTGGAGTCACTTTTTTCACCTTTTATTTTTTGGTCAATCAAGTTTTAGGGTGACCTTACTCATGCCAAAAACTCCCCTGAGCCAGTGTGGGCTCCTGGCTGGTGCCTGCATCTCTGTGCATGTAGCAGCGCTTCCCAAATGCAATGGATGACGTGCTGCCTGTCCTCTCCGGGCGCAGAGCAGGTTTTTCCCCCGGCTCCTCGCTGTCCTCAGTACTTTCATGACACATTTCCATGCCATCACCTCTCCTCACCCGCCGGGCGCGATCGCGTGCATAGCTGAATTAGCAAACCCCACCCCGTCTGCCGGAGCGCTCCCAGCTGTTCATCACCCACGGCTGTTCAGAGTTTGGGAAATCTGACTGCTTGCCGCCTCTCCTCAATCCTCTTCTTTTGTCTTCCTGTGCCCACACTAGAGATAAAACCAAGAAACACCGATGCCCCCTCTGCTGCTCTGCATTTCGGCAGGGCTGCAAGACGCCAGCAGCAATCCCAGCACCTGCAGGCACGGGGAAAACCATCCTGCTCCTGCCCCGGTCAGTGCCCTCATCGGAGGAGCACATCCTGTGACTCACTTGGCGGCAGAGCTGTGCCCAGGGCCACTCTGGGGCGGAGTATCCCAAGAGATGCCCTCTCACTCTCATCCTCTGAGACTCGGCATCCGGATGCTACAGGATGAGCGACAGCTGAGGCCCGGAGGGACACGGGGAACATCTGGCACCCTCCCCTTCTTCACCGGCTTTACCTGCCGGTAAAAACAGAGGGTAATGGTTAAGAGGCACAAATAAGAAGCCTTCCTGGTGGAGGTACACAGCAGGTTATACTGAGTGACAGGAACAATAATTTATTTCTTTATATTTGAGGTCATTTAACCAACTTTTGCTCATCCCTTACATGGTGCACCTTGATACCGCAAACCTGGTCAAGCTTTACAGAAGCTTGAAAACGGCAACAGAAGCTTCAAAACCTTTACAGTTTTTCACAAAAGCCTAAAAAGAGTCTTTGTTGTAGTCCTACTTGTCACTAGCAATCGGGTACCTGTTTGGTGTCAAAATGGGACAGTGAGACCCACCCCAGGTCTCAGGACAGAGGTGTCTGAGTTACACATGAGGCACCATCATACAGAGACAGTGACCCTCCGCACGTGGCACCATCTCCTTCCAGGTCAGATCTGAGGTGCACTGAGACCCAGAGGAGAAGAGGATGCTTTACTGGGATGGGACAACTTCAGCCTCAGATGCCTTTCTAGAATTATGGAAACAAAGGTTCCCCTTCGCTTGATGAAATGAACAAAAACGTAACATTATTTCTAGCGTTTAACCAAATTCCAGAGTATTTCAGCCAAAGCCCTGAGCACACCACCTGATGGGGAGGAGGAGGAGGGCCACGTCCTGTAACAGGAATCATCACACATGCTCCACTTCCTCTGCTCTTCTCTGCTCACCAGATCTTTATCACAAGAGATTGCTCATGTTGTGCTGTTTCCTCTTCTTGTTACAATCTCCTGCACAACAGGGACTTCTCAGAATTTTAATGCTTAATAATGTATTTGACCTTTTCATTACTCCAGCTTTTGGTTGGTTTTCATGTTAACTTCATGTTTTTTGGGTGGCACACATTGAAAATTGGGTAGAAACATGCACCAAAACCAATTCATGTTAAAAAACATCCTAAAAGCCAGATTAACATACTCTGCAATTAGGTTTCAAAGAACTCCAGAGTCATTACAGTTTGGGTAATGATACCACCTTTTTCAAAACAGAAGTAGTGCCAGATGTGCCAGAGATGACTAAGTTCTGAAAAAAAAACCAAGTCATACTTCTTATTTATTGGTAAAACTCACAAAATTGAACAAAACAGTATTATTTGGTGTTGCTGGAGACTGAGCTGTCTCTGCCAGTGCTGCAGGAGTTCAGGGCAAACAGCAGCAATACAAATGTAAGTGTGTGCTGGGATTTGAACACCACCACTTCTCAAATCACCTTTTTTGACATTTCCCAAGCAATCAGCACTAACAGTTTCTTTGCTTTCATATCTCTGCTGCCTGTTTTCATTCTGTGATATAATACCCTTATCCAGGATAATCTGAATTTATCTGACAGCAGTATTTCATGCATTGGTGTACCAAAATGCTTTCTGAGAACCTTCTGAAAATAGATGTTAAACTGGAACAAAACGAGATACATTTATGGATGCCATTTGTATCGATTCATACTGATTCAGGTGCTTATTTGGGAGTAAAGTGAATCAATTTCATTTGGAATTCTGCAGCTTTTTATATGATCTCATTCCAGCTGTGGGGGATTTTCTGGCTTCCCTTCCTTCTGTTCTCCACAGACATTTAACATTTAGTCCCTTGTTTCAAGGAGGATGGCAGAGACCAGCCATCAATTATTGATCACTCACCAGATCAACCCAAGCTGCCACCTGAAGAACCCCTCCTGCACCACACCTTGCATTCTCTGGGCACCTTGTAACTCTCATGTTTTTCTGGAACGTCTCTGCGAGCATAAGGCCTCCTGTGAACAGAGGAAGAGGAAGGTGCTTTGGTACAAAGGTATTTGGCTTGAGGTCAAATGTCAACCAAGCCCAGCAAAGCTCTGGGCTCTAAATAGTATCTGAGACGAACCACACGACACAGTAGCAATCCTTCTGCGGAATTTTATGGCTGTGTTTCCTCAAACTGCACCAAAAATCACCATTTTAGCATGTCCCACTTCTCCGTGTGCACGTACAGACCCCCTACATACACACACCTTAAAAAATAGGTGTGCATATACATTACACTGGGAAACAAAATAGTGAGGAGAGCTGCGAAAGAGAAATGTCCCTGTTCCACCACATCCTGAAACGAAGGGATTGAAATTCGTTGCTGTTGCACTATTAGACAGGTACAGAGGATGAGCTGGGTGCCTTTATCTTGTCATCGCTGGTTCACGGCTACAAGGGCCTATTCTTCCCCTACGATGTTTCCTCTGGGGCGACAAAAATCTGTTTCAGAATGTTCCCAGCCGTGGTTTGAGGCTTCCTTGCTGGGGGCCGGCAGATGAGGCGGCTCCGCGTCGCCGCCGCACGGGCTGCGCGCAGGGAGCGGAGCCCAGAGGCCGAGCGGGGAGGGAGGGAGGGAGGGAGCTCTGCCCTGATCTTATCCGCCCTGCTCCACGCGGGCATCCTGTTTCCCAACGCCGCCGGCAGCTCTGCACCAGAAAAAACGTGCTTGCAGCTGTGAGGGTGGTCACAGGCCGGCACGGGCTGTCAGGGAGGTGGCAGTGACTCCACGCTCGGAGGCATTCAAAACGGCGGGCAACCTGCCCTAGGTGGCCCTGCTTGAGGATGAATTTGTCCCAGGTGATCTTTCGAGGTTTCTGCCAACCTCAAACATTCCGTGACTCAGAAAACTCCTGCCTGACTCAGAGCACAGCTGTAAAAAAGAGGGAGAGTGACTTTTTACACAGGCAGATAGTGGTAGGACAAGGGTGAATGGTTCAAACTAAAAGAGGAGAGCTTTAGATTAGATGGTAGAAAGGAATTCTTTACTCAGGGGGTGAGGCCGTGGAACAGTGTCCAAGGCCAGGTTGGACAGGGCTTGGAGCAACCTGGGATAGTGGGTGGTCTCCCTGCCCATGGCAGGGGGTGGAGCTTTAAGGTCCCTTCCAACCCAAAACATGCCGTGATTCTACGATTCTACCAGAAGTGACTTAGGCAATGGCACCAAGAAGATGGTTATCCTTGAATACAACCATGATTAATGCCAATTTCCCCCAGTCATCCACCAAGAGCTGGGAGTGCAGTATCCCACACAAAGTAGGAAAGGAAGATCTCACTCCTTTTGTCTTTCTGTCCCCTTGTATAGAAAAACTGCACTGGAGAAGCAGTGCTCTGACCAAAGAGCTTCATTATTCATACTGTTCAAATTAAATTTTGCATGTGGGACAAATTAATTCTACTGGTTCACAGTGCAATTGTCAGCCTTTGTTTGTCCCTCCCTCCATTCTCCCCAAACGAAGCATCAGGTGGTGCCTTGCAAGTACAAGAATATGGGTATCATCTGGGTGGAGTAAGTGATTAGCAATGAATTAATTTTAAAGTGACAGGGAATAGTGAGAACATGGGAGATGACAAGCAAAAGATCTGTGACACATGGCTGCAACTCAGTATGCCAGCACAGTGAAATCATAGCTCCACGCCGGCTAAGAAAGGCAGGCTTCACTCTTCCTCTCCACCTATGAATGAATGCATGGAAAAAAATCCAAAAACCAGAGGTGATGTGGTGAAATTGTCCTTGGGCAGCAGCAGGTGTGACGGTGGCACCTCACAGAGCAGCAGCAATGAAGGCAAAGGCAAGAACACAAGAGGCTGTGTGCCCTGTGAAGACTTCCATTAACTGATTTGTTTGCTACTTTTGCCATTTCCCCACAGCAGAATCCAGGGACAACCCTTGGATGTGGACGTGATCACACCCCTTTCTTCCTCTCCTTGGAGCTGAAACTATAAAATGAAGCCTGTGTCTGGTCACCTGTACCTTGGCAGGGCTCTGCCTCTCTAAGGCACTCACCAGTGCCTTAAACTGGGAAGGCCCTTATGTCAGTCCCACTTCCTAATCATGTTTGCAGCTGCAGTGCCCATGGTGTCCTCTGCAGAACTCCATCCTGGAAGGTCCAGAGTCCCCACATTTAACAATCCTACTCACACCCCTCCTTGTTTCACCAGACCGTCCAGTGGCAACAAAAGAACAGGATTGTTCACACCAATGGACTTCTTAGCACACAGATTCAGGGAGAAGAGCATTTCCTGAGCAGTCCCTGCCACACTGTAAAGAATGGAGGCAATCAAAAAAAATTAATATTCAAACAGGAAACCAGACTGAATTCTGCTTAACTACACACACGCTGGCTCTCCAAGAAACTATCGGAATGAACATCACTCAGTTCCAGCTGATAAAAACATTTTGATAGATAATCATTCACTAGGAAATGGCTTAAAAGTATCAGCCTAATTCTAAATAAATTAACAAACAAGCTTGCCTTGGCTGTACCTGCTGCTGAAATGGGAATGTAAGAGACAACACATTCACTGCTCTGACTGCCTATATTCAGTCCTTATCTAATTTTTGAAGCTCAAAAAGCAAGCACTAGCTTATTGCTATGCTTGCAAAAATATTGATTTCCTAGAAATTATTTTGGATATAGAAAAGAGATAACACAGTCTTGGCTTGTTTTTTAAACAGGCAAAGAAAGCAAGGTGACAAGCGTCAAATGATATCATTAAAGTTCTTTTCTTTGTCAGGAGATTCTGAAAAATGCTTAAAACCCAATAACTTATGTGAACCAAAGCTACCTGAAATACATTCTTAAAGATCTGCCCTTAGATAATTTATCAGCTGATTAAGAATAGAGATTTCTCTCCTAATTATGTGAGCATGGACCACTTGAAGAGTTTTTCACATTAGAAGAAAGTGAATATTATTCATTAATCAACTCTCCCTGCCCCCACCCCAGCTCTGCTGAAAGCAGAAAGTTAAGTGGGTCAGGAGAGGGGTTACGGGTGATGCTGCAAGACCAGAGATAAGGCATCAGGCAGTTGGAGGGGAAAGCATTTTATCTAGAAGAACAGGCTTGACTTTCGTTCCATTGAGATAAGCACTAGAGCTTCTCGATGTGGGGAAACAGCCCAAAATAGCTGTTGTGGAATACTCCTGCCCAAATTCCTCCCGACACAGATACGCAGTGCCTTGCACTAAACCCTCTGCTCGGGGATAAGCCAAGCGGTGCAAAGGCCCTGGGAATGATGTATTAGAGGGTGCCCTGTCAGGGCAGGGCTGTGAGAACTACTGTGCTGTAAAAATCCCCATTTGCCTTATTCCACCATTATTTTCCCTTTAGAAGAATCTCTGGGTTAGGGATTCTGGCTGTGTGTAAGCCTGGCAGTGGAATGGGGCAAATGACTAAAAGTAAAATTACATCAGAGGTCATCTGTGGTTTATTCAGCCTCACCTAGACATGCACAGATCGGCCTGGTGTAACACCAGAGGTTTCTCTGTTGACAGCCTCGGTCTCAAAGAAGTCTTGGCAATGCAGTAATTCATACAATGAAATGAAGTGTGTGAGCAGTCCTACAGTCACCTGAATTTGGCAGGACAGGTGAGCCAGAGATCACTAGAGTATCAGCAACTTCCCATGAGGCTGAACAAACTGGCCAGCGATGTTATCTTCAAAACCTTAAGAGCTTAGGGTTTCTTCTCTAACTGAGTCTATATCAAACCCAGAAAGTCCTTCATGTTTCCTCTTACATAAAACTGTCTCCTAAGAGCAGCTGAAGTGTCTTGTACAGGGTGCATCACACCAGCTTCAGCTTAGAAATTTCCTGTCCAGCAGATATGACCAGGGCAAAACTGGTATCCATTTGACACTGTTTTGCTTTCCCCCTTTCATTTTTGGAGAAAACAAAAAAAAATCAGTGCTCACATATTAAAAGGATCTAAGCCCATCTTTGTACCAGTGAGTTTTCAGTAGGACCTACGCTTAGGACATCATCCAGCTGCAGTGTTTTGAGCAAGGCAGATCTGGTTTAGATCCAGATAATTGAATATCTTATCAAAAGATCTAACAAAAAACCCCAGAGAAACAGAGCCGGTAACGTTCACAGATGAGGCAGATCTGATGAAGATCAGGATGTCAGTTATCCAAAGCCGTCCGGATCTGTTGGGCAGCTGGACTCATTTGACCAGCACGTGTTTCAGCACATCTCGGCTTCAGATCCGGCACCCAAGGCCCAGTGATCCCAGTCATGGTTATGGGCAGCGGGCTCTGTTCTGAAAGAGATGGGGCAGGTATGGAGCCAAGGCTCAGAGCTCGGCCACCACAGGGCACATGGGCAGGGCACAGCTGTGAGCTCAGCTCACTGCTCCACAAATCCTGTGGAGGCACTCCGGAGACACAAGGAGATCTGTCTCTGTGTACAGCCATATGGAACTACAGAGGGAACAGTCTCAAGAAGCAGCAAAGTGTCAGAGGGACAGTTACTGGAATACTGTCTGCAAGTCTGATATCCAGGCTTGGGCAAATAAAGGAAAGGAGCATTACAGAAAGATCTTTGGACTTCTGAAAATGAGAAGAAACTTGGTTTCTCTTTATAATTAGATGCTAAACACATTAGTGGTAGACAGGACTTATTTTTGCTCAGTGCTAGAACACCACCACAGAAGGGCTTCCAGAAACAAACATCATGCAAATAATCAGTATTAACCCACATTGACTTAAACCTTGCTGTGTCCTAATGTCTAGTGACAACTTCTGTTTTCTTACTGGAAGAAATGGGGAGGAAAGTTGAAGGCAAATAAAGAGAACACTTGACTGAAGGAATTTTTAAAAAGAACTCCCAAGAAAAATCACTTTGAATGCCTCCTCATGGGCATAGAGCAGCAGCATAGCACTTGGTACATACTGCAGACATCCCAACCACGCACTCACTGCTTGGGAAATGCAACCTGTGCCCAAGCACTGCACACTTCTGCCACTTCAGGGAAAGGAGAAGCTTTTCAAGCTGCAAGGACATGGGTTGTTTTCAAGTCAGCCTTCGAAAGATCTCTTTGATAAAGAACAATATGCAGAGCTATCCAAGGACAACTGTATTCAAGGCCTTTCATAGCATGCTGGCCAAAACGAGCCATCAGCTTTGAGTGTGCAGCATGTGACACCTAAACCTCAGTTTTCCTGGAGACCATCAACTGTTACTAGTCACAGCCTCAGGCACAAGGATGCTACAGGCCTAAAGGTAGCCATAAAAATTAAATAATTTAAAAAAGAAATCAGCAGCGATGGTACTCCTAGGTTCCAGATGTATCCAAACATGAGATAGACTGAACTGACAGCTAGAAGCCAAGCTGCACTAACACAGGCAGATGCTGCAAAGATGGTTTTGGCTAGAATAGCTGTCACCAGGACAGGTCCACAGGAGGGGCTGGGCACAGAGGAGGGCACAGCCAGAGGAGCACACACACAGCAGCCCCAGGGGCTCAGAGCAGCACTGGCATCTTGAAGAGACACTGGGCAAATCAGCTTAGCTCCCAGCAGGCTGCTCAGGCCACACAGATCTGTAGCACGGAGGGTCTGGTCCCACGGGTGAGGCACCCCCTATTGCCTGACCCAGCAGCTCATCCTTCCCAAGGCGGGACCAGCTGGAAAGGCTTTGGAGAGCCAGAGCATCTGCGGTCCTGCTGCCTGCGGCTGCCAAAAGGCCCTCACAGCTTGTGGGAAAATACAGCTGTGATTCAGGCACGGCTGCTACGGCTTGTGCGGAACTGGGAACAGCTTGACAGCTTTACTTGACTCCAACAGCAACTGCAGAGCTGCCTGTTGTAGCTCAGCCCCGCTCCTCCACCGTCCTGAGTCGCGTTCAGACGCAAACCTTTTAACTTGTTTTTTAGTCGGTTATCAAGAGACAGCCAGTGGCAGATTATCATGGGAGACGGGTTTGAAAGGCGAGGCTGGTCAGATTTTGCAACTAACTGATAAAAACAAATCAACCGCAGAAACAAATTCCTCAACTCATTTCAAAGAGGAAGAAAAAAAAAGGCTTCAAGGAAGATCTCTTTTTTCCCCATCTCACAGATTTCTGGAAGTGCTTTCAATTACTTTAGCAAGGAATAAAATGTCCCTGCTCCTGATAGATTGCAGCGTTCTCTGCTCTGAAGACAAATCAATATTACAGATCACAAATAAAATAGACAGAAGGATTGAAAACAGGATTTACAACTGAATAGCTACCACACCTACATGAAAATAATAATTTACATTCCTCACCACACCCTATCAACTACACACAGGCAGCCTGAAACAGGAAAAGTAACAAAAATAATGGGAAAGAGAGGCAAAGAGTGTCTTGACATTATTTGAACTGATATGAAAACAGAAGTTGAGGGCAGGGAAGTATTTCCTCTTGAAACCAAACAAAATAACACAGAAACCTTCTGAGGGTTTAGAGTTTCAGGCTTTCTTATTGAGGGAAAAAATCCCCAAATCCTCCCAAATCTATGAAGAGCATACACTTTCCATAGAGAATGGGTTCATTGAAAAGCAATTTTCTGTTAAAAATCAGTTCTGACAGGGTAGTTTCATCCAGGCTTGGATGTTGGATACCACAGGAGGATTTGCCAGGAATAAAAATAGGCATTTAGCTCTGAAGGGCTGGGTTGCCAGGTTTAAAGATGACTCCTTGCCTAGGGAAGAGGCTCCTCCGTCTCAGGGATGGCCGGTGACAGATCAGAAGGGATACAGGTTCACGATTTGTGTGGGAGTCTTGAATAATCTGTTCCTATTTTAATGTAGGAACATGGGTGGTAACATGGAATTACAGCGTGTGGAGGCGGGCTGGTGTGCACGGATTAATGAAAAATAATGAGATAATATTGAGCACTTCTATAGTCTCATTACAAGGGCTCAGTTTCTCCACTGACAGAAATCCCTGGAAAATATCATACTCTGGGACTCCATCCCTAATCTTTGTACCAGGAATTAACAGGAAACACAAAGGCTATTTCACAAGTATATTCCTTTGAATAGAGCTTTCATTCTTAGTCTAAAATTTTAAGTGACTCTGTACTTACACAGTAATCCTTTCAACTCAAATCTCATTGAATCCAGAAGTCATTGTGGCTCCTGAGGTACTCTGCTGTGAAAAACCCAAAACAAACACTTATAATTGCATGCTGGAAGTTATGACAATGTTTATATGATGCACCAAGAAGAGACAAAAATAAGCACTGAAGGGCACAAGGGTAAAGCTGGGTTTATTGAGGACTAACTACATTAGGATCGACTAAAAAGAAAGGAAAAAACAACCCAAGCATGTTCAAACTGCATTCCAAGCAAAATTTATTTTTAGTCCCTCGATTACTGCGAGTTTCATAATGGGATTTTGAGGCCCTGCCGTTGTCTCCCATTAACAAGGGCTCTGTTATATATTCCGCAGTGTCGTGGTGGGAAATGATTCATGGCAGGGCTGGGACTTGACATTGGAGCACAGAGATGGAGGAAAACGTGTTTTGATTCACCACATTTTAAGAACAAACTCACCCTCAGAAGAAACTCCAGTAAGTTCTTGAAAGTACTGCATAAAAATAGAAATATTAGCACTATAGAAGCCAAAGCCACAAACCAAGGCTTAACCTTTATTAAGGGAAAATGATACTGGTTTTGGTAAAGCTGGAGAAGGCCACCGGCAGAATGCAGGGCTGGACTGGCAGGTCAGAAATATGATGCTTACCTGGCTACAAGATTGACCCAGTTATCAATGTGAAGGGTGACGCTGCAGTTCAAAGACCACTGCACGTACATGATTTGATGCAGCAACAAAGAAAATCATTAAATATTTTTAAACCACTGGCCTCCCATAGACCAAAGGAAGACTGGGTGCTACCAACACTGGTCACTGGAGTGATTTTTAAGCATCTGTTGCTATGAAGAGGGAAAAGCTGTTTTCAACACAGTAAGGGTTTCCCAGCAAAAGCCACGCAGAGGAGGGGTCAGACACAGTTCCCTGTTGCCTCGGTAAGAGTTGAACGGGTGAGGTCAACCTGTCCTTTGCTTGCAGCTGCTGACAAGGTGATCTAAAGGAAAAGGCAATGGCACCCCATGGTGTGGCCCTTGCCAAGACACAGGCACACCACCACGCTGGTCCTGAATCAAGGCCAGGAGATTTCTGAGAGTCTCTTCCTTAATGACATGAGGCCACACACAGTCTCACCCCTGAAAATGACTCAGCAGTCCTAAGGATTATCAAGTCATTTAATTTCTGCCTATGAACTCCGCCCTCAGCCCTCAGACCCTTAGCTGAAGTCAATGAAAAGAGCATCACCATCTCCAGTAAGTTTTGGCACAGGACCCTGAGTCCATCAAACCAGTCATTTCTGTCCTACAATGGCACAATGGGATTTCTCCTCCATGCACCAAAGATTCAGACTGTCCCATTAGCTGAATTTTGAGGTTTTTCTGAAGTAAAATCAGTAATCCAGCAGTCCTGTGTGAAAGAAATCTGGGGAAATTCTGCTCATTGAACAGAAGCATTCCTTGGAGACAACATACATCAAACATGACTTACAGGAAGATTAACTTTTATTCAGATGGTATCTTAAGGAATTTCCATTGTCGTGAATGATGAACACTTTTATTATGGGGAGAGGCTGGTTAATCTTTAACCAAGAATTTACAAGAGATTCGTAAAACAAACAACAAACAATTTATGAAGCTTCATGAGATCTTCCTTTTATTCTGAAGAGTTTGTACTGCAAATGCTACCAGGTCGATAGCTGCGTTATGAAAGGAAGGACAAGGTAGGCAACGTGAAATGCCCAACAAATCCCTACTGGGAACATCACCTCTGGATATGACAGAGGGAACTCAGCCAAAAACCTGTGCTGAGGGAAGGGTTCAAAGGTGTGTGCAGTCCAAGTGTTTCCAGAAAAATCTTAGGCCACTAATTCATTTCAAAAACATGACAGAACAATTGGCAGGTGACCAATGCACCATCTGACACAGTAGGACCTTCACGAACACTTCTCTCGCTGATGCTGAAGCTGATGGAAGGTATTTCTTTAGCTCCAATGAATATTAAAAGCACATCCGTGCCCCACTCCCCCGTCTCACAGCCCATGCTCAGAACCCCAACTCATAACACACACAGTCTCTCTAGTTAAATAACAGGGTTTGTGAGCAGGTAGAAACGGGATTCCTGGGAGGTGCCAAACCACCACCTGCGTTTCCTGCTGCAAGAAAGAAAAGTGTATGCATACACCAACGTCTCCAGAAAGCTTGAATGGAAAACCCTTTCGTGTCAGAAGTTTATTTTTATTGGTAAAATATTAAATAATATACAGAATTAAAAACTGCACTTACACTTCTGAGAAGAAATAATTCTTGGACAAATTATATACTTGTTCCTGAGATTCCCTACATTTATTCCAGTAGCTGTGCACTCAAGACAGTACAAACCTTTATAATATAATCCTTTTCACAAAGTATTACAAAGTTTCTGCAGCTTCTTTTATTTATACACACACGCACACACGGACTCCCACTCTCACATGGCTGTACAACACTCACACAGGTACAGAGCACACACATACAGATGTGCAACCATATGTATGCATGTATGCTAAGAAGAAAATAAACGTAACAACAAGTCCCATAGTTCAGTCTATAGCGGCAAAACTCTTTTAGCTGGGGGATACAGGTTTACATTAGGGTTGCTCACATGCACCACTGTCAAGGGGATTGTTTCTGAACTCCTTTTATAATAGCACCTTCCAATGAGCACATAAAGAAGTGGGACAATTCCCAGTGTCTTCTCTGGCTTTTCGAGTAAACTGGGATGCCATATTTTTAATTTTTTTTTTTTTTTTTTTTTTTAATTTAAGATTCCTCAATTTGAGCTCAGAAGATCTATCACAGAACTGAAAATTCTTTACCTGGGAGAAAAAAGGGGTCATTTCCCCGGTTAGTTGCCCAGCTGTCGTCAGGCAAAGAGCACTGAGGAGGGCAGAGTGCAGCTCCGGAGCAGCCAGGGAAGATGCGGTGACAAAGGGGTCACACCCGCAGCCCGAAGCTCCGCTCCCCGGCCGGGCCGGGCCGTGCCCGGGTCCCGCTGCTCAGCACAGCCCCCGTGAGCAGCAGGAGCCGAGCCCCCACGGGAGGTTCCCAGAATTTGGCCCAAGGAGTGAGACCCAGCGGGCACCACCATAGTCGCCCACCGAATGCATTGTTCTTCTTCACCTCAAACACCAGGGGCTGGGCAATGATTTTGGCAATCAATCAGAAGGGAATAGAGCCTCCTCGCCTTTGTTATTACTACAAAGAAATCTCTTAAATACAAATTTAAAAGATGTAAGTGGCTACTGTGCATGCGCAGGAACTGCCTTTCCAAGAAACCTCAATGGGATTTCATTCCTTTTTTATTATGTACCTAAATACATATTTACAGAACAGCGGCTTCAGTCTACTGGGGGGCAGGAGGGAAGGCAATAAAAATACACTATATATAAATATGTATGATATGTAAAACAAGTCCTGTCTAAACTTATATAAGACAAGGACAACTCTAAAGAAGCTTTTCTGGTCTCTCAGGTAGATAAAGGACACGCGTCCTGTAATTCTTATGCGGGCAAATCTCTCCCATTAGAGTAAACAGCAGTTTTGCCCTAGCTAAGAGATTAGGCCTAATCCAAAATCCATCCTCAAAGTCAACAGGAGTCTCCACTGAATGGGTTTTGGATCAAACCAAAAGATCTTTTTATTTTTTGTCATTTTTAATAAACATCAATATTAAGTGCTTTTTCTTAAAAAAGAAAGCTGCAATTAGCAGACAAGAGGAAGGAAGAGTCAAGAACAGGTATGTCCTTAATTCTGGATGTGGATGTGTTTCAATGCCCAACGATAAGCAGGAGGTAAATTATGGGCTTTAGCCTTAATTTACAGTTTCTCATATTTTGTCAATCAAAATCAGTTTACTTGAACCATATCTTTAAATGCATTTAGAGTAGAGCATTTTGTTTCACTGACTTGTGTGGACTGAGGAAGGAACACAGAAACCACTGTACATTAATAAGATGTCAGGGTAAGTATTGCACTTGAACAGAAAAATAACCCAAAACCGTGGTTTTGTTGGTGACTTTTGTTTTTAGAATTAATATAAGCAAATCATCCATGTCTGCAATGATCATGTTTAGAAAGCAGAATCCAAGAATGAAGCATAAGAAGCAAATTTGGGGTTGGTAACCCCCACCCTGGAATACAACAGTAGTAAAACTTTTTTTAAAGCATTTTCTTCCAACAGGAAAAAAAAATTATATGACCTTTTTTTTTTTTTTTTACTTTACAATTTTAAATCTTTCTAAACATTTGCATTAAAAGTTTCCAGTTTCTCATAAAAAGATATACATTTTAGGAAAAAAAAACCAAACCAAAACAACCAGAAAATAAAACCAACTAAAAAGGAAGGCAAATATACAGTATTATAATTACATCACTTTAGAGTCATCTCAAAGGTACCCTAGATCTTTAAAGTGTTACAAAGAGTACGTACCTTAATTTTTTTTCTCAAATCAACTTTTTTTTCTTTTTTCCTGTTTTTAATAAAAAACTACACTTGAGTACAAAAATATGTAAACAGACTGTACAGCCAATGAACAAAAAAAAACCCAAAAAACAACCCCCCAAAACCCCTAGACAGCCCAAAGCTACAGGAGATAAGAGCAGGCCCAGACTTAAAGCTCCAAGAAGGAAAAGGGGGAAAGAGAAAAGCACAGAAAGCCAGAGGAGACTGCTACCTGGTGAGGAAGTGAATGTGTTCAAGCTCTGAGGACACTTGACAATTTGTCAAATAATTGATCACAGTTTCAGAATCTGAATGACTACAAAAACAACCAAAAAAAGTCCTTCCCTTGTTACAGTGTGTTCAGGAATGAACATCCATTTCCAGTAAGCAATGTCAAATCCCAGTAAGTGCATAGTAGGGATTCAGTGACCTCCACCCCTGCAAGAAGCTTTTCTTACTCGATGTCACTTGAGGTAAAACTAAATGGCCCGATTTACCGCAAACTGGCCCCGTTGTGCCCGTATGGAGCCGTGCTCCCCCCATGCCTTGCGGGAGGCATCCGTCCTTTATCCAGCCTGGTGATACAGAGCAGAGGCTGCTGGTACCCAGGGATTAAGGCTGCTACACAAAATAAGGGAAGGCGCCTTCAGCGCTGCAACTGAGGCCTGCCCAGAGCTGCTGTGCTGCACCCACTGGCCCTGATCTCACAGGGAACGGGAGAGACCAAACACACGGTCAGCTGCAAAGCTCCTGTGCACTTCCAGATCCAGCCGAAGGGATGGCACGAGGCTGATGGTGCTCAAATGCTTTCCTGGGCTGCAGTGCAGTCACCTAAACCAACACTTGCTGTGGGAAGGAAGCATTGGCCCCAGCTTTGGGCCGGGCTGCTCCCTTTCTCCCAACAGGGTCCACGTAGTACCAGTCCCTCTCAAGACATGATCTGATTCTTCATTGTCATTCACTCTGGTGAAATACTTCACGTACGGCTAGTCAAAATATCACAGTTTTTTTGTTTTGTTTTCTTTTTGCAACTGTAAAAAATATTAGGTTTACTACAACAATGCAGGTCTCTGTTGAAAAGGTCGTTTCTGTCCACTGATTAATTAGGCCCCAAGATGAAAAGGAGAAGTTTGTACTGAAGGAGAGAGCATGGGAAGCTATCTTCAAAGATGAGGACCCAAGTGAGCATACTGATAACCACCTTTCCAAAGGCTGGAAGCGAACAGGAACCAGGAATCTGCATGATCAACTGGGAAGGTAGGTGAATTAAACAGAGACTGGTTTTATTGTTTTCTTGGCCTGTTAAGCACACAGCATGGCAAAGCCTGAGCCCACACCTCCTCCTGACTGTCCTCTGCTCATTTCAGAGCCAGGTAGGAGAAGGACTCAACCCACCCTTTCAGGTGTAGGAGGTCAAATTGGAAACTAAGTTGGGAACCAGTGATGTTCTCCTTTGCTTATACCTCAGAACACATCAATGGGATAAAAGGGAATCTATTTACTACAAAGAAAATTCTAGCTCTTTTCTACCTAGTTGCTCCCCTCACCACCCCTCTGTGGCTGCCGTGGCCTGGGCCCAGCAGAGCAGTGCTAAGGGGGTGGCTCTGGGCTGTTGCTGGACTCAGGGTCTGCCCAAAGCCCGCTGGCCCAGCCACCTTGCCCATGGTGGCCCTCCTGCCTTGGCTGTGCTGGCACACTCAGCTCTGCAGCCCCGCAGTGGGAACCAGGGACCAACCCACTGAGAAAGTCCCAGAACCAGCACTGTGCTCGTCACCACAGTGTTCCAGCTCATGAACCCCCTGAACACCTACTGATGGGCTTCTCTCATCTCTGTGCCAGTTCCTGAGGTGGCAGCAGCATGACAGGCAAACTTGCAAACCACTTCCAAAGGACTTGCAACATTTGTTTTTCCAGGTTGAAGCAAGTGCTTTAAAGTCTGCTCCCATTCCTAAGTGGGAACTTTAAAGCAGAGCAAAGTCCATTTCCAAGGGTGCTTTACTTAAAGCGCTGAGAGGGAGAAAACAGGAGACACTTCTCTGGCTCTCCATAGGGCACGGTGCAGCTGGGGGCTCCCGCGGCAAGTCTTGGCATTGCACTGGGAATGCCGTGCTCCCTGGGACCAGCTACAGACCAGCTCTGGCTGGATAGCTGGAATGCACTTGGCTAGGGTAATTTTCAGCCCTTCCCACTCCTAAAAGCCAGCTGACTCCAGAAAATCTCACAGCAAAGTACCAACAAGGTCCTCTCTCTGGGTCAAGCTGCCAAGGAGGGTGCTAAGCAGGAGAAGGGATGTTTCCTTTGGGTTGGATTTCGTCGTGCATTCTGAAAGGGTCTGGTAGGATATCATGAACGACATCAAGATCTCCCAAAATGCATTTGGAAAAGGCACATATACAATAAAGCATATATCTAACTACACAATACCATATATATATATAAATATACTTTCTCAAGCTCTCCAGCTGTCCCAGACCACATTTTTGTTTTTAAATGCTACTAAGCCAAGCTAAGAGGTGAATTACTAGCAGAAAAGCCAATTTCATCACTCTTTCCTAAAATCCCACACTAACTTTAGGTGACTCTGGCAGCCTCCCTCCTCCCCCCTCATTACATTATAAAGCACAGCAAGAGTTAAGGAAAGGAATTAGTCCAGTGAAGGAACTGTATTACTGTAGCTCCTGCCCTTGGCTGAAATAAGCACCTTTGCTGCAATAATCTCCAAAGATCCTTTCTAGAGGAAGAAGTGTCTGTTGTCTGGCTTCTTTCAAATCAGAACAAGCTAGCTCAGGACCTGGGAAAGAGTAATAATGTCCCATGAAAGCCCAGCTTTGAAGGGTTGGGTTTCATTACTGACCTCCTGCCTGACAGCACAAATTTAGGGAAGCCCTTGTAAACAGAAAGAAATTTGGAAACTCTGGCAATTGAGAATTTCTTCACCTTGCAGTAAAAATACTTTAGGTCCACTGGCTACTTTGTGAACTGGGTCCTCACATTGTAGAAACCAGTACCACTAAACATCAGGCCAATTAACCCATTTAGAATCTTCCCCTCTACTACAGACCACTACAGGTTAATGCCTAGACACCTTTCACATCACATCACAGATGAAAGCACTTTTTAAGGAGAATAAAATTGTTTTAATCCCATAAGTTTCTGAGTAAAGAGCAGGCTTTACTGAAAAATGCAATATATTTTGATGTGCACTCCTAACTGATTACAAAGAGAGGTGGCTGTAAAATTCATCAGTCTTAACTGCAGATATATAGATAATGCCCTTTGCTCCAAGGATATGGATCACACCAAGAGCAGAATAAGCAGTCACACTTCTATTTTAATTAATAGGCTTCTAATCCTCTAAACTGAGTCAGAATATTGCCATTTTTGATGTAAAAGAAGCAAAAGGGTTTACTGGCAGGGATGTGCACAGAAATGGTTTCATTTTTTTTTTTTTTCTCTTTTTAATGAAAATGGGGAATGCTCACAGGAAGCCAATTCTAAATTTGCAAATGCATGTCTCTAACCGGAAACCTGATTCCAAGAATTTCAGAAGAGTGCAATAAAAATCAGCCAGGTTCAATTTCCAGCAGCAAATACTCAGAACAAACGGATTTGGAGGCCAAGGATTAGCTACCGAAATTCCTAGTACACTATGAATGACTAATGAACTCGACGAAACTCAAGAGCTTTTCTTAGAAATCCACTTCTTGCAGAGAGCAAGCAAGAAAAAACACCCAAAGAAATCTCTGCTGCCCCATTTTGCTCACTTTTGTGAAGGGACAAACTGCATTACATAAATCTCTCTAATATTTTTCACTAGGAATTGAATTCTAAAGTACATGTTAATCCAAAATTTTGTTCAAAATTTGAACTAGAATTTAATCTTTCTTCTTTTCCTACCTTTAGGATGAACATCTTCAGTGAATGTTTAGAAAAGGACATGGATAATAAAAATTAATGTGACCCCTCAAGTTTCTTCCTCTCCAAAAAATGTAGTTTCCATAAGATAACTCCCCAGTGCCTCCCCAGTCCCTGTGCCTGTGACACCAGGACATACAGATCTCACCTGCTACCATTAGATCAAGACGCTGGATTTAACTGAAGCCAGGTCCAAAATCAGTGGGCCTCCCCATCTGATCCGTTAAACATCTACAGAATACACCCTACCGAAGGTATCAGTGAGTCATCCGTGAACCGAAGGGTATACACTAACGAACTGCAGATATAATTGCAGCCAACTGATTTGTGGATACGCAAGAGATTCTCTACCTTTCCCGTATTCTGGTGCTTTCCCAAACAAAGGCAGAAATTTTAAACACTTTTTCCCTAGTGCTAACTATTCCAAGAAACCACAGCCCATGTTTTTTCACTGACCACAGAGGGGAGAACGGAGTGTTGCCCCCAGAGACTGAACGGATTTGCCGGCAACCTTTTCTCTGGCTTGAGCACGTGTTTTTCTGGAGGCCCAGGCAAGCCCAGCAACCCTGAGGCCCAAGAACCATTCCCTCTCCACTGTGTTCTTAAAAGACCTTTCCTGCCTCAGCAAATCACAACCACTGTTTTCTTTCTTTTCTGAATTTCCAGGCACATCCTGACACAAAGCATGGCTGGCCGCCTCCTAAGCCCACCTCCCTAACTGCAGAGAATCAGCCACACGGAATAAAAGCGATGCCCTCCAGCACCTCCCTGCTTTTCTCCTGCACAAACTCCTTTGACTGCACCAGACACAAGACAATGAGAATGGTCCGGAGGACAGCACTGGTTCATTTGCCCCAGTTTCCTCTACATGAGGGTGAAGAAAGAAGGAGAGGGAGGAACCCAACGACATTAAGAACAATGTTGGGAATAGATCTTTAAATCTGTCTCTCCAAAGCCTGCATATTCCCAGCCTTGATAGGTCTCACATTACACAAGATGACATTTCTCTCCATATTGTATTATAATTAATAGGCTACTGCAAGACTTTACCAGCTCCTACTTAATAGCATTGCAGTGCTGGGAAGCAGTCGTCAGGTAATCTGGCCATGATCTACTGTATTCTTTCTAAACACAGGTTCTAGCTGCCAAGAATGTCACCATAAAAAGATTTCAATCAATACCACTCAGCTCCTACTTTCAAATGCTCCAGGTCTAGGAAGAGAAGAAGAAAAAAACCCAGTACCCTCAAAACGAACAGCAAACTGGCATATGCATCAAGTGCACAGATTGGAGAGAGCAGATGGGAATTCATTATGGCCTGATCTTGCTCTCTCTTTTATACTTTAGTAACTTTATCCTTTGGAAAAGGTCTCCCCGAGCGCATGGAGACCATGCGTGCGGAGGGGGTTAAACCCATGCAGATCTTTCCATTCTCAAGCTGTGCTCTTGTTGCCAAACAACAACATTTCAATTGTGATTGGTACAAACAGTTGGGTTTCAATGGCAATCTGTCCTGTAGGTTTAAGCCCAGTTTTTACTGATGCAACTTGCTGGGTGGTTGCTGGCTTTGTTATTTACTGAGAGAGAGAGAAAGGAAACAAAACAGTTCAGTGGATTTGTTTTCTTGTCCAGTCTGTAGGTCAAGGACTCTCTCTGGAGTGTGTTTCTCCATTTGCTTTTCCTACAGGGAAATTAACAAATTAGGAATAAAAATGAAATCTTCCAAGTCCAAATCAATACACAGCACTTACATCTCCACTTATCACTTTCTGAAGAAGTAGAGAAGGTCGTATGTGACCTGTTGGTTTGCTGGGCTTCTGTGCTCGCCATGAGCCAAGGCTATCCAGCAAAACCTGCTAACACTTCCACCCCTAAATTAAGCAGAATTGATGACTTACAAACAAAAGGACATCAGTGGTTCAGCAAATTAGCAAGTAAGACGTCAACAAGAGAAAAAACAGTCAAGGTTCAGATCCTGATGTAGCTGAAGTAGTTGGGGCAGTTCCATTAAATTCAATGGAGCCAAGAGGGTTAATGCTGGCCAAGGATCTGGCTCCTAATACTTTCCCAGCTGCAAGTCTTAGTTTAGGCTGTTGCCAAGAGGTTAACACTGTGATAGTAGAATGAGAAAGTATTTACATAATTATATATCTATATATACCTATATTTGCTACTAGTACTTTTGTCATTTTTAAATCGGTAATTTTAAACCAAAAGTATTTCAGAAGAGCAGCAGAACCTCTTGAGTAAACTACAGACTCTCACCCACTCCTAGGCCACTTATTGTCCTAGAAGCAAGATTAAATGTTATTTCTAAATGCTCTTTCTTAAAACTTAGGGTACAACTAAAGAAATAAGGCCCATAAGGGTCTCTAAGAAGCCAATGAGACAACACATAGGCATGGAGTAACAGAATATCAACAATTCTAAAAGAAGGTGCTTCATAAGTTAAGGAAAATAAAAACACAAAGCCTCAGACTTACCACAGAAGGCCCTCAGACTTATGAAACTAAATGCTGTAATGTGGTACAGTGTTAAGACATACATATCTTTTTTTTTTTTTTAATTTATTTACATTCTAGAGGGGCAATACACACTGAACCCAGGAAAACACCTCACCCTTGAAAGTAATTTTGAAAAGAATATTGACTTTGATTCATGCTCCTAACTCCCTAACAGTTTTTCTTTAAAAATAATTGTTCATTCTGCTGAACAATGTTCCCCCCCCTTTCCTCCAGCCACCGAAAGCTCGCACTGTATCTACACATCAGAAAAAGGCTCTCCTCTGAAATGTTTCTACCTATTCCTCTGAAATTGTAAATGAGTGGCATCTTGTTGGGACTTGAAAGCACCTGACAGGGTTGAGCGATATCCCAAAAGAGGACACGGTGTACAACTGAGACGGACACAGACTGCCTTCCAATTCCCACAGAAAGAAAGGCAGGTCACTCCCCAAAAAGTGATGGCCACAACAAAACCCTCTTTTATCCATTCCCTTCCTTCTTTCCACTCCTAAGCTGGGCAGAGCAAATGAGGTTGGGTCCACAAAAAATAAGGTTAATAATAATAATTAAACAACAGCAACAACAACAACAGCAACAACAACAAAATAGGCGTCTCAATGTCTGAGGAAAAGTGGGATTGTAAGTGCAGTATTTCTTCATGTGCAGTTCTTCTACTTCATACGAGTCCCCTTTGGATGAGAAGGCCTAGCGGAATGTGTGCTCCCCCCGGACTATGTGCGACGAGAACTCATAGCGGTCCTGGCTCCGGTAGCCACAGATGTTGCACTCCAGCGGGTCCCGGTAGCCATGGCAGCCCATGTGGATGGTGTACATGACATGGTCCAGGAAGAGGACGCGACAGTGCTCGCACTTGAAAGCCCTAATCTGCTCCCCTTCTCCATTGATCACCTTGTACATATCCTTTAAAGAGCCCTTAGAAGCTTTTGTGACATCCAAAGGCTTGGCCTCCTCCTTCACATAAGCCGGGTTTGGCTTTATCTTGGGGGTTAAGGCAGCGTTTCCTGGGTAGGACTGGCGGTCGTCGTGGCTGCTGTCTGAGTCAGTAGAATCCAGGCAGCTATTGCTGGGGGAGCCCTCTCTATCCTGGATTCGACTCTTTGGTCTGATGAGGGAGATGGGGCCATCCATGTTGTTCTCGTGGCTGTCGGCTGTTTCCCTGCTGATAGGCCTCTCTATCCTGCTGGGATGATAGACCTGAGCGTAAGCTGAGCTGATGACCGGGGCCACCTCTGCAATTGTGCTCGGTGTGTGCTGCATCAGGGGGTGAAGTGCCTCAGCTCCAAGGTAGGTGATTGCATTGGTGATGGCTTGGTCCATCATGTGAGACTGCATCAGCTCAGCCTCCTTCTCATAGTTTAGGTTCATATCAAAGGAGATATCTGGATAGCCAAATCTCATGAACTTTTCACCTAAGAGATAAGAGCAAATGCATGAGCAAAATCAACATAATCACTGCAGTGTTTCACTGTAAAAGGGGTGGGGAGGGACAGAAAGCCCCTGACTTGGGGTGAAATTATTCCAGAGTCTAAAGTTAATCTCCTTCTACCTTTTTACTGACGTCCGATAAAGTTCCTGTCCTGAGATGGGTAAAATGGTAACCTCACCAAGAGCTTTCTTTCTGTTTTTTTTTTTACTTACTCCAGGTGAAACATGTGGCTGCAGTAACTTCCAGAGCAATTCCAAACTTTCCACTGGGCCTGACTGTGCCCATACTTCAAGTTTGGAAATACATGTTAACTGGTAGATAATGGATTGAAATATTGAGGTCACTGAAGTTTGGACAGAGTATGTCATTGGACATACTCTCCCCAAAATTCAAGGGACCATTTCACATGTCCCCCACAATCTGAGGTGCGTCACACCTACCTTACAACAGGGCTGCACAGTGAGAAACCTAAACAACAGGTACAGGGGGCTTGTTACAGTGGTACCTTTAGAGCCACAATATGTAAATCCTTTAACCAGCAGGAAAAACCCCAAACATTAAATAACAGCATGTGGCAAAGAATGAAGAATGAAGGCATTTACAGGAGCAGTGGAGGCTGACCTTTGCAGTTTCCCCCCCTCAAAATAAAAGATTCTATCCTTTTTGGACTGAGAAAAAAAGACATACACACACCCCTCCCTTCCCAGTGTCTACTTAGGCAAGAAAACAAATAGAGAAACCACGTGTATAGCTTAGTTTCACTTGGGAGAAGGCAGAAGCGCCTTTCACTGACACGGGATAAATAAATACATAATGATGCTGAAGCTGGCTGATTCATCACTGTGTGAATCCAAACTCACATCCTTGTAACATTTTTACATCAATGGCGTGACAGATATGAAAAAGCAGAACCACATGCTGGTACATTATGGCAGTCACAGGGCATGTTGTGCATCACAGCTCTCCTTGGAGGTGAACAAATTGACCACTGCTTACACCAGGGCTCAGCTCAGCAGCACTGCTTTTCCAGTGATGGTTTTGGAGTATTAGGACAAGTCAAGCTCATGGAATAACTTCTTTTTAAACAGGAAAGGTTATATGCATATGATACAAGATACACATGCTGCTATGTGTTCACACATGCAATTAGCTAGTTGTTGATAGCTAACTTTTAGAGCTGATTTTATGAAGTCTGATAAATAATTTTGGTTGGTTTTCATTGTCTTTGCTACTTCACTTCCTTGTTGCATAAAACCAGACATTTTTCCAGTAGGATAAGTTAAATTCAAGGAGTCACTACTTACAAGTGGTTTGGCTACTCAAGAATTAAATTACTCAAGAATCTTCTTCTATCACCTTTTGCCAAAATTGCTTGGAACACAATGTGTATAAACCACTATAAGAAACAGAACTGCAATCCCAGATCTCTTCCAAACTGCATTAGTACATTTCAACACAGCTATCACTCAGCATTTTATTTTTGACTATAATAGTTCATTCTACTTAGTGTGACTTATTCTAAAGTGATGCATAGAGAACAACCATGTTATCCTTAGAGATGATGCATCACTTCTGCTGGGGAACGTAGCCCTGATTAGCAAGGTAATTAAATGTAAGTTTAAAGTGAAGCACATGAATATTCCTACTGTCTTCAGCAATACTGTTCACATGGCTGGACACCCTACCATGTTTGTGTACCTCATGCTGTGTACTCAACGCTGGTCCAGTAATCTAACGTGACCTGTGGATGAATCTTGCCATCAAACATCCTTTTTTCAGTGTTTTGCTGTGGTCTGGCAGTCTGTGATGGCTGTGCTGCCACAGACGGGATGGACAGCTCTGTAACAGGATGTGGCTCCAGCCTCCTATGAAAGAGAGCAGCTCCTTCCCAAGTGGGGGCAAAGTGGGACTGGAGGACAGCTCCACGAGGCAAGTGTGTCTGGTGCCCACTGGTGCCTGTCACCTGCTCTGGCCACCTGTGTTGTTCTTGTGTTTGGATAAAGAAATGGATCTGGTGATGGTCTGATCCAGCTGCCAAACACACTGTCAGTCCTTTGTAGGCTTTATAGATCAAGAAATATTACCCATGCTTTATGGGCTACTTGGATAAATGATGCAAACCTTATTTTGATTCCTTTCATCATCCATGTTTAGTTACTCCAGCACAGACAGCAAAGAAAGCTGTAAATTGCCAGTGACCTGAATTATTTATTCCTTTAATTATGAACCAGTTCCAAAGATGTCAGAGCCTGAGAAATGGAGGGTGACATAAAAAAGTAAAATAAATGATAACATGGGAGGGAGAGGGCGTAAAACACAGAGCTCAGAAGTAACCAATAAACAGTCCAATAGACCAGTACAACGTGGTTTCCAAATTAAATTCCTCTTTAGCCAATTCTACTTAAAACCAGCTAATCATACCAATCATTCTGAATTTTTATTTAAACTATGCTCCAATTCTATTTATCCTTGCCCTACATTAGTGAAGCAGAAGAAAAAACATTCTCCCCTCTGGCCATATGACATTCAAATAAACCCCGAAACAGGTATTTGAAGCTAGATCAAAGCACACAGACACAGCTGTCCTGTGATACCTGTAGTCCATCTCATCAAGTATCTAAAGCAGCTGCAATGCTGGACACTTGGGAGAAAGCTGCAAGAAATCTTGGAGAAAGCCGTTCCAGCATTTCCCCCTGGGGAAGTTTCTCCCTGACCCCCATTAACCAGAAGCTGACTGTAATTTGGCAGCCGGCTGATCTTCATCTGTTCTGAGACGCCCGTGTATTTTTAATTCTTACTCTAACAACCATGGTCTTATCGTAAGCCACATAAATGTCTCCTTTTGCATCCTGCCAGTTCTTAACCTCAGTGACATTCTAAGAGTAAGCTCCAAATTCCAGCTGAAAATACGTGAATCTGCTTCTACGTGACCAGCCTGAAGACAGCTGCTTTTAATTTAACTGGTGTCTGCCTCTCTCTTATTGAACAAGGGGCAAAAAGAAGTACTCACACTCCTGCACATCACAAATTGTACTTTCTGTCTCCACTATTTAAACTGGTTTGCTAAGAGTAGTACCTCAATATCAGATATATAACCAAATCTCTCACGCAGAAATGAATTCATTCTATTTGCTGTACACTGCCCTCCTTTCCTCCTGAAAATTCAGCCAGAGAGCCTGTGGTCCATAACCACGGTCCCTTGGAGATTGTTGATCAGAAAGAGCAGTAAAGCATTGATAGATGTAGCATGTAAAGATTTTAGCTTATGCTTACATGACCTTCTCATAAACACCATTAAGTTGTTTTGGATAGGTGCCACGCTTGCAGTATACACAGGAAAATTTCCTGCAAGCAAGAGAACCATTACACATTCTTCCTGATAGAGTTGAACAATATTTAATTGGGGAGAAAAAGGGAAGAAAAGTGAGGTCATGGTGAAGGAGGAAAAAAAAAAAAAAAAAAGGCAGCCAAGTGAAGACTGTTGTTATTCTAAACACTGTGATGCCACTAAAGATCAGAAAAGTAAGATACGGTAAATATGAAAGGGGGTATTTTTTTTCCTACATATGGATAATGACATGTTACACCTATAGAAAAAACCAGATTTATCTAACAACAAAATAGTCTAACCTGGTGAAGAGAATAATAATGTGGTACAGCATCTCTCAGGCAAGAATTTCCAATCAGTAAATTTACCTCTGAACACAAGAACAACATATGGTCAATGGTGCGTGAGTGGACAAGTAAAAATCACCTTTCTGGTCTAAAACTATAACAATGTAGGAAATACTGATGTCTCCCAGCGTTCCCCACGTGGGATGGATCATTGCTGGCCTAACCTTGGCTCAGCACTGGTATTTGGGAATGGTCAGGTGACCAAGAGCAGCCAGGTCAGTGTGTCAGTCCCCCCAGGTGAGCTGCTGCACACTGCTGGCCCCCTGCTATTCCAAACCATGTAGGTTACTTACAGCCACCTTCAGGGGTGATTTAACAAATCCATCTGAATCTGCATTTAGCTGAGGGGCAACAACTTTTCTAAATGGCTGTGCTAATTGCTTACAGTCCTCTGATCCTCTCTGTAAATGTCCTTAGTGTGGGCAGAATGAGACACCCTTAAGTTCTGTGTGACTGCCCTTCCAGGGAGTGAGCATGGAAAATGCCTATTACGTGACTGCACAGTCTGACACCCCAAACAATTCTCTGTTCCAGCTTCCCTCCTGAGAAGTTCTGCATTGCTTCAGTAGCAGTAAAAAGCCGTTTATAGTTACAGCTCAAACCAAGTAAAATTCTCCATACTGTCACCTGTTATAAGCTGAATAATTTTAATGTGTCAAAACTCAAAGCAAAATATGAATTCTTGACCTAGGATTCTAAATCTAGTAACCAAAAGCCACCCAACACTGTTTCATATTCATGCATTAATAAGTTCACTGTGTGCAAGGTGCTGCACTTGGAGCAAGAACTTCTTCCAACACAAGGGATGTGATTTACTTCCTCATGCCAGTATTATCAGACCAGTTGTTGCCAAGTGTCAGAAATTTAATACAAATTAGAAGTCTTGAGATACTTGTTGTTTGTTTTTTTTAACACATATGGAGACAGATAATTATACGAGAGTCTTAGCTTGTTTTTGTTTTTGTTTTTCTGGAGCAAGGAGAGGGAAGATGACAAGTCTAAATCTCAAAAGGGCTAGAGAAAAGTTTAAGAAAAACCACAAAAAACCCCACCATTAAGTAAAAAGCTCAAGGTTTTCTAAGGCATTTACATGGCAGTGGACTTCACTTTTGAATTCTCTGGATTGGTAAAATGAACTCAATAATTATCATGATTTCTTGCTGTGATTTAACCACCTCCATTGTTGTATAAGAACCAAGTTGTGAGAGTGCTACTTCTCCCCTTGTTCTTCTGGCTGTTACAATAGCATGTTACCTATACCCATGCACTAAAAAGAATAAAAGGCTCATTTCCAGCTTACCCACAAACTTCTGTGGGGTGGAGCTTTTACGCTTTCCCATGTTGCTTGTCAGCTTCTCTATAACAGCAGGTCTCTCAAAAGGCACCACAGAAATATTGTTGTCCATCACAGGCTCTTGCTCCTTACAATCTTCCAGAGCAGGTACTACATAAAACCAAAAAATGGTTATCAGACAGGTCTGGTCTACACTTCACAGACAACACAAATCATTTGAGCCCTGCTGACTGTGCAACAAAGTACATAAAGCAAGGTGTGAGAACACAACATAAAGCAAGGCGTGAGAACACTTTGGGCATCAAGACAGCAATCACCTGTAAGCAGAGCCACATTCACAAAACATCTCTCCTCAGGAACATCTTATTTAGCAGAAACCAATTTTAAGCATTTATAAAAGGATTTGTTTTGTTCTGGACACTCAAGATCACCAGCGAGGAGGGGACACTTTTGAAACTCACTCTGTAGGTGACATTTTGTGTTATTCTCTCTTCAATACGGTCACCTGTCACCAATGTAAATCTTTAGTTACCGTTCTTTGTGTATTCCCTTCACACTTATCATACAGCATAATTACTCTTACTATATTTTTGCACTAATCTCAATGATTAAAAATCACACAAGGCATTGATGAGTTGTGTTTGCTGGGCCTGGCTGTGTGTTCCATGAGACAAAGGGTTCTCAAATGAAGGATCAGTTTGCTAAAGCGTATTTCCTCTCTTCACACTGTAATGAGACTGTAAAATCAACAGACACTATACTGGAATTACAGGATTAACATCACGTGGAAATTCCCTTCAGAATCAGACACAGAAACTACCCATTTTTTGATTAATATTTTATCCCCTCAAGCACAGATCTAACAGTCTGCGAACAGAGGTTTTCTGCAACTTACTTCACATCATTGGGATCAGCAGGGAGCATTCCTGTGCTAACTACATCAGGGGAATGCTCATACATTGTATTTGAGACAAAACCAAAAAATCAGTAACTTCTTCTGTCTTTACTCATTTCACTCCTTGTCATTTGTTGGTTTAGGGAATAAGGTGCTACAGCTCAAATGTAAGAATTGCACAGGCTTCTGACCAGGGTAGTGAGCCACTTGCACAGGAGTTTATGTCACTTGCTGATATAGCCATTCTTAAGTACCTACAAATACTTTGGTTTTGTTGAGCATCCTCTTATAATCACCAACAAGGGTCAGCGGTACCAGACTGTGGATCAGGCCTGGAGAGTCCCAGTCATTTGCAATATATATCAAGTGCATAGCTCTGCTCTGCTGCTATGAGTTTGATACCAGGCCTAATTGTCCTGCATTCATCTTTGGAAGGAAGCAAGAAAAACCAGAGCAGGATCAGCCAGTAGTCCATGTGCTAATGGGATGGTTGGAGTATAAAGAATGGATGGCAGAAAAACAGAAACTGCGGTGATCTGGCACAGTTCCTACAGCTTGTAAGCTGAGAGGAACCCATTGTATTCCCTGTCTTAGATCAGCCTCCCAGTGAAGTGCTGGATATTGCAGAGGTGGCAGAGAAGGACTGGCACCCTCATGTTCTGCCAGCCCTCCTCCGGTCTCTCACCATGGCAGCCTTTTGTGTCACAGACACCTTCTCCCAGACAGTGCCATAAATGAACACCACCAGCCCACTTTCCTCCCATGTAACTGCACTACCTTCAGGATCCTGACATGGAATAATCTACCCCCTGTTCCTAAACACAGCTGTTTGCTAGCACATAATATACAAAAAATGGGGTGATAAAAGCCTTGTCTCTGCCTTCTTTCTAGTAAGGAAGAGCAAATACCAGGCAATTACAAAACAGAGTATCTGCTCAGGTGAACTTCTCAATTCAGACATCCATAATAAGAAAACATGGCAATTTATTCATTTGATTCCATTTGTGCCTCTGCTGCTATGGAAAGCTGAGTACTTTGAGGCTTAGAATCTACCATATGCTATAAAGTGATTTACTCTGCTGCTTTTTTATTTGTACAGGATGCTCCCCCTGAGAAACACAATAGTTTCTCATTTACAAGGCAGTCCTGCTGGCATCACTGAAAGGGAGGGAAAAAAAAGCATAAATATGAAATGAATCTAATGTTGCAACAAAATGGGACGCAGTGTTCAAGTGACCTAATTAATGCCCAGTGTAGACTGGGAGGCTTGGAATACTTTAATAGCTAAGGGTAAAGTTTTAAGGTTAATTAAATACCGTGCTTGGTCAGGAGCTATCTGCACTACTCAAGTATTTACCAAGGAGATTTGGGAAGAAAGGAAAGATTATGTCTGCTGACTTTCACTGGAAACTGGCATCTGACTGTCCTTTTTGGCTTACCCAAGCTCAGTGGATGCATGCGCATGCACGCAACACACCGTGTGAATCTCAGGATGTGACTGCCATGGGCCACATCCACCTGGATACCACTTGAAGGATTTCCAGCCCTTGGTGCACAGGACACACAAGGCTGGTGGTGTGGTCCTAGCAAGGTGCAGGGGGCTCTCAATCCCTCCTAGGAACACCTGCTCAAGGCATCCTGAAGCAGTTTAAAGCTCCTGATTACTCTGAAAGCCATCTGAAGAAGCCCCAAATGTAGTGACATTCGTATGGTCTTACAACAATTAAGTAATAATTAAATAATTCTGCTGCTGGGCATATGTGTGTAAAATTTCCTACACAGAATTTGAAACCTTTCTTCCATGAAAAATGAATAGTGCTAAAAAAGACATCTGCTCTTCTCTAAGTCAGGCAAAAATCCTGCTTGGACTCATTTTAAAACTAAAATCATCAACAAAAAAAGCATTTTCTTTTCTTTCATGCTGAAGGTACTTTTTCCCACCTCAGAATCCAAATCTATAAAGCAGGGCATGGCTCTTTTGCAACAGAATCACTGAACCACACCAATATTTGTGTTATGATGGAAATACGTTACCAGAGTGTGTTTTGTTACGCAGATTTCCTGGGAGAAGGGAAAGAAGGAAATAGTCTAGTTTCTGAAACAATTGAAATGGCAGGCAAAACTGGACCAAACAGATAAGAGGTCACATTTTAGAAACCCAAAGAGTTAAATATCACATTGACAAAGCTAGATAAATTCATTTTCATTTCAATTTAAAAACCACACAAATAAAGGACACATAGCCCACCCTCCACTATTTTTTTTTTTTTTTTAGAAAAAACAAAATAAGAAAGGGGAAACCAAATAAATCACACAAAACTACCAGTTCTCAACAATCAGCTGCTCTGTGGTAGACGCTCGTGTACACATTTACTCAGCAGTAAATGCAATTCCTTCTTTGTTGTAGTACATCCTACTTCATTACCTTGGTAGTGAGAGCAACCAAAGAACAGCTGACAGGCTATAACTAGCTCAGATACAGCAACTCATTTTACACTGAGCATTTACAGTCTCAGCTCAGGAATACTTTCTTATTCTAAAAATCAAACTTCCAGCCCAAGAAAAGCCCATACTTGAGTACGTTTCTCTTCAGGGATGTTCTTCATCAGCTATCAGAGTGTGCTCCTGGATTGCCCATGGAAGAGTTCACCATCTCTGACACTGTCAACACTCTCAACTGCAGTTAACACAAAGTGGTGTTTCTGAGACTAAACTCTCAATTGACAAACTTGGATCGTCTTCAGAACAGTCTTTCTTTTCCTGAAGACACCGGTCTTTCAATCATAGTACTCAAAGTGATTAACTTTTTACTTCTTAATTTGTAGGAAACCACATGAACTATTAAAAAAAGTTTATGCTGTTCCAGTGAGGAAAGAATAGGGGAAAAAAGAGAAGTAAAAAAATTACCCAGTGTGTATTTTGCTGATAAATATTTTTGTGTGCAGACACCAGACACTGGGCTAAGTCTCAGCTGGTATAAATTAGTATTACTCCATCAACCTCAATTTCCTTTCTGAAGCTCACAATATTGCTATTTAAAAGAAGTGTGTGTGCACAGAGAAATGACAGGAAATATTCCCATGGACCCTGGTGTGAAGTGTCCTGTGGGACCAGCATTTTAACGATGTTTTAAGCAACTATGTAAGAGGGAAAGACACAAGGCCATTGTGTGTTTTATGTGGAGCTGGCCTTTGAGCCTCACACAGCCTAGGGATAGGCTTCTTTCTCCTTGTCCTGAAAAGAGGACACTTCTCCATTCCCCTGGAAGAATTTCTCTGGACTTTTGGCTTTGTGGCGGTGGAGAAGAAGGCATAACTGGGTATAACCCACAGCTAGCCTTCAACATTTCTCCCTGTTCTTTCCTGCAAAGGTCATGTTCTTGCCATTCAGGGACTGTCCTTTTTGTCACCCCCAACAGACTGCTAGCTAGGAGACTGCAGACTAATTTCTCCTTCCAGAGCTGGTGCTGCTTAGCTGAAAATTTTCAACAGCAAAATCATGGGATCTCTCTTGCAGCATCTGTCCTGCTGAGCAAGGATCAGGAACATGAGGGGCAGCTCAACAAGCAACCGGCACCCTGCAAGAGGACAGAGAGAGACCCAGAGCCTTGTACATTCCTACCCACCCCACAAAATTAGCCCTCCTTCCTCCTCTCTTACTTCCCCCTGTGGCTTCAGTCAGGTGATCTAGCCATCTGCAAGACAGAGATAATTGAAAACACCAAAGTAGATGTCTGTAAATTGATGGGCTTGAGCACAATGCCTGAAAAAAATCCAAACCCTCTAGGGGCTGCTTCCAGTTTTCTGGAACAATTAGTCTATGCAGAAATAATTTGGATCAATGTTTAGTGTTGGCCAATGCTGGTGTTGTTAAAGCAGGAGGAGCAGGATGCTGGTAGAAAATCCCCACCTCTCCCTGTTCTGTGTGTAAGGGTGAAGTTGTGAGCAGGAGTCGCACCAAAACGCGCTCCAAGGCCTCAAAATGCCCAGCAAAAACAAAACACCAAGTATTTGGAAAGAGAGTCAGGAAAGCTCAACCCCAACAGGATGTAAAATAAAAGTCTCCAAAGCACACTCTGTCATCCTCAGGAATATAATTTCCATGTGTGACATGGGAGAGAAGGAAATCAATACAATTTTAATACAATTTTTTTTTTAATACAGTTTTTTCAGGGTTAGTATAAGGCCTAACGTTAAGGTGAGTAATCATTTCTGTACTCTTCCCTGGTGTCTTTACAGTCCCAGGAAAAAGCTGCAGACCTCTACAGGTTGGTGCTCAGGACCCTCATGCTGAGCCTCACAGGGGTGAGTGATGCTGGGATGTGAGCTGAGATTTATTACTGGTCCCGGTTGTATCTGGAGCTCCCTGTCGCTGCCTGTCCTCTCTGTGCCCTCACTAAACAACTAAATGAAGACAGTGGATCAAACATCCCCTTAAACATTCACCAGGGGAGGCACACACATATTTGCCCGGAGGAGAAAGAGGCACTAGTTGAATTCAAAGTGCTGTTTTAAGCTAATTTTGTTGAGAAAAGTGAAGCGGTTGTGTGAACACTTCTATTTTAAGCCCAAGCAAAGTCAGTCAGGCTGTAAATAAAAGAACTGTCCACATGGGGTTTGCACTGGTTTAACTTCAGGTGGTAGAAAAATCAATGCAAGGTCAACCACTGCAGCTTCTTTGGGTAGACAAGGTTAAGGACTTACCCTTCTTGTCATGGTATTAGGCAGTTTAGAAAAAGCTTTAGATTTCCTCAGAAAGTTTAATTATTTTAATTAATTATTTTAATAAATAACTGTGTAATAAACCCAGACACTGAGCGGCATTAGGGAAGCTCCTCCACAGCAGGATCTCAAGCATCCTGGCTGTCACAGCTATAGGCAGCTTCCTGTTATTCCCTAAGGAAAGGCTGACTGAAGGCATCCCTCCCTGGTTAACAAGACAGGCATGCCCTTGTTGCACGAGGAGTGTGTATTTCGTTGAGAATTAACTCAGTGGTTCAACTCCTACCTGACTGACCAAGCCCACAACAGGTCCCTCCAAAGAGCAAAGCCCTGAAACCTGCCTTTTCACGGACTTTTACCAGGAAAAAAGACACCTCAGGCAGATAATCATTCAGTTCAATATCTTTAAAATCATCAATGACATTTTAAATGTTGATTTTAGTCTCCCAGGTGTCTAGAAGGAGAGCAATTGCTTAATAGAGCTGTATGAATATTTTGGCAACATGTACTAAAAACGTCTAGTGTGCCTTTGTAGGCTTAAACGGATCATGGGAAAGTACTATTTTAAAAATTCTGGAGATTTTTCCCACCAAAATATAGCCTATATTAGCAATGATGAATAGATTTTATTTCAGCTTGCATTTTCAGGTTTTTAGAAATGATTTTACAGAAATAATTTCCAGACTAAGCCATATGACTCCACTCAACCATGATAAGCAAAATGGAAAAAAAAAGTGGAAATGTTCTTTTGCCTTTTTGTTTACCCACAGCCTAACTTTTTAGTGTATTTGTAGGTATATGGTAATTTTAAATCAAAATGGAAAACGTACCATTTTCATAATTTTCTGAATAGTAAAAAAATTTAAACACTTCAAGTACCAAACATCTAACGACAACTTTGAAAAGCTAAAAGAAGTTCACTTTTAGAAGAGTTTGTGAGCCACTAATTTTGAATAAAATTATAACCATTTTTGGACAGCTTACATTTAGCATTTACTGCTACAGATAAGCCTTCAACCCTGCAGTCTGAGACATTATGCTCATTATCCATACTAATAGCTCCAGAAATTTCTGAAAACAAATTCACAGAGTTTGACATTTCTTGCTTTCAACAATCTATTTGGCAATCTTCAGTCCTTATGTATATTAACACATGCAGTGTTAGTTAACATATTAATACTAGCAAATGTAAATGCATACAAACATTTTTTTGGTTATAATTACTTTCTACAACACTACTGAATTCCATTCTGCTCTAGAGATTTTTATATCCATCCCTCCCTTTTTTGAAGGGATAAGATAATATTACAGAGGGTAGAAATAATGACTTCTGAATACCTCTGCCATCCTTATCTTTTCTAATTATCACTCACTATCAGAAAGGAAGGGGAAGGGAATCAGACATTTTATACATGGCTTCAACCCCCAACATAAGAAGGACATGGAGCTGCTGGAGCAAGTCCAGAGGAGGCCATGGAGATGCTCCAAGGGCTGGAGCCTCTCTGCTCTGGAGCCAGGCTGAGAGAGCTGGGAGTGCTCACCTGAAGAAGAGAAGGCTCCAGGGAGACCTTAGAGCCCTTCCACTGCCTAACGGGGCTCCAGGAGAGCTGGAGAGGGACTTGGGACAAGGGATGGAGGGACAGGACAAAGGAGAATGCCTTCCCACTGCCAGAAGGCAGGGATAGATGGGATACTGGGAAGAAATTCCCCCTTTTGAGGGTGGTGAGGCCCTGATACAGGTTGCCCAGAGAAGCTGTGGCTGCCCCATCCCTGGAGGTGTCCAAGGCCAGACCGGATGGGGCTTGGAGCAACCAGATGTGGTGAAAAGTGTCCCTGCCCATGGCAGGGGCGTGGAACTGGAGGGTCTTTAAGGTCCCTTCCAACCCAAACCATTCTATGATTCTATGATAGGACTTTTTGGGTAATTGTGAACAGGTGACTTGGCTTTATTTTCATGTCTGCATAGGTACACATACTAAAAAGTGAAATACTGACTTAAACAAAATAAGCACAAATAGGGCTGTTAAACTGGTCAGAGTGAGGATTTTAGCCCATCTTTTCCTCTCCTGCCTCTCTGAGTGTAAGCAATTTCTAAGAGGGAAGTCATGCAAAGACGAAAGGAAGGAAGAAAGAGATGGAAGAAACACCCGCACAAGATGCTCCAAGTCCAAGGGAGCTCAGGAGGCGGCTTGCACCCACCATGGTGACTCATGACCTGCCCGGCAGCCTCCAGACTGACATTCTGCAGATAGTTGTGGCAGCGCTCCTTGTGCTCCTCCAGAGAACTGCGCTGCTTGTAGCTCCGGCCGCAGTAGTTGCACTTGTGAGGCTTCCCCACTGCGGAAAGAATGAGAGCATCAAGTCAGATCCACGGCAGCTGGCTTCTGCAATCAACAAAGCTCACACCTCTGCCACAAACAACTCTTGTGATGGAAAGACACCTAAGAAAGGTTACTCAAGCCCCAGACCTTTCTCCCAGCCCTATTTTCCCACCGCACATGCCTCCTCCCACCCACTGGGTGCTTCGCCCCATCCGTTTTTCACACTAACGCTGTATCAGCAGAAGGAAAAGGAGGCGGCCTTGGTGGCAAAGCAAATAAACAGATGCTGAGAGGGGGAAAATACCAACCAGCTGAATCACACCCCAGCACTGCCTGAGCGTCACCAAGTCTCGTGGGAAAGAAATTTCTGAGGCCTTTGGCCCATGGCACAAACAGTTGCCTTCACAAAAATGAGCTGCCCCAGTGGCCTAATTCTTCTCCCAACTGTGGGGAAACCCATTACGTGGCTCAGAGAAGCTCTTTCATTGAGAAAACTCTGCCAAAATTACTCAAGGAGGGTTGGAAAATAAATAGAAAGTAACTTTGGTAACAGCACTGTTACATGCCAGAACTGAACAACCATTAGTAATTCAGAGACCAGATAATATTAAAAAAACCACAATATAAATATATATACATAAAAATACCAAAGGCCATGCACAACGAAAATCAAGCCAGATGAATGCAAGACATAACTCGAGTTTTTAATGTTTTTCATTTTGCTCAGCAGCATTAAGCACGAACGGCAAATGCTTCTTAATACATGCAAAACCTGGCACCAAATTCTCATAAATTATATCAATTTCATAGTATGTCATTAAGAAACCACAAGAATGGCCTAGCCCAAGGCCAGAAAGCTAGCCAAAAGATATTTTGCCAAGTGGTGCTAATAAAGGCTTTTAATATAATTTAAACTTGTAGAACATGAACATTTATCCTCTAATAACTAAAGAGCTATTAAGTCAGTGCTGCAAGTCTAGTAAAACACCATCGGCTGCAAACTTCAGAGCTGGCTGAGGGAAGGGGAAGGTCAAACTTCTTCCAGAGTTTTGAACATCTTAGGTAAGAATTTTAGTTTCTGGCCAAAGAAGTTGAGAACATCCTCTGTTGGGTAATCTACATGTTTCTGTTGGGTTTGTCCCAATATTGAAAGCCTTTCACAGTCATTTACTTAATGAAATCTGAGCTGTACTAATTGCAGCCAAACTGCCCTGTCACCACTGGGATGGGAAAACGCAGGGAAGCTGTGGGGGGACAGACACAGCCAAGAATGAGCTGGGCAGAGGGCTCAAATATGAAAACCCCGAGTCAGGACAACTCTCTGGGCCCTCATGCCACATCCTATAATAGAAGAAGAAAAAGCCTGAGCCTGTGGTATCAGAGCTGGTCCAACATTTTCAAATGTTTCTGTCTCAGAAAAAAGGGATTTGATGAAAACATGCTTGCAGAAAGCTTCGGGTTTTCCCAAAAAGTTTGTGTGCACACTTCAGTGGAACAACCAAGTTGTCCACCAAGGAAAAGAAAACCCTGTTTTTAATAAGTATCCAAACTGTGGGTTTCTTTATTTAGAGGTAAGGCTTATCCTCAAGAAAGTGTGTCTTAGACCAAAGAGTTGTTGTGGCCTTTATTTTAGTTTGCTCACTTGCTTACACTGTTCCCTTAACTGAAGCTGGTAATGGAATTCTCAGTGGAGGCCCAGCGTGAGACTCATTATCATTCCCAGAATAATTGCCCTTGATGTGAACGATCTGGATCGAGCCTCAGCTCTTAAACATAAACCAGCCAGCTCATTCTGGAGGCACCTTTAGGAAAACACACCAGAGGCTCCCCAGGATGGAAAGACTTCTATAATCACCATTAAAATGCTTCATCGTGCATCTAGATGGCATCAATGTCTGTCAATCTGACACCTTCATTAGAAGCTAATGTGGTGTCTAATAAAAAAAATCCAGTGCAATGGAACAAATTATGTTAACTGAGCTGAAGCAGGGCTGAATTAGCCCACCCAGTTTGGTTACATGAAGCTATCAAGCAACTTAGATAAACTGTAAGACACAAGGAAAAGGGGGATGGCTTGCAGCTATTTTAGGCAGCTACAATTAATTAAATTATTATCATTTAACACAGAGAGAAATATTCCGCTACAAGCTCATATTATAAAAAATAATTAAGAAACAAAAAAGAGGTTTTATTAGACCTCTTCAAATGGTTGCTCCCTGCATTGCAACCATTCCAGTAACTATTCACATACAACACGGCACAGCTTTTCCAATGATATCTCAGATGGTCAGCTACCCAAATTCCATCAAATGTGAAGGTTAATAGAGATGATAAAAGTTAATGATAAAGACATGATTTCTACAGGCAATATGGGATTTGAGGAACATAATTCCTCAAGGAAAGAAACGGTCCCAACACACACGTTCCCTTCTCTGGGGAGAAGATAAGAGAATAAACGACATGTAGCAAATGTTAGTCATGTTGTTTAATACACAACTGCAAAGAATGAAGTTTGTGAGCGCCAGTTGAGTAGGATCAAGAACAGTTCCCATGGGTTTGTTTTCCAACTCTGTCCCCCCTGGCTCTAGAGATGCAATCACATCATAGCCCCACAGGTGTAAAATCTGATTTACACTATAAAATTACACAGAGTGACTGTGACTTGTGTTAAAGAGCAATCGATCAGGTCAGACCACAATGGAATCAGTTCTGATAGCAGGAGTTTGTGTCACCAGCAATTCTCACAGGCCGTTTGGTAAGAGGTTCAGTGAGCTGAGGCAGCAGCTACAATCTAGATTTTAGAAATTGTATCATTGTGACAAATGTCAAGCCACTGAAATAGCTGCAAATACCCCCTTGTATTCTCAAAGAAGTTAATGACAAAAAAAAATATGGAAGTGAATGTTGCCAGTGGGTGTACACTTCTATGTATTTCATATTACCTGACAGAAAGCTGCAAAAGCCTTTTAGAGAATTCAATTTCGGTGATAATCTCAGCAGCATACTTTGTTCCACATAACAACCCGACATGAAACCACATGACTGACAAAAAGGGTTTCAGCCTTTGTCAAATACTCCAGTGTAGGTAAACAGTGATATTCAAAATTTGCCCCCGAAATGTGTAGCTGACACTACTAGGCATAAGTGATCTCTGTCTACAGGGCATTGACTTGAGGGTAAGGAGGCCAACAGCACGACGCCTACCAAACCCCTCTCAAAACCCCCACCAAAGACAGGTCTTTCCATCATGGAGCGATCTCCACTGTGAAACTGCTCCAAGTTTGCTTGATTTGAAGCTGCCTTCTGCAAGATCCACACATACACAGACACCACATTCGGCATCACACGCAACCACCGCTTGCCAAGCAAAGTCAGGTTGGAAATCCCTGGTTTGGGGTCATTATTACCTTATCACCTTTTCAGGATCAACAGCCAGATAAAAAATCACCATCACTTTATTCTCACAAAAATGACATGGCACAGTCAATGCAAACAAGCCCAAAAACTTAAATCTTCGCTCTGTTGTTGAACTGGGAAAGACCAGAGCACTGGGCAAAACCCAGTGGCCACACCTATGAAACAGCTAACTTGAAGAACATAAAAAAACCCATTTTATATTTCTTACTGAAATGTCAGAATTTCCACGCATTTAAGCTCAGATTTGGACAGATGACAACATGGCACAGAAAACCCACAGTGGAATCTCAGCCTCAAATGGAAAATATTATGACAGTCACAGTGAAAAAGACATTTAAATTTGAAGTACAATTTTTACCCTGGAAACAGGTGAACCACTCGTCGAAATTCACAGCAAAATGTATTTTGCTTGTGAAATTAAAATGCTCATGTGGAGGGAGGAGGGGAAAGAGGAGGAGGACATAAAAGCAAAGTGTTTCTGAGTTAGGAATACTTTGAGTCCTGTGGGTGAACTTTGATAGCTGAGAAGTCTGCATGCAGTGACAATGAGATGGTGTAACTCTAAGGTCAATATTCAAGACAGAAAGCAGACTTGGGCCTAGGGAAACTTCTTTAAAGTCATAAAAAAAGGTCAGTGACAGAGAAAGAGCCCGCAAGGCATTCACACAGCATTTTGCTCTCAAAAGAGATGCGAGTGCATAGCAGAATATAAAGTAAGTCAAAGGGAAACAACAAGGCATCCCAGGTACCACCTTGCCACAAGCATATAAAGTGAGACAGGCTTATGGTACGGGTTCAGAGCTACAGTGCACTTTAGTGAGCTAAAATCCTGCCTCCCTTAAGAGCACTGAGACAACACTCCCTGTTTCGGGCAGCACATTGTCCTCTGCAGCAATGCAGTGCAGAATTCCTCCCTGTCCATTCGCTCATGTCCCAGGTCCTGGCCACAGCTCGAGCACTCACACCTCCTGCTCAGGCAGGGCCGGGCATTGCTGCCTGTGTAACGTGGGCTGGCCCAGTCCAAGGAGCAGAGGCTTTGCCTCAGATTTCCTTTCCTTTTGCTCTATTGCCCTGGCCACACCGTGGAAGTGGAGCCAGCCATGATTTTTGCACTGTATGGCCATCTAATGCAGCTACTTTTGGCTCAGACCAAGAGACCCTCTGACAGCAGCACACTGAGTGGGACTTATTTCTGTAAAATTTGAACTCCTGCTCAGCCCCTAGCAATCCGGAGCTGGAGCAAACATCAGCACTCTCTGACTGAATCTTTCTGAAGCAGCATTGAAGTTAAAATGTTCCTTTGAGCTGATACTTCACAGAATCACAGAATGAACTAGGTTGAAAAGACCTTTGAGATCATCAAGTCCAACCTATGACCTAACACCACCTTATCAACTAAACCATGGCACTAAGTGCCACGTCCAGTCTTTCTTTAAACACCTCCAGGGACAGTGATTCCACCACCTCTCTCGGCAGCCCATTCCAATGCCCAATCACTCTTTCTGTGAAGAAATTTTTCCTGATGTCCAGTCTGAACTTCCTCTGGTGCAGCTTAAGGCTGTGTCCTCTTGTCCTGTCAGTGGTTGCCTGAGAGAAGAGACCAATCCCCACCTGACTACAACCTCCTTTCAGGGAGTTCTAGAGAGTGATAAGGTCTCCCTTGAGCCTCCTTTTCTCCAGGCTAAACAACTCCAGCTCCTTCAACCGCTCCTCCTAGGTCTCATGTTTTAGACCCTTCACCAGCCTTGTTGCCCTTTTCTGGATGCATTTGAGCATCTCAACATATCAGTGAGCCTGTAGAGTCCCCCATCATAACCATACACTTTATTAATTCACTAATTTTCTTCCCTAAAACTGGAATGTGCCTGAGTGAAGGGAAGTGTTCTGCAGTCACACATTGCCTACAAGGCAGCCCTTTGCCTTGAATGGGACTTATCAGAGCACAATCAGCTTTAACACAGAGGTAGGAGATGTGATTAAGACGCTGGGCTGGGACTAGGGAGTGTAGGGTTCAACTCTTGGTTACACTACAAATTTGTGACTGCAGGCAAGTTATTCTGATTTCCTGGGCTTCAATTATTCATACGTATGATTAAGGTAATAATTCCCCTCTTCACAGCATGTAAATGAACTTGTGCACTTTGCCAGATGCACAGAGGCTAATTTTGTGGAGCACTCACAAGTAGGGAGACACAGAAAAATAGCACTGGTACCTCTACTGAGAAATTAAGGACTTAATAATACACTGTGATTATATTAGATATAGGAGTGAACATTAAAGAGCAGGAGGAGATACTTAGGATGGCACAGAGCAGAGGAACAATAAGAAAATCAAATCAGAAATAAAATAACATGTGGCATTGTAAGGCCATGTGCTACATGGAGTCGTTTCAGATTGGGAACGAATGAGCGCAGGGGGATGTCAAATGCCCCGAGCTTGGCGACCTTTACCCCACACGGGACAAAAAAGAGAGGGTGCAATAGTTGCAGAAAGGTAGCTATAACAGCTGCTGTTGTCCTTCCCACCTCCAGTTCCCCATGCCAGGGATGCAGTTGTGAGAGCCACAGAAGGCTGTGGCAGAGCTGAGGCTCCAGCAGGAGGGCTGAGGCTGTGGAGACGCAACACCGTAGCTGTGCCTCGCTACTGTAATTAAACAGTGCACCTCGGCTTGTCTAGAGCTGCCTGGCTCAAAGCCTCACACACAAAAATATTTACATGAATAACAGACCCCTGAACGAACTAATCACAAAAAAAATTAGAGTGAGACCTAAGCCCATGCTGGCTCTGAGCAGCACGTAGCTTTGCAAAGGGAACTGCCTCCCACTCCGAAGCTGTATCTCACTGCTGCGCTTAATGACTGTAAATGTGTTAACTGAAATTCATGGGGGCTCTTTGATGCGTTGCTTTTTTTTTTTTTGCCTGTGAGATTACACACACACACAGAATACCTGTATATACTGGAGTTCAGAAATAAGGTCAAGTTCCACACCCAGCCCAAGATTGTCCAAGACAACCTGCATGCAGTAGTCACAACATGTAAACATCTAAAATAAAGCTTCAGGCTGCTAGAGCACACAAACACACGGACTAGAGACACCCAGTGTCAAGTGCATCCTCTCCTGAGGGCCCAACCTGCGACATCCTAAAGCAATGTGATTTTCAGAAAGAACAAAATCTCTAGTCACATTATGAAAACTTCACATTAATTTTTTCTTTCTTCTTTTAATCTTCCCAGTCCAAGAGCAGGCAGCAATACCTGCAGTATGTTTCAAGGGATGCAGATATATTTCTGGACCTCAGAGAATTCTGATGTCTCCATTTTACAAGGACCTTTTAGATTAACATATTATGGCCAAGTATTAGGGTTCATGAGGCCATGTGGTAAAAGGCTGGCTCACCAGATCATGCAGTAGAGGAGATCACAGAAGTAGATTTGCGCTTAATGAGGTTTCTGGACACCTCAAAAGGTTCAAAACTCAAACTGCAGCAATACAAGAGGAGAAGCCTACGAACAGGTCTTTGGGCAACTGGTACTTTCTTGACTTGGAGCTCACAATTGAGCACTCGACTGACTTCATGACCTCGTGGCCCAATGCCTCTGAGTCAACATTATTATCAATTGCCTATTGATATGTATGTGGCTGTTCAACAGCCACAACATTTTGTGAGGTTCTCAGCAAATGAAAAACAGCTTGTCCTGACTTTTTGCACAGTGGTAGTCGATGATAAGTGATTTCTGTCAACAGCTACCACGTCCTATAACAGCTAGCAGCGAAACACAGCTGGGTACTTGTGGTACATCAGCACTCAGCGAAACAACAGCAAAACATCGCACCTCCAACGCCGGTGTTTTCTAGACACACCTGCCTCTCCTATAAACACGTCCAGGGCACAGACCAGCAGCTTGACACCTGCATCTACCTGCCAGTTGTTTACAGCACTGTCAAATAAGCAGCAAGCAGTGAGTACTGTACTGTACCAGTGTTCAGTTCTCCCTCGATATTCCACAGCAAGTAGTGCTAAACACCAGCTTACACATAAACCCTGAGGACTTCATCCATGCTACAGCTTGGCTAGAAGTAAATGCACTAGTCAAGAGAAACTTTCCCTATCCATATCCTGTCTATAGTAACCACACAGCCAGTATCTAGAGTAAATCTGCAAGTATCAGTGCTCAGGTACAGCATCTAAGGGGTTGGGTCCTTATCTGTACCTTCAAGAGGTTCTACCCGCAGCCTGTTATTACTTTAATAGGTGTTTCAATTTATTTTGCAGCTACTGGTGGCTGTGTTATATAATATGATTCATTAGATAGTATTTACTGATCTGCAGAATTTTACAGATAAAACAATGTTTCAATCTGTCACCAGGGTTATAAATAAATAGGTGCCCTTTTTGTGCCAGAAGTTTAACAAACAAACAAACAAACTAACTAACTAATTCACTCCTGTTTCATTGGCACAGTCACAGAATTACTGAAATCTTCCAAATTGTCCAGATTTTCACATGGCTCCTGCCACAATCTTGCAGTGCCCATTAAAATAGAAAAAGCAAGAATTTTACACCCCATTTTTCTCCTTTGTGCAGCATGGAAGACCGTTCACTTTGCAGGTTTGTATGTTGTATCTCTGTATGTGTAAAAACAAAGGAAAATGTACCTATGTGAAAGCATGCAAATAAATTAAGCACCAAATCAAGGAAAACACTGATAGGGGCAATAATGTTGCATTTAGTTTTGAAAGAGATTAAATTCATGGGTACGTGCTCCAATTCTATGTCGCAAGAAACATATATTGCACTACACAGAAGCTTTCCTCATGCATTTCTCAGGGTTTAACTGTTTCCTTCATTCACACCTGGCTAAAGGAACCTGACACTCAATTTTTAGTTTACATTAATGCCAGTGAAGCATTCTGATTTCCCTCCCCACATATATTTGAAAATTTCAAGTGTAAATGTTCTGCACTTAATGCTGCAAGGCCACTGACCTGGATGCAACTATCCAAGTCTCATGCCAACATGTCCCAGAAGGTCCAGAGCCCCAGCACTGGTGGGGTTCCCAGGAATTCTACATGGATTCTGAAATGCTTAAATAATATTAGAAAAGGACTCTGTTTAGATTGCTCTCTGATACTGAGATGAACTAACACAAACCAGGAAGTCCATGAAATAACTGGTGTTTTATCACCTGGCTGGCTTCAAAGTGACTTAAAAGCACCAGGTTTACCATCACTTACTTTTAAAGGGATAGAGGCCCTCCATGGAATACAACAGGTGACTCTGGAAAGGAGCCTCCACCCTGCAATGTCTCCATGCTATCTGGATGTGGGTGGGAACGGGCTGAAGAAAGAGCTGAAACCTTAACTCTGTGTACCAGCGCTGTACTTTCCACTCCACTTCAGACCTTTAACATTATATAAAGTTGACTTGATAAGTGGAGTGTTAATTAGTTCACAAGGCAAATCTTCCAAAAGGTGCTCATTGGCTTCTCTTCATTTTAACCCTGCCCCAGCAACAGAGTGAGCAGGTAAAATGAAAACAAGTTTAGGTTGGCCTGTTGTTCCTCTCTGCCCTGTCCTGTCCGCTCCCTGTCAGTGCCACAGCTCAGCAGGAATGTCAGGAGGTGCCTGGAGATCCACGCGTCATCGCAAGCTGAGCTCCAACTGCAGGTGGGGAGGAACAGCTCCCAGGGGCAGCGCAGGGTGTGGGTACCTCGGTGCAGATCAGGAATGCTGCTGGACAAACACTCCCTCCACAAGTGCTTTTGTTTGGGGGTTTTTGTTTCCTCTTTGGGTAAAACAAATGTAGATGTTGGGCCAGATTTGTCTATGGAAGCAATACCCTGAAGCCAATTCATATCAGCTGTGTGCAGTTTGCATTTATTCCAAGTGCAGCCCCTCTGCATATCCTGCAGACGTCCCAGAGCATTACAAAGTCAACAGAATAGAAGAATTATTTGGAGCAGGCAGTGCCAAACAAAGTGCTACCAGGTATCCTATACTATATAAACAACAGGAGATAGAGAGAATACACCATGTTAAGCTTTCACTATAACACTAGGTAAGTTTTCTCCTGCATAAAATCACTGAGCAAGCCCTTAACTCATTTCTTCTCATCCCATGGCAATGAGTTCCCCTGTTCCACCTACATGCTCCTGTGTAAGAAAAAGCATCTTTTAGCACCTGGCATCTTTCAGTTTTATGTCTTGTATTAGCAGGTAAGAAGAACACACTCCCTTCCTATAAGTTTTCCCTTTTCTTGTCACTGTCAGAAACAAAGTTTTGGAAACAGACTATTAAGACCAAGCTGTCATGAAGATAACAGCAACTTGGGAAGAGTAATACTGACAGCTCCTCTTCTTTTCCCAACCACTGATGTTGGGAGTTTTCACTTATTTTGATCAAGGCCAACAGTGAAGGGAATCTTGCTTCCAAAAGCAGGTCAGGCTGTGAAACTAATGGGCTCCTTTGGGACATAAAAGTTGTTATTCACACTTTTCTAACTGCCCAGGAAGTAGTGTGGCCCATGCCTCCGTGTTACCCCCATCTGCTGTTCAGGCATGTGGTTTTGCCATGTCTTGCACCAGTGTCAAATGAGGTCAAACAGCAAGAGAGCTGACTGCCTCCTTCCACGTGTGCAGCCTTCCCATCCCCTCTTCTTGCTCTCTGCCTCACAACACGTGTGTTTATCACCAACGATGCAGAGCAGCTCAAAACAAAGGTGGGACTTTTCTCACCGACACCAGTGGTCTTTACCGCTCCACATTCAAAATTAACTGCAGTATTTGGCAGGAGGAAGTCATGACCATTTTGTACAAAAACAATTCTCAGCACAACAAAGTTAACAGTAAAGGTTAACATCATCTTTTAAAGGATGATGGGGAACTTTAAGAGAGGAATCTGAGATACTGGACAGCTTCTGCTCTAGCACAAACCTCTACATCAAGTGTCTAGGTCTCATATTGAAGCTACATTAATCTTTTCTAGGTAATAAAATTCTGCAATTCCTGTTACTCTCAATATTTTTCCTAGTTGGTTTTTTTTGTGTGTGATTTTTGTTGTTTTGGGTTTGTGTGGGGTTTTTTCGTTTGTTTGGAGGGGATGGTTGCTTGTTTGTTTCAATACAAAAAATAAACAACAACAATTTTAGGGTACTTCTTAATACCCAGGATTTTTTAGGTTTGTTTAGTAAAGAGAATGACTAGAAAGGGAGGGAGGAAGGAAAGATTTCGGGGTTTAGGATGTTTCCTTTTTGGTGCAATTAGCTTTGAACTACAAGTCCTGGATAGATTCAGAGGCTAATTGTGACTGAAAGGGAGGTAGACAAAATGAAAGGGAATTAAATATGGGTGTGAAATTAAACCAAAAGGAAGAAAAAGAAAAGAAGGGAAGAAAGAGCAACTGCTTAGGCTGAAAGTAAAGACAGAAAAGCTGGACAACAGAAAATAGCTCTCTAAGCATCCAGAAATACTTTAAAAAGGTTTCCCGTAAAAGCAGGGAATTAAGGAAACTCTGAATATACTTAACTACATTCCCTGATGGAAAAAAAAAAAAAAAAAAGGTCATACTGAAGGCTCCACTAGGCTCTTTGAAATAGGTGATTTCACCCAGAAGTCTGAATCAAGAGTGAAAGGATGTAAATTTTCTTGTTCCTCAATACCCGGAAGAAAAAAAAAATCTTAATCATTTTCTTACATCTATTCTTTTAATTTGTGTGGAAAGTCTTGTAACTGAGTCAGCAGATGGGAATTTAGAACATCTGGGTTCATTCTCACCTGTGACACTGATGTCTTGCCTTTGTCATTTCCCTTTTTGTTGGCCTTCTGGGTTCCTCCCCTGCAGAAGGTGGCCGGGCAGTACAACCTTCCCCTCCTGTTGTCTTGGGCTTGAACTCTGAGAAATAACTGTATCTCACCAAGAGTTACCTATCACCTGACACAAAATAGCCTTTCCCTTCTCTTCACCAAGGTGTGATCCTGTCCCAGTGCCTGTACTCCAGCACTCCATGCTGATCAAGGCAGAAGTCTTGGGCTTCTCAACCAGAACTGTACTTGCAGCCTCTCAAAGTTGGCTCATTTTTAGCCCTTGGAACAAACACACTGCTTGTAGAAGACCATGTGAACATAATGGATACATTTTTCACAATATAGCTAACACAGACATTTTACTATGGCATGTAGAAGTCCAACAAAGCACTTTTCCTGGTGAATGATCTGTTCTTTGCAGCTGAACAGCTTCATTCCAACACAAGATGCCAAAAACAAGGCTTTGATGCTGCCTGATGGAAATGTAGCTATGGAGAGTGAGATACTCCTGACCCCACAGCATTACCAACACCTGCAGTTTCACCCCAAGTCAGACACCACACTGTGCTTTCCTTCAGCTCCCAGCTCCTAGAGTCAGCTGACCAAAGAGGAAAAGTTAACTTGCATGTTTGCTCACTCACTCCCTTCCCACTCGTGAAATAAATATTGTAAGGTAAATAAAAAGGCCAATTTATCACCTTGCACTCTTATTTGAAAGTATCTACGATATGGGAATCCAGATTCAAAATGTTTTAATTCCTGGGGTCAGAAACTCATCAATAGTGTAAACTCTGAAGAATTGTGGCAATATCCTTGGAATTTCTTCAGATTAGTAAAACTACAATTGATACCAAAACATCAGCCAAAACCACGTCCGTGAACCACCTATTTTCCTACTGGAAATTTTCCACTCTTCCATTGTTTCAAAATTCAGTGGAATTAAGATGGATTTTCTCCCTAAATGTTCTCCAGCTTATGCCTTAAATAATTTCCCTGTTCCATCCTGGTGTTTTATAGGAATAAAACTAATATTACATATGAACCACAGAATAAGGTGTCTCGTATAAAAGAGATTCCTTCTGTTAGGAAGACATTCTAAGTGGCACATTCAGTATGCATTTACACTATGGGCTCCGTACCCAGTACACTGACTGTATCAGTTTTTGTTTTCATAACCTATTCCTGACACCCAACAAGAACTGGGAGTGCTGCTCCAGGATTTGGCAAGAAGGAACAGGCTGTGGATGAGCAGGTTTCTCTGACTCACCTACACGGATCAACAAGGAAAAATAAAAGGGAGAGGGTGGGGATTGCAAAGGGAAAAAAAAGAAGAGAGAGAGAGGAGTGACGTGTTCCTTTGGATGCGGTGTGTAATGCTGCTGGCAGCCTGCCTGCTCCGGTGCCACAGAGTTCCAGACATGCCAGTCCAGCTGACTCAGCTCTTTGGAAGAAGGAAAGGGAAGGGAGAAATTTCTCAAACGATTCTGATACCCGAGGGACAGGGATCGCTGGGCTCTCCTCAAGGATCTTTGAGCCCTGCTCTCACACCAGGGACTTTCCAGTGGTGTCCCCAGAGGGGTATTAGAGATGGCCACATGGTAACCCTATTCAGAACTGCGCATGTTTGTACCAAATCCTGCCTCTGTGGTTGTTGGAAAATTCATCAGCACAGCTTTATCCCACAAACCAGAAATGTCAGGCCTTTCCTAGCCAAGGCTAACTGCTCTCAGACAAGACACTGTCTCCAAGGAAACAAGCAAAATGCAGGCACATGGAGGGTATCCAAGTGAGAGAAAGTCTATGGCCCATGTCACTTCTCTATATAAAATCTCAACATCGGATTATCCCCAGTGTATTTTTTGCATGTGATTTATTTTTTAGAAAGACCTTGAAGCCCTTAAATCATCTGGGCTCTAGCTACCTTTGAGGCCAGCTCTATCCCACAAGGCAGCACCTGTTAGGAACAGCCCCACTTCTGGTCGGCTGGGGGGGACCCTGTGCTGCTGTCACAGAATCACAGAATGGTTTGGGATGGAAAATCATCTCATTTCAACCCTCGTACCATGGGCAGGGACACCTTTCACTAGACCAGGTTGCTCAAAGCCCAATGCAGTTTGGTCTTGACTTGCACTCCAAATAAATGAGGCAGGAGGGAGAAAGTACCTAATTCCTGGCAAAAGGAACTGGAACACAGGCTAAGGCTTAGGCTGACAAAGCCCCTAATTCTCACTGAAATCAAGCAGACCTCATCGCTTCTAAAGATAAAAGCCACACTGAACTAGCCCCAAAATGAACACTGGGATGAGCCTGTCTTAATTTTCAAGTCAGGAAAGACACCAAGAGAGGTCCTTGACTGTCTCAGAGCACATAAAAACATTTATGCCTCTTGCAGGAATAGAAGAAAAGGACATGTGCTTCAGGAGCACATTCCCTTAACACAGAGCAGCCGGCACTGATCACTTGCAGCACTTCCCAGAGGCAGAACGACTCTAGCACCTTTGATACAAAGAGCCCAAACAACCTGTAAGTAGAGGCTCTTCCAAAGGGATAGCTCTGTGCAGCTGGGCAGTATCCAAACCAGGTGCTCTTTGTCAAAAGTTCAGTACTCAGGGCCTCACCAGCATTTCTCCAGCTTCAGGAATGAAGATAGAGATCTTGATTCGCTGTTGCAAGGCAGGGAGGGAACTTGGGGCACCCTGTCTGAAATCAACACAGCACAGTTATGCAAAACATGTGTGCAACTGGCATCTCTTGTGTAATCCTGGCTGCAATCAACCTCTCTAACCACTCCAGAAAGGAAGGAGGGGCAGAGGGTGGAGAAAGTTCACACTTAGATCAAATAAAAAATGGGAAAATATCCAGAGAGCTTTAGTCAGGTAAAAACACAGTTCCCTCTCATGGGAAACCTCCAGGACAAGTTTCCTTGAACTTCACACAGGGTTATAAATAGGAGGAAAGTCACCTAGAGTTCAGTACAGGTTCACTGTAAAAAAATCCAGACGTTCTCATTTTCCTTCTTGAGTGATATCCATCAATATGTTAGCTGTAAGCCAATTCATAATTACAGGCTGCTGAGAGCTTGGGAGAATGGTATCAGTAGCAGCTTTCCTCAACTCTGCTGTGGCGTGGGTTATGGGTTATTTTTGTCCCCCTTTAGTTTCTCTTGGCTTCCTTTTCAGATGGCAAAAATACCTCTCTTACACCTTAAAACATATGCTGTCAAAAATGTCAGGGGCGGTTCTCCATTTCACACTGCCCCGTAACACAGCTCTGAGATATCAATGAAAGAAGGCCTCACACCACTGCTGGGTTCCAAGCTCAAACATTCTCAAGCTGAAAGTTTCACAAACTTCTTCAAGAGCTGACAAAGGCCAGCTTGAAATGTTGGGTCTCCTTTCCCCAGAGACGATATGCAGAAGCTTTTTGCCCTTGAAAATAATTTTCTCAGGGAAAAAACAAACCCAACACTTGTTTCCTCTTTAGAGCTGCTGTGGTATTGCTGCTCAGAGTATGTGCAAGAAATGGTCTTGGCTTTGTTGAGATGTGGCTTGGTCAAGTCAAAACCATGTTTGCATCTCAATTGCACAAAAAAGTTCTCTGTGACCTCTTGAGTCTCTGTCTGCAAAACCCACTGCGGATACTTTGGTGGCTGGCTCTGGAGCAGGAGGGCTCCTGGCTGCATTGTGTCCCGCAAGCTTATCCTAATCCAATGAGACACCCAATTCCCTGCACACGCAACACCTGCACCTTAAATCCTGGGTTTGTATGTACATGTGCCAACTTGAGCCTAAAAATACCAGATTTCTGAAACAATCCCTGGTGACAAGCAAAACAAGGCTTCTCTAGCTGCAACTGAAACGAGCAAAGGACTACAGATCTTTAAATTCCTGAGCTTCTCGAGCCCCACCTGCCAGCCTGTCCATAGCAGTTCTGGTGCAGAAAGACAAGTGATGCACACAAAGCTACCTTGGTGCTTAGGTCCCTCAATTTGCAAATTGGGTCTCATGGGGGTTTTCCTGTTTCATTTCCTCATCACTGAAAAACAGATAACAAGGAGGCAACAGCTCATACCCACTTCACACAGGCTTGGGGCTGATGGAATAGATAGGGATTTTTAAAGAAATGACACAAAAATTGCAGGCTAAGTAGTAAGTCCTTTAGTATTATTAATAATCACCTTACTATTGTGTCTGAGATAATCACATTGGTATCAGGGTCTAATACCTCAGTGGTTATGGTAACAATACAAAGTTATTATTCCTTCCACTTTGTAATTATCTCATTTCACTACTGCACAAAGGCTAAGTAAAACTAAGGAGATCACGTAGAGCGCTGTGCAGCTGGGGCACCAGCAGCACCGAGTACTCTACGATGTACTTACATGACCTTCATTGCAGCAATACGTGTGTGCCTGGCCATGATTCCCACGTGCTGCCCTCTCAACATCTCAACTAGGTGGAGAAGTGCTCTTTATTTCCATTTTACTAGCAGGCAGCTGAGGCAGAGATAAGGTTAAGGGGTCTGCATCTGTACTGGCCCCGGTTTCCAAAGCATCAAATGACTTTGCAATTTAGGTCCCCCATAAACGAGTGAATAAGAGTAGCAAAAACATTCAAAATTAGTAATAAAAAAGAGATGAGAGGATTGGAAAATAAAGACAGACTAGAATGGAATCAATGCTAGACATATGACTACAGCCTATCATAGTGTAAACTGAGCACAGGAATTACTCACAGTCACAAAAGATAGTGTTAGAAAGAGCAATAATCTGCACCAAAAGAAAGAAAAGTTAAAGTTAAGGTTAAATATCAGGATGAGAGTCACAGCTATAAAAAGCAGATGGGAAGTGGAACTGTCTCCCTAGGGAGGCAACAGAAACAGTCTCTCGGGATGTTTAAAAAACAGGTTAGGCCTGGTGTTTAGAAGCACTGCTGCTCTATATGCAGAAATCTTACCGCATTCATGCTTTTTTGATGCCAGTGAAATCCCACATACAGCACTGTGACAGAATAAAAGCCCAGAGGAAAAAGAAAGTCACTGTCTTATTTGCTGCCCCAGAACAGGAAGGCTGGCCTAGGAACTGGCAGCACCCAGCAGTGGAGAGGGGCCTGTGTGCTCTCCAAACTGTAGCCCAGAAGAGCAGGACCACGTGATTTGTTGCGTTCCACCTGGCCTGAGGCAACACAGAGAGGGACAGAATCTGGGTAATGATGCCAGGATGTGAATTGCTAACATGGAGGGGAGACGGGAGACACACAGAAAACTGATGTCAGAGGTTTCATCCCAAAGACAAACTTCCATTCTTGCACGAGTATTTAATCAGGAACGAACCGGTCACAACTAATGAGGGATGACCCCGTGTGAATCCTACACCGTGGTGATGCTGCCTAAACAAGAACCTTGTAACCTCCAAGCACTGCAGAGGACTTGCTGGTAGACCTGGCAGAGACATAGCAAAGCCATGGTCCACTGGGAGAGGCAGCAGGAGGGACCAGACCAGTCTCACAGACACCAGGATAAATCTTAGCACCTGCTAATCTCGCTGTGAACTGACATTAAGAATGAGAATGCTCCCATGGTGTTGGCATCTCTCATCTTTACGAGAGGGGTGAGTCTTTCCCTACGCAGCCAATATACAGGGAGCCCCCAGGCACTAAAAGAACAGACACCTCCTGCTTGCACCGGGGCACCACAAGAGACAGGGAGCTGCAGGGCATCTGCTCCTGCTATCTCAATCACACACTCCAGACAGGAGTGGGGGAAAAGAGGAGAAAAACTGATACCCAGCCCTAAGAGAGAGAGGGATTCATGAGGTTGGTACACAGCCCATCTACCATTGCTTGCCAGGACCACTCCTTCCGTGTCTCTGTTTTATCTGTCAGAAGCAGACTTCCTGCATTGGACAGTTAAAGACTGAATCCTAAACTGCAGCAGATAGGAGGGAATTTTTATGGAATTTCAAGACTTTTAAAGTCCAAAATATAAAAGTGAACACTCCTCGCTTTGGGTGGAACCATATCTTTTCAAAAGTTCCCCTGAAAACAAAGATCAAATGTACTTTTGCTGGAATGATCAAGATCCTACAGCATCTTTAAATCAAAGATTTCTTTGATTAATGATTTCTCCATGGTAATAATGCTCTGTAGAAAAGACCAAGATTCTATACTGAGATAATTCTGAACATAAAAGATAATCTTTCCATATAGCAGATACCAGTATTTATCACAGTAGTGCTCTGGAGATGAAGATGACCCCGCCTCTCCAAGTCCAGGTGGGGCTCTAGCAAAGCATGGGATACAAGAGGGCTCCACAGAGGATTAAATTTTAAACAAGGATCCCCAGGGGATGAAGCCCTGGCATAGCAAACTCCTACCCCTGTACACATTTTGAGCTTACCTTCTAAAAACGCACACACAAATAAATGGAAAGCAGAATAGCAGAGATTTTAGACTCTCCAGCACGGAGTGAAGGCCTCTAGGTGCTGGAAGCACTAATGAGAAGCAGAGCTGCTGCAGGATTGCGCACATGCTCACAGCGGTTTGGAACCCGCAGCCCGATAAGAAAAACCCAAAATGATTTTGTGACGAGGGTAATTCCACTGAGTTTAACTGAAACAGCGTAAGAAAACCTGAGAGGAAGAGCAGCTCTGCCTGATTAAATTGAGCTCTAAGTATCAGATCAACAGAATAAATACCCACCAGCTCATCACAACTGAGGGAAGATGCTGTTTGCTAACCTATTTGGAGAAATGGGATTTGTATGCAAAACAGCCCCTTGCCTCTTCACATACACATTTGATTTTTCACAGACAGTATCCTATGTGTCCGCTTTTAATTTTTTTCCCCATTCACAAAGTGTTGGAGTCAGTCCAGTACAGAGTGTAATGAGAACTTCAGATCACAAGATTCAACTAATTATGACATTCCCATTCTCAAAAACACAGTTACAGAGTAGATACTGGGCCTTTTAAGAGTGGAGATGTTAATAGCGGCGAAAGTTCCCCCCAGATGAAAAAGAGCAGTTTAAAATACTGACTTCATTATTCTTAATAACCATCCTTGCCACTGTTTCAGTAATTCTCACTGGCTTTTGACAGCTGGGAACTCACACACAGCACAGTGTATTCCAGAGCTTGTTCATCCAATTTTTCAGCCAAACTGAGCCACTCAGAAGTGGGACTCTCCCAAACACATATTGAGGCAGGCATGTCAACAGGATTAGGGAACAAGTTCCTTCTACATCTGAGCATAGTTGCACACACAGATAGCACTCCTCAGGTCTGCCATTCAACCCCAGGCGTGTGGACACCTCGGATGGCCCACTGTCACCCAGGTTGGGCCGAGAGGAAAGTCCTCATGGATAAGAAGAGATGAGAAAGATGGACTTGCTAACCAACAAACATGGAAAGAGTTCCCATGAACAGGGCATTTTCCTTTTTAATTATACGTGCCTTTTATCTTGCACACTGTACATGGTTTGCTAAGATTGTGCTTTTGGGAGTTTTGTCTAAGCCTCTCTTTTCAAAACAAAAGCTTTCTGCTTTTCTTTTGCCAATAAAGGGGTACCATTAGTTCAGTGCTATTGAAGAGCTGGACAGAAACAAACAAAATGCAGCAGCAATGCAGGAGAAAGAGGGGGAAGAAAAATAAATATTTCTTAAAAGCAAAAAAACTGTTTGGAGGGGACACTTTCTAAGCAGGAAAGCAGTAGCCTTGAAACAAATTTTAAAATGTATTGTGAGGACAATCTTCTGTGAAAAAATAATAATCTGACTACCCACTTTTTTAGGAAGAAACAGACAGTAAAACTGCTTTCTTATATGAATAACACTTACATACTCCCACAGTAATGAACATGACTGAAGCTGCCAAGTAAAAAGAAAAATCAGGAAACTCCAGAATTAATGTTCATGTCGACAGTTTGTGTGGACACGCGACGAGACAGTCTTTTAAGCACTAAACAATCTGCACACAGGACCATCCTTACTTAGTGCAATGGATGAATGATTCTCAACTTAGTCAAAACCTATTCCGACTTTTGTTTTCTCCTTAGCATGTGATCCCATCCCTCATTTCTGACTTACTGCCCAAGCCCTGCTCTGAAAACTGAGGTGCCTGTGTTTGCTCTGGACTCTTCCAGATTGCTCATCACTGCAGCCTTGACTTTTTCAAGCACTGTTGGAGCATTTATATTTACAACAGCATTATGAGGGGAGGGCTGACTCAGCTCCATTTTAGACACAAGAGAAATCCATGCCAAAACATAACTGCTAAGTTTATGTGCCCATCTGAGGATGCCTGGCTTTTTGGGGTAAAACAGCATCAGGCTGTCATACCTTTCAAAGTATGAAGGTCAACATCTGGATGGCTTTAACCATCAGAATGACCTGTCAGATTCAGCTGCCTCCCTTAAAACTTCCGGGGCTTGTTCATTAACTGTCTACAGCAAAATTTCTCTCATATAGTTTGTCTTTGCCATTGTCTTGTGCAAGTCCAGAGAGGACTGAGAAGACAGGCATGTCTCAGGGTGAGATAGCAGGTACTCTGTGAATGCCATCAGCAGATTGCTTTGCCTGGATGTTTTTCCCTTTAAAACAGCAAAATCCAGGCAAGGTGAAGCCAATCCCTGCTGATTTGTCCAATGCATCTCGCAGGAGGGGGCTACAAACTTCTGTCCCAGCACTCCACAGCCTGTCCTTACATTCCCATCCTAGAAGCCGTCTCTGTACCTCTCTTATATTACCTGGGGTGTGGAACTATGGAGTTAATTCTGAAAACAACACCTGAAAGTCCTGTAAGTACCTTGAGGTACATGCCCACTCTTAGTGTAAGTCTGCGCATGAACTCTCCCCAGGCATTATCCTACTGATGTCCTGAAGGCATCGTTATATTCCTGAAACCAAAGCAGCTGCATGTGGGAGGAAAATACAGACGTAAAGTTCATCAGAACTCCGTATGTCCGTAAAAGGTAAATAATCGCAGGAGTAAATCGCTGCAAGATAAGTCCTTAATTATTTAGGGCTAAACAGCAGTAGCAGCATGACAGATGTGAAGCAATATTTTGTTAACCACTCAGCCTGGGAACACTTACACAGTAAGATATTATTCTGCACAAGAAGATAAGGCAAAATGTAGACTGTGATGCTTAGAAACATTTTCAAATCAACAGGAAATAATATTAAAAAGCATGAACAAACATCAATCCAAAGGAAAAAAATGTAATTATTTTTAAGTTACTAGTAAGTATCAGCTATTTCAGAGATCTCAGAGATGCTTCTGCTAATTTCTGTTTGCATCTACATTTCATTATTTTTTTTACCTTTCCTGTTGTACTGTATGAAAACTGCACTAAGCACAGGAAGAACTGACTAAAAAGTAGCAGTGAGACGATGTCACTAAGTGGTGACACAAGCAAAGTGCTCTCAAATCCACAAATCAAATTAACTGAGAGGAAAAAAAAAAAAAGAGATAAAACAGAATTCTTCAATTCCTTTATTGCATAAATTGCCTTCCATAGTAGTTTAAACCTTCTTGGGAAGGAGAAAAGATTAAGGGGTTTTGCTTTGGTATTTTATTTTATTATTAATAGCACTCTCTTATTTAAGGAGGAAAAGAATATACATACATACATTAAAAAAAACAGGGAATCGGTGTTGCATTTATGAAACCATGCACCAGATTCTCAGCTGGTACAAAACAGAAGTACTTCCCTTACTTAGGGGATGTAATTCCAATCTCCATCAGCTGAGGATCTGATCTGACGAGCTTTCCTCTAACAAAAATATATTCAGACTCACCTCAATTTAGACACTAAGTGTACCAGATTGAAACTGGCTTCAAGTTTCAAAACAGTTTTCAACCTCTTCTTTGTATATATTAGCCAATATCCTCTTTTCTGCTCAGAAATAGCAGAAGATGTAAACATTGACAGAATCATAGAATCATTTAGGCTGGAAAAGACCTTTGCTGCAGCTGCTGGATCTGCTCTACCTTCCAGGCCTACTTACAGACTTTGATGTGTGCTTTATGAAAGCACAGAATACTTGTATAGCACACTGATATGAAACTGTTTAAAGTCCCTAGGAGACATCTACCCATCTTTTCCATGATCCAGGTGTGCATAAGCCAACTCAGCTTGTTTATATGGCAGGGACAGACACCTTAACTTCCCTGCCCACGGCCAGAGTGGAATTTCACCTTCATGCAGGGGGATGCCAGGTTTTAGGGCAATAATACAGGTTTTAACTCTTCACCTGTGAGCGCTACTCTACGAATTGCCTTGGACAGTTTTGTGGGAGCACTTGTCTGTTTCTGCTGGCCCTCTGCTGAAAGCTGCTGGATCTGAGTGCTTAGAGGGGTGACACTTTCTCCACTGAAAACAAAGCCTAAAACTACAAACTGAGCAGAGCTGAACATGGCTAAGTCAGTTAGGGAAGGAGCTCCAGTGGAACTTGTGCTAAGCAGCTTAGGTGCCTTCTGAAAATCCCACACCTTTACATTTCATCCTCACGCAAAACACAGAACCATCAGCCATGTGCTCTTCACACAGGAAGAACAATCTCTATCAATGGCAGTATCTAGGTAACAAAATCTATATTCATATTGTGAAAAGGTCTTGAACCGCAATGTTTGTGTTTGGTAATGTGGGATATTTTTTTTGTCCCAACTCCCTTTTTGTTTTAATTGTCAACATTTGTATTGTGTTCTGTTTTCTTTCAAAATTTACAGTTGAAACTACAGTTATTGTCAGATGTGTGAAAATTGCAGCTCACCATTCCACAGACATTTTCCCTACTGACTTTCAGATCAAATCCAGCTCAAGCAATTCTCTCCCAGCCTAGTCCCAACTCTTCTACTCTCTTGGAAGTTCAAGCTTTCTGTCAGCATTTTCCATCAAGCTTCCTGTATACTCCCAAGTCTACTTGAAGAAGCTTACTTGCTTACCTTTCCTATTCTTGGAAATGGCAGAGCAACTCAATGCTCCTAAAACAGAAATGGCAGAGCAACTCAATGCTCCTAAAACAGAAACTCCTACTGAAGTGAGGTTGATTCTGTAGAAGAAATACATATCAAGAGCCAGGAAACTCATACAGGATTTCTGCCTGCAGTTGCACTTCCACCACTGTGTTTCAGGAGTCACACATTTGCTAACACCTCAAAGAAGTTCATCTGTAATGCTGTCACTTGCAACCAGTCCAATTATCTCTGCTCATTCAACAATGAAACACACAGCCTCTTATAAATGGCTCGAACACACAAGTTGAACATTCAGGAGATACAAACACAACAAGTTAAGATCTTACTCAGGAGTCCTACACAGATGAGCAAGTGGGCAGAATGCAGCCTCTTGGTGCAGGGACAGGGACTAAAACCACAGCTGATCCCGATCACTGGGGCTCCAACACGACTACCAGCACACAGCTATGAGACAGGCTCTTCTTGACAACTTATCAAGAAACTATATCAAATAGACTTGATACAGACATGGTCCTATCACTTAACAAGGCAAGAGAAACCCAATCTCTCTTGACCACCTTCAGCTCTAGGGTGAGTGTTGTGGCTGCCATGAGCTAGGACTTAACAGCAAGATCTAACTGAATCAAAAATGCAATTTAGAGGGCTTTGAAAGATGAACAAGTTTGAACTCAACCAGCATATGGCATTTATTAGATGAAGAAATGGGTATGAACTGCAAAGCCTGCCTCCAAGAGCCCACGGTTATTCTTTGTGATCTTTGGAATTTCACAGCCACTTTGGGGCCCAGAGTGTCAAAACAATCTGCCATTGAAGCCGGGATACACCCAAGGAGACACTGAGAGAGAAATTCGATAGCATCAGCCGAAGAGCTCAGTTACACAAAAGGAGAGGTGTGGCTGAACCACAACTTTTCTGATTCACATCAAGGCTTTCCCAAAGTTGAGAGCTGCACTCTCTGAAGAGGATGGTACAGACCCAGAGCTACACTTCATTTTCACTACCTGCTGCACTGGGACGGTAGTGATAAAGGAAGGAAGAAGTGTGAGGAGAAGCCAAGGTGGGCTCACCAGAGTGTGTCCTGAGGTGTCCTGTGAGGGCGTCCCTCCGCCGGCAGGCGTAGCTACAGAAGGGACATTTGAACGGTTTCTCCCCAGAGTGCAACTTGATGTGCCTCAGCAGGTTCCCCTTCTGGGTAAAAGAAGCTCCACATTGGTTACAGTGGAAGGGGCGTTCACCTGGAAGGGAAGGGGAAGGGAGAGAGCTGTCAACACACATCGGAGGATGCACAGAGGCCACTTTCCCACTCTGTACCAGCGCCATTGCACATGGGTACAGCCCCCACCACCACCATCACACGGCACTTCTAAAGTCAGAGGCCGTTTCTTTTGCACAATGGGCAAAGCCTCCAATAGTGATTTGAGGCTCTTTCCTTGAGGTGATCAATGCTTCCTTGGTTTTCTTGAAAGTTCTTCACCTCAGAGCTTCTATCCTTTATAAAAGATGAGCTCTGCTGAAAATTTAGATCCATAGTTGTGGTTTTACAGTATTTACTTCTATGGTTTTGCACTTATTTTTAGTACAGGTCCAATCCATATGGGTATTTAGAACTGATCATTAACAATTGGACCATAGCAAAGGTGTTAAGGCCTTTGGTTCAAATCAAACCTGTTGCTTGCGTTACACTTTGACTGACAGCCCTTTTTAAAGGCTGCTTTGCATTGCTAGAGGGACATGGAGGGAATGCATGCGAGTGAGGATCAGGGCTGCAAGCTCTGGGCAGTACTGAAAGTTGAGAAAAATCTTACACCATTAAACAGTGAAACAAGCAAATTTGCACTCTACATAAAACAAATTAAAAAGACTGATTTGATGAAAAAGTAAGAGAAACCCTATGCCTTACCCTATCACTTCCTCCCATGTGTTCACACACCCTCACACACACATCCAAAGCTTATTTTTATGCTAAGCCTTCATATTTGCCTTAGACAGTGGGGATCGGGCCCATTAAAAAACCCCCACCTTTTAAAAAAAAATTATTATTTAGAGGAAAACCCCCTGATGAGCTCACACAGGTTTTCTGGAACATTATCAAAACCATACTCTATATGAACATTTGTTGAAGACAGTCAGACTGTTCCAGCAGTCTCGGGCAGGCAGTCAGCTCTAATCACCTGCTTATGTCCTGCTGAGCAAATCAATTGAACACGAGCATATACTTGTGCTGGCCACTTGTCCAAGCACTTTACTGCATCTGGACTTTAGATCATAGAATCCAAGAATGGTTTGGGTTGGAAGAGATCTTAAAGCCCATCTAGCTCCACCCCCTGCCATGGGCAGGGGCACCTTCCACTATCCCAGATTGCTCCAAATCCCATCCAACCTGGCCTTGGACACTTTCAGGGATGGGACAGCCACAGCTTCTCTGGGCAACCTGTGCCAGGGCCTCACCCTCCCTCACAGGGAAGAACTTCATCCATATATACCTAATTTAAATCTACCCTCTTCCTATTTAAAGCACTACCGAATGTTTACACCAAGTAGGGCCCCAGCTCAACAAGGTCTTGATCATCAGATTTCAGATGTAAGCGACCTCATCCACACTTTTCAGCGTATCACCTATTACGAAACTTTGGCCAAATCCTGCTGGGACCTTCTGAGTTTGAATTTAGTGGACTGAAGCACAGATCTTGTGAAAAACAAACACGTTCTGTGATCTTTCACATATCTTCAAAGCCTTTTACAATTGCTTTAAAACAATTACTCCCTTGCTGGACAAAATGAATGCTACATTTGTATCAAAGCAGTTCATGTGTCTGTCTAGGGTGAAGTCCAAAATACATCTGGAGATTCAAATGGAAGGAGAGGGAGGAAGAGAGCTCTTACAGATGTCCACAAGCAATTCTTGTGTCAGTGGTTCAAATCACTGCCAGGACTGCAATGCTGCCAGGAGGACAGCACAAGGTATGCTATACTCCGTAACTTTTATTTCACATGTTGGAGATGAAAATCACATCTAAGGCTGCTGCAGAGGTACTCAAAGAGATACTAAGATTCCTAAAATCTCACCAAGAACATTATGGAGTAATAATAAACAAAACAAAAAAAAAATCACGGCATAAGGCTCTTCTTCCAATACACTGAACACGAGCTCATTAGAATTGATAAAGAGCTTGTGGTTTCCCTTTCAAACTCCCACACTATACTTAAAGGATCTGATTAGCCATTATCTTCTTTTATATCATTTCAAAATGTCCATAACAGAGATATGTAAAGAGACTGCAGTAGAAAAATACATGGGGTTTTTTTTTCTTTTATGTTTTGCTTTCGCTGTCTGAGAAAACAGGCAAAACCCTTTCCTTTGACACGTTTCTGAGTGTTCTGGAATGATATCTTCAGTTTCAGGATGACAACATGAAAGAAGGTAGCACATTTCTTACCAAGTCTAAAGTCTTTCCTTCTACTCCTGCTGTATTTAAAATTATGCAGTTACTGTGTTTTACCCACTACATCACCCACTTATCTCTGACATTTTGGAGGCCACATATGAGCAGGTATTACTCCTCCGAAAACTGGCTGCTCTAGAGATGCTGAAAGCTTTCAGTCAGGAATTCAAATAGTCACTGCACCACAGTTTGATAGCAAAGACGACATGAAAACACTCACCACAAAATCACCCGTAGTCTGCTCCTCTCTTGCAACAGACAGAATCCGCTCCAATAGCACATTTTACCTTAAATAACCTTTGTATCTATTTAAAGCCAGCCTGAATTCATTTCTCCTACTGGCTTCATTCTGGCTAAATAGCTGCTTTGATGTGTTTGTTACACTCTTGTCCAATCACTCGATTCCAGCTCCTTGTTTAAGCTGCAGGCTTGTGGGATGCAATTTTGGTCACACCTTCGTGTTATTGATTAGCAGCGTTTACATTTAGCACAGCTAATCTGGAGGCCATTATCCAATAGAAGGGTGCACAAAGAGAAGTAACGACTGAATAGCAAGAAGATTCTGTTGGTTTTCCAAGAACTGTGCTGTCTGATGCCCACTCCAAATACTAGCAAACAAGCCTTTATCACTTCAATGCCTTGAGAAGACTGTGTTCCAATTATTTCTCCTGCTGCCTTTTCCTGGTAAGTTTGTAAACTGTTCTCCAGAATTATTGCTTCCCAGTAACGAAGTAACTACCTCGACACCCTTATTCACCTCCCTTACTTTTCTGTGAAAACGCAGAGTTTTTATCCATAAGCTGAAATCAATCATATTTCAAACTAAACATCCACTCACAAGAAGTCTTTAAATGCATCTTTTCTCTACATGAGGCTCCCTGACTGTGTTTAAAATGTTTTTGGGGGTGATGGCAACACAGACACACCAGGAACTACGGACCTATTAAAGGTGGCACACGCAACTCCGAGAGGGTAATGACAATTATAAGCATGGTGTGCTTCCCCTCCACTTTACAGCTATGCATTTACTGCCTGACTCTGTACTTAAAACGATTAATTAAAATAAGAACTCTGCTGAAAGGCAACTAAGCAAGCTCTGTGCTTTTCAGCACTGGAAACTATGTGACTGCAACGTAACTGCAAAATACTTTTAGTCTACTTTAAGTATTAAAGCTCTTCTCTATTATTGAGCTAAACCAAGGCAGAAAACCCTCCAACTCAGTGACTTTCAGAGTGGCAGGAGGGGGAGGGAGAGCCAACCAAACAAAAAAGATGTTTCTTTTCAACTCCAGATTTAGAGTCTAAAGCCAGACAAAACCAGGAATGCCTCAAAAGCCCTGCTCTTCAGCAGAGGGAATTTAATTATCTAAGTTACTTCAGGAATGGACAAGGCAAGGTAAGACAGAGTGCCAAGTATTATCTTTCCTAAAGGCTTTGTAAGAGGGGCTTGTGCCAGGGAATAATCAAATTAATAAATAAATACACCCATAGAGTTTTATCATTTTACAGTTAAATAAAGTATTAATTAAAAAGTATTATTTCAATATTTACCTCTAAAGTACAGTAAAATACTGCTGAAACCTCACATTTCATTGCTTAACATGCACCCATTACTGCTATGTCTCCTCCAGGAAAAATAATAACGAATAATAGTAAAGAAATATTACTGCTCTTGAGTTACACCAGTATCTGAAGCACACAGGTTCACTTGCTCTTGTGCAAACAAATCCTGAGACGAATGGTGAAGTGGACCCTTGAATCCAGGACAAGCAAGACATGGGCCTTTCTTTTCCAGTATCTTTAATACATGACAGCTGGTTGGAGACTTCACTGCACAAGCCACGAGTGCTGGCTGGCTGATACAAAGTGAAACCAGGCAAATGAACCGATGAACTTCCTACTAATAGATTTCACAGATGTCAAATGTTGTTTCAAAAAGCAAACCAACTCCTTTTTCTGCTTAATTGGAAGCTTCCCTGCACAACAGCACTCCTTTCCCGCCTTGGCACGGAAGTGCTGTGCAGAAGTTTCAGTATGAGTTAATCTTCTTCGAATCTCACACCAGTGCAAAACAGTGATATTTTTGCTGCAAAGCTGACACATTTTCTGTATTAAAACAGAAATTTGACTGAGGATGTGGAGCCCACAGACCTGGCAACCAAGGAGACTTAGATTCTCCTAACCCTTGGCTGGTAACATTTGTCCCTTTGAAACAAAAGGGGGAGTGACTCACAAATTAATGCACTGGTTCTCAATAACACAGTCAGGGTATTCCTACAGCAGCAGTCCTGCTACATAAAAACTAGGTCCAGAGGGACTTCAACATCTCTCCTGGTTAAATGTATATCTGGGAACTCAACCTTTTTTGTGTGGCAGATACTTTTGATATGCAAAGTATAGCTTAAGTACTTCTCAAATGGGATTTTTTCTTTCCAGCCTCTTAACACAAAATTACTGTGCCCATGCTGCCATCAGAAAGTATTTGCTCTTACTAATAATACAGATTTTCACCCTTCCACAATAGGCTTTTTGTTAACATTCATTTCGTTAAAATGAAACATTTCTCTGATTCACCAGATGCTGCAACTGCTCTGATTCTGCTCTGCCCCAGGAACACAAGGGAATTATCAGCAGTGCTCCTAACACACTGACAGCAGTGAGCTCCAACCTGCCTTTACCCCAGCGAGAGACAGAGCAGCAGACTTTGCTCCATTTCTCTGTTTGTTATTCCAGGGACCATAACTAGTCTGCATACCTCCTTACTGTGCTATCGGATTCACTCAACAGCCTGCACACCATGTGAAATCAGTGATTTTAGTAGGGCTTTTTGTTGGGAAAAACCTCCTTCCAGATAGAGCAAGTTATCATAAAACAGTAGTGATGAATCTCTCATGAAAAATTCCTGGGAAATCCTGGGTGATTTCCTCTGCAGAATTGTCCTCTGCACAAATTTATGACTGCATTCTTAAGACAGAAAAATCATTTAAGTGAACTTGGCAAAACTATCAGAAGAGTTTAGTAATTGAGTACTGCAAGTAAAGCATATCCTTCTGCCCAGAGCAATTTCAGAAATCTTAGCTCCCCTTCCTTATGCTTAAATAGGAAAAAAGAAGACTTTTCAGAAAGTTAGACTTCAGAACCTAAGTAGAAAACTGGACTTTCAGAAATTTAGCCCCACAATTTTTGATTCAGTGCCAAATCTATTAACATTGCAAGAGACAGGAAGGCTGCACTAGGTTACAAATTAGAAATTAAACCAAGAAAACCCTTTCTGCTAGCAAAATGAGAGAGGCAGTCCAGAGGAGTTCATCACAATGTGTTAATATGACTGTTTGTTTAAATTTGCTCCTGGTTAGCTGCTTAGGCATACAAGTCTTTTATATGGAACAGCACAACCGGGTTTTTCCTCATTTATTATTTCTGACCTAAAAACTTGAACTCTGCATGAAAAAAAAATTAAATTGCATTCAGAGTTCCAGGGTTGCATGTGTTCAGTTATAATGCTGTGGGTGCTAAAGCAGAACTTGAACATTTCCCTCATGGGTACATAACTCATTTCACCGACTTATGGTACCAAAATGCTTGTGGAGTCCAAGCAAAGATCTGAGACCGTCCTGCAGTTAACACCCCAAAAAAAACCTGAAAGTAACCTACCAGCAGCCCAGAGTAGGAGTGGGGAAAGGCTCAATCCCCAGAGGTGTCCAAGGCCAGGTTGGGCAGGGCTTGGAGCAGCCTGGGATATTGGAAGGTGTCCCTGCCCATGGCACGGGGTAGAACAGGATGAGTTTTAAGGTCCCTTCCAACCCAAACCGTTCCATGACTCTATGATGCCAGCCTTCCCTTAGAAATAAAAAGCATTTCAAAATCTAGCAATGGACTAGATAAGGGATGGGATGTTACAGCAGAGAAAAAAATATATAAACAAAGGTCACAATTCACAAGAAAAGGGAGAACAACACGTGGACCTTGCAGAGCACAGAAGTATCAACATGGCTATAGCAGAACATGGTTCCTGCTTTACCAGAAACAAGGAGCAAGGAAATTTTAATTCAGGCCCACAGCAGAAAGCATAAAGAAGTGAGAAATCACAGAGATTCCTACTCATTATCTCAGAAAACCTGGATTATCGGCCTCTTCTCCTTCTCCCCTTCCCTCTACATCCCCAAGCACAAATCCCTGGACTATCCAATGGCAATATTCTATGACCAAGTCATCTCCTGCAGTAACAAAAAATTGATAGAGATCCTGCAACTTGAGGAACATGCTGTCGAGTAGGAAATTTGGACCAAAAGAAAACAGTATGGGAAAGGAGGAAAATAAATCCAACTCATGCTATTCTCCTGACAAAAGGATGTGGCACATGAGGGAAGGCTTTACCCTGCTCATTAATGCAGGGATTGCATCACGCTTGATTCCTACACCAAGCATTTTACTTATTTTCTGTCAGCGATGACAAATAAATAGAAAGGCCTTCTCCTGGTGCCCAGGCAGATTACAAAAACACTTCACCTCAATTAGCAGTTTTTCAGAGAAACGCTATGTTTGGCAGAATCAGCAGTGCCACGGGCCCTGTGATGGAAGTGCCGCAGACCAGAGCATCACTTGGACCACGATCTGAGGGATGAATGGGCAATCCCCAGCTTGGTCTATCACAGGAAGGGGTGACTGCACACCAGGATCAGACACGGGACAGTGAGCTCACCTACTCCGGCCTCATCCATGGCACAGATTATTTTCCCCCTCCCTGCATCTGTTTGACTGAACTATCATAATGTGTCAGGAAAGACAACTGTTCTTCAGGAACAGAGGAATAATGGCTGGAGAAAAGTGTGGCCCTCTCTGTGCATAGCACAGGCAGAGCCTACGGCACAGCTTCTTGCCAAGCCTGGATCCCTGGTGCAAGGAAAGCTGCACTCATCCCAGCACCCACACAAATTACAGCCTCTGCTATGGACCACAGCATTTTGGGTGATTTACATAAAATGCTGACAGGTTTTCAGGGAAAGGAAAAGGACTTCAGTTTTTGCCAATGCAAACAACTGGCCAGATCATGTTTTGGTTGTGTGCAGTTAAAGAGGAGAGTAAACCAGGATTCAGCTCCCAAAACATACTTAAATTGGCTTTGAGAGGTAGGGATGTACATGCCAGTTGGATTAGCTGATAAAGAATGTCATCCCTTTCCACTCACTAGGGGCAACCTCCCTTCTCTCCACCATTCTCCCTTGGGCTGCAAAACCAGACTACCCACAGGTCAGGGCTCATTCCAGAGCTGAGGCCAGCCCATCACGCCCCGCTGCTGAGGAAGTGGCAATATAGTTTAAAATACTGCACTTTACAAGATAGATACCAGTATGTTAAAAATACTCCTTAAAATCCAGGATGTGGAAATCCAAGCAAACTTCTCCTTCTGTTGTGGACAGCAAAGTAGCAGCATGTATTAAAAAACAAACAAACGAAGTGGAAGGAAAAAAAAATCCTCTGCAAAATTTGCCAACTGGTTTACTGAGAACAGAGCACCGAGCTGCACATTAAAAGAAATGCCATTTCTATATGCTTGAAATCATCTGTATAGAACAGTACATCCCAGCTCCTCTGCTCTGATGGGAAAAGAGTCAGAGCTCTCTGAGGAACCAGCAGTAGCCTGAAGGAAAAAGCTACCAGTTATGCAACTGCTGCCCATGCACCCGCAGACGGCCGTCTCGCCCGCACGCAGATGAGATTTTGTTCCGTTCGCTTTGAATTTACACATCTTCTTTAACATGAAAAAGGCAGCTTGCCTGTATTTAAAAGATGCACCAGCTATTCAGTATCTCAGAAATGTAGACCATTTAATTAAGTACCTAAATCTAAATTTAGCACAGCTAGTTTAGCTGCTCGAGTTCAAATACGTGGACTCTGATGCACCTACAATACATATGCTCAGATACATGCAGGCACCAGCGAAAACTTTTCGGAAGGTTGAAAGCTGGAGACTCAGTCTGGTACTTATTTCTCTTTCCCTCTTCTAGTTACAGCACGTCAAATTGCTAATCAAGATTTTGATTCTCTAGCTAATGCTCTTGCCCTCTCATAATTCCTGTCTAAAATCATGAGTGCATCATAAACGATACTGCCATGCTTTGCATTACACACTTAGGTCAAGTTATTACCAATACAACTTACATACAGGAGATTAACTATGCAATATATATTTATTATTCCTCTGTACAGAAATTCTATTGATCTCTTGCCCATCAAGAGCACACTACCTGACTGCAAACTACCAGGTTTACAAAGGGATTACACAGTCTTTCTTACTCTACTCTAAAACTCCACTTTTCTTTTTATATCTTCACAGATCTCAGTCAGTGTGAGTCTCTCACCCCATTAAATAATAGCAAAGATAAAAAGCAAAATATCTTTCACTTTGTCCAAATAATATGAAGAACAAACACCCGCTGAAGCTCCACCACAAAAACCTGTGCTTAACCTTTGTAAGATTTAAGTGTGTATCTGAAGTTAAGCTTATATTGAAGCCCTTCAGGTGACTTACGTGTGCTTAAATCTCATAAAAGTTAAGCACAAGCTTAAGTGCTTTTTTGAATCAAAGGTAGACCGCTGCAAGACAAGAGAGCATCATCTTCTGCCACCACCTGTACTTCTGTTGGAGGTGACTATTGCTCCCACCTGAGGAGCGGGCAGCACAGGGGAGGGAGTATCAGCTTCCTGGGCACACCATTTTACCATATTAGCCATAAATCCCCTGAAATTACCCTGGTTTAAGCTCAAGGCCTCATTTTTCAATCCACAAAGACCCACCCAATCAGCATATTGCAGAGGTTCCCTCTGCCTCTTAAATTCTCAAACCCACAAGACTGATAAGCTGTTTGGGACTCCAAATGGTAGTAAAAATACAATTTCTGGGAGGGACCAAGCACTGAAAGCTACCTCCAGAATGGTATTGAGATGGTGTGGGGAAGCCAGGTGGGTGGTTCAGCTGAGGTTTCCCTGAGGGAGCTGTCACACAGTGAGCAGCAAGCCCACCCTGGCATCAGGATCGCTGGGTAATGAGTGTCCCCTGCAGGGTTTGCTCATCCCAGGCCCAGCCACTTCCAAAAGAAGTGTGAGATCCCCAGGAAGCTGCTGGTCTTGTCCACCTGTGAGCACCTCCAATGGAAGAACATCTAAGACTCCCCTTAAAGGTTCAAAAGCTTTGCACATGCACACACACGAACAACACGACCCACCCACCCTGCCCCCCCCATGCCAGAGAATGACTCCCACCATCTTGCTTCAGTCAAGAAGAGTAAGAAAAGCTATTTCCAGACTTTTGTGCTGTTTTTAAGAACAAAAGGCTGGAAATCAAAGTAAAGGAAGCACTATGCTTGCCAGCAAGAGAGCATCACCAGAATGGGGAAAGCAGGAACAGAAACAAAAACCAACAAAGCCCATTTTTCCCCTCCCCAGCCTCCTGCTACCCCAAGAATGAAAAGGGAAGAGAGAAGAGTTGTCAGGTAACATCAACATTGCCACAGATTTTCTTTCAGCTGCTTACCAGTGTGGCTCCTTTTATGTACCATTAGCACATTGGGCCCAATGCAAACCATGCCACAGACGTCACATTTCAGTTTACCATTCGGAAGCCGGATTCCTCCCTCGCTTGATAGCTCCTGGATCTTTCTGTTATCCACCATCTCGTTACTCCCAATGAAGGGCTCTTCCAGGCTGCTTCCTTCATCGTGAGCTCTGATAATATCTTCATGAATCAGGGGCTTCCTGTCAAATTCCTCATCACTTTGCATTTCTAGCTTTACTGAATTTGCTGAAATAAAAAAAAAAAATTAAAAAATTAAAATTAAACCCATGTATTTTCTAAGTTCCCAACTAACAACATGATAAACTTTTTACTGTTATCAACATTACATCACAGCCTTGAAGCTCAAACCATCATGAGAGCCTCATGGTGGTGATGGCATCACAAGTTACAACCGCTTATTCCTTTAAGCCCTTGGTTTGAGGTTTTTTTTCAATTCCTAATTTCTATCCCTATTTTAAAGCTTAAGAACTCAGGTACAGCATGATCCAGACAACTGCCAAAAGTTGCAGAGATGCAGCAGGATTAAGAACTGACCTCCTGCTTCTCAGCTTGAACCACGAGAGTTACGTTCTTCTCAAGGAGCCAAAGCCACAGGAGCAAAGGACAAAGCCAGAGTTGCTCCTTCCAGGCCTCTCCTGCCCAGTGCCCCGAGAGGCAGGGTTCCCAAAGGCACAGCACAAGGAAACAAAGCAGGATTGTTCCAAATGCAAAGATCTAGTGAAGCCAGGCTTGTGGGCTGTGCCAGTAATCTCCAAATCACCCTGCCTGCACGGACAGGTTCCCCGATGGAGGGGAGACCAGTCTCTGGATGAGCCTCCAGTGCTTTTTTGCTCCCACCTTCTGATTCATGTCAATGGGACACTGCCAAGGCAAACAGGGCTGCAGTGAGATCTACACTGCTGGATTATTTATATTTGCAAGTGAAATACGTGCAGTTGAAGACCTTTCACATTTGCCTGGTGAGACTGACAGGCTCACTGCTGATTTCTGTGATCCTCAGGTGACAGAATAAACCTCCTCTAACCATCGAGAGCTTGTGGGATCAGCAAGCCTTTAAAGGAAACAAATGTACCAGGCTTTTCCACAAAGGGGTGTCAGTGCAGGGGTGTTTTAATGACCAGATGCCCCCATTTTGATGCCTCAAGAACTGGTCCAACCTGCCGAAAGGCCTGTCCCAGAATCACAGCCTCCATCCACAGTGTCAGCCAGAAGGCAAGCCCACGTGTCTGCTTCCCTAAGCCTTGATCCTGCTGAGGGGTTTAACAAGGAGGTGATTCAGCCTCCATATCTAAGCAGTCTTTGACCTCTGTACTAAGGCCATTGGCACGAGTGCCAGTGACAGCAGCGGCTCTGGAGCACAAATCTGTGCCCTGGGCCTGCCCAATGTCACCTAACTCTGGCCAGATGTGCTCATTGGCAACTGCCAAGGGGTGCCCACCCAGGAACCCAATGACAGAGTTATAAGTAAACATTGTGAGGCATCACTAAGAGTTTCAAACAGCTGGCCTGGAAATGTCAGCAGAGAAAACCCTACTATTTAGACTTCTTCCTTCATCCTCCTTTCTTCCTCTTCCCAGAAAACACAGGGTTCAGAGACTGATGTTTGACGTTGCAACTCTAAATCACTGCTGTTACTCCCGAGGAAAGCATAATGAACAGGGTAAAGGCACCAGAGACCAAGCAATGGTAAGATGTTTCTTTTTAATCAAAAAACCGTTGAAACATATTTCACTACTCATCAATGCATTAATGGGAGCTAAGGAATGAAAAGAAAGTACTATTACGGCAAAGCCCATCCAGAGCAAGGACACTGCTGGATCAGATCACAGCAGACTGGTATCAGCACAGGCACTGCCATCCAAATGGTCTGTAACTACAAAATATTTGAGTGCATCACTTATAGTAGGGAATTAATATTTTTGTTGCCACAGAGATGCACTTACTGTTCTTGAAAGAGTAAAAAACAGCCCAGACTGAGAGGTCAACCAGGACATGGCCCCAGGTAGTGCCCTGGAGTGGAAACAGGTCAAGAGAAGGCAGTTTGCACGGGGAGCAGGAGGGGACTGGCCCCACCATAGCAGCAAGAGAAGCCATGGGAAGCCATCCTGCCCTGGTGCCGAGCCCAAGTGGCACAGCCAACAGCCTTCTGACCGGGAGGATCTACCCTTGTGGTGGGGCTGAGCAGAAAGGAGGAAGAGCAGGAGCTCTGGCAGCTCCATGGGCTGACAGAGAGAGAGCTGAGGTCCCAGATCCACCTCCCCATGGAAAGCACACACTGGTGATTTACGGACAGCCCACTTTCAGAGTTAAGGAATGGCAGTTCCCTGTAATAATAGCAGCCTTTTGGGGTATTCAGCAAGTCTGAGAATGAAGCCCGAAGAAATGGTTTGCTGGCTTTAGGAGCACAATTTAATACACTCGGCCACACAAGTAGCTACAGCAGAGCCAGAAATACTGCCCTGTGCTCCTCACCTAAATCCCCAGGTTGCTGCCACGAGCCTGCGTGCTGTCCTGGCACAGTACTGCACAAAATATCCAAAAGCCACATCCCAATTGTGCATATTTACATGTACTCACAAGAGAGAAAGTCTTGGGTCTTATGCGTCTTCTCACATATATAAATTTTTGTCTGTTTCTCTGATTTGGAATTATAAACACTTGAGTGCAATTAGTGCTGAGCACCACAACTTCCCATTCACAGCTGTGGAGCTCTGCCTGCTCAGCACACAGGAGAACAAGGCTGTGAGAGCTTACAAACGGGAAGACCACTTACTTTATCTTCCTTCCCCTAGCACTTCTTTCTGCTGAATGATGCTTTCATCCAACAGGATAAGCAGCACAACCAAACGACATGAGCCATTTGCTGAAGCACAGCCTCCCCACACACACAGAGCGCTCTGCAACCCCGACACACAGAGCTCACAAAGCCCAAGGAATTCATGCTGCATCCTTCAAAAAAATCCCAGCTATTCTATAGAGCTGTGCAGGCTGTTTACTCTTTCTCCTTCCCTCACCCTCATACACACGGAGCACTGCCACTGCCATTTTCAGAAACCCTCTGGTAGCTGCAGAAAGGTTTCCTCCAGCTGGGACCAACCGCAGGTCTCCAAGGAGGGGAGCAGGGATCTCCTCTGCTTGTTGTGAGGGCTTTGCTAATCAGGTCATCTCCACTGCCTTACATCATACGGGTGTATATATTAGGCTGTGTGGTAGCTTGCATACAAACAGGCGCTTAAATTGCATACAGTTTGTTTTCTCTGTTCTCAGCCAGCCTCGGAAGCTGCAATCATTTAGCAGTGGCACTGTCTTTGTTTTCACCTACAGCACTCAGGAAGCACAATGAACTCTGCTTCAAAAGCAAAAGAAATGTTCAAGGGATGTTGATGGCTATCCTGCATCATACACAAGGCTCCACATCAAATTTCACCCTGCGTTCCCCTGCCTTTCTTGTTCATGTGATTGGTAAAAGCATAAACAAATAAATGGATTTTGTTGAGGTTTTTTTTAAAGTTTTTGGGACATTCCTAAACAAAAAAAGACAGCAAAAGAGAGAGCAGGGATAAAATTGTAATCCAGCTCACTGCAAAAGCATGAACTTGAAGTAAAATAATTTCCCTCCAGTTAATACACGTTCCTTCTACTTTTTCCAGTCCAGCAGAATATCTTGTGGGGAAAAACAAAAGACAAGGACCACAAAAGCTTCTACCTGTGAATACAAAGCTAATGGCACATATTTGCAACTCCATACATTAATGTTGCTTTCTTTTTCATTTTTATTTTTTTGGGTTTGGTGAGGGTTTTTTTGCTTTTTGCTCAGCGCACCAACCAGCTCATCCTGAATCAAACTTTATCCTGAGAGGCCAAGTTGAATACAATTATTGTTAATGTCTCGTAAGTGCCAATTAAACTCCAATTCCCTGGTTAACGGTTTCTTGGGAACTTTTCAGTACAAATATATTCCCTTCACCCACAAATTAGTGTGGCTACAAACCAGAGGCTGGAAGGTCCACCTAAAAAAACTATTCCTGGTATTTCATCCTCTGTCACAGAAGTTTTTCCCTCAAAAGTGAGATCTGGGGGGAAAAAACCCTTCTGGTCTTGCTGAGAGGTTTGATCCCCAGGTGGAGTGTAAATTAAAGCACTGGACATCTTTTTCTTAAGCAAGCAAACAAGAGTGCAATTTCCACTAAGGAACAAAATTCCTCCTGTTCAACACACCAGGGAGAAAGCAGAAGGACTGTGCCCCTCTGTCTCCTCCACTGTCTGCTGTCCTAGGTCAATGCTTATTTTATCTGTGGCCTTGGAAAGCCAGGCTGGCCACTGTCACCGAGGGTTTGTGGTCTCCAGCTGGAGGCCGGCCTTTCCTGGCAGCAGCCACGCACCACCAGCCCCTTCCTGCTGCCCCCGGAGCAGCAGCAAGTCAAGCCAGACCCCTCAAGGCCTCCCACGCCTCTTCCCCCATCGTCCTTCTCTCACCAGCAGGAAACAAAACTTTGGCCCAGCCTCAGATGCTCATCCTTGAGGAGGCAAAATGCAAACCTGCCGCCCCCGAGGAGCCTTGGATGGCTCTGTGGGCGAACAGAGCGAAGGACGTTCACAGACACAATGCATTCTCTAACCAAAATGGCCTGAGAGTGGGTGCCAGGTAGGGCAACATCAATCCCAGGGTCTGCTCCATGTTCCCTGTCCAGAACACAACAAAAAGCATCATTCAAAGCCCAGATGATGAGTCTGTCTTTACACTCGGATGCAAAGATATTACGAAATTGTTACCTCCCTCTGGAAAATGAGGCTGAGCCCTAACTACAGCAGCACAATGACAGGCAGCTACAGCACAGCCTTGTGCATATCATCCTGTCAGTGGTCAGTGGCACCATCTATTTTAATCATGCACTTCTTCTAGGCAGTGGATTAATGACATTGCTAATTGGCAGCTACAGACAAATAGAAAATAACCCAGTTTCTAACAGGTTTTGAACCCAATTCTTACACATCACAAGCCCTGGAGGTGGTATGTCCCTATATTATTAAACTCCCTGTTTCTACACTGACAAAAGCACTCAGAGCAAGGGTGAGTGTAATACAGTTAATTTTAAGAACTGGAATGGCAAACCTATGAGTGTTTCGTAAGATGAAAATTAAAGGAGTAGGGGGAGAACTCTTCTGTCTTGATGGATTTCGAAAGTTCAAGGTAAGGAATGCCAGAAGTTGGAAACAATGATCACTGGCTCTTGTTCAGTCTGAGAGCACTTGGGTAGCAAAATGGGTCCTTCAAGAGGGTGTTTACATCACTCCAGAAGTGTAGTGAGACTTTAATGCATGTTCAAACATACTTTCCTCCCAAAATAGTACAAAATAGTCTTGGGTGAAAGAAAACTTAATCTTTGAGTTTCTTGTTGCAGGTAGAATTTGGGTCTTAGTTAATGACACTTTTCAAGTTCATTTCAGCTTAATTGTGAGCTATTAAATGTGTAAACAAGGGAGCACCAGCAAGGCCTCCCTTTTTAAAAAGGCAAACACACAAGGGGTGAGAACACCAGCCAAGCAGCGGCAGAACCGGCCATGGAATCGGCTCTGTTGTCACCTCATAGCCACAAAGTACTTAGCTAACAGGTTGACATTAAAAAGCAAATAGCTTTAGCAAATACTGTCTAGTTTCTGAGAAACGAACGGGTCACCCCTTCTTCTGAGGAGCAGGTATCACTCCAAAGCTGTGATGCTGAGGAATACGCAGTGAGGTCTCCGGAGCGCATCTGCTGCTCAGGATAAAGGAAGATGTCTCTTCAATGGCACCTGGGGGCAACACTGTCCTACCAACACTGAAATGGAAGATGTTTCAATTGAGGGTTAGAAAGGCGTATTTCAAGGGAGGCAGTTTTGCTTTCACAGTAGATGGAAGCTTTCTGGAGGCTTAGAGAGAAGCAAAGCTGAATCTGGATGGAACAAATGAGGGTAAATGTCACCTGCAAAAGAGGGAAATTACTCACCTCTTTTCTCAACTCAAGTACCAAAACGTCCTATCAAGGACGTTCTCAATGCTGGGTGTCAAGTTTGTTTATTGCAAGCTCCAAAGATTTAGCTTTTGGCCACCGAGACAGGGAGAATCTTAGATGGTGATACCATCTTGTCATGAGTGACCTCCACAGGGTTCTGTCCATTCAGAACAGTTAAATCAAACCAAATAGTTCACAACTAATAAAAAGGAGAAAAGAACGTTTTAGAAACTTTATGCCGAGTCCTCTTCTGCATGCCACAAACGGGATTCTTCAAGCCCACAAGGAGGTGGTTAATGCGCCAGAAATTCAGTGAGAACTGATCGGCTTATTTAGGGATCCTTAGAAATTTTTAGTTTTCACATTGAAGAATCTCAGTTTAAGCCTGCTACCTCTGAAGTCAATTTAAACTCTCACTAAATGCAACAGAAGACTTATTTCATATCTTCTGGAGGTGGTGTATGCAGTAAGTGTAGACTAACAGGTCTGTTACACCCAAGTTTAGTTTAAATTAGGATGCTGTTGCATAGCTAAGCCAAGCTTCAGTCAGGTTTTAGCTGACACAAACTGTGGTTACCATCCTCCCTCAATCCCCACCCCTTCCATCTTTTATACTGGCACCACTGCTCATGAAACTGGGTGCTACACCAATCTGGTTGAAAACTGATCTTCCTAAGAAAAATCAACCCTTTTAAGCTGGATCATGCCCCTGACCAGGCGTACTGTGCCATCACAACATCACAACATCACAACAAACAGCAGCACCCCAGATGTCACTGCACGCTTTCAGCAGCAATGGTTCCAAATCACCAGGAAGCTTCTCCCAACCCAGCTCTCCAGGTCCAGACACAAGGAATGAAGACTGCAGCACTGAAACCTGTGAAACAACTTTCATGCTCAAATGGCCATACAAGCTCACGCAAATATGAAGCTGAAAAGACCACAGCTACAAGTTGGAAGGGCTCTGATTTAAGCAAACAGCACCCCAGCAAGAGCACCAATAAGAGCTGAGATCTCGTTTCTATCATGGGGCCCAATTTTGATGGTTTCAATGACATGCATGCCAGAAATGTTTTGAGCCAGCAATCCTTCCAGTGTCCCACAAGGTCACATTCAGTGAAATTCCTGCTGAAGTCCAAAAGCTGGGACATTGAGTAAGGGGTGCCTTGGTGTAAGTAAGGATGGTGGTATCTAGACCAGAATCTGCCCCAGATGCCCAGCCTTCAGGCATGACTGTTTGCTCTCCACAAGTCACCCATGCTGCATACTTCCATCTGGCAAGAGTATGAACTCCTAATTGAATATATATGATTGCTCAGTGTCGCAAGATTCCTCTCCAGAAAGACCTCAGGCCAAATTTCACCCACAAATGCATCTACGCAAGTGGCACTTACACAAGCGAGAGTCATGTATTCATATCCCAGGGTAGGAAAAGTACTCCTGATGACCCAGCCTCCCCCTCCCTTTTTGCCTGTACTTACAAAGTAATTATGGTGCAACAAATACTGTGCTTAACATAATACCAATTCCCAATAGGTGCAAGGAGGAGTTTCCCTTTCCCATTCCCCCTACCCTTTTGCAGGGCCAAACCTGACCCCTATGCAAGATGAGGGAACACAGCAGGTCTCTGCTCCTAGTCGCTGTCCCCTCTACAGATGCTCAAGCTAACTCAGATGATAGTCCTGGACTCATGGATTTTTCCCTAAGGTCAAACTAGGAGCAATTGGTGGATCTATCTTTATTTGTTTTGCTACTTGGTTTTTTTTGCTGTTTTGAGAGGGTGAGAGGCAGCAGGATTTTTCTTTTTCCTCTCCTTTTGCTGTTGCACGAGACACAGTTTTCTGGACAAATGTCATCTGGCAAACTCTGACTTTACACAAGACCTGCCCAGCCCTTGTGCTCCCCCGCTCTCTCCTCCCGCACGCCGCAGCCACTGGGACTCTCTGCCTTCGCGTGAATGATTTCCTGCTTGTTTCCAAGGGGCAGGTGATGCTGGGGTGGTGGTGCTCAGCAGGTGTTCTCCAGGGCCCTTTCCATTGTGAAGTTCACGTCACAGTCGCTGTGCAGTGCAAGAGGCAGGTTCAGTGCTGTGGGTGGTCTCCCACGGCCTTTCCCTTGCCGACCTAAAGCGAGTCTCTTACTGTCTCTAACATGTACATTAAATGCTGTCAGCCTCCTCTCCTACCACAGCTCTTTTTTACTTCAGTAGAGCTATTTCTGATGCACATGGAAAAGCAGAGAGAGGAGGAAAAATAAAGGCTCAGTCCTGTAGTGAAACACTCTGTCTCTCAAAACATTAAACCATGAACACTTCTTTATTTTTAAGCCCGGTTCAGATTCTAATAAGGGAGCAGAAGAAACATACACTCATTGAGAAGTGACACAACATTCACCCCAAGTGGATTTGCTAAGAGGCTGCTGAGAGCTCTATATGGTACCAAAACTAGAAGTTTGTAATGGAGAATGCTGACAAACTACAGCTATATACGGATCATCCCTTATAAACAAAAATAAAGTGATTGATAACATACATTTGAAGAGACCAAAACCTTATTGCTCACTCATTGTCATCTCTGCTTCTTAAAAAGTGCAGGACTTCCTAAAATGCTTTCCAGCATATGCAAAGGGTAGTAATTATAACAGTAATAATTATTTCATTTATAAGGAACTTTCCTTTAGGCATCTGCACTATATTTGAAAATACACCTGCAGAAATTGTTTGAAGCCAATGGAATCACTTCTCTGGGTTTGGATTTTGCTTCATTTTCTGGCATTTTTACCATTAAAGACATTATCTTACATCAGCGAAAGGTTTTCATTACCAAGTTACACATCATTCACAGCTTTCAGGAAAAGTTTTATCTATTTCTCATTATATAAACTCTAAATCATCTTAATGCAACCTGACCTAGCCATGTCCTCCTCCTCTAAATAAGGCACCTCCCCAACTCATCAACCCATAGAAAATTGTGGATAAGCACCTGCCACAAAAATATTTTCTGTCTTTGTCACTATATTGTAAAAAGGAGATGAACAACAAAACCTGTTTCATTTATTTGTTTGAGCCAAAGCCTTGTCTGCACCCTGGGAGGCAGGTGGCTGCTGCAAAGCAACGGGCAGGTCCCCAGGTCCATGTGCAGCCCTGGATCACTGCAAACGCCCGAGCGCAGGGACCTCTCCCCGTGTACCTCACAGTCACTGCCAGGCTGGACTCTTGCGTGACTAAAAGAAATAAAAGGGAAAGCAGCTTTGCCTAACCACAATGTGACTACACAATGTTGAAGGAGAACTCTTAAAAGCCAGTATCTTTGTAAATGCTGACTTCTGCCAGCATGGTGCTGCTTTGAGACATGTATTTTTACCTGAGGCAGCTAAAAAAAAAAATTGTATGTCCTTCCTTGGTTTATTTTTTTTTTTAATTATTTGAGATGGCAAATGAGGACAAGGATTTAGGAACCTGGAAATACCTACTCACAGTTCAGAGACCCCAGCAGTACTGAGTTCAGCCCATTAAGGCAGAACTTAGAGCACAAAAATTCACCCACATCTGAAGATGAACATGAAAGGGCTACTCCAAGACCCACTTATGGTATGTTATAAGAATGGCAGCATCTGGTTTAGTCCCTCAGCTTTCCCAAATTTAAAGGACAGTAGAGTTTATAATCATTTTCAATTTTCATAAGTCACTTCAAGAATCCAAATCTGTTTAAACCCAAATTTTAATATACTAAAGATGGGGGGAGGGTATCTCTGTTGCCTCCTTCCCACAACTTAAAACACACCAGCTATTAAAGCAGCAAGACATTTAAATGACTATTCATTCTGATTTTTTTTTAAAGCAGTGCTAGGCTTTCACCTGTATCATTATTATGTAGGCAGTGACAGATGGCAATGGAAAAATATAAAATAACTCTTAGAGTATTAACTTTTTTCAGTACCGTATGTGTCAGATTCTTTAGCATAAATAAATGGCATTACACAGTCTCATTAAATCTATACATCTGTGTAGTAACTTGCAATTTATGGATATTTTCTGACACAATGTTCAAACCAACAGGTTTAGCTCACATGTTTCTTTTCTCACCATGCCATCTCCAAGTCACCAGAAAAGCAAACAAAAGCAAAACCCTACACTAAATATTCCTGAAGAATTCTATGAGAAGATTTGCTATTCATCATCTACACATATTTAAGGGAATAAGAAGGGAAGAGGGTGGTGGGATCATGGAAGAAAGGGACTGGAGAGAGTTGACAAGTAAAACACATAATTAGGTACCTAAAATTTACATCTCTAACGAGTAAGGAATGACTCCCCAAGTTAGATTAAAACAATAACAATACGGACACAAATAGGCACATTTTCTCCTATTGCCCACTGACACAGAAAGCCCCCACCCCATTTTCACCAGAGCACACAGGAGCCCTGAGCAGATCCCTCATAGACTGCTGTGCCCAGACAGAGCAGGGACTGCAGGACTGAATGCCAAGCTGGAACAGGTCAGGCTGCTGAGGAGCTGAGGCCATCACCAACCACACAGAAAGGTGCTGTGAGTGGCTTTGAGCACCATTCACCATTATCCAGAGGAGCCAGGAAGTTAGAGACATTACAGCTGCGTACACTGAAGCATCTGATACTTCCTCAGGCCTTTCCCAAACATGTTCCATAAACTCAGCTACTCCATGGGAGCTACATGTCCAACCACTCCTGCACACAGGCTCTGACAGGTGGCGGAACGAGTTCTTGCTTCTGCAGCCTGGGTCACAGGGGGACAGCAGGGACACTGCACCTCCTGGGACACAGGGCCCTGAGAAAGGTGGGATGGCAGGAGAGGGCTGGCTTGTACACACCAACCTACTCCTGGGAGCACTTCCAGGCCTGCCTTCATTCATCCTTGAACAGGAGTGGGGCAGCTGTGGGGACCTCACAGCTGCTATAGTCCCAGTTAAAAAGACTCTTTTTGGGCAGTAAGTTGTGTTTGGGAGCCCTCCCTTTAACACAACAGCTCACTGGTCCTGGCTGGTGGAACAGGATGCAGCACCACTTGCTGTTACCAAACACTTATTAAAGATGTCAACAAAAGATAAAAATCTGTAAATGCAGCCACAGTCCCGGAACATGGAGTCCAGCAGCTCTGCAACCTCAGTCCCCATGGCTGTGTTTCAGTAGGTACCTCCCCTTTCAACTCCTTTGGCAGTGCCTTTGGAGATGTTCTCCCAAGAGCTGCCAAGGATCTAGGGAGCTGTTCGCTGAGTATCAATGAACAATCCTGCCTGAACACCAAGTTACACCTTAGACAAACTCAAACCCAGGTGACACATTCCCAGTGGAAAGATGAAATTTGGCATTAGCAGCAACTCCTGCACGTCACACCCTTTTGTCTGCTTGGGTAAAGGATCTGTTGGGAGCTATTTATGGACTGGCTCTTTTCCTCTAGGAGGAGCTGGTATTTCTGCCTAAAATTAAGATGGCTTGACACTTCCTACGATGAGGCCCTGTTTTTCACTTGCTTATCACTTTGCCAAAAACAAGTTAGGCTGAAATGTATAGACAATATTTAATTTTGTGAGTGTGTGTGAAACTGCAAATCAAAACAGTTGAACTGGCTCTGACAAAGAGGTCAGAGAAACCACCAGCCCTGGTTCTTAGTGTTCAGGTCAGGTGATCCACAATCAGCCACAGTAACAAAGCCTGTTTTCTTATGGATTTGTACCCACAGCCTCTTTCAAGCTCTCCTTCCTTGCAGGAATTGCAATTTGGGTACCTGCTGCCAAGCCGAATGAGTAACTTTTAAGTTCCACTTGCCTTTCCCCTCAACTAATGAGGATCAGCAATCCCAAGAGATCCCCTGACCATGCAGCTTCATCTCATGGGTACACTTCTACTGTGTCAGTTCAAGAAAAGTCAGACCCAGAGACAAAACATCACTGACGTGCCTTACTTTGGTTCTGAGGACAGGTCATGTACATTTAAAAATCATTATTCGTTGCAATGAAAAGAAGGAAAAAAAAAAAAAATGAAAGAAAAGGGGAAAGAAATTGGCATCCTAAGAGGCTCACTAAAGCGCTTTAAAGTGCATAATTCCATCATCATACTGTACATAGCACACAATCTCTGAGGGGTAATTATCCATGGATTGGAAGCCAGTGTGAATATACACACAGTCAATATGATGTGCTTGCTGCTGCTTCTCTTCTTTTCTTTCCTTTTTTTTTTTTTTTTTTAAATCAATTTTAATTGTTGTGGATCTATTTCTGCTAATAAAAGAGAGTGAACTGATTCTGGTCGGATAGATTTCTGGATACGGAAAATGAGTGAGCAAAACATGTGCGAGTACTTACTGTATTACCAGAAATATTTATAAATGGCTCTTCCCTCCCTCAGCTGGCAGAATATCAAAGCACTGAGGAAAGCAGCACGGATGGCTTCTGAAGGGATGGAGAAAGCAAAGGTCCACTCCTCCATCACCAGCCTGGGAAAGCAATGCCACAGCAGAAGCCCAGTCTGGAACTGCTCTAACAGCAACACCTCCCCTCCTGTTAAAGGGCAAGCACTACTGCGAGTGCAAACTCTATCAGAAAGGATCACAAACGAGCCCCTAGAGGGAATATATAATGTGTCTACTGGGTTGGAACAAAATATGAACTGGAGACCTAAGGTTTTTTGTAACTAAGATGTGATTCCCAGGAATGCCAGTCATTCCAGCTGAGGACAATCATGTTCTCTGAAGGCTTGATGCCTCCAAATACCAAGCTCAGTCCAGACTCTTCGGGCTTGACTGTACTAAAACATTCCTTGTAAAACACAGCACTATCACAATGCATTCATTAGCTGCATTTATATCAGCAAAATAAAACCATGGAGACAAGTACATTTATGAGGGGCACATACAAATCACCCCTACCCTTGCATGAGAACTTGGCTGAGCCAGGAAGGACTCTGTACCCCAGAGCTCCTGCAAAGGGAGTTTCTGCAGAGGTACACACTACACACACAGTGGCACCAGGATGCAGATTCTTTGCAGGGACGTGTGCCTTTGTGTAACTCCCACTGCACACAGACCAACTTTCTAGAACTGGATTAACCAAATAAACACTCCGAACTTTGTCTAACATCACAATTTGTTTCCATGTATCCCTCTTGTGTGGACCGCAGGTCTTCCTAGGAGAGATGAGCACCCTGTTGGCTGCTGTGCTCCCGGCTGTCCCTGTGTGCAGCCGGCGATGCAGGAGTGTCCCCAGCCTGCTCTCCGTTCCAGCAGTGGAGGACTACAATACGGTGCACCAATTCCCAAGTTAGCCTGTGCATGTGAAAATGCCTAGGGGGTCCTGATTCAGTGCAATACTTAAGCAATCACTGATCTTTAATGTTAAAGTCAACAGGACTTCGGTACATCCATAGGTAATTACATGAATTCATCAGTGGGCTGAGCAAGCATGTTCTAGCTCACAAAAGCAATGAAAGGACAACGTGCAGGAAGAACGAAAAGCCTTCAGGAAAGGATTAGCAGTGTCACAAGTTAAACATCTCCTCCCTGATGACATACAGGATCGGGTCAACTGTGCAGGCAAGCGAAAACGCTGTAGCATGAAGTCACAAATGGTACAGCCGGCTCAAACTACGGCCTGTAGTAGCTCTGCAGGTAACAAATACAGAATACTAATGTACAATAAGCAGTACTTTCATAGCTCTACTCTGTAGAAGAGGTAGGGATTTTTCAGTGTTTAACTGCACATCATTGCTATTCCAGGTCTCCTACTTGGCTGTTTTAACTTACCTAGCAGATTCAAGTGTAAGAAAGAACAATAAACCTCTCTGTAATCAACCCCTGAAACCCCGCAACTCTTGCTTTACGGTTCTAAAAACCATAACCTAGGAGGACTATAACCTAATAGCGATATGCTGTCATTAACTGGCGACTGAATTACAACAAATAATGTGGAAGGACCTGAGCAGCAACTCTACCTTACTATTTAAAAAATAGATTGTTACCTATTCGGTGACAATATGAACACATCTCAGTTATATAGTACTAAGCAACCTAACACTAGTTATGACCAATCCTGGGCTTTAAAAAAAAAAAAGCATTATTTAAAAAATCACCTTAATCCACACTAAATATACAAGTTCTTCAGATGATTGTGTCTTCTCATAAGTACAGGAAATATCAAGAATTTACAGCAGGTCGTTTGACTCCCCTCGTTTACAGCAGGCAGAAAGTAGTTCAGCACCTGCTGAAATAATTGCCAAGCAAGGAAAAGATAAAGATATAAAGAAAATTTACTGGCTGTCTAGCAGACTTTACATTCAATTTTCCCTTGTCACATTCTCATCAAGTGTATGTACCTGCACAGTTCTAGTTGTGAAGGCTATGGTCACAGCCGTGTTAGATTCAACTACCCCTGTGCCACATCTGATCTGAGGGGTTCAGGAAGGCGGTGTGTGTGCTCCCAGGTGGGACATATAATTTTATATATCCCGTGCCATGCTTCATTTATCTGCTTGCAAGTGCACAGTGAGTCCACTGACTTCCTTTAAAGTTCTGGAACATTCATAACCACCTTTATTCCTGCATATATGCTAAAGACTCTTTGCAGAAAGTGACTTGCTCATATAACAATGCCTTGTTACTACTCTGTTGCCAGGTTTCTGGCCTGGGGCTTTGGGATCAGCAGCTTCCTTAAAGATACCATCAACAGGGGATTCTCACTCTAGGGTAAGAATAAAGCATCTACCATGAGGCAGAGCCTGAGATGTTTAAAGCTTGGAGATTTATTTCAGGCAGCTGCACCCCGCACACACGGAGGTGGAATATTCCAGTCTCCAACTTTCAGTTCTGGTAGGAGACATAAAGAAAACAGAGTTTTTGCAGTGACTACCAAACACAAAGAAATAATCATATGGGTCAAACAAACAGAAGTGTTTCATTTGCTATGAAAATCATTTGAGTTGACTCAAGACATTTGTTTGGGCAAAATGAAAATAAAACGTTTCTGAAGTTGTGTCACCTCCCCCTTTCAAGTGCTGGCCGTTGTGAGCTGAAATACGTAATTTTGAAACAAACATGGAAATGTTTTCTACTTTCAAACATCAAAAGCCATTTCAGTATTGCTGAAGCTTTTTCTCCCCCAACATTTTCATCTAACTTGACTCAAACTTCATTCTGGTCCTGCTTACAAGCTGCCTTTTTCAATGAATTTATTATTTGTCATTTCCACCTAGTGGTTTTCACAACAAGCTCATTCCCAGAAGGCTCTAAGGATGCAAACGAGTATCAGGTCAGTCTTTCACATCAGGAGATAAGAAAGCATTGAACTCATTTAAATTAAAGAATTTCTGAATATTCTGAAATATTTAAATAAATATTTTTTTAAATTAAAGAAATAAAAAGGCAAACATTTGAAACATCTGTACATCCTTAACTATACCATGACAATTACATAATATTTTGGAGAGTGATACAGCTAAGCCTCCTATCCCGTTCTTCAGCACAGATGGCTAATTCAGAAGCCTTTACTGGCTGCCCAGGCACAACAGGGACAAAGGAGCTCTGCAGCCACTACACCTCCATGGTCCTGAAGCTGCACCCTCTGCTGTGCCTGGAAACAATTCATCTGAAAATTACCGTGAGGTGGGAAGGGGGAAGCCGATGGCATGACAAGGCTGGGAACAAATGGAAAGGCTGTGTGTGCATCTGTGTGAGCAGTGCTGTCCCCAAGCGCAGGGCAGAGGCTCTTCAAGGACCCAGCTTTCTTCTCCTACTGCACTTCCTGTCCACCTGGTACAACCCTGGGTTCGGCTCTAGCTCTGCTCCCAGACACAGGTGAGACCAGGGAAGTCAGTACAAGACTGCTATAGATACTCCAGTACCTTGCTGAATTTATAAACCTCTTCACTTCTCTGGGCTCTAAACTTCCACCCAAGATCAGTTAAGACACTTTCATAAATCTTACTTGGCATCTAGTTGCATCCTTAGGTGCCTAAACACATGTTTAAACAGGAATCTAAATCTCTTTGCAACTCAGTTCATCTACAAAATAGAGGTTGTAATTCTTTATCTTATGGGGGTTCAGAGACAATAAATTGATTAAAGTTGGAGATTAATGTTCATGCGCTGAAGTCAATGAAAGCAGAAACAAATCCTAATTCAGGGTGACATAGAGTGTTTACAGGACTCCCAGCATTTGTAAAGCCAGTGCCTTCTCTGTCACGGACAAGATACATCTGCTTGCAAAGAAACTTGCACAATCTTCACTCCATATATTTTGGCTCAAGCTAGAAGTAGCAGTCTGCCTCTTTTATGAGCCCTTCAGAGAAAATATCTCTGTACAGCCTTTAAATTATCGACTGTTGGGTTCAACAAATTTGATGAAGAAAAGCTTGGAACATAAATCCAAGTGACAACTGAAGTTTAACACAGGCTGCAAGGAAGAGAAAGGCAGACAGGACTTTGCATATGTTTGCACAAAAGAGAAATTGTTCCAGTGAATGGGAAGAAATTTCTAAGGCTGATGCCTTATAATATGACCCCACGCCAGTTGAGATGTCTTTCACAAAGACCACATCACATGCTGTTGATGCCATGACTCATTTCCAATGTTAAAAGTATGGCTGGATACCATACTAAGAAGGGAAATTATCTAGTGTCACTACAGTAGTTTTTTCTTATATTGCAAAGAGAATCCATTGATTAAAGCACACAGAATCTGGATGTTGATTTAAGGCAAAACAGGTAATTAATAGTAATTTGGAAAGAAGAAGAAGAAACAACATCTGCTAAAGTAGCACCTTCTTGAAGAGACAGGTAACAAAATCTTATCAAATATCTGCTATTCAATCCATTTTATGCTTTATAAACAACATGATGAGAGCCAGCTTTAAAGAGGGGTTGCATGAACACAAAGTATCAAGGCTGACATTGTGAAAGTCTTGAAGATGAAGCAGACCTTGATTCAGGTGGAAGGAAGAACCTCTACCTCCCTTTGGTGTCTGCCAGACACTCTGAGCACTTACTCAGGCTGACGGAGCCCAAGCTCTCCGTGGCACTGCTGCAGCTTCTGCCTTCTAAGCTGGCAAGGGTGTTGATCACGCATCTGTTTTCATCACAAATTCCATCTGGATTTTAGAATTCTCAATTTAGATCTCATCAAGACTCACACACATCTGCAGAGAGCTTTGATTTCTAGACACCAAAGGCTTCCAGTGGGAAAAAGCTGCTCTAAATAGTTTCCCACCCACTCTCACAGCAAGACTGGTAACAGTGCATTTGTGCCAGTGTTTTTGGATAGAAGAGGTACACACACACACACATACATAAAGGCAGACACGTGCTGCTGCTGGTGAAGCTCTGCTCTTTTCTTAGCTTGGGTTTGGATGTCCTTGATTGAAAAACATCACAGCAGCCTGAACTCATCGGTCTGCCCTGAGCCCAGCAGCACAGGTTTTAATGAGGAAATATCTGCTGATAGCTTTTGTTTCTACAGTACATTTAATTGTTGGCGGGAGAATTTAGGAAAGGACATGGATGTCAGCTGGATACCAAACATCCCTGGCCACTGGTCAATCATCAAGCAAACAGCAGGGCTGAATGGAATGGATTTGACCCAGAGGTTACCAATTTTTCAAAATATTACATGTGACCATTTCTTAAACAGATTAGATGACACAATCTCAGCCAAACACACACCAGAAAATGGGACTGTTATCCTCCTACTTGTTCTCTTTTTGGAAAAAAAAATGGAGGGCAAACTTTCAAAACTTTCAACCTTCTTAAAAAGGCAGTGAGCTTTCTGCATTCCTGACCTTTCACTTGCAGAGGGAATGCTGATTTCTTGCTGAGCTACGGCTCTGATCATCCCTGCCAAAGCTAAGATGTACACGAGCTGGCTTACCCTTGTTTCCACTGGCTGCTGGAGCACGCCAAAGAGACTGTGTGCCCTCCTGCCTCCAGCACCCAGCCAAGCAACGTGATACTTTTCAGAACCTTATATAGCACTTTAAGAGCTGTATAGAGGAGCTCGAAACAGGATGACACAGAGGGCAGCGGTGCAGGGAAGTTGAGAAATGTCTTCTACTTTTGCTCTCAAGCAGATCAAATGGTCAGTTCCAAAGTGGGGCATCATCAACTCCCTAACTTTTTGGACGCAAAAGTTAGCTGAAAGACTAGAATAACACAGAGTAGGAGTGGAAGTGGATGTGCTCACCCACAGACAAAAAAAGAAGGTTTATTCAAGCATTGCAGTATGACAATCATGCAATGCAAATGCCCCAGTGAAGTGAAAATGTGCAGTCCTGGAACCCGAGGTTTCAGCATTCCCAAGGCAGGGCAGCAAACTGCAGCACTCTGGGAACAGCCCTTTGACCATGTCATTTCTCCCAGTAAGCCCAATATGAAACACTAGAGCTGAACAACTACTTCTAAATACCCAAGCTACTGCTAGAACATCAAAGCTTGTGCCTACAGATCCTATACAGTGCCAGGGTCTCTTCCTGCCCAGTGCTGTTTTACCCAACGTAAAGAAAAGGTGAGACAGCAGAAAGGTCTGTCAGGAGGTCTGCACCTGCACTGCCTACTCATCTATGCTGTTATTTACTGTGGTGCCACAGTTCTATGACACTACTCAGTGAAGAAAGAGGGATCAGTGTTTCATTTTACAACCACTGCAGCACAGATCTGGGGTGCTCCATACCAATATCGGCACAGACAGCCTGCAACTTCAGGCCCGAGGAGAAGAGAATTTGGCCCAAGATGTTAAAGGGTTATTTTAAGGAATGCTTTTCTCTTTCTCCCTTCTCTCTCTCTCTCTCCATTTGTTTGTTTTGGAATTGATACCAGGAAAAAAAAATGTAACTAGGAAACAGAATACATAACCGCCTGAGGTGATGTACAAGAAGTTTCTTCGCATTCTCTGACTTTTTCCTGGTTAAAACCAGTTTGCCTGGGGATGGGCCAGCTCGGTTTCAGCTTCTCCTGCTTTCCCAGCATTCCACAGAATAGCATGACCTTCATTAACTCAACACAGCAACTGGATCCAGCTAACAAAATCCAACACATGTAGGCACTTGTCCTCCTCGTCCTCAAGGGTAGAGAAACACGGATACCGTTGTTCCAAAACTGGCCTTGTCATTTCCAGTCCTTATCCTTGCACAACAGATGCTATCAGGACTGCTCCTTGCTGGTCAAAGGCTGCAGCAGCTTCTCTGCACCCTTTCTGCTCACTGGATTAACACCCAGTTGCTCTCTAAACTGTGGATCTAGTGAGGGAACGTTGTAAAAAATAGTTTACAAGAAATTATAAATAACTAGTAGCCAGGGCTCTGTACTTGTGTTGGCTGGCTGTCAGGGCATTTATTACTGAGAATACGGACTTGTCCATATTTCAAAAAAAAAAGCCCCCAAAACCAACAAACCAAACAATAACAGAAAACTTCAGAGTTGTAGCAGTCTGGATGTGGTTGGATGGATTAGGGGGCATGGGGGAAGGAAAAGGGCTAGTCAGCCTGCAATATTACATATCTGGAGATACAACGGAGATAGTGGGGAATGCACTGAAGAGAACAGACTGGCCTCGTATTTCAGTATTTATTCAAACTTTTCATTTTTTCAGCCAAAATTCCACTTCAAAAAAAATCCAATGGCTATGGGCAGCAGAAAGCAGGACACTACTATGAGCTAAAATAAAGCAAGCTCTTTACCATTCACACTCAGGACCAGCACTCACAAGCCCAGACTTGGCAGTGGCAGGTCTTACACATCGCCTACATCCTGTTACCTTCAGTTTTTCTGTATTGAAAGGTGAATGATCAAAAGAAGCTTTGGACCTAGTAACTTCAAAATTGGACTCTGCACCTCATCTAGGGCAGAGAACTGCAGTAGGGAAACTGCATCCTTTTATTCACTATGCTGTTTGTCAGGCTGTGCTATCACTTGTGACAACCTCGAAAATGCTAAATTGGATCTTAACCCACAAAGGCTCCTTGAGAGAAGCCAGCCCTTTGTGAAGCAGCAGTGCTGCCCAAGGACAGGTCCAGAGGCAGGCGCTGAAGCCTCAAAGCCTAAAGCTCCTGTGACTCACTTCAGCTGCAGATGACTATCTGTTCTAACCAAGGGTGTGATGCTGGTCCAGTCACTTCCGCAAGGAGATGAAAGCTGGCACACCTCCTACTCAGGGAGGTGTTCTTCCACCTAAGAACAAGGAAGACCCTTGACATAATTCTTACCATGATGTAAATCTAAGTACTTTCCAGACTGAGACCCTTTTCCCCATTCCGTAAGAGTCACACAAAACTCCATGAAGTCCACAGACTAAGTAATCAGAATGGAGATGGGCAATGGGAGACAGAGGAGGAATAAGCCTGAGTGAAGTGTTGCATAAGCAGTGTTAATGTTTCAGTAGGGTTGGTTTGTTTAGTTTGTCGTATCAGCAAAATAAGCAGAGGAAAGTGAAAGTGTTTCATATTTATGAAGTTCCATAAATAATTCTCAGGACTTTGCTCCTTGGTAAGGATTCCAGGTACCACAGTAATACCAGAAGGAATAAAAAGTACTATCAAGCTTGTACAGCAGTCACTATATCTCTGTTATTTGAGCAAATGGAGAGAAGTCTGTCATTTTTATCCCCAGTTTAATCTCATACATAATCATCTGGTGGTGTGTATATTTAACCAAATTCCTCACTCTAGAGCACAAGAGTTCCACTAGCAGACAGCACCCTGGATGCGGCTACAAAGATCCTTACTGTTATGAGCACATATATCAAAACAACCACTGCATTTAAAGTAATCAACATGAGAGGTGTCCTCGCCATACTCAAATTCCAGAACGGTTTTGGGCACACATTCCCATCTGTCTTGGTCCGTCCCCACGGGGAGTTTAACCATCACTTCACCATTTACTGCTGCAAGGGCAAATTTATGCCACCTAGTTTTACAGATCTAACAGCTAGTTATCCAAGTCCCTGCTAGCACTGTCTAGGTTCCCTGTGAAGACAATCCAAAGAAATAAGCATCTCCAGAGGGCAAATAACTTCCTCCCACCTGTTCTCTGAGATGATGTTTTCTGGAGAAGCCTACAGTACAAGATAAAATGACTAGTTTGGACTAGATCTCTCACCTCTGCAAGGCTGAAATTCCTTGAAATGAACTCCACATGGATGGCACTATTCAGTGCAGAACTTCACAGATCCTTCCACAGAAGCTGGAAAATCTTTTATCAGCCATTTCAACTGAAACCATTTATTATTAAGACAATGGTCCCTAATCATCTTCAGAGCAAGTCATTCTTGGCAGATAACAAGTAAAGCTGGACTACATTGCTATGCCTCCCCAGCTTTGGGGGGGATGCTCAGATGGCCCACCACCCCCCCTGTTCTACTTTCTTGCTTATTTTGGTCCTTCAAAATCCTAAAAGTACATGGTTTACCCATGCCATCATTTCCATGTTTTACACATGATGTTCAAGTCATGTTCTTGCAATATTATAGGCCTTGTCTGGCTTTGAGAAAGTTTTAGTCAAGAGTGTTTTATGTTACTGGAATTGCTTATACAAAATTCTCTTTTACAGATTAATTTATGAGAGAAGAAATTCCTGTACTTATCTTAATTACTTTATTGATTCTTGGAAAAAGAAATACAAAATCAGGCTGGGAAGAAGGAACGGTAACATGCACTTGTCTTCCACATACAGCCAAAATCCTTCCAATGATGCTGTTTTATAATGCCCAAGAGCCACTCTTCTGCTCTAGAGTGGCAAAAACCAGCCCTTTTCTTTCCCCCATTCCCATGACAGAAACAACTACAGAAAAACAGCAGGAGGGGAAAGACATGGAGAGACAGACCAAACCACTACACTAATGTATGAAAGCTTTCATGTACTACGACTTTACAACACGTTTACAAGCATTCACAGAGAACATCGTACAGCATAGCAGAATCTACTGTTAAGTCCCTGTGAAATAGCAAAAGGAAAACCACCACTAATGAAGGGGATAGGATGGTTAAAGCAGTCCAGAGAATGGCAGGATTTGGACACAATGGGATGAGGAGAGATTGTTAGGATCTCCTGGTCTGACCTCTCTACCCCCACAGAGCTTCTCTTGCCCATGCCTGCACAGAAGCCACAGCTTGTTGGCTGTTACCTTTCCCTAAAGCGCTGACGCTCATTCCACGGAAGACAGGGCAGGGAGCTCAAAGGTTTCTGATCAGCTTGTTTCACTGCCTTGTAAACAACAAGCACATTACATTACAGGCTCTTCTGGGGACAGGCTTGAGCTCTGATGGTGTGAACATGGTAATTAACTCAGGACTCATTACAGGCATGTTGTGATCTGCCCTGAAAATGCCAGGACACATGGCTGCACTTGGTCATCCATCATGCAAACCCTTCCTTCCCATCAAGCTTCCAGCCAGGACACTGAGCAAGGCCAGATTTAATCCCAGGTTATGAGTGTGCATGAGAGCATACTGCTGGAAAAGAGTGGATTAACAGAAGCTGGAATTCCTCCTCCCTCCACAAGTATTGCTAGGGCTGAAGTCTTGCAGGCTGACTCACACAGTTCCCCACCCACCCTGAAAGAAGCAATCTTCTCAAAGACCTATGAACTGAAACAGAAAAGAAATCCTACAGGTTTGCTGAAAGGGAAAAAAAAAAGAAAAAAAGAAAAAGACAGAAAAAAGAAAAGATCCTAAAGAAACACATGCTTGGATATTTCCTAGGGCTTTTTTTTTTTAAGTAATGGAGAAAAATCACTTTCTTCAATTTAAAAGATTCTTACTAAATAATATTTCTAAAAGCTAGTTATTGCTCAAGAGAGGTGTATTGGCTATGTTCTAAACCAGAGCAGCAACATAAAGACTGGAAATTTGAAAAATCCTCTTGCAGAAAATATTGTGGTTTAGCTTTTGAACTCTGGCTTTTCACAGCTCCAGGTTTTCATTTGACTTTTGAAGCCCAGCCTGGTCACGCAACTGAACCAGAAGAACAGGAATGCACAGCCTCTGGTAGCAAGGACATGAGAACAAGCAGGCAAGGGATGAGGGTCCTATCCTTCCCCTGCTGCCAGGAATGGAACACCACCATGGCTGTAACACCATGCGAGCCTGGGTCCTGATCTGAGGGATGGAAAAACAATCACTTCTTCCTACAGCAAAACTGAAGGACCAACAGGTTTTCTGTGCTACTTAAGGAATAATTAAAAAAAAAAAATAGAAAAAAAAAGACTAGTTGGCTTTTATTAAGAACGGCTGCTCTCAGGTCAGAGGTTACTCTAACAGGCATTATCACCAATTGGTTTGAGTTCTTTGGTTGCTGCCTGAGCAGAGCTGGAAAACAGATTTGTACTCCCTGCAATAAATTATTGACTGCTATGACTCTCAGGAAGGCCAAGGTGTGGTCCTTGCTGGCAGGTGAGAGGGTGTTTGCTTGCCAGCCTTTCCCCCAACTGGAGGAAAGGTGCTCATAAAATAAAACTGCAGAAGAAAAGCCAAAAGCGAGAGCCAGGATTCCCGTAAGTGACTTTTTGGTGTTCAGTGGGCACACGGCTTTTGACCACATTGAACCATGGAAGCATCCTCAGAGCACCAGGGCACCCCACCAGAAACCCAGGGGTTGGAGACCTCTGTGTGAAAATGCACGGAGCTGGCTGACCTTTGCTACATCTCCTTCTCCAGAGCCACAGGTAAACATATCAGGAACGCAGAAGGTACAGATCACACACACACACCACACAGAGCAACCACATGGAAAACACAGAAAGACCACTGTGGTTGTACCAGGCCACTATTAACAGCCTCTGAAGAACATTCCTGCCCTGTATTCAGGTGGGATTTAATCAACTGTCTGCCCAACACCCATCCTGGAGACAGGCAGAGAAACATTCTTCCCCCTTTACTTCCTTGGGGAGAAAAAGGAAACAGAAAGGTGAAGTAGCTTGCTTAAGTCTGCCCTGTGAGCCAGAAGTAGATTTCGCCACCTCCTGCCTTCCAACCCAGCTCTAATTCCTGCAGACCACAGCACTTCTCAGATCTGCTCCAGGTGGGCAGATAACACTCATGTACTTCATACCCCAGAGGAGGAATAGTCATAGAGGAAAGGGACTCAAGGATTCAAAGGTTTGGTGTGATTTATAACCAGCATCCTGGGAACAGTAGAGCCTGATAATGTTTGAAAACAAGCAAAGTAAGAGCATAAAATTAGAATTGGAGCTAAGGTGCTAAGTGTGAAGACCTGACTGCAAACAGCAACACCTTTCACGTTTCCCCAGTGCCCTCAGAAGCCTTCAGACACAAGGCAATTTGGATTTCATTCATGATTCCCTGGTACTACACCAGTTAACATCTCAGCACCCTTTCCCCATATTTTGCCTCCTGTGCAGCAAAAGATTATTTGTAAGTTTCATGAAAAAAACCCCCAACTTTATCAATGGTATCATTCCTTAGGGCATTGCCAGTGCAAAACCCCAAGGGATGCAAAATTAAATGCTTGGTGTCCTTAAATCTTGTAAAGTGTATTTTCTAGGGGTTTTGGTTCCTGAAAGCTTCAATGACATCAGGCTGTTCAGAGTTATCTTTCGTGGGTGTTTTCATCATTCTGACCTCCTATTCTAAAACACAACAGCTAATTCCTCCTCGTTAGAAATAGGACATCTTAATAAACCTGACAGCTCTACCTCATATCATTATAAAATAATGCCCCTTACTAACTCCTGGCTTTACAAAGCTGGACTTGAAATAAAATTGTAGGCTCTGGAAACAAAAAGATATCACGGCTAGACTTACAGCAGTTAGCACAAAAATTACCAGGTGAAACACTCAATGGTCAGAGGCTCTCCAAAAGAGCACACTGAACTTCAGAGTCCTGAAGTTACAGGTTTATTTCAGTACTTGGTGAATCTTAAAATAAAGCCTCCATGCAAGCCTTTTTAGGATTGTGGCCCTCATTTGTTTCTAACTGAAGAAATGAAAACTATCATTATATAGCTCTGGAAAAGGCTTATTCCCAAATAGATCCTATTTACAGGTCAAAATTCTACCCTTTCATGTTTACATGTAACTCCCATAAAAAAAATTAAATACCATCCCCTGAAGATCATGGAATTGTGCAAGTGCCCACAGGCTCCTGAGCATGTTCAGCCTGCAGGTTCCTCTGAGCAGCATCTGTTGCTCCCTTGCTCTCGTGGGTGCCAGGGCAGGGCCGCAGTGCTAGGGCTGCCCTGGGCTGGGAGGGTCGATACCCAAAACCGGAGCACTGCTGGCCCTCCCTGCCCGTACACACCAGCTCACTTAGAGCCAGCCCAGAAGCTGCATTCACATCTCTGACCACACTGTAGATAGACTCTGAGGGGAGCAGAATAACCCTGAAAGCTTTTGAAAAACTAGCCCTTGAAGTCTAATTTCAAAGTCAAACTTTGTGCCTATCATAGGCCTGATAAATTAGTGGTTACAGAAAAATGAATTTCTACAGAAATAAGAAAGGTGCTGCACCTTATTTAAGTGTTAAGGTTTTCAGGATCACTGGCATTTTTCCTGTCTCCTTGAAAACACCGTCTCAGTCATACCTTGGCGGGCCAACACAGGTGAAACCAAAATGTCAAATTTTTAAATCAAAATCACCTGTCAGGACAATGGAGTGCAGCATTTCTTGCTGAAAATAATTTTCAGTTTCTTTCGATAAAAAAATACATTTTCTGTTTGTTTGTTTTAATGCTCCTTGTGAGAAAGCCAATCTGCCTGGCAGCCCCCTCCCTCTCCACGCTGCTGCTGAATTTTGATTGCGTGGGGAAGACGGGATGGCTGTTAACCTCTGTATCATCGGGTCAGCATCACAACAACATGCTCCTCCAGCAATCCTACACCTCCTGTCACAGCATTCCTCTACCTCCGCTTGTTTTTCCAAGTTTAATTAAAATCCACTGCAGTTTTTTTCCCATCTGCTCTGAGGGGTTGAGTGGCTTGGCCATGTTTCTGCTTCTGGAAAGCAGCAGGAACTGAGGGGTTAATGCTCTGTATTCAGAACAAAAACCACAGAACTGAGGCAGATCTGCACTCATCCAATCCATTCCCTGACAAAACTTGTTGCTAGTCCTGTCTGCACCATCCTAGATCTCCCAGGTTTCACTGGCGTCTAGCCAAAAGTGTCGTTTTACTCTCATAATGAAGGGGGCCAGAAGGATTTATCTTTCCCAACCTCTCCCTACATTATGTCCATCCCTGCAGAGCAATCTTCTTGTTTTTCCACATTTTCCTGCAGTCTGAAACCCTCCCAAGGGCATATCCCCAAGGATCTGCTGAGACGGAGGGCTTCTCAGCTTACAGCTTCTGCCTACAGTGCTGTATTTAGCCCATTAAAAATCCCAATAAGGTTACACATAAAAGCTTCTTCAAAGTTTTGGCTCTGACACTTTACTCCTCACCTTCTAAATCAAGTTATGCCTTATTTGAAAATCTTCAGAAATTGTTTGGAGGAGTGAATGACCTATTCTGAGGCTTTAAAATTAGATCAAAAGTATAAAGTTGCTTCCTCCCAAGCCACTGTATTACTAAACAAGGAAACGGTCACACAATAAAATTTCCACAAGAAGAATGGAGCCTGTAAACTGAAGCTGTCACAGGTGAAGGAAGGGGAAAAAGAAAAAAGGGGGGAAAAGAAGAAAAAAAGGCTGATGCTGTAGAATTTATTAAAATCCTGCAAGTTAATTCAACAAAATACAAATTACAGTTCCCATCTTTCAAATTGCATCAGGAACTGCCTCCCCCAAAACAACCACACCTCCCAAAAACCCCAAACCTGCAAGGTTGAACATTCTCCCTAGGCAGTAAGTGCAGGCTGAGAGACTCAGGTTAAGAGGGGAGATGCCAGTTTTGCCTTGATCTGCTCAAGTCATCTGCTGCTCTGCGGGAGTCTGGGGCTTAGAGACAAGTACAAAGTCTGCCCACTGGATCTCTCTCCTTCCCCTTTCCAGTCTCTTTTCTCCCTACAACATATCCTGACCAAGCTAGTCGCAATATTCCCACTGACTCATGAAAGCCCTCCCAAAGCACAGAAAGCGCACCTGAAATGCAATCAAAAAAATCCAGCCCTGTATAATGATATGTCAGCTTTCTCTGAAAGGTTTTTTTCCCCAGGCCTGGAATACTAATCAAACATTAAACTGTTCTCCTGCTGGCCTGTGAAGAAAACTCAACAGTAAAAGATCTGCAGCTGGACCTTAACAAATAATCCCACTGACAAGGAACAAATACCTGTTCTAACGTGGCTGCCGTGACTCCACTGGCTCAGTCACTACTAGAGTTGGAGTAGAAACCTTCCTTATTTTTAGGTTAAGTGAGCAAATACAAATTTAAAGCAGGGGGAAGGATCCTGAAGCCAGTAAGCACTATTTTTACATACTAATTGCTGATAAAACCATACTTAAGGAAAGAATGAACATCCATTGTTCCCCATTGCCATGGTCTACTGAAGGGAATCTCAACTAGATCAAGCCTGCCTTGAGTTTTACTGTGTGTTTTGATTCCAGTTTTGATAAGGTCACACCTTAGAAGAGCCATGCATAGAGTAACAGATGGGGATAAAGCTTTCAGCTACTCCCAGACTCCGCTAATAGCATTTCTAAGAGAAGAAAAATCAAATTTTTTTTATATTTATATAAATAGGTATGGGTTTTCAAGTTACTTTGGCTCCCACCTCATCCCACCAACCCACACAGGGATGATTCTGCTGCAGTGGAGGCTGTGACAGCTGAGAGCGCAGGGGCAAATACCCACTCAGGCAGGAGGGGCACCTACAGCTGCCTCCCCAAGGACCAGGATCATGCCTGGCCTCCCTGCCGAGCCACAGTCCTCAGGGCAGCAACTCCAGCCTTGAGCTCTGTAAACCCCCAGATCCCCAGACCCAACACTGACTCTCCTACAGTGTCAAAGACCAGTTTGTGCCCAGACCTTTCTTCCCGAATAAGCCAGCCATCCCCCACTGCTCTTCACTCCTGGCACCAATTTCACACTCTGAATTCACCCCTCTGAAGCCTCAGACTCTGCCTTCGGGCCCCTTCCTGCTGCCAGCTTGGGATCTGATCCATCTTGGGTGTCACTGGTAAGACAGCAGCAGTGTCGGCTACAGGATATACTACAGAATTAAAAAAAAAACCCAAAAAATGAAAACACAGAATAGTGAGGTAATGGTGACCTAATTTCCTAGACTGGCTGTCTGCTAACCACAACTTTAAGGTTTCAGAGACTTTGGCTCACTATCAGCTTGCGCTAAAAATGCCTTCTCTGCAAACCAGAAATAAGCCTATTACGTTGTTTTCAGATAATACCATCCAAAAAAAAAAAAAAAAAAAAGAAGGAATGCCACAAACTTGCATCCCCATGAATAACAAACCCAAGATCTTTCTTATTCATGTCAAACTTTTACAAGGAATATGACCTATTGTACAGAAAGGAGCTTAACTCTCATCTATCACAAGAATGATGCTGTCACAAAAATGACCCCATACCAAAATTTCTACGAGACAGACTTAATTTCCAGTGAATTATACTAGAAAGGCCTTCAGATTACTATCACTTTATATCCAGTAAAAAGATAAGAGGTAACAATACTAGCCCTAATGCAGAAAATGAACTGTGGTGGGAACGTTTTGGAAACTGCATGCCACAGGAATGAAACGCTAGCATAATGTGGACAGCAATGTGCTTAAGACTGCGGCAGCTGGACTGAGGCAGAAGAGGTCATGCTTAGCAAAGCCTCTGGAATTCCCAGGGATGGTACTGCAGTGACATGAAGGAATTTCGCAGGATGTTGCATACTCAGAGTGCTAAAGAGCAGAAGATTCTGCACCAGACAGGAACAGCTAAGGTGAAAGTCTTGGAAGAAGATCTAAGAAGGAGCCTATGCAGTAAACAGAGATAAGGGCAGGAGCCAAAGGGTGCCAAAAGTGAAAATATTTCAAGCTGGAATGAAATAACAAGATGACTCCAGAAGGCAGTTTAAACCTCTGTTTAAAAATATATAGGTAATTATTTACTTATAAAGGCTCTTCTTGTCTATTTATGTGTTTGACAGAAGTATAGCAAGGCCAAAATGTGGTTGTGGTCCACTCTCCCCTCACCATGTTTCAATGTATAACATTTGCACATCATTTTACAGTTGCTAAAAAGCAAAGTAATGAAATTAAATTGGAAGATGACTAGATCAGTGAAGGAACGAAGCCATTGTATGTCAAGTGATGTTTGATAGATGGGAGCCTGAAATAGCTTCATCAGTTTAGAGCCATGTGTGCCTACACTGTTCATGCTTGGGGGTTAGTGTGCAGGAGTGCTCAAAACCACAACTCAGCCCATCAGACAAAGCAAAAAAGCCAGATGAGGCTGCGTTTACATGGGTCACAAGACCATGTAAAGACGTTTGCTCTGGAAACTGAAACAGTTACAGAAAAGCTGCAGAGAAGAGGAGGACAAAAGTCTAGCCAAGTTTAAGATGAGGCTTAAGGAAACTGAGACAGTTGCCTCATCCACGACTATGGTCAGTGAGGCTCCTCCATTCGTAACTAGGGATCATGGCAGAAATGTGGCTGAGAAATGCCAGTTCCACACATGGGAACCAGTAAAGAAGCAAAGTATGGGGTTAATCCATCTAGAAAGCTTCATTCAACAAGGCTCTTAGGTGCACACTCAAGCCTGGTAACAGCGCAAGGGGCTTGCTAGTGTCTTCAGACCCCTGGGGAACGGGGAGAGCATTACTCAAAGGTAAACAAGCACACAAATGTTCAAAGAATAGCTTGTGTTGGAAGGGACCTTAAAGACCATGTGGTTCCTACCCCCTGCCATGGGCAGGGACACCTTCCACTAGACCAATTTGCTCCAAGCTCCATCCAACCTGGCCTGGAACACTTCCAGGGATGGGGAAGCCACAGCTTCTCTGGGCAACCTGTGCCAGGGCCTCACCACCCTTACAGGGAAGAACTGCTTCCCAATATCCCATCTAACTCTGCCCTCTGTCAATTTGAAGCAATTTCCCCTTGTCCTGTCAATACAGGTGCTTGTAAACAGTCTCTCTCCATCTTCCTTGTCAGCTCCCTTCTAGTACTGGAAGGCTAAAACTACATCAGCTGGAACTTTCTCTTTTCCAGGCTGAACAATCCCAGTTCAGTCAGCCTTTCCTCACAGCAGAGCTGCTCCATCCCTCTGACCATGTCGGTGGCCTCCTCTGGCTCCAGCAGGTCCACGTTCTTCCTGTGCTGGGCCCTAGGGCTGGAGGCAGCTCTGCAGGTGGGGTCTCACCAGAGGGGGGCAGAGGGACAGAATCTCCCCCCACTTCTGCCCACACTGTTTTTAGCGTGCTTCCAAAATCAGAGCCAAGACATTTGCTAATATTGATTAACTTGTATAAATCCCAATTCACTTTCTCAAGACTATATTATTACTATTCCAGAAACAGTCCAATGAAAAACAATCAGAGAAATGCCAAACACCAAACCCTATACATTATCAAGAACAACTGAAGGAGGCAGGTTGATTCCCAGCAGAAGAGACAATTTTGAGGAGACCTTTTTGAGTTTTTTTTATCAGTACAGGAGGGACAGACATCGTTCACACGCCAACTGTTTCACAGGGGTAAAAGGTCCAGAAATGAAGCAGCAGTGTAAAAAGAACAGAAGTACACAGACTTGTTTCAATGCCTGGTTAACTCAGGCAAATGTAACTTGGAGAAGAAATCTGAAGTTTTTAACTGAGCTTAGAGCAGACTTACTACATAGCAGTCCTGGGATGAATCCACCTAAGCTCCTGGATCTAGTGGTTTGTGTTGGACCAGTCGATGCTGAAAAGCCAGCCAACAGCAAAAATTCCAGACCCAGAAGCTCAGAAGGAATAAAAGACAGTGAGCATAGGCCACCTGATACTCCTTTCAGAAACATGAAAAACAAAATTATTCCAAAGACTGCCTCCTTTCCCTAAGATGTCCTCAATTTTGCTAGTTACACCACCATCAAGCAGACAAAAAACATCAACTTTGCTTATTTGCACTCAGCTAAGAACCTCAAATGCTACAGATCACTAAGAGGGTTTAAGAAAACCAGGAAATTTACCATTCTTATCACACAGCATATCCTATATCCAGCAAAATATTAGGAAAGCCCTTGGTCTCTCAGAATATCCCATATCTAAACAGCAATCATGAGCTCCTTTAATGTGTCACAGCTGCTTCCAAAGTGATTATTCAGCAGAACTACCAAGAGAACAAAAGAAGACACTTCTCTACTTCCTGGCTTTTAAATACATCTTTCTCAACTCAACTGTTTTACTTTCCTCCAGCTTTATTGCAGGTTGTGGGCACAGAAAAATCCTGAACTCATCAGGTCTTTCCAGTATTGCTAATGTGATATTTACAGGATGCTTCCTTACACTGCGGTCTGTTTGCACACATGGATCCCAGGTGCCATTTTTCAGACTGCCTGCAGGAAACAAATTCCTTGATAAAAACAAAAAAGATACATGATGTTCAGTCTTCCATTTCAAGGTAAAAAGTCAGCAATAGTTTTCAACCAAACTTTTCCTTCCTCTTGCCAAGCAGCCCTTGCAGTGATAGTAACCCAGCAGACTAAATAGGTGTAAACACAGAAATGAATTTGCAAGGACCGATCCCCATTTGTCACATATCCATGAGATAAGGAATTATCACATTCCAAGAACCCATCTTAGGGTGAGCACGTACTAATCTGTGGTGAATCTTACGCCCTCAAAACCCCACCAAACCACCAAATAATATTCAGTGCAAATGTATGAACAAGTCCGTATTGTTCGGGTCTGACAGACAAGGTATCCTGAGGTAAGGGTGGTTGGAATGGCCTCTCCTGAACAGCACTATAGATAGATGTTCCTACAGAAATACATCTGCTAGAAAAACCCAGCTTTTCTAGGCCATATATACCAAAAAAGTCTCTTGTAGTAGTTCCTTCTAGTATGTATCTCAGATGTGATCAAAGCTGAGAGCATTGGCAAATTCCTACTGTTAGCACTTACAGAATTCAGTAAGTTTTAAATGTGCGTCCAGAAAACTTTTGACACTTAAAGGTATGTTTTCAAAGCAGCTCATGGGAGGTATATGCGCAAATCCCATTATTTGTTAACAGGATTAGTGAACAGTGCTTTGAAAATATATCCCAGACTGTTTTGGCATTAACAGGCACATTTACAGATCTCAAAGACATGAAAACTTATTCTTTCTAATAACTACTGTCCGAAAATTCCAGGTAGCCAGCTCTAATTAATCTCTTGTCTCATCTTCTACCTGGGCAGCATACCTTGTTTGTCTGACAGAATTCATAGTGAAGGAATGACCAAATTGAATTTTGATCATTGGAGTGAATTCATTATTTCAACCATATTACAGGAGAATGGCATTTGTTTTCTTCTTATGATAAGCACATGGGAAAGGAAACAAACCAAAGTTTTATTGTGGAGCTTTACATTAAATAAAAATGATTGCACATTTTAAAAAACCCAAAACCAATAGTTAATAAACTAGAATATCAGATGCTCTAAATCAGAAGCCCTTATTAGATCTATACTTATGGCACTTTACACCAAAATGAAAATTTGGCACCAGCTGAGGTGTTTTGATGTGTACAAACATCTTCCATAAAAATCAAAGCAAACTTGCCAGCATATTTACACAAAACTCGCAGTAGGTTTTATGAAAAATAGTATGTGGTTCAGCCAAAATTCTCATAGCCATGAGAATTTCAGTTGGCCAAAGGAGAGTTAAACCTCCAGTGCTCCAGACATAGGTCTGAGCATTGATTGCTGCTGCTACTCATTCATCTGAAACACCGAAGTCCGAAGACTTTCATTTTTACGCTGCCTTGTGGCACAGCAAATGAAAAGAGAAACAAACTTTTAGCCCTCACTAACTCCAAGCTCCCCCACCTCTGTAGTAGAATACAGAACAGCTCATCCAGCTAAAGGGAGTTCATAACCATGCCTTCATGTATCCAGGGCTTCCTGTAGGCAACTGCTTGCTTGCTATAGACCTAGCATAGGTGTTGCCAAGAAAAATCTTGGTTTTCCTACTGAAGCTCATGCCAATCAACAGGGTAGCAAACTCATGCTAGAGTTGCACAAAGTAACAAAAAGAACACAGAAAAGACATTGCTGCTGCTGCACAACTGCACTGTGGCCCATAAAAAGGGAGTGCTGGTGTATGTGTACAGCCTTTGCAGGCCTTGGCTTGGACTTCAGAGTAGAGAGGGGCTGCCACCAGCCTTGGAGTGAGAATTTGAGAAGATGAAGAAGGCATTGCTTAAGGCTCAGACAAGCACACAATTGGTGACCCCTAAAGAGGTAAAAGGTGCCTCATTGCCCTACATGACTCTCAGCCCTCCGCCATCAGGCTATCGTGCCATATGATCCCATTCAGAAATGTGTCAGACTCCTGCCCACATTCTGGCAGAAGCAAAAGGGTAACTCTGTTTCATTCCTAGCCTGCAGCTTCTCACGACAATTTTGTAAGTTTAAATAACTTGCCACTCTGCCTGGTATTTACCCCTTCCTGTACTGCTCAATGGGCCCGATCCCACGCCCTTTCAAGAGGTTTAATTAGCAGGGGGACTGGATGTGGCAGAACAGACTTTCGTTTCCTGACATAGAGAAGAGATTCCCAGACTAGTCTGAAAAAGGAGCTCCTGAAAAGGAAGATGTCTTGCGGCTGAAACAAAGACCTCTGCGTGGGCCAAGCTACCCTGCTTCTCAGGCTGGTAAAACAGCATCAACATTTCCCTTCTCCACTGGAAACGCTTCACCTGCAACACCACGTCATGGCACGCACCGTTTTCGTAACTTTATCATGCTGCTGCCCGAGAGACATCTCATGTCACCTAAACCCAGCTTTTTCCTCCTCTGTCATTTCCAGGCATGCAGGTTCCAGCAAAAATTCAGTCCCTGGTCTCCAACCCTGCACCACGCACTCCCACGTTTCATCTCATTTTCATTGTTCCAGCCCAAATGTGGCAACTCTTCCTGTACAGTTCTCTGATTTTTTCACATTGATATTGTCCTTTGGTGTGAATTGGAAGAGACATCAGTACCTCCCCATTTTTAATGGCAATTCCTTAATGAATATTTGAACCAAATCTGTTTTGAGACTGAAGGAGCTTGCCATCTTCTTCTAGACTTATCATCTTTTATAGCCTTTCACAATCTTCCATTTAGACAACTTCTTATGCACTTTAAAAAAGTTGTATCAATTTCTATCTCAGTTAAGCTAACAACTTTCTCAGGAAAGCATACCAGCTACAGTACCAAAATGCACATAGATAAGCTATACTCTAGTCCTTGTTTCCAAGATAAATATATTTTATTAAAAAGGAAGACATGGTGAATCAATTCCTAATCAAGTGATGTAAACATCTTTTGAAGTTGGAGTTTAATAAAGCAACCGGGAAACTTCTATTTAAATATTGTAGCTAATCTTGTATTTGGACTTCTCAGCTGTTTTCTAAACAAAAGCTATTAGCCACAGAGACCAGTGATTTTGCAAATAAATGGAGGTTTTATAGTAGATTAGGCACTTTTTATTACCTCAGGGGATAGACTGTGCACTTTTCTAAAAAGCTTAACATTCATTTATTCACACATTTGTTTTACATGTTAATACATTAAAGATAATTAACAGCTTCATTTTCTAAATTATTTTTAAATTCATTACTCGTGTCAACCTTATCCTGAACGCAAAATGGAATTGGCCTCAACCTCTCAAACCAATTTTTATTCACCAGCTTGCAGAGGAGAACAAATCTTTCTGCTTTTCCACCTACTAGCCGTCTTTCTTACCCACTTGACTGAACTCTGAATAAACTGAAGAAAATATCCCCGTACCAACAGAAACAGCAACAACTACAGTAATAAAGCACTTTCAGCAACAAGCTCTGCTTTTAGGTGCTGGTTTTGTGACATCCCCAATTTTAGTAGCTAGACACTCTAACATTTCAGCAGCAAATATTTAAGCAGCACTTTTGCTGTTATTTAAATTATTTTTCTGTTACTGTTGATTTATGTTTTAAAATAGACCCTCTCAATTTCAAAGTTAATCAGGGTTTTAAAAAGTTATTGAATCGCACCCGAAAATCCAACTGACATTTTAAAACTTCCTTTTTAAACTAACGGATATTTATGTACTCTGGTATTCAGCTTGCTCAGCCTGCCTTTGGACAACTTTAGTTGCACAGCTTCCTGAAGGCATCTTAAGGCATTTTCCCCCTCATCCTCTCTTTTCTTTCCTCAATTCTCAGTACTATTGAGGTCACACTAATCCAGCTATAGCTGCTCACATGACTTTTGTTCTGAAAGATGCCAGTGGCTACTGTGCCATCCCTGTGAGTGGCACTTATTAAATTATGCCCCTGTAGACATTGATTTATTAAAAAAAAAAAAATCCCCAGGCTTGTGCAAAATAAGTGTTAGCTAAGAGGAAGTACACAGAGTTTAATGGACAGGGATGGGCATGTTTTGCTAACTAGCTAATCAGACTCAGAAATGCATAAACCCATATAAAACTTCCTGGTAAAACTTGGTGCTGTCACAACCAGCCAGTCGCTGGAGTAGAGAGGAGTCGCTCTCCACGCTGTCCTCCTGCTTTCAGCTGCTGCTCCGTGCACTCAGTGGGCTCCTGCTTTGAGCCAGTATTTAAGGCAGCATGAGCCGCGCTCGGCTGCATCAGCGGGCCAGGTCAAACAGCTTCACAGGGACACGCACCGGCTACAGGCGCTGTAGGATAATCCTGGAGTCCTGCCCAGCATTCCTGCTCTTGCTTTCATAATCACACATAAATTAACTGGCTCTAATGAAACGTTCATAACTGTGTGTGGAATACTGTTGCGTGCCTAATGCCTATCTTCAGGTGCATAATTAATTGCTCTGCAAGGCATTTTAAGGCAGGGGGAATAAAAGCTCAGCATAAATGCTGATCCAACAGTCTGTAAAGCCAGTGGACTAGAACAGAAAGGCCTCCGAGAGCAGTAGCTTTCAGCTAAGGCCCCTGCTATCGTTATGCAGAGGACTAATTAGGATATTATTTGTTACCATTTGGAGGAACAGCTTCTGAGTTTGGTTAGAGGTGAGCACTAATCAGCTGCTGAAATCTAAACTGATTATGTCTGAAGTGTCGACAGATGCAGAAGTCCCTGAGTGAAGAATGAACATGTGTCAGCTTTTTGAGACAAGCTAGGGGAATACTTCTTTAACAGGAAAAAAAAAGGCACATTATTTAATACTGTGCAACAGTCATGCACAAATAGAATGAATCATATGGAGAACAGTGGGATAGAATGTACCAGTCTAACGCATAAAAATAATTATGTCAAATGCCCTTTTTCTTCTCAACATAACTGAATTCTTTTCCCACCAATGTTATTCTCTTAACTGAGTTGTCAGGGGTAAGAGAGGGACAAAAAAAGGCCAAACCTCCCAGACTTGTCAACAAAGCATCCTGGTTCACTGCTTTCTAGAAGGTACATTAACACTGTTGTTTAAACAAGCTTTATAAACAAGTTCTCCATTCCTCAAACACTAAGCTCAAATCCTTCCCCTGCTCCCAAAATGATCTGTGCACATTTTCACACAGTAACCTACCTCTACCTGATATTATCTGTGCACAACAAAACAGCAATCATTGCCCTAAGGAATTAAGAAGGGAACTGAATAGTAATACTCCCATTCCCGCTCCAAGGCAGTTCAGAAGTAGCAGAAAGATCCCAGTTTTAACCAGGACAGGCATGTTGGCAGCCAGGCAGGACTGAATCTGGAAGGCCCTAAAAATATTTTAGATTTTGCCAGAGGGACACTCCAGTCTGTTTTCAAAATGTCGTGGGACTTCAAGGGAATAAAACCCAACCAGTTTCCTTTGATCTTCTCCCCAGAGCAGTGGGGTCTCATTCAATGTATTTAGTAGAGTCAGGACTGAACAGTTCAACCTCTAACAGGAATAAGCATCAACACTGCACTGAGTACAAGTTATGCAAACACATTAGTATTGACAGGACTGAGGCTTCAGATTTGAGAAGTGAAAAGAACAGAGGGATACAGAATCAAAAGTGGCACATTTCAGCATAATCACCTGCTCACACAGTTACCAGATACAAGACAAAGCAGGCACAGTTATCACACTCATTGCATTAAATGAGGCAACAACTTGCACACTTATCCCTGTCTGCACTTTGCTGGACCACATGGCTAAAAATGTGCAACAGTTCCAAATACTCTGTAATAAGTAATATGATTAATTATAAAGACACTGCAAAAGCAACTAAACTACATAAGGTGCTGAGCATATATATGGAAAGAGACAGCCCATATCCCAAAAAGCTTTAATCCTCCTGAAAATTAAAATCCAAACAAACGTGTGGGTTTGAAATGTCATTGTTCAGCACCAGCCAATGAGATATTCCAGTCTGAGTTTCTGAACCATCTGGTAAAGCATCACAACAGCTTTAAGCATCCAAAGATCTGTCAGGGGCTTTAGTTTAGAAATACTAATAATCCCATCATGTGCAGCTCCTGCTGAATGGAAGATGTACCTACTCAATGACTTACTCCCCACTCCTTTACCCAACCGCACAAGGGAGAATCAGCCTGAATAAGATCTATTAACATTTCTTCATTTGAATGCAGCATTGCTCAAATTATTTGAGGACTATTACCCAGAATCACAGTCCTCCAGCTTACAAATCACAGTGAGGACCTTTGGTGGGTCAAAAGAGAAGAACAATTCCCAGGAAAAGCATTACGAAAGTATTTTGCTTTGAATTACTCAGTTCTACAGATTTTATGCTAGTGATTTCTTCCGTTCTTACCATCTACCTTGACTTCCCCAGGTGACATTTGGGTGGAGGAAAACAAATAGGGAGGGAGCTTCATTAAACACATTTAACAGTTCTACACAACCCACAAAGCAAGAAACACTGGTCTGGTGAAATGAACTCATAGCTGGAAGACAGGCGTTTCAGCATGTGTGCAGCTTGGTCACTGTCTCACCGCATGCCATTGACCAAGTCCCTTGGACCATCTCTCCAAATGTCTAACTGCATGTACTCCGGATCCACTCGGAAATAAATGGGCTAGCAACCTCTGCCTTCTCTAAAAGTCAGCCCTACAACATCCCAAGGGAGGCATTCCAAAGAGACAGGTGGCTCTTGCTTAAAAGAGAAAGGAAGCTCTTCTCCCACCTCCAGTCTCCGAAAGTTCAGAGAATGACGCCTGTTCATCATTAAGGAGGGTTTTGAAGGCTTGGCATGAAATACCCTTTTGGAAATGTATCCATAACCTGATAGTACTAATAAGGGGGTTTGGAGTTCTTTTTTCCTTTTAATTCCAGTAGGGTTTATGACACCTCTACAAGTATGAGGCTGAACTATCAGTTTAAGACCGTTGGTCCCAACACGTGGCTTGTGGTCAATGTGTTGCACTTTGATAAAGTTAACAGAAATAGAAAAATGAGGTGACACAGACACCTGAATACAGCACGTTTGCAGTGCTGTTATTGCCCACAGGCTGAGAGCAGCTGCTGACTGTTTTTTAGACCAGCAGTTTGCAGTCACTAGAACATGGGATACTCCTAGGAGGGCACACACACACAAAGGAAGAAATTAAAAGATGTTACAAAATAATCTTAAATTCACTCAGTGAGACCCATAGCTGCAATGCAAGATGGCATTCAGTCTGGAAATCAGAAAAAAAGAATATTGAAAATGAGCACTTTTTAGACAAAACCAGCCTTTGAAAATAGCCTCACTAGAAAGGCACTCTAAGCTCAATACACAGGCTCTTCAGGGAAGTTGTTTAAAAATGCTTTGTACACAGCCAATTAACTCTAACTTATTGATTGAGATGGCATCTCTTAATTGTTCGGTTTGTTAAATATTTCTCTTTGAAGAATTTTCTTTCTGAAAAGCCACTTACACCAATTTCTGTAACTTGCCACTCAAGGTATCAGTGGACACATAAGAGTTATATGCATGGTGATGAGCTTTTAGTAGTTAAAAAAACCAGCAGCAACAACAATAAGAAAAAAAGTGGTTTGTCTTTGAAAACCACACTGGAAAATAACCACTTACAGGTAATTCTAAATAGAGACTTGTGAAGTAAAGACAAATGCAACCGAGAGCTAATAAAGCCCTATCTGTTAAACTCGGCATCCTGTGAGCTGATACTGGGCTTTTAGCGCTCACTGTTCTGCAAACCACTGGAAAAAAAAGGTAATGGGTAAAAGAAAAAGATGTGATAAAGTCTTCCTACGTCGCTGAAAAGCCACATGTCATTTGCATGAACTCTTCAGCAAATCATTGCAGAAAAATCAGCTGTCAATCAGCTGCTGTGTCTGTATCACAAGTTGATCGCAGAGGAGAAAAAGAAAAAAGAGATTTTCAAAATGAAGAGTCAGTGATGTATAAAAGCCATTAATCAGTATGAAGACCAAAGAAGTGAAGCCAGTTACAAGGTATTGAATTAAGAAGGGCCAAAACCCACAAAGAGTCAGTCCTTGCTAAACTCATATCCTACCAGTGTCTGAGCAAGAGAGGGACAGTTTTAGGTAAATGAAGAAGTATTCTTTATTGATAGAAAGTACCCGGTATGGGGTTCATGGCCTTAAAGAAAAAAAAAAATCCAATTCACCAGACAAGAAGTCAATGCTGAATGAAAACCTACTGAACACAATCGACAAGATCTTTCTTTTGCTGACATCTGGGTCTTTTCCTATTAGCATCCAACTTTGCACTCTCCAGTGAGAACCAGTGGAAGGCAAGTGTCCCCACAGTCAAGCCATGTGTGAAAGCTCTTTCCATACAGGATCACAGTGAGAGAATTTACCACGACAATAGCCTTGGACTATTCTAGAGCAACTACAGAGGTGAGAATCAGTGCTTGGCTTCTCAGTGTCCAGTTTTGTTCATCACCAGCTCACCCACACTCCCTGTCAGCAAACACTAAAATACATGTATGATTCTACCCATGTGGGTATTCCAAAATAAGCCAAAGCACACATACACCAAACCATAGCCAAAACTCACACTTTACACCCGTTAGACCTCTGGACATAACCTGAGATTCTCAAATCTCAAAAGCAAAGATGTGATAAAGACTGTTTTTTCTCCCTCTCAAAGCTGAAGAGGCTGGTGACTGTCCATGCATTGGATGACAATGTTCTCAGAGGAGGAAAAGGCATATCTGAGTTACCCACACCAAGCCAAGCATGCTTTTTTTGGGACAGAGGACAAAGAGGGAAATTAGGCCTGAACAACTATCATGGGTGTAAAACACAATTCTGCCATCAAGAAATGCCCCTTTTTTTAACCAACAGCAGAGCTGGCTAAAATTAATAGTAATTTAAACTGAAATGGAAAAAGGAGATTTTTTTAAATAAGAAATTATTTTTCAACCAGCTCTAACAAAAACAAAGTAGAGGAATAATGAAAATAAAAGACATGGAAATGTAATATTAGAAATACTCCATGTTTTGTGACTTGCTGCAGCAATAGCATCTCCCTGCTCCATCCACAATTTTCCTTGCAAGATCAAAATCAGGATGACCCAGCATCTCACTCCATATAATTATTCCTCCACAAAGAAGCACAAATAATACTCTCACTCTTCCTCACTCAGCTACTATTTATCAGTTATAATCACCTTCACTCTGAGATAAAGTAGGTTTCCAGCTCTCTAGATCAGGGGATAACTTACAGCAGCAATTCAAAAATGTGTTTGCCCAGCTGGAGAGAATTCAGAGCAAAAAGGGAAGTTCTGCAGGATGTTCTGGTCTCTGATAGCCAAGCCTCTGAACTGTTACATGAAGAACCAAATCTGAACGAGGAGGAGTGAGGAAAAGGAAATGTACACATACAACGACTTAGCACTTCTATAATACTTCCTCTCCACAGTTCTCTACAGAGGAACAAGGCATGAATTTTCACCATCCCCGTCTACCAGGGATGAAACCCTGGCAGAAGAGAGGGGGAATTTCCCCAAGATAAAAAGGGTACTTTTGGTGGGAAAGCAGAGATCACACTAAAAAGTGTTACTGTCTCTCAGGATCCTGCTAATACTACCACCCTTGTTTTTCCCGACAGAAGAATCCCACCACATAACTGCTTCTCCAACACAAAGGGCATTGAACTTGGAGTTCAGGGAAGCAGGAGGAGGGGGTGGAGAAGGGGAAACCAGCAGAGTTTCAAATCTTTGGTGTGTATTTATAATGTTGCAGAGAAACTGCATTTCAGGATGGAATGATTATTGATTTCTTAATGGATTACTGCTGCACAAATTTACACTCCCCCCCAAAAACATCAATCTTAGGATAATAATTATAAACCTATCTGTATAGAGCATTCTGACTGAGTAGAAACTTATCGCTATCTGCCGGGAAACGGCCAGTTTTCTAATTTCTCCCACTCCAACCACATTATAGCATGGCAAGGAGCTACTGAAAAATACATGCTATTATAAAACAAAGTTTGTAATAGCCACAGGACATACCTCCAGTCAACTTTCATTAAACGGACTCTATTAAACTATTGCCCTTAAGGCAATGCCTGATCCATTAGTGAACAAGTTAATTAGTTATTAGAATTCTTTCATGTTATATTTCTCATTGTAATGAAGCACCCAGCATTGAGAGAGACTCCTTAATGGGCAACATACATTCACAAACCCACACACCCTCACTTTTTCTGCTTACCAGCCTACAGTCAAATGTTTCTGTAGCTAAGTAATTTTTTAGCAAAGGCATCCATAGAACAGCCTTGCTACAAAGCAGTATCATGTTGCAAAAATGACTGAAATACCACCAAGACTCCCCTTAACTTCAGGAAGTGTCAGACCAAATCACTGGAGATGGGGCACTGAATTTAAAAATCATTCTAAACCAAAAATCTCAATACCCCAAAGTTTGTGGAAGGTGCAGGAGCATGGAAGATTCAAGTCTGTCTCTGTTCAGTGGTTCCCACTCACACCACCACGACTGTTTAACTAAAGGTGTTATATGAGGTTAGAGCCCAAATGTGAGCTGTGAGCTAAAGGCAAGCTGTGAGGGCTGGTTGTGAACCCAGCACCTCTGAGCTGCTGGCCCCATCCCTCTGCAGGAGGCAACCACCCCTTGCACCGGGTCAGAGGCAGCAGAAAAGCCAACTGGCTGCCTTGTTGACCACACAGTTGATGACCTGTGCCAGGTGCCAGCACAGCTCAGAGTACCTTTTCCTCTGCAGAAACAGAAGAAGAGCTAGGAGCTCCCATCCCTGCACAGACACCACCCTCTCACTGTGTGAGACCGTGCACTAAACTGGATCAGCAAATCGATCCAAGCTAAAAATACCCCTTCTTGTTATTTGGGGTTTTTTTTCAGAAAAAATGCTGGCATTGCCACAGAGAACAAGGAATGCTGAACTCTGCTTTGAACGCTTGCCTTAGGAACAGTCATCTCAGCTAGAAGGGTATCTGGGGCACCAGCCAGTTGTAACACCTTTAAACAGTCCTAACACACCCTAATGACAGCCCACACACCCAGTGCCATTAAAACATGTGCAGGTTAAAGCCCTGCACACAACAGATTTCCAAGCTCCTGTGGCACTGTTCAGCTGCAGTTTGGTCCAGAGCAGAGCTGCTGTTACACCCTGCTCAACACCAGCCCCGCTGTTCCCTGTGCGGAGCCTCGCTGTAAGCAGTGGGTAATGGAACAGCTTGTACAAGCCAAGGGCTGGAATTTAAATGGAAAGCTGAGGTACAGCTTGCTTGTAATCTGGCTGTAGCCTTCCATGCCTAAAACAATTTCAAATACAAATGCAGTCCATTGATGTTCCCCCAGACTGTGCCTGTCACTACCTACAACTTGCCCCCATGATAGAGGTCTGCTCCACAAGTGTGTGGAATTAGAGAATCTCCCACAAAGTGCAGTGGGCTTTGGATAGGTCCTAAATTACTCATGAGAAAGCTTGCCAGCTACAGAGCACAGGATCAGCACCTTAACTCTCATTTCTCTAAGAGGCTCCAATTTAATTAGTGCAGCAACTTCTCCCCTTTTCCATAACCTACAATTCCATCCTTTCTCCTTCATCCCAGGAACTACTCAAAACTGCTGTAGGACAGCAAGAGCATCTCCAAAAATCCTCAACTCAAAAGGTGGTTAACAAAAAAATAACAGCCAAAGAAAGCAGCATTCTCCAAGGTACACAGGCCACATAAAATAAAAGCAAAGGACCCAAAATTCAACACTTGCCATCAGCTTCAATTAGCAGCAAAGTGGGGTTTGGGAAAACAAGGGCCTCTTCAGAGCTGCTATAGGGCAAAGATGAAATCCCAGAATTAAAAACAAAATCCCCACATGCACATTAATATTCAGAGGCAATTACCTTTCAGCTTAAAGTCAGCCAACATGCATCTTACTACTGCAGCTCTTAAAGCAATCTTGTTTACAACTGGAAATGGATTACATTATCTCAGCTCCACCTATCCACATAATGCAGAGCAAACTGTCAAACATAAAATTACAAAATGGTTATTGTAAGGTATCCCCTTCAGCATAAAAATTAATTTGACCTATTTTATTACCAAATTATTACTCCCACACAAATTTTCTATCATAGATATCTATCAGCACTGACATTTATATTCCAGTGAGGCACTCTCAGATGCCTATTTTCTTCTTCTCCATCTCAAAGGTGTATTGAACAAATCTGATGTAAACAGCCTGCCAAGCTAGTTAAAATCTTTAAACTTTACACATACAATTAGATTGTGACAATAACCATTTGCTCAAAAAGAGAGAGAGAGAGAGAAAGATACCTACACAGAGTTTGAAATTCTGAAACAAAATGCTTCACAAATTAAAGAAATGATTAATCTAAATTTAAGAAGGACCTACAGATATTTTTACTACGGCTCTGGCAGGTTGTTCTGATTGTCACCAAGAGACATGATTTGACACAATGGCCCTGATTAAGAATGTGCTTAAGTCCTATTAAAGCCAATGGAAGTTAATCATCTGTTTAAGAGCTTTGCTAAATCAGGACCAGAACAGGAGACATTTCCAAAAAATCTGGGCCTAAATTGAACACACACTAATTAGCTGCACACACCAATTACATGATTATGGATGAAACACAGTTGTTTAGCATTTACAACAGCACACTTTGTGTGGAATCATTTAGAAATAAGGTCTAATTATCATTCCATAACAGGTCCCACAATGAATTATAACCCACATATACCATATTAATTTTACTTAAAGGAATAGCTTAAAAAGGAAAAAGAAAAAGAAAAAAGCAGAAACTCTTCCAGTAATGTTAGTCCAAATTCTCAAGTGGATCAAGATTTGACCCTTTTGGAACTTCACTGTGTTCACAGGGAGAATGTCTGAGCACTCCTGCTTGGCCCAGTTTCCTTATTGCTACATTTTGCTTACAGAAAATATTCACTCTTGCATTTCAAAACGTAACATTTGTACTCGATGCTGCCTAATGACTCAAGCCCTGCACTCAGGAAACAAACAAATTGGCACAGATCTGCATATCCACGATAACAAATACCAGCAAATTATTCCTAAAAACTATTTGTGCATACAAACCAAAAGTTGCTTTAAGTTCATTTGTGAATGATCTCAGTCATTTGAACTGTTTGACATAGCCAGGATTGAAAAGTCTCACTTTTACGTCCCTTACACTGACATTTATTAGTTTTTCTTAGCAGCAAGATTTTCAGATAAGTGACTAAAAAAAGTCTCCACTTCATTAAATCAAGAAAAAAAAGGCATTCCCAAAGCCAGAGACTCCTGAAAATATATGCTTCAGTGCAAAACACAGCTCAGGAATGAGAAGATCCATCAAGAATTACATTTATTAAACAAACACACATTAAAAAAAAAACCAAAAAACTCATGGTATGTAAGGCAATCTTGCGATTTAAAACTTGACTCATGATTGTGAAAGTTTGGAGCTGGCATGCCAACTTGGTGAGCCATCTGCTCACCAACAATTTATAAACGAGACTGCTGCCAAAGCCACCCGATTACTCAGTTCTAATATTAGTGATGTAACTAAAACATGCTCGTAGGGTTTTTCTCCCCATGGACCAGGAAGCACAAGAGAAAAAAAAAACTCACAGAGAAAAAGTTAAAAATAAAATAGGTAAAATGTATCTATTCTATATTCCCTTCAAGTCTGGTAAGTAGGAACATTAAAGATTAAGTCGATGCTTCAGTTCTGTAATTCCCTCTAAACCAAGTCAGAAGAAAAAAAAAAAATCAGTAGAGTGATTACAAATGATAGAACAAGGAGAATCATAGAACAGTTTGGGTGGGAAGAGACCTTAAAGCCCATCCCATCCCATCCCACCCCCTGCCATGGGCAGGGACACCTTTCACTATCAGAGGTTGTTCCAAGCCCTGTCCAACCTGGCCTTGGAACACTTCCAGAGATGGGCAAGCCACAGCTTCTCTGGGCACCCTGTGCCACGGCCTCACCACCCTCACAGTCAGGAATTTCTTCCTAATATTCAATCTAACCCTGCTCTCTGGCAGTGGGAAGCCATTCCCCCTTGTCCTGTCACTCCAGGCCCCTGTAAATAGTCTCTCTCCATCTTTCTCACCACAATTAGGTCACCCCACAGTCTTCTCTTCTCCAGGCTGAACAATCCCAATTCTCTCAGCCTCTCTTCATAGCAGAGGTGCTTCATCCGTCTGATCGACTTGCTGGCCCTCCTGAATCATATATTCTGTTCCCAATGCCTATTTCTTTGTTAATTATTGAAATGGTAGTTGGCTAAAATCAAACAAACTGTGCTCATTTCATAATAGCATTTAATACATTCTAAAATCAGCGTTTAAAAATAATCAAGAAATTGTGCATGTAGGCTAACAGGTAAAACTGCTGACTTTATTCCTGATGCTAATTTTACCATTAGAACTGGGCAAATTGGGGTAAAAACATTATCCTATTTAAACAAGTCCTTTCTTATTAAAACTCAGTGTTACAAATAGCAGCGAAAACATGCTGGAAGTTACTCTACAGTAAATAATCCTTGGGGCAAAATATACTGTAATGAAACTGCATGGAAAATTACTCACTCAATCATTTTTAAAACGTTGAGTCACAATTCAGTTTTGTTGGCCTGAAACTCCAGATTTATCTCCATGGCAAGTCAGTACCAAATCCCAAAGCACAGCCACTATTCCCAGAGCTCAGGCATGAGGATGTGCTGCTGCAGGAGGAAACCCAGCAGTGGGCCACGTCCTACACCACCACTTCCACAGAGCCTCCTCCTGTGTTAACTCCTGGTCATAGAGGTAACAAAACAGTTTAACCACTGGCTTCAATGTGAGCAGAATCAGGACATTTCCAAGTGCTCTGCAGGACACACTAATTAGATTCAAAACACAGGCAGTCCTGGTGGCATTAATTAAGAGGACAATGACAGTGACAAGCACCCTGCTTCATTTCAGAACACCTTGCGCTATCACTGCCAAAAAGAGTAGCTTTTAAATCTGCAGTTTGAAATTAAATGCATCATCATTACCCAATTACCGTTCTAACTAGTTTCCTCAACAACAGATCGGCTTTATTTACAATTAATTTTGGTTAATGAGTTAGTTGTAGTTTTATCTGACAGATAATGGGAGAGAATTAATAATTGCTTAATCCACACAAAATTTTGTTGTTCACATAGCACACAAAATTTTGACAAATGTTTCTGAATCCCAGCCAACAACCACCAGCACATTTTCACCATCTGAAAGCAGCCAAAGCTCAGCAAATGTTACCATTTTACATTATAGTAGGTTAAACTGTTTATATATATAATTAGCATTATTATTATAAACTACAGTCGTAATTATAAATTGAAATTTCGTTACTGACTCATAAGGAAGCTTTCCTTCTTCCAAAACACCTGGCCAGAACAATTGATTAGGGTCATCTCTTCAATGGTCTACAAAGATTTATTCCATCTATAGTTGCACAAGAAAATGCTGCAGAGACCCAAAATGGAGAATAAACTGCCCTGTGCATGATGGCTGTGCCGTCTATCTCATACCTTTGTCTATTCCCCTCTAACGAACTTAAGCCTGGCTCCAAAGCCATTTTAAGCCCAGTCTTTTTTGTTGTTGTTGTTATTAGGCACTGATTTTAAATGGTTTTAAACCATCATCTTCTCTCAAAAATACTTTCCCCTTGCCAAATGCTGGCAAGGGCTGGGTTTGCCTCCAGCCAGTGCCATTCTCTCCTTCTAGCACAGCAGTCTCTGGCAGGGGTGCTGTCTACCAGACACAACATCAAACCTAAGGATCTCCCTGCATCCAGTCATTAAGGAACCTTGGATAATTATATGGCAATTATCACTCACATTTCTACAGTGAAAACACTTCTTCTACTCTTTTCCTAAGGCTCTGTTGTTCTAGGCTGTTAAAAAGAACAGCCAGGGTTCTGGGGCAGGAATGGCTGAGCTGGGACACAGATAAAACAACCTGACATGAAGATGAGGAAGAACATTACAGAGCAGCACTATAGATTGTTTCCTGGAATGCACTGCAGCTTGCTTTGGTTTTGAGTACATATGTGATATATATTTACTTGAGCAAAAATCTCACTACTATCGATTTCTCTATTAATATTTAACGGCTACCAGTCAGAAGGTAAATTTAAGTAACAATAGCGCTAATGACATTAAATGAATGAAGCACTCTAAAAGTGAGAAAAAAAGCAAACACTTCCTTATAGCATTTTAGAGCAAGAGCAGTAAGACAGCGACCTGAAGCCATGCTACGTGCTGATAGCCTGAGTCATGTCTGGTCTCACAGGCAGACCAGAAAGGTGATTTTGCACAAACATCTCACAAAAAAGTAGGTTTTGCAAGCAGCAAACTTAGCAGAGACTGGCTTCCAACAACTTTTTCCCATGCGTTTGACATTTGAAAAGGGCGGCGCTCAATAGTTTTTTCCTTCAGCCGAGGCACAATTCACATACCTCTCTCTCCTCTTTCTGGCTTCCTCATTTCATAAGAATTGCACTTTCCTAGTATTTTTCAAGCCTGTACTTCTCTGTTGTATGTGACCAAAACCCTCTCTAAGTGCCTTCCATTTGTATTATTGCAGTGCACATGTACAGGCTTGTCAGAAACCAGGGCTGGACACATTTTCCTACCTTTTTCTTTGGCTGTCAACCTTCTCTACTTGATATTAGGTAATTTGGGGGCAGCTGATGGGTCACAGCATTTAGACTATGAGAACACTCTGGGATTCACATGTAAGCACATGGGATTTTGGCAAAATAAATTTTGCAATTCGTAGAAAACAAATTTAAAAGAAGGCCAAAAATAAACTCACAGAGCTCTCACAGTCTGCTAACGTCATATACTACTTGACCCTTAAATATACAACTAGCACATCATTCTTCTGAACTCTTGAGAGCTACCTATACTCTGACAATTTGTAGTCACATATACAAATTATGAAGCTGCCTCCCACCTATAAGAGCTGAATTCTTACTAAGATTAATTTCCCTACTTTTTCTCCACCTCTTCTGCCTAAAATTTTATCCACTCATTTGTATCTCTTCAACTGGTATCCTTTGTGAAGCTATTAAAACGGAAAAAGCATGATATAACAAGGAGATATTCTTGTATTACTCTCTAGAATAATAGATTATCCAAAGGATAATATCCTACAGTGATAGAGAGAGAGGCCTGTGTATTTAAGCTAGGGGGAAAATTTCAAACAGGGGGTTTCAAGTAAAGCTGATGCCCCAGATTGTTTCACACAGCTGCTTGGAGATGTATTAGACTCACCCAGGAACTACCTGTGCTGGTAACAAGGTCAAAACAACTGGTAAGGTTGACCCAATTTTGGGAGATTAAACCGTAAAACTATTACTCACAACTACATTTAGGACATGTCTAAATCTGAAAGGTGATGAGGATTAAGGCACTGAGTAAATTTAAGGCCCAACGGTGTATTCTGAAATATTTCTGTACTCAGGCAGACTCTGCACTGGTGCCAGATCCCTGCAGACTCTCCAGGGATGCAGGAGAGAGGCCCCTTACCACAACAGCGCATGTGCAATACAAAGCCTGTACCTAGGAATGGACAATTAAAAGCAGTATGCAAAACTGCTAATTAATAAGATTTATTCTCCTTCAGAGGCTGTTATCTCAACAAGGCAAACCCTGCAGGATATCAGTTTCTCAAGAAATAAGATTAAAAACCAAACGCCATTTCATTCTTTTGCCTGAACTGTCTCCCTCTATCACAGACCTGGCTGCTAACCAGAACAAGGTCTTCAGTCTACTGCCCCTCTTTCCTGGAAACTTCTAAACCATCCACAACTTTAAGAGTACAGCTACTCTTCCTCAAAAGAATAGACCTCATGCCTCTTCTGTGTAAAAAGACTTGATGTTTTCATACAGAAAGAAGCAACTTCTTTCATTTTCAAAACAAGGGAATTCACGCCATCCTGTTTCCTGCTCCTTGGACTAAAATAGGCGTTTAATTCACACTGCTGAAGTTTAAATGATGCACAGATAAAGTTACCAAAAACTCTCTCAGTTTGTGTTTTATGGCTAGATCATTACCTAAAAGAGCAACTTTGCTTACAAAGGGAATCATAAAATGTCCAAAAGCCGAGCTGACATCTAGGAAAGATCAGGTGTGAATTCTCATAGAACTGCACACAGGTATTCCCAAATCAAACAGTAATTATGAGAAAAATTACCATGGACTTGAGCATATCACAGGGTTCTCCAGCCAGCTTTCTGTGCCACTCACCAACATAATTTTCATGGACTGAGGGAACACATGCCCCTTGAGAAAAACCAGGACAACATCACTTTCTTCTGATGGAACTGGGAGGTTTTAGAGGCTGGGGGGAAATGCAAGGAAAACATCACTAAAAAGAAGCTGAGAAAACTCCAGCCTGGTGCTGAAGGTCACAGCACAGATATCTTTAGTCTAACACTTGTTTTGTTGAAGTGGAGGAACAGAGGGGATAAACAAGAAAATCTGCCCATCGGAATGTCAAGCTTTGTCATGTATGCGGTTTAACTGCCAACGGAGCATCTCTCTCGTAAGCCCTGCCCAGATCCTCCATTAGCTGGAGAGGAAACACAGCCCGCCTTACCTCCTCACATTCGTAAGAAGATTTGTAAGAAACAAAGATGATAGGTGGGACAAGCAACAAGGTGAATAGATTTTCTGTACTTCAGGATGTCCTACCTCCTTTGAAAAACATTTGAGACGTCCAACCCCCAGGACAAAGGGCCTGACAAGAGCAGCAACCAAGATGTGGCTGGGTCTTTTATCCACACTGCACAAAGTTTCAGGGTGGACAGTAACACCGAGTCCTCCAAAGGCCTCCTCCGAGCCAGAGACAGGGCAGGGACTTGAATACTCACACTAATCTTCCCCTTCTCTCTCCCCTACTGCAGTGATTACACCTGTGCCCAGAGCAGCCTCACAGGTGGTACCAATACCACAGCAGGAAAAGAGGCTGGAAAAAACCAGTCTGTGCAGCTTCTCCAAGTAACATGACACCATGGTGGGGAGAGCAGAGACAGGTCTGCAGTGAATCAGATTCCTTGGCTCGCGCCCTGTGTAAAACCCACAGTCCGCTAAGAAGAGGGGCTCCTACCTGTGTAGGAGAACTCTGCTGCCTTTTTCACTCACTACCGGCTGATAGACACAGATATTCACACCATCCACACTGGCAGTGTGCATGGTTTGGCCCCAGGAGTGACCTCCCCCCACACCTGAGAGGACACAGGGATCCGACCACCAACCTGAGCTTCACAAAGGGAAGACCAAGAGCCCTGTGACCTCTCTGGACAGGACAAACACAGAGCAACCATGAGCTAAAGAAGCTCATACAATGCACGCAGAGCCCACTACCTCTGTGGTACAATGCCACACCGCGTTACAGCAATAAACCCCCAAACTGGAAAGATTTTTTTAAAAATAAGAGGCAGAGAGAAAGCAAAAGTCAGTTAAAAAACCCAGAAAAGACATTCTAATTCACAGAAGTTGGCACGACCTATCAGCACAGAAATGAGGGGGATCAATCAACCCCATGCTTTTCCAGGAACAGTGTCTGCTGTTTTACGGTACTTTCCCATGTAACACCTGTAACAGCACTTGCAGGTGACCCTGCCAGCCAGGGCTATGCTCAGAGCAGGAGCTTCTGCCAGCATCTCTCTGCCTGTGAGGGATTACAGTTCTTCAAAGCCACAGGCTGACACAGCAGTGCCAGCAGAAGCCGGTAATGTAGACCTGGCTCCAGATCAAGGGCACATTTTGCTGGGCAGTGTGAATAGGGGCTTGTCCACGCACACACCTCGCAATGCTCAGTGGTGTGGGAAGAGTTAAAATTCCGTGGTTGCTCTAATGTAATCACACCACAACAGGGTGCTTTAGGACTACCACAATTATTCCTGTGCAGGACAGGAAATAAGCTGCACTGGTATTAATGTACTTCTGAATGCGTCTCATTGCGGGGTTGCAAAAATTAAATGCAAAATAACCCCTAAGCAAAGAAGATATTGTAAAAAAATCCTACTTTTCACAAAGGCTAACATGTACCATCCAAGCTTCCATCCTAAGTGATCTATGGCTTCTGTGATTCAGAAAATAAAAGACAAGAGGGGGGAAAAAAAGCACAGAAACATGGAGGGACTCCCCTACAATGACCAGAGTTTGGAGAAAAACTGGGCCGCTGGTCACGTAGCCCAGAGCCGTATCTGTCACGTTCATTGCTTCTCAGTGATAATCCAGCTCTGCTTCCATCCACTGGGATGCAGCAGTCAGCTGCCCGGACTCCAGACAAGTGTCCACCACCCTAGACAAGGGACAGCACGCTGTGGCACAGACTCCTCACCCGGGCTGGCAACAGGTGATCTTACTACACAGAGCAGCAGCCTTCTCTTCAATTTTCTACAGACCTGTTTCAAGGTGGGTTCTCCAAGGGGTTTCATTCACTGGGATTACTGAGGCAAAAAAGCAGAAAAGGAAGCTCTGCCTTTTCCTCCCAGATAGAAGAGCATCACTCCTTCAAGGTGCATCCTTCCTCTTGGCACTGGAAGGACGAGCACTGCTCACCCTCAGTACTGCACAAAGGTTACACTGCATTTCCACCTGTAAAACTTAGTCCTGCCAACCTGCAAACCATCACTTAGCTGAAGGACTGCACAGAGCCTGTGGCTCACAGGAACTGGAAACAAGCCTTTGACCCAGTTTTCTGGGAGAAGATACCTATCGACTTCAACAGGAGTAGCACCTTCCCTCAGATTCAGATATGGGAAAGACAGAACACTCTCCAACAGGTATCTTGTCATCCAGCTGCTATCAAAGTGTCCTATTTCATGGAAGATGAGGATTGCTCTCTTTGTTGGCATGTCTGAGAAAAGGAACTGAAATTCCAGAAGCAAACACTGAAAACTTGCTGACTACAAAGCTAGCAAGAGCACAGTGTTGTAACAGGGTGTGTACCAGGGAAAGTTAACTGAACCTGACAGTCCAAGAGAATAACAGAAGCTTCCCAAGAAAGGTGTGTGTTGCAACAAAGCCCTGGCAGATGACCTCTCGAGAGACTTCCATCAGAATGAATAAAAACCTCTTTAATGAGATTAACTGATCATTTCACTCCACCCTCGTTATAACACTCACTGAGAGGGAGGAATGTTTTTGCAGCCGAGTATTTGACTCCATAGGGAATGCCAGGACTGTGACAGAAGATAGGAAAAATACACGGGAGCCCTTCACCATTGCAGTGTGAGCTACAGATATGCAAACACCAACTCATTTCAGTGGCTACTCTGCGTTGGTTGACCTACCAGACCTACCAGAGTTTGTATCAGAGGAACTATTTAATGATTTTAACCACACCAGTGAAAAATCTGAGCTGATGTGGATAAAGCTACAACAATTCAAGGTACATCCCAGGAAATGTTTAATTTCCAGGTAATCCTTTCCTCTGTTTGGGTTGGGTTTTTTTCAAGAAACACACAGTGTAACACTACTTTACAGAGCTTTGGTTTCTTAGGTGTGGAAAACCCCCCCTCTTTCTGTTAAAATCCTGATGATCACCTTTCCATTTAATATTTTTCCTTCTCAAACTCCAAGAAAGCTAAATGCATTGGCTAAAACTTTGATAACTACTACTGCCCTGGCAATTCTCAGGAAGTCTGAGGATAAAAGACTGAAGCAAAGACCGTGCTCTTTTAAGTGTCAAAGGAGCTCACTTCTTATAGTTCCCTGCCACACTTTATTGAGCTCATCCCTCATGTCTGAGCTCATCTTGGCAAAGTCCATCTTCACTGTCCTTCAACCTGCAAAACCACAGGTACATCTGTGTTGGGCACCATCGTGCAATTCCATAGCTGAGCTCTAAAAAATCAAAGTGTCAAGACAGCAAAGTCAGACACAAAGAACTGGAGGACATCTCAAGTGACTGTCAAAAGTCCACCTCTCTGCACCAAGGCAGGAGATACCCAGACCAATAAATGCTGCCCATGCTGCCTACCATACTCCTTAAAGGCTGCTGAGGAAAGAAGATTCCTCAGCATCTTGAGGTGATCAGGTCCGAGTTTTTAGCACTTTCCAAGATATTTGGAAGAAATGGAGACCTGAATCCCCAGTTCAGAGCACAGCAGTTCGGCTGCCAGAATTCTTCATGTCCCAGTGCACACGTCAGGGAAGTGACTGCCTCAAAGTACTAGTAAAGTCCCCCTCTGCAGCCCAGCCTGGCCAGCTTCAACCACCCTCCCTAAAGAAAAGCCTCCTGCAGAGGTTCAGCCCCCATCACCTCATCCTACTAAAAAGTCCGTAACACATACTGAGCCAGAAAAGAATCGCAGTGCAAAGCTCAGCCTCACGTGCCTGCCAGTAAATTCTGGTGGTGACAAGGCTTGTTTGCCGTGGAGCTGAGGCATGGAGCAACTTTAACTTCACGCGGTTTCATTCCAACAGTCGGGTTCCAAAATTACATTTTTTTTATCCCAACAGATGTGCCGATACAGCTGCGGTACATGTAACTCTCTGCTCAGGACTACACAACTATGACAAAACAGGAGTTGTATGACAATTCAGGCTTGAAAAATTAAAGTGATCATGAAAGATTTGGGGCTCTGATGCCACAAAAAAACAAAAGTGCAACTGATAGTCCGCTCTGATCACTGGGAATATAGTACTGGCTACATTATAATAAAACCTTGCCCAAGTTTTCTTTAAACACCACTGCTGAAATCATTCCCACTTAGTGCTGCTGTCCCAATTAGTGATCTCGTCAGACAGCACAATCATTCCCTACCATGGAGAAAACGCAACTGCCTCATTATTTTCAGCAGCAGAGTCAGCCGACATGGCTTACTCTCTTAATGAATTAATTCTCATAACTTACTAACACTTCAAGCTACAATAAACACCTCTTGAAAGTGCACCACAATTTTAATCGGTCTCAAACATCAGATGTTGGGTTTGATATTTATGATTGTTCTGACTCTGTTTCGTTTAAGGGCTCCTTTTGTCTATGAAAGCAAAGATAAGAAAGGTAACTGGGACACCCACTGTCAGGTCTCTAATTTAAGGGGAAATTGCCTTTGTTGCTGACTGTCAGATGCTAATAGCTGCTGCTACTATTTTCCCTATGACACCAGGCCAGTGATCTTAGAGAAGTGTCCTTCATCCTATACAAAGCAATGATTGAGTCAACTAATTGAACAACTGTGCCCCTGCAGTTTCTAAAGCAGGCATTCCTCTAAGTCCATTTTAACCTACAGGGAAAAAAATATCTCTAATAACTGTAGTAAGAACTCAGTGTGGTATTATGGGGAGGTGACTAAGAATTATTTCTTTTTAAAGCCTCTTCTATAAGGATTCCCCATTAGCCTTTAATTAGCATGCCAGCTCCTATTCGGAGGTTTCTGATCACTTATAGCCCAGCTCAACATTCACGGATGGGAACAAGACAAACTCCCTTGAACTCGGTGGGGTCTATGGGGGGGCTTAGGGCCACGCAGGGAACTCTCTAGTATCAAGACAAAGTTAATTGAGTAAGCCTTTGACACCCAGCTCTGGGTGTCAGCCTTTGTAAGAGTTTTCCTACAGAAGATCAAAAGAAAATCTGGACTTCCAGATTTGGGGCTATGTAAATATATCATCTGTACTCAGCAGGTGTAACACTAATTCATCTTTTGCTATAGAGAAAAGTGAGATGATCTATCAACCTATTCGGATTGACTATTTATATGTATTTTAAATCTTTGCTTACATAAAACTACAATGAAGTATTTTAGAACAGAGCATCTGCCAACACACATGCAGTGTTCTGCTAAAGGCAGGTATATGTAAGATCATCAGTTAGCTATGACAGGTGATTTAGTGTGATTCATCTTTCAGGATCATCTCATTCGCAAGGAAAATTGAGTGTCATCCCCATCCATAACCTACAAATACCATCTAGATACTTGAAATTGATAACAGGTTAAAGGATGCAGAAGCCAAAAAATTCAACCCAAACCCTTTTGGAATAGAACCTGAAAACATCAGTAATCCAGACAGAACTACTAACACATTGCCAGGGGCTAATGAATGTAGAAAACTCTTTACCCAGCACATAATTTTACTGTTGCTGGGAGAGCACTACTCAGTCATTTCAGCACAGATCCAAGAAATTTCCTTCTTTTGGTGTTTCTCCTTTTGAGCCAGACACAAATTCCAACTAAATTAAGAGCTGTGGTTCAAAACAATTCAATGGAACGCAAGAAGAACAAAGGTCAAAACTTCGATCCCTACCTTGCAGGTGCACATCCAGAGCACACAGCCAAAGAGGGCCACGCGCTTCTGGCAATGACTGTCAACCAATCCGGGAGCGAAATACTTGGGATCTGCTCCCTGTATCACCTCCTCCATTCCCAAGTCCTACCCAGCCAGAATGACATGCCCTGGGCTCTGCTGTAACGGCAGCCAACATCACTTAATCTGCAGCAACCCACTGGAAATCAAACCAATCTGAAATAGAACACAGCCACTGCCTCTACTTAAAACAATGGATGATGGATCAATCCACTGGGAGCTACTAAATTTATACAAAATATTGCTATTCCACCTCTATCTTTCCTTTTAAAATACAAAAAAAAAACCCCAAAAGAGTTACAAAAAAAAAAAAAAAAAAAAAGAGGTGCAGGCCCCTGGGTTACCAAACTTTTAAAAGGATTTCCTGTGCCCCACAAAACAGGCAGAAGGCTCTAAAGCACAGCCTGGCGATTTAGCCTACACATGCCAGATTCAAGATTTGGCCAAAAGCCTTAAATGAACCAATGTAACAGCTGCCACAAAAGCTGACAACCTCTGATCAATATCTTCCATGTTTAAGGCAGCACAAGTCACCTCTCTGCAAAACAATCCTAAGCCTGCAAAGAGTAAATAAATTACAATAAATTTAAGAAGCTTGAGTTTTGTTTGGCTTAGGAAACCCAGGCAGAGCCCTTAATTTTTCAACAGCAGCACATCTTTAACACCGAGCAGCGGTGATGAAAGCATTTGAGACACCTGTGAGAGACCAAAAAACACCTCTAAAAAAAAAAAAAATATTTACCAAGGCTGCAGATACATATATGTTGCAAAGAACTAATGAAGCTTAAAAACCATTGAAAATGTTAACACAATGGACATGAAAATACTGAGTGTGTTAAGGCCTTTTGCATGACTTCATTCTAGATCTTTTTATTCCTAATTTGACTTTGGTTTTCAGTCTAGATTATAAAGAAGATTTAAAACACAGATATTTTTTCCCTTCCAATGAAGCCTTCCCATTAATAAAAAGGAAACAAAGAAAATGAAGAAAGTGAGTAGTAAAACTTTTACAACGTAATAAAGTATATCAGAATCCCAGTGCAGCACAATTGGAATTGTCTAAAGATGCTGAATTATGAGTGGTTGTCATATAAAGTTCAGTCCACGTTATTAGAAATCATATTCTCCAGCAACATGTATATAATTGAGAGATCTTCATAATAACCCTCAGCTTAAAGGCTCATAAAACTGCTCTTTATCCATAATTTGCAAGAGAACAAAATTCTTAAAGGAAAGTAACATCTTTTTCTCAGAAAGACTCTGAAAGCAATACACTGTGCATTTTTAAGCAAGCGACCCTAAAAGCTCTCTCTTTCTTTCACAGATTTCAGTTGGGCATTATACTAACCCTCGGTTTAGATAGATAAGTATGTACCTGTAGTACACACAAACCAGAAAGAAAATTAGTACCACACAGAGAGGAACACTCTGTAAGTATGTCGGAAGCAAAGCACACTACATTTTTTCTGGATTATAAGTACAGAGGTTACACTAAGGTAAGTATCTTGATGTAACACTGCAACCAACACTTAAACAAGGTAGGGCACTCACACGCAGAAAATGAAGGCTGTCGCTTTTACGAAATTGCGTTAACTACGTTTATCCACCTCCCGTATATAACAGGAGAATTAATTATATAAATATTATCAGCTCTTGACACCCTCAATGTGCAGACTCACGAAACTCTCAGTTTCTACCCAACATTCTAAACTGAACTCCTTTCAGTTTGTTATAGTCAACTATAGTTTTGTAAATAAAATTTGTTTGTTTTCAAATAAAGCTACTTCAAGCTGTTTCGGGAAGGAAACTAAGTAATAGTAATAATAACAATAACAACATTTCCATTTGGATTTCAAAACCTGAGGAAACAAAACCAGCACATGTCAAGCCTAGTGTTTTCCTACCTGGAGCAGGTAAGGACCAGCTCTCAAATGCCACCTTGGGATAGTTCAGACTAGTAATCCCGTTCATGTTCAGATGAGACACCAGCACGAACAAGAACCAAAAAAAAAAAAAGAAAATCTCTCCTGTCCTCCTCTGTAATTAGCAATGCCAACAGCAGTGGCTAAGACCTGGTAAGCAAACCAAGGACCAGGAGGACCACACCAACCCAACCCTCAGCTAGAGAGAAACAGGCTTAAGAGGAGACTTACTACCTGCCATGTGACAGGGGGAGGTGTGCTGCCCATTGGGAGTGCTGGAGGTGAGGTCGATGGCCATGCCGCAGTGCTCCCTTTCAGGCGAATAGTCATTGTCACCTGCGAGCACAACACAGGTGCCCCGTAAGTTTGTACCCCCTTCTTCAGCAGAGATACATAAAGACTAAGAACCACAACCTGTTCGCTCCCCTCGCCCCTGCCCTTCCCTCCTTTACTGGTGGGGTCTTCCAGAGCCTGTAAAATCTGGACTCTCAGTGGCCCCAAGTAAACATTTGGCTGATTTTAAGAGCCCCCTCAAACCTACTGTCACCAGTCTTTTACACACACTCCTGTGGCAAATCTTGTCCCAGCTGCTTGGTTTTAAGTTAGGATTACTTTTTCATTAGCAGACGGAGAATCCAGGCTGGGCAGGGGAAGACTGTAATAGTAATTCACCATACAGACCTTCCCCCCAAAGCTCTGGGTGAACAGACAGCTAAACAGAGCCCTTACACAACCCCCCACACAGAAAACAAGAGAAATACATATGAAAAAGCACGAAAAGTTTTTTGGCTGCAGTTTGAATTTCTGGAGACGAACTCTCTCTCATTTGCAAAGTTCATTCACCCTCAGCAAATATTTAAACCTAGAGATACTCACCCAGGCACCCATCCCCATGCATTTCTCAGTCATACAGAGAGTTTATATTTAAATGCTACTAATTCAGTGTCAATGCAAATACTGTACACAAGGAAGCTAAATTTTCAGGTGTCTGCATTATACAAAGGAGAGTAGGAAAAGAAAAGTAATTCAGAATAATCAAACAAAATGACTACTTACATGTAATATATCCATCAACAGCCTCTGCTTCCATAGTCAAAGTGCAGTGCTGCAAGGCAGAAAAGTACACTCTCAGAGATGCCTGTCAGTATCAACCATTAAACGATTAAACTTACTTAAAGCCCTAAGTAGTTGCCCATTTTATTGCTGTTGCAACCACTGCTTAGAGAAACACACAAGTGCACTGCATGTGTTCGTTTGCAAATCACTGAACTCTTCCTGTAAATTATGTGAGTAGACATGCAGCTGCCTCCTGGGCAGGTGGCACCTGGATTATCCTGGTCTGACCATACCTCTCTCTCTGTGCCCCATTCACATTTTTGCCTCATCTGAGAGTTTTTCCCTGACTTTTCGCTTGCTTGTTCAAGCTGTGATGGTAATGCTTTATCAATTATCTGTTCTATCTGCAGCCAGAGAAGACTTTGAGGATATGGATACAACTAACAATTGCTCTTTTCACATGCACTACAAGAGACTCTCTCCTGGTCTAAACAAAATAAATCCTCCCATGTCCATTCCCCTTGGACAGAGTTTCCAGCTTTGTCTCACACCCCTGTGTGCACACACACACTCACACACCTGTACACACACCTGTTCACTCTAACCCTATTTATCTGCCACAGTACAGGTCCAAACATCACATTTCATACTCCCAGATCATGCGTTTTGTGGTGTGAAGCAATCTTAAAGTTTCTGGAAGCACTTTGCTGACAGAGAACAAGCTATTACTTTCCCGAAACCCAAGTAACTGTATAGAATGACACCCCCTAGCTATCATTTGATATATATTGTGGGGGGGAAAAAAAAAAAGGAGAGATCAATAATCATAACTATGTTCTTTTAAGTGGAAAAGTTAAGAATCTGACATGACCAGAGGAGAATTTTATTTCCTCTCTCCCTCCATGGCCTCTTTTTTGCCTTTAGTTTCAAAACTCTCACTGCACCAGGCAGCTAAATTATTCACAATGAGCCATTTCTGTATTGATCGCCAAGTATATTTAGCCCTGGCTCCTGGAATTTCTCCATTACTTACTGGAAAACAGGCAGCTTCACTTCTTGTCTCCAAAACCACTTCCCTCCCCCTCCCTTAACCCTCTTTCCTCCCCCCCCCCCCGCCCGCTCCCCGCCTTTCCCCCAATAAATAAATACTTTTCTCTGTGCTCTTCTTTGGTATAAAGCAGATCAAATTCCCAAGGCATTCAGCACATAACACTTAAATTTCAACCTGCCCAGCTGCTACCAAACTCTCTTCAATTACTGATTTTCACAACTCTTAAAAAGAAATCTCAAAAAAACCCCAAAAGTTTTCAGAACAGGTAAGCCACTTCCTCAAGCCCTTCAAAATTACCTTATCTTCCCCCTAGTCCAGGTAGGCAGGCATACACTGAGAAAAAGAAAGAAACATCAGAAGCAACAGGGAAAGAACATCCCAGCCAATGAAGTGGAAGGAAAGAAAGGGAAGGAAGGGAGGAGGAAAAGAAAGGAAGGCAAAAAAGAAACACAGAAACATCCATAACCTAAATTAAAACACGGGATGATTTTCTTTTTTTTTTTTTTTTTTTTATTTCTTCAGGGGGGAGAGGAAGAGTAAGAAGACAGGGAAAAGAAAAAGTTTGGTCACCTAAATTTTTAGGCTGGTGATGGCAAATCCCAGCTGCTGAGCCTCCCTCCCATAACGAATGGAGGAAGAGAGTTTTGCTCGAGCTGAAGACACAGAAAGATGGAGAAAGTTTTAGAAAATGGTTTTTTAAAGGCAGGGGGAGAAAATGGGGGAAAGAGAGACGGGAAGGGGGAAAGGGATAAGGGACAGAAACCCGCCCCCGGCACTTACAGGTGGGGCATGCGGAGCCGGGAAGCTCCGGGATGAGCCGGCGGGGAAACTCGCTCAGGAATGGCACATACTTTGAAGGAAGATGAACACACAAAAAAAAAAAAAAAAAAAAAAAAAAAAAAAAAAAAAAAAAGGAGAGGGAGGGAGGGAGGGAGGGAGGTCAGCCGGTGCTACAGCAATGCGATTAACTAGCGCGGAGAGAGAGAGAGAGAGATAGAGAGAGAGAGAGGGTAAAACTTGATCCACCGGTTCCTTACGGATTCCACGGGATCGGGGGAGCGGAGGGAATGCGGGGCGGGATGGGAAGAGGGGATGCGGGGCGGGATGGGGTGAGGGGGCCCGGCGGGCGCACTCACACCCCGCGCAGCCAACCCGGGCCAACTTCCCCGGAGCGCCGCTCCGGCCCTGGGCGACGCTGGGCTCCGCGCCTCATCCCTGCCTCTCCCCGCCCCTGCCACAACCTGTCAAAGTCATGGAAGTCCTGCCTCGCTTGTCATTTAATTCCCTTTCCCCCCTTCTCCCCGCCGCAGGCCGCAGCCCCCCGGGGGCGCACAGGTGGCGGCGGGCGCTGAGGGAAATGGCAGCGGGGCCGGGCTGGGTAACGGACCGGCGAGACCCGCCGCGGCTTCGACCCCTGCTTATTTCGGTCTTGGTGGGGGTTTTTTTGTTTGGTTGGATTTTTTTTTTTTAATTATTTTTTATATTTTGGGCTAACAGCAACAAGTCATCGGCGCCCGCGGGGATGCTGCACAGCCGCGCTCGGCTCGGGGACCCTCCGCACACACAGACCTGCACGGACGGACCGAGCCCCGCGTCTCGCCGGCCCCGGAATGGAGCTGTCCCTCCTCCCGCCGGGAAAAGGGGGACCGGGGAGGGAGAGGAGAGGAGGGGAGGAAGGGAGGGGAGAAAGAAAAAGAAAGAAATAATAAGAAGCCAGGCGCAGATTTACCTCAGCCGCGCAGGCAGTGAGTCAGTTCCATCCCCCTTTTGTTTGTGTGTTTATTAGTGTCGGCTCCCTCTGCCCAGTGGAGGTGTGTTTGTGCACGGCAGTTGGCTGTGGGGGGACTAAGGCGGCGGAGGAGCCGTAGCTAAGGGTAATCCTGTTTTTACTTCCTCCATCTTCAGAGAGCAGAGGGTTAGCCTGGGACAGCTGGTCAAACCCCGAGAAACCGATCCGGCGGCGGCGGCGGCGGCCGCTCTGCCTCCCTGCCTCCCTCCCACAGACACACACACAGACACACACTCATTCGTTCCCTCCTTCACACACTCCCTTCCCTCCCTCACACACAGATACTCGCACTCCCTCACACACGCACACTCCCTCCTCCCTCACAGATACGCGCACTCCCTCACACACATACACGCCTCCTTCTTCACACACACTATCCCTCCCTCAGGCTCACACCCACACGCACTCATTCACTCCCTCACACTCAGTCCCCCGTCACACGGACTCACACTGTCTCCCTCACTCACAGTCAGCCCCTCACACAGTCTCACTCCCTCACTCACACTCAGTCCTTCACACACACACACACGCACTCGCTCGCTCACACTCAGTTCCTCCCTCAAAGTCCCTCACACGGACACACTCGCTCCCTCACTCGCACTCAGTCCCTCACACACTCACACACACACACTCTCGCACTCCCACAGACGCTCAGTCCCTCTCACACTCAGGTCACACACACTCACACTCTCGCTCCCCCCTTCGGACCCTTTCCCGCCCCGCGGCGCCTCAGCCCCGGCGGGGCCGGCGCGGCGGGGGCGGGTGCCCGCAGCCGGCGCGAGGCCGCTCAGCGCGCTCGGCAATCGATTACAGGACAAGTGTGGCCGCCGCCGCCGCCGCCACAGTGCGCGCCCCGCGCCTCACGCGGGCGGGCGCGCGCGCCCTCAGGGCACGGCCGCGGCCCCTCAGGGCGGCCGGGCGCTCCTCGCACCCCTCCGGCAGCCGCCGCCCAGGGGCTCCCGCCGGCCGGCGGAGGTACCGGTGCAATCGTGATTCAGCACTTCTATTTATAACCGGCCGGGGGGCGGCCAGGCTTGTTAATTAAACATTCTCGGCTAATATAATCGGAGTTTCTGCTTAGAGACAGCCCCGGTGCGAGAAACATCTCTACGTGTCGTTCTACCCCGTTCCCGAGAAGTCGGTGTGCTGGGAAAGGTGGAAAAATCAGCATTGTTGTCCTGAGGGGAATCTGTGCGCTGCCCTACAGCCAAAGCTGAAGGAACAGCCCTAAGTATTTCCTACAGTGAGTGAACATCCCCACAGAGAGGAACCATCCCCACAGACCCACTCAGGGGCTTGACCCAAACCCACCCCTCTCCCACCCCACTTGTCTGAGGGTGAATGTTTGATGTGCTTCCTCACAGAAGTTTTCCCTGCTTTCCACAGGTCCTGGATCAGGTGCAACAGCATTGTTCTGCTCTCTTCTCTTTGAATTGCTGGGTGTTTGTGTCCCTGGTAATGCCATCATTGGGCATGAGAGTTCACGGCTCATTAAGAAGCTGACGTTGTGTCTATCATGCATGATATGTGTGGACATTATGAAATTTCAATTTGCAAAATTAAGCAAGCAAGCGCTAGAAAGCATCGGGATTCAGGCTGCCCATACACCCTTGAGCCTTTTGACCCAACAGAGCAACTGATGGTAATAATGGCAGATTATTATGAAAATCCTTGATTTTCGTTGGTACCAGAGGAGAGCAACATGTGCATTTTGCCACCGGGCTTCAGACCTGCACTGATGGGAGTACCTCTATCACCACACACCCACATTCTTCGTGTATCAAAGGCTCTAGGTACTGGAAAAATTTGCTTTGAGGCAAAATCTTAACTACAAAATCTTGAAGCAAAAGCCTTAACTCTTGCTCTCAGTACACACAAACACAATACTGTCACTAGAGACAAGGTAAACCCCAGGTTTTATTAGCACTGCCTTTTCACATCAAATGAGATTCTGTTTTGTAGAATTGCAGCAGAGCCACCCAACCCTGAGAGAGGGAGACAAACCCCACTTTGGAAAAGACACTAAATGACTCAGCCAGCCCAAGTGAAGTTAATTGACAGCTCTCTCCCCAGAACCACAAATTTGAGCCAATTAGTCATTATGCCACATCTGTGAAGTGGGTTTAACTTAGCTCTTCTCATTTTGCATAGGAAGGAGGCAGAAAGGTCAGAGGACTGGCCGGAGAGAGCACTCAGAGCTGAGCCTAGAAAGCAGACTTCATGTTTCCCACGCCTACGTATCAACAACTAGACTTGGCTTGCCTATGCCAGAAAATAGACTGGCATAGCTGGAGCTGGGTAATTATACCGTAACAGTTTATGCCGGAATAACTCTCCTTGCGGACACTCTCCTCCAGATGGAAAGTGACTTCCCAAAAGCTGTCCAAATGAATTCACTCAACAGCACACACTTTGAGTTTTGTTTCTGCCCCCCACCCCCCTTCCCCTCTGCATTTTGGGGGGGTCGAAATTCTTGAGATGTGGGTCTCGGCAGCATTTTGAGACCTTTGATCACTTTTACAGACCATTAAAAGCAGGGACAAATGCAAAACATGTCATTGAAATGCTACAAGTCTTGTTGTCGAGATTTTTATGGTGCTTTTCATCAAAATGTTGAAAACTGAAAGCTTCCAGCTGGCTCTCCTTACAGGTAATAACTTAATAGCTAACAGCTTTTCTCCCAAAGCTGCTGGAACCTGCTTGAGCCATGGGAGCCGATGGGAAAAGCCAGACCCATCCTCTACAGTAAATATTTTCTGATTTTTTAATCCTGCTGCTCCGCAAGGTTTCGAAACCAAATGAAGCTGTGAAAACAAGGAGGAGTGACCAAGGGAAAAGTAAGGGGCAGGGAATAAAGTGACAGGACTTGGCTTTGTAAATCAGCTTGCTGACTCCAAGGGCTGCAGAGATGAGCATATCCTCACTACAGCAACACAGGGCTGAATCATTGGTTTCAAGGCAGAACTTGGCTCCGGGCTGTAGCAAGAGCTCCACAGTAATTTACATCAACCAACTCAGCAGGGCTGCTGTGGTGATCTTGAGGACCAAGTGATCGCTTGGGGATCAAGAGAACAGGATTCACATCCAACAGCGATCAGAGGTCCTCCGTGTGATTTTGGCCAAGCCATCATTGCCCTGCGTTTCAGTTCTGCATTTCTAAACCACAGTAATTAACGCAATGAGAGCTTTTCTTCTGCCGAGCAGTGTCCCAAGAGCAGTTCTCAGCTTTGCCAGGAAGCTCTGCCACATTACAGAAGTCACTCTGGCACACGTCTGAAAGCTATTCCTGGAGCTCCTGGGAGCACCTTTCCATTGCCATGCACAGGACCTCAGCCCTGCCTGCCCTGGGACAGTGTTCTGCCACACAAGTCCGGGTGTCCCCAGGATCACAGGCTGTGCCAACAGCCACCTACTCGAGAGCTGTGATGTCCTCCTTGGCACTTGCTCAGTCTCCCTGAGTCTTAGTTCCCCTCCTGTGTGCCGAAGATAACAGAGCTCCCCAGTCTCACAGGAGAGTTTAATTTCTCATCATTTGACAGCAATGTGCTTTGATGATAGGTTTTATGGGCTCAGCCTGTTTTCAGCTAAATATTTAAACATTTAACCCATATATATTGTGTGTATATGCACATGCACATGTGTGAGAATTATTATTCAAAACCACCATCATGCTTTTTATGTAAATTCTGGTCTAAAGTTTCTAATTCCCCTTTTTTATATGCCTGTATAAGGTCAAGGTGCTCTAGGAGCTCACTCTCAAAAGCTTCTATTGGGTATTCACACAAAAAGTAGCTCGGCACAGCATAAGCTCCAGACTTATACTTAGCAAATGAAAAAAGACTTATGTGGCACACTGTTGCCTCAGACAGCAACTGAACACGATGGAGCAGCAGACCCCTGCATCGGCTCTCTTGCTGTTAGACTGAGCCCTCTCTTCCCTTCCCACAGAAGGGGCACTTTGAAGACAAACTGGATCCAGTCCCAATATACTTTGAAGAGGACAAATACAGACCTTTCTTTACTTAACTGTGCTTTGGGCAATCTAAAAACCATATAAGCACTAATCTATTTGTTATTCCATCTCCTCCTCTTCCCTACAATGAAGCACTGTTTTATGCTTGTATGTATCAATAAATAGACCTATAAAGAAAATAATGAACATCCTTGAATACCTTCAGAGCATACTCTATTAATTTTAAAAGGGACACAACATACTGTACCCCTTGTATTTCACCAAGATAAATGCCTATAGATTAATTCCTATTAAAACAGTTGGTATTTTCAGGACATGCAGATGTAATTTATGGAGAGGAATAATACTCATAATAGCTCAAAGGCCACAGAAACTGTAGATCTGTGTCTGTTACTGTAGTTGTACAGGCATTCATTGTACAGAGAGCAGTTGAAAAGGCAGAGTATGTAATCTGAATACTAAATTTGTGAATAGTTTCTCACTTGGGCTGGTTAGGCTTTTCAAGTGCAGCGGATGCTTTGTGGGGGACTTTGTAAAACATTCTGCTAATATATCACATGGTTGCTGTATTTTCTTCTCTTATCTTTACTGTCAGAGCTTTATTCATGAAGACACAATATTTGATTCTTAAAAGGGCACCAGTTCCTGCTCTGTGGTCTCCACCTGAATTCAGTGTGCTCTGTGTGAGACTATTTTCACAACAAATACTTTTTCCTTTCTCTATAAAGTGGACAATTTTAGGTGTATATAACCCAGACATATACAAGAAACAGATATTTTCCCTCACCCCCACATTTTCCAATTGCTATATCCAAGTTACTTGGAAAATAGTATTATATTTTCTTTTTTATCATCCACAATAAAAGTGTACAGATTTTGTTTTTTATTATAGAGATATAAATGTATATGGATATTTCATTTATGAGGAAGGGAAATTCTAAAGTGTCCTAACAAAATTTAATTATGACACAAGCTACTAACAGAGAATCCTTGAGCCTGGGATCATTTTTATTCGTTGCTTGTACAGCACCTAGCACAATGAGGATTTATGCATGACCTAGCTTCCCACTTAGTACTTCAACAAAAATAAGAATTAACTCTTGCTCTGCTTATGGCTGGAAAACACAGTACCAACAGAGTTATTAACATCCCCTACTGCACAGGGAACACCACAGAATTATGAAGCTCATGAAGCAGCCAATACAGAAGTGTGCGAATCTATTTAAATTACCGGAGCTGCTGGAGGCATTTAGGCAGATAGACAGCTGTTACTCAAGCTAAAATTTGGCAAAATTACAGATGTCAATTATGTTGAGTATTGCAAACATTCAGTGACAAATGACCAGGCTCACAGCTTTGCAACAGCTGAAAATTTGGTGGGAATGGAGTTCTTCCACTTCTCTATGACAAGATAACCGTGAAGGTTGAGTATCGAAAGGTCAAAAGTTGCCATTTGGGTTTGGAAGGGCTTCTACAACACAGAAGACTTCTACCAAATTAGGCTGTGAACATCATGGGAGCGAGTCTTGTAAGGCTTCCAACACTGACCTGCTGGATTCAGCCTGCTCTATTCATGCTGGGGGAAATACAGACTAGATACAACCACCCAATGCATGCATATCTGTACTTGAAAAGAGTTTCTACTACAGCTCTTTAAGCTTGGCAAAGAATTGAGGAATAGGGACATTTCCTCATAGAATCCAGCCTGCCTGTAAGTGCACAGCACTGGCCAGTGGCTTCCCAGGGCCCAGGAGCCACAGGGGTACCCCAGGCCAGCTTGGCAGGAGCCTCAGCAGCCCAGGGTCTATCCCACAGCCCCCAGGCCAGAGGTGATGGCCAGTCTAACCAAGAACCCTGATCTTCAGGCAAAGCTGTGCCAGTGAGGCAGCTCAGCGGTCAAGCCAAGAAGTCAGTCTGCAGTTCAGGATCAGCATGGTCCAGGGCTTGCCAGGGGCACAGCTATGGCCGTGCAGGAGATCAGCCCTCCTGAAACAAAGCCCAAACTCTGGGGCTGAGCTTAAATGAGCTCCTGACCCATGGTAGGAGCACAGGTGAAGGCCCTAGCTGAGGCCGATCAGGGTCATTTGGGTGTGTTAGTGCCAACCCACCTTGAACTCTGAACAATATGGAACAAGGAAAGTAATAGTTGCCCTTACCATGAAGTGAGGTAGCCTCACTGACTGTGCACACTCTTGCTTCCAGGAGTTGGTAAAAAAATAATTGAATTGTTCAGGTTGCAAGAGACCTCTAAGATCATCTAGTCCAGCTGTTGCCCCAGCACTGCCAGGCCCACCACCAACCCATGTCCCCAAGTGCCACATCTCCATTAGTTAGGTGTCCCCCTCCTCCTTTGCTGGAAGAGCAGTGCTGTGCGTGAGGGGTATAACTGGTGTGTTGAGCTCACATCACACCTTACTTTGCAGGAGCTTGCAGATCTCTCTGCAAGTCAAACAGGCTGTTTTCCCTGATTCTACTTGGGTGGTTGCCTTTCTTCAAAGCACCTGAAGGATGTCCTGTTTCATCATTTCAGTCCTCACTCACCACATTTCCAAAAACAACACCACCCCTGTTCAGTGTGCATAGCTACAGAAAAGTCGGGACGAATCTATAGGAATGTACTTTACCCTCATTAGTTCTTGTTCCTCCTCCTTCTCTGCTTTTCCAGTATCAAGCCAGTGCTTGTAGAGAGCTAGGAAGAGGCTGGGTTGTTAAAACTGGTTTCTGTGGATGTCAGGGACTGAACGGGTAAAGCATCTTTCACCCTGACAACAACTCCTGCAGGTGTGTGGCTCTGCAACATGACCTGATCCAGGAGGTAGGCTCAGCAGCCTCAGGTCAGGGATTAGTCAGTCCCCTCCGAGCTGTTCAGCACCAGGCGTGGACTCAGAGGGAGCAGTGCAGTGTGAAGGATCACATCTGCACTGAGCACTGGGGGAAAAGCTGTCGTACAAACCAGTTTTCAGATCCCTGCAGAAATGGTGTGTCATGAGTCTCATGGGAAATGAAGTCAAAACATAAAATAGTCTGAGAAAACAAAACCACCCAGCCCTCCACCTCCAGAAGCAGCACAGCTGAGCCAAAGGCTGACACTTAGAGGTGCAGGACAGCCTGGGGCCTGGATTGTGGGTGACTGGCTTTCAATGCCTTGCTTTGGAGGAGGATATTAATTTCCCTCTCCCTGACAAGGGCTATTCTGCCATAGGCACCTTGCTTAGCCTCCTACTTCTCATCTGCTTCTAGAGTCCATGGAAAAGACTGATGTGTCCATTTTGCAGCTCCAAGCACCAAATTAGATTCCTGCTTGTAGTCACTCTCCAGAGGAGCATTTCTTTCTCCAGTGACTACAGAGGGAGGCTGCAGATACCAGCTGGCTAAATTAGTTCCTTACAGTGGGTGAATATCCCTGTCCATACTTCTCTTCTTCACTGAGAAAATAAAGCTGGTGGTACTGCTTCTCCTCTGTCAACTGTGTTGAGAATCAACAACACCTCAGGGGCAGGGGCAGGGACTTGGATGCAGCTGTGATGGAGCCAAGCCAGTGGGCAAGGGGGACATTTAAAAAAGGGGTTTATAGCCCTCCTTTGTGCCCGTAAGCAAAGTGTCATCCTAGAAGTGTCCTGGGGCTTGATTATGAAAAGAGACACCTGAAATTAACTGGCCACATAATCAGCTTATAAAGCAGAGCTAGGTTAACTTTGATTAACCGCAAATAACAATTTAGATCATAAAAATAAAACATTAGCATCTTTTTATGCTCCTCTTAGCACTGCATGAAACAACGTGAGACCACAGCCTTTTAAAGCTGCATGTTAATTTTTATTGCAAAGCTTTGCTCTGTCTCACTCCAGTAGCAGAGCTGATGGAGTGCTCCACAGTCCTTTTTAGGAGACTGATTCTTTCAGTGGTATAAGACCTCTTCATTTTCCAAAGTTTTATTTATTATTCTTATTTTACTTCAGGAAAGGAATAACATTTCTCTATATCCAGACATTACCTGCACATAACTGTGCAAGCAAAGAAAACATAACTTCATTCTTGTGGTTTGAAAATGCCTCCTTTTTCCTGTTCATTCTTTTGTTTTTAAGAGGGAGGTGTTTCTATTTTTTAGTTCTCCTTTGGGGATTTAAATCAATGGACACATCATTTGGTCTCTATATTAAAGAGACAATCTTTTGCTCCTGGCTACATATGTGGTCATTTCCTTCTGAGATGTGGAAGAAGAAATGTTTCTTTCTATTTATTAGCAACTTAAGGGATTCTCCCAAATAAAATTTTGAGTGGTGGAATGATAGCTAAAGAAGACACTATTTTCTCAGGTATCTTTTCTTCAATACACAGGCCTGAGCTTATACCACTAACATGAACAGATTTCTCCTACTGACCTCAGCTGAAAAGACTCAATCTAAAATCTACAAAAGTAAAAAATAAAAAGTTCCAATTTTCAGTATTATGAACAAGGACACAAATAGAAAAACCTTTTCAGATGTTATCATCATCTTTGTTTTAAAAATTATTCTCCTCGTTACTTTTGCGGGTTTATTGCATCCATGCAGTACTAAAGAGTGTTACTCTCAGAACAAGACTTCCTCATGCCAAACACAGAGCGGATTATGAAGTCCTATAGAAGTCCAAGGCCTCAGCTTAATCCTTGCATTACAAAGTCAAATGTTTTTCCTAGTGGCTTGCTGCTGGTTTGTTGGGCTGGTTTTTAATTCAACAAAGGTATAATTTTACATTCAGCTCTGAAGTTTCATTAAAAATAGCTGTTGAAAAAGATCCTTAAAATCAGACAGTGTTTTCTGTGGAAATTTTATCCAAACTAGCTATAGGTCCTTAATGTTGACTTGATCTTTACGTGATTTCTGCACTGTACTGAGTTGGCTTAATTGGCTGGCAACAAAATCCCAGCCCTCCAGTGAGGTTATGCAAGAAGGCTCATGTGAGACTTTTGCACATTTACACATATGACCCTTTAAAATTAAGCATTTGTCTGGCTGTAGGTGGTGGCTTCCTCTTTTGTAAGACAAAAGAGCTCTGTTGAAAACCCTCATTTAGTTGTCATTGCCCTAAAATCAAAGATACCGAAAGAGGAAAACTGACTTGTCTGAGAATTACTGTCTGTGACTGCTCTTAAAGTAGACAGAGCTATGAAAAACGGAATGCCAAGCTGTGGGGCTGACCTCATATTTCTCCATGGGAATATTTTTTTCCACTGCCTCCTTTAAAAGGTGGTTTCTTACTTTAGATAAGGGAAGCTCCATCAGCTGCTTCATAGAGCAAAACTGACACCCACTGGCCACCCCCAGTACTTGAAACATTTTGAGCTACCGAGCAGTCCTGGCTTCAGGGCAGAGCAGAACAAAGGAGAGGTGGACCGACCTTGCGGCTCATCTCAGCCTTTCTTCCTTACAGTGCAGGACCTCAGCTTTGTCAGTGCCCCAAAACCCCACTGCCACAAAGTGGGAAGACACATGATGGTACGCTTGGGCTCCCTTTGGCTCCTTAGCGAATCAGTTGTAAAAACGCCTTTTACATGACAAATGTCAGGGCTCCCCTCCCTTTCTGTTCGAAGCTGGACCAGCTTAACTGACCATATTTTTCCCTGAAATACAAGCAGACATTTTATTTGATCCTTGTCAGACTTGCTGTGCCCACGGTCCACCACACTTCTCTGCATCAGCTCTTTGCAAGCGCCCATCCATGTGCCGGTGGCCACTCGGCCAGACTTGCTCAGTTCTGCTCTGGCACAGGTCTCTCTCTAATGCATCCCAGATTTCCCTGCAGAATCCTCTCTCCTCCTCACACTCCAGTCACTGGAGTGTTATTATCAAGGCTCCCAAAAATAATGTTTCCTACCAAGTGCTGTCACCTGTGTGTTGTGTGAGGAAGTGTCTCCTCCTGCCTCCCTGTCACAGCACAGGCCAGAATTGCACTGGCATTTAGACATCTATTTTTCAGTTGCATCCCATGTTCATATCTGATTTGCTATCACTTAGGCACTTCCAATGGGATTGCCTTTTAAGTAGTTCCTTCCTACCAAATATCTTTGTTTTAGATTATATTTATCTTCTCATGGAGAACTTCAATTTTCCCCAAGATTCAATCTAATTCTTATTTCCTCCTCGGGTCATATATCATCATGTTCTACTCTCTGCTATTACTCCTTGCTCCTGTCTGGGCTTTGAAACTCTTCTCCGCTCTCTTGTATGTTACTGATTTCATATAGTACATAATATCCTACATGGAACATGTCACTGAGCTGAAGGATACATTATTATATTTTATGTAACCAGTGCAGCTTTTATGCCTGTGTGATCACTTTGCACTTTAGCTATTTTAAACATCCTGGTAGTACATTATTCAAAATTTAAAGCATGGTATCTCGACAACACTGTCCTGTTTCTTATCACAGCTTCCAGACAGTGTAGGGTAACTTACAGCGTTAAACAGGGAAGAGGTTTTTTTTAACACTGAGCAGCTTCATCCATGCACACTCTTCCTGCCTGTGCCGGAGCTGGATCAACCTCAAGGGAAAAAGGAAACTGGAGTAAACTGTGCTCTCTCTTTCTGAACACTTTCAGATCATCACGAGCTACTCTAATATTTTAATTTTTTTTTTTAATCCCTCACAGAAATTAATACTCTGACTTGATTTTACAGTCCTCCTTTTAGCTTTTAACTTCTCCAAAACAACCCCATCCATTGTCTTAGAGGAACTTGATGAAGTTACAAGTTTATTTGATGATGTTTCATAATGGGTTAATTAATAAGTTGAAGGCAACATGTAACAGCTACCTCTCTAAGCGAGAGGCACAGTGTTGCTCTGTATTTCCCTAGTGCTATTTCCCACTTCAGCTTCAGCAAATTCCTCTTGGCCGCAGCCTGACCTCAGGACAGGTGTGGAGGCTGGGAGTCCTTAGGGAGAGCACAAACATCCCTGGACAGTGCCATCAGGGGGAGCCTCCCAAAGACTTTAGGGACGCTCATTGCCAAGTATCCAGCATCACTATTACAAGGGAGGAAGATACCATCCGGACTTCCCAAGTCCTGGGTCTGCATCATTAACCTTTCACAGAGGTCCCTGATGGACAAGCAAGACAAAACTCCTTGGCCCAGGGCTGTGTGGTGCTCTTTGTGAGCACGCAGAGATGCCCTGCCTGCCCCAGCACTTGGGAGCAGTGAGGAAGGAGTGGGAAGGACAGTCCCACCCAAGCTCAGACATAGCAGGAAGGGTCGGCAGCTTCAGCTGAGTTATTATAGACAGTGCCAGCCTGTCCCTCGCAGTACCAACATTCTTTATCACGCCTCACTTCAGTTTCTCGTCCTGGCTGAATTACAGTTTATCCCAAACTACAATGTGCAGCCCCATGGCCAGAGGCTGAGGTGGTTCCTTGGAGAACAAGCAGCCTGTTCATCCCCCGATGTCACCATTGCCCAGGGGTGGCAGCCACCGGTGGGACAGAGGGGAGGCCCTGCAGCTGCAATGGGGGGAAGTGGGCTCCCTGTGCTCTGCCCAGAGAGGGGGTAACACTTCACACCAAACTGCAGCAGCAGATACGGCCCCCCTGCCTTCTTCCTGCAGCAAGAACCCATTAAAATAATACCAAGCAGCCATATAAATGGCTGACAGCAACGCATCATTTATTGATTTTCCCTGCTTAAAGCTTAGCCATGATTTCAGGCATGCAAAAATGCATAACATCAGAACAATTTATTCCGTAAATTGCTCTTTATGTTAAACAGGGAAGGGGAATAAAAGATGTTCAGTAAAGAGTCCTGGGATTTTCAGGGTGTCTTAAGGTAATCATGGGGTTGTGAGGATACAGGTAAGTCCCCACCCTGATTCATGCCCACACAAATGATGCACTTTCTCTGCTGACTTTGGTTTGAAAATTCTTTTCCTTATTCAGACTAGATTTGTCTCTATATAGTGGGATTCCTGGGGGAGAGAATCATTTCTATAGATGAACCTCTTGCTGTTTAGCTTTCAAATTTCACTTCTCAAAGCAATTTCTGAAAAAGGACCCATCCCATCACCCTCCTGAGTATTTGCTTCTTCAAAGTCCACAAAGAGGGATAATTTCCTCCACCTGGGACATGCACACAGGAGCCTTCAGCAAACTGACATTGAAACATCTGAAGGTTTGGATGCTGAGACATCCCTCAGAGAGGGACAATATGGAGACCCTCCAAAGTCACCTATCCATGTATTTCACTGGGATCACACCTGCATGGAAACAGTCCCCAGCCAGTCAGTGCTGCTGGGTAAAGACTAATCCCATATCCCATATCCCATATCCCATATCCCATATCCCATATCCCATGTCCCCTATCCCATGGGTTACTGTGTGTTTATATGCACTCGCATGCTGGCTGAGGGTTCAGCCCTGCTGACTTCCCATACCTTTACTGGGATAGCTCAAAATCTATGCAGAGATCCAGACATCCAGTATAATCCAGATACTTTCTGTAGGTGCTATGAATTCAGAGAGAAAATCCCAGGAGCCAGTGTTAACAGTGTTTTTAATGCAACCTTGTTTATAGACTCAAAAGCAGAATTTCCATCACTTTACCATCTTTGTTGTGAGACAAAGGCTGGTCTTTTACTTTGATAACAAAGTACTGCAGATGTGGCTGGGGTTTTTTGTCCTGTTCCTTCAGTGTTCCTTTTGGTGGCATGAAATACATAGACTTTTTCCTTTCAATTTTCATGTTTAGGTCTCGATTCAACAGAGTACTTAAACCAATATCTTCATTTGAATTTCGCCCTTTTTTTCATCCAGAAGTTGAATGAGCTTCATGAGTGCCTCCTCCAGTTTAAATTTACCTTCCAACACATATTAATAGTTACAGGACTTAATGTTTACTGCAAGAGTCTCCCATGACCATGACAGTACAGAAGGGCTGAAAGCTGTTATAATCCACATATACAAGAAGCAAGGACAGAGAAGAAAGAGCAAGATAAAGTGCAGAAAAGATCTGGTTTCCAGTGCTCTAAGAATTTTTTGTAGTATCATAGCTGTCAGGGAGAGACTTCAAGGGAAGCTGCACTCATCCCAATTTTTGCCCTTCATGCATATTTAAAATCCATCGCCAATTTCCAATCTTGCAATGACTCCTGTGTTTTGAGTGGTTTAATATTGTTTTTAAAGGTTATTAGAAAAATAAATACGCTGATCAAAGGGTTTTCTGGGACTGCAGCTCGAGTTCTACCTTTTCATAAATAATGGGAGCACAGAGCCGAGGCACAGCAAGCACGTGGCTGGGCTATTTATTGCTTTTCTCTGGGGCACCATTTATCTTACAACCACTCCAGTTTACTTTTGGAAACGTGTCTGAGTGTAGCACTTGCACAGGCACATTTTGAAAGCTGGCTCTGATAATTTATGTACTTTATGTTAGGCAGCTTCCAGATCCTGTGTTATTTTTAAACCTTCTCTTTCCACAGCGATGTTCCTCATTTTCACTAAAACAAAGCGGGGGGACAAAAAGCCCACCTGCAACAGACTTGAAGGAAAACCTGTGTAGATGGAGAATAAAATTTCAATCGCATCACTCTCTCCATCACATTAGTCCTTTTGGGCCACAACTTACTCCACTAAGATCAAAAAAAAGGGGAAAAGTTAGGATTTAGTACGAACTACTATAAATTTGTCACAATCATAAGTCCTGAGTAGGAGAAACAGAAGAAAACCAACCAGCTCTGCAAGTTTACTGTAGTGAAGGCATGTCCTTTACAATATACCCTGACAGATAGAAAAATGTGCCATTTGGTAGAATCTTTTCCAACAAAACCCTGAACTGTTGGGTTTTTTCCCCATTTTCATTTCTGCCAGTTAAACTTGAAAAATGTCCACCTGAACTGAAGTTTGCTACTTTTGGAAACACATTTCATGATTTTGGGTCTTCAGTGTTCTCAAGAATAAAAAAAACAGGTTGGTGAATGGCAGTTATTGAACCGGCTTTTTTCTTTCTCTTTTTTAATTCAAATTTTATATTCAAAAATTACTAAAAAAATTTCAGCTAGTTATAATCTTTATTCTTGCTGTTGATCCATAGCTGCAGGCATGGCAACAGAGGGAAGAGAGGACAGAAACAAGAAGTACCCAGCGAAAGCTCTGTGAAAGGAGAACACGTGGAGAATAACTACAGAATAATATTATTTGCTTACCCTGATCAAATTTCCAACAATCAGTGATTTTTTAACCACAGTATTTACCAAATGAAATCAAGGCTACTCACAAACACCAGGGTGTTCCAGATAACTTTTTCTCTCTTTTACCCCCTTTTTTTCTCTTTTACCCCCCCACACAAACTCAGGTTCACATGGCTGAGCATGAGCCGTTCCCAGCAAGTGGCCCTTGTACACAAGGTATTATCGTATTTCTGGCCATTTTTTTGTTTGCCTACCTATGCCTATTTGTTTTAGGGTGCTGTAAGCCAATTTTGGCATAGCACATGCCACCTTATCATGCTTTGATAACAGGCCAGGTTATTATTTTGTGCAATATCAGCTACTTCTCAGCTGGGGATACACCTTAACATTGACACATATACACCTTGGGGAGGCTGGCTACCCAAAATTAATGATGGATGTTTTTAGGTGTGCTTTTTTGAAGGACCAGGAGCAGATGATGAACTGCAGAAGTTTCCTGTGCAGTTGCATGCGTTTGCAGGGGATCTCTTGGAACCCTTCCAGAGCAAAACACACTCGACATCTTTCCACTACCTCAGCTCCCAGTGCTCTCCAGATCCCCCTGTGTATGGCATCCATCCTTCCCAAGCTCTTCACCATCCTCAAAACCCCCAGGCAGGGTCCCAAGCTCCTCTCTCAAACCTGGGGAGGCGTGGGATGCCTGCCCTCTTCCCCAGCCTGCAAACTTTCCCCAGTAAAGGTTACAGAGCCAGCAAGCGAGGGGTAATTTACACAACAACCCCCAAAACTTTCCACCACACTTGAACTTTCTGTTCTCTGTGGTAAAAGGCAGACGAGTTTGATGTTTATTATCAGTTTTTCCTATTGTCATTGCAGAGTGATTGTAACTGCCATGGCACAGCACTGTACAGCTGCTCTTTGAAAGCACCAGGAGTGGCAGGTGGGCAGCATTTGTGCTGCTCATGGAGTCAGAGCAATTAGCAGCCCCTTGCTTTAGTTACACAATGAAACAATACTTTAAAAGTCACTGCAGAACACACCAGAAAGAGTTTAAATGATAGGGGGGGAATAATAGAGAAATCATAAAGATCAGGGCAGCATTTCAGCACCTCACTTTGGGCATGGTAAAGTTTAAACCCAGGGGAAAATCCCACTGGTGGGAATGAAGCAAGAGATGCCCAGGCTACACATTGGCCCAGTGATGAGCATGGAGAAGCCCTGTTCACTGAGGCTCTGGACTAGAGACACCTGAGCTACCTGGGTTTCCTTTCGTTCTCCATTTGTCCACCCTAAAGCCTGTTTCTCTCTTTTTTTATTCATACAGCATTCTGTTCCATTAAATGTTTATGACCCTATTACAGGATACAGTTTTAGATTACTATAATAAAAGGGAGTTGATAAAACTTCATTATCCGTGGTGGTAGAGAAAGAATAAAATCTTACACCTTCAAGTTTGTCCATAACATTGGTTGTAATAACCTTTTTAAAAGCCAAAGCGTGCACACACACATACAAAAAACCCTGAAAAACCAAACTCCCTGTTACTGAATTCAGCACCCGAACATCACCATTGGAAAGTAGCTTATCAAGCATAACTTTAATAAAGCCACCATTTCTTTGTCATTGAATTTATTATTTTGGGGCAACACCTTTTTGTTCCCTGTGTTACTAGGGTGGGAAGTGTATGGTGAGTAAAGTACAGGAACATCATCTCAGCAAGGAGAAATTTATACCTGAGTTGGGGTGTGGAGCTCAGAAATTCCTGTGGTCTTTTCCTTTAAAAAATAAATTGCTGGTACTTTAATCATTTATCAGAAGGAAGAGAATGTTTGTTTCAAAGGCACAGAACGAGGGCTTTAAAATTAAACTCTGCTCATTTTCAGCTTCTGAGGGAATGCAGAAGTATCAAGGATTTTAAGATCTGCAGGGATGTTTTAGTTCCTTTATGTTCTGCAGGTTAAAAAAATAAATAAATCTCTTTTCCTTCCTCTTGCCAGGTGTGCAATAAGGGACATTCTGATAAAACCCAGGCCTCAGATTATAGTTTTATATTAAAAAAAAAAAAAAAAAAGAAGAAAATACACCAATGCAAAAATGCTTTATTAACAGCTCCTAGAAAATACACCCTTCTACCCCTCCCATGGCATTTTAAGAGCCTCATTTTGTTTAGAAGATGAGTTTGGCTGGGCCATGCAGCACTGATGCTGAATCACCCACTGCTGGGCCAAAGGACAAGTTCCCCATGGGGTGTACTGCACATCCCCACTGTCTGGGAAAGGCCACGGGGAAGGGGTCCAAGATGCGCAGCCTGGAATTCCTATGGGATTCAGGCTCCGACACCCCAAGGAAGAGTTTGAGTGCTGCAGCATCAAAGAGGCACAACCAAGGGCAGGGAGAGGGAGGAGGGAATTGTCAAGATTTGGGAAAGGTTCCTGCAGGAGAACTGGCTGTGTCACATCCTGCAGAATGTTTGCCCAACACCAATCTGGGGGAGCATACTGGGCACGAAAAACAGATCTCAGAGGGTCCTTCGAAAGCAGAGGGCTGTGTGAGCTACCAGCTACCCAGAGCTCAGGGCCAGCCAGCCTGGCTGCAGAGGTGTTGGCTGCACCTCCTGCCCTGCTCCAGCTGCACACACTCCCCCTTGTCACCCTCTCCAAGCCTCTGTGCATTTCTTGCACTTCCTTTGTTTCTCACTCTCTCCCCCCAGCAAAGCTTCCTCTGCAAGGAAGAGCCACCTCTACTTGAGCCAACTCCAATCGGCAGCTGTGGCTCCAGATGTGCTGGTAGGGAGCAGACCCCACCTGTGGGTGCCTCCCCTCTCCCCACCTGCTCCCAGTCGTGAAAACCGAGGGTGCTGCTTGTTCTGACAGTGGTTACCCCTCTGTCAAATGTGGCCAAGACGCTGCCAGGGCACCCAGGTGGGTGGGAGCTGGGGGAGAGAGGGAAAGGGAGATGCCACACGGCTGGGGTGTCCCCTGGGCCCTTCCTGTGGGCAGAGCAAGGAAGCCAAGCCACAAGAGAGAGAGGCAGGTGTGCAGGAGAAGAGATACACAGGGCAGGAGGAGGCGCTGGGTGGGAAAAGCTGCACTGAAGGAATTGGGTTTGTATCTAAGGCAGGCAGAAGGAGCACACAGCCACTTCCTTGCTCATGGCACCACGGCCTGTGTGCAGGCACTGGGAGAGCCTCGGCCTCGTCTCCTCTGCAGTGTGCCAGGGGGATGGGGGATCTCTACCCCAGGGAGCTGTCCTAGATTTAATGCTGGTTTGATTGCGTTTGGAGCAGTGCTGTCAGCACCAGGGCTGGGAGGGCTGGGTCTCCCTGAACCCACCTGAAAATCCATCTTCAGTTTGTGGCCCTGGCTACCCTTCCAGTTTGGGCTCCTGGCACACACCACACTCAGCCTTCCAGGTGGAAGCACAAGGGCTAGAAAAAGCTCTCATTTCAAACCCTCTTCATACAAGTAAAATGCGTGATATTTGGGAAAACCAGGAACTTCCCAGCTGGCACATATTTCTTTCAGAAGTTAAAAGGGAAACTTGGAACATTCCTGATCTTGAAAGGTTCAATAACCAACTTCTTGTATTAAAAAAGCCCTGTTGCACACACAGGATCACAGATGTGCAAAGCTTAGACACAGGATCGGGTGTGTGCCGGAGCCAGCAGCCCTGTGCTGTAAAACCAGAGCAGGGCCAGGTTTTGGCTCTCCCAACCACTACAGGTGCAGGTGTCCCACAGGGGCTCCTGGTGCTGGAAATACAGCAAGGCTGCATTTCACCAAGACTTTTGTTCCTACCCATGAAAAAGATCAGGAGGTGGAAAGAGGAGGCTGGGGGGAGAAGGGAGATGTTTAAATGGTCTTTGAGAAAAACCTGATTTCTGAACGGGGAAACAACCAACTCGTAGTTGCTTCTTGACGGCTTTGTTCAACCATCTCCTGCCCTGTAAGAAACTAACCTCAAGTACACTTGGTAAATCAAAATAAAATTTCAGTTCAATGTCTTGGATGGAAACTGCTCGACATGAAAGAGGCAGTTTCATATAGATGTCATAAGGATTTGGGGTTTCTGCCCACATGCAAGAGAGTGGAAAGCTGCTTTTAAGACGTTGGAGCAGCCCCATTTGATACATGTTTGTGGGATGGACTGCGCCTCCCAGGGTTTGAATGAGGTTTTAACTCTGCATGACTTGAGCCCTGGGGGCGGTTCAGTGAGTATCTGCCAAGGCTCCTCAAAGTTAGAAGTGAAGCTGGCTCCTATTAGTCAGAAACCACCACAAAGCCCAGCAGCCGGAGGATGCTGGAGCCCTGCGTGTGCTATTTAACACCTGCCAGCTCTCAGCGCAACTGTATCCTATGAGGCTGTTTCCACTTGCACTTGTGGTTAGCAAAACCAAACCCCAAGCCTTCAGCAATTAACACTTTTACTCCAAGGTTTTCTGCTGCAGAAGACTGTCCTTGCACGTCCGAACCTCTGTGAGGGAAAATGAGTGCTGGAATAGGTTGAATGCTTGAACTGTATGGGGTTTCTTTGAGGCTTTGCTTTCAGGAAAGCCAGATGTGGCTCAGCGATGGGGAGAAAGAGATCAGGGAGATGAAAAGATGGGATAAGAAAAGGAGGCTGCTGAGAATGTGTGGCCTGCATAGAGTAAAAATCTTTCTGGATACTCAAATTCCTTTGAAAATCCAAAGCCATGGGGATAAAGCAGTGAAGTGTCTTCTTTTTACCTTCTTTTAAAATACCCTCCAGCCTGTGATCATTTAAAGAGGGGTTAAGGAGGGGGATTAATCCACACTCCCCTAAAGCAGCTTCCTGCCCAAAGCCCTGTCTGCTCCCTCCTGTTTTGGCTCCCATAGCCCAGTTCATACACAAGGAAAGAACTGTAGCCTGAGCTCTGTCCTTCAGCCCACCCTTGCTGCAGCAGGGCTGCCTGGAAATACACTCCCAGTTCCGAGGATGCTATTTCACTGGGCTCCTCTGTGAATTTTGCTGCCCTGAGGATGGCACGAGGCTGCTGCCAGGAGAAAGCTGCTTGGGAAGGGGTAAAAAAGCCTACAGACCTTGGCTTGCTGCTCTGGCTCCTGCCAGGCCAGGGGGCAGGGAGGGGAAGGAAACAGGTAACAACTTCATGCAGGGAGGGGGGTCTCCTCTGCACCCTGACCCAGGGAATAGAGGACATGTCGAAGAGCTGCTTCTGCCTATCCACGCCCTTTCTGGCCCCTCTCCCTGACCCTCCCCCACAGCAACACAGACTATATAAGGTCCTTAAAAGGCTATGGAAACAGAAATATTTTTAAACCAAGTGTCCCACGGGTAGTCCTCTTTAACAAGAGAAACTAGAGGAATCATGCACTTGGGAGAAGCAGCAAATATTTATGTATGAGCTGCAATTATTAAATTCTCTTTCATGGTTGACCTCCTTTATTTCTTTTTTCTCCTTCTAAAGGGTTAAATGGCTTAGAAGCAAACTGGCTTTGGCTCAGTGTTTGAGGCTGCTCTAGACCAGGCATCCCCAGCATTCCTGCTGTGCAAACACAGCCCATCACAGATCTGTTCCCCACCAAACATCTCAAACTTCCTGAGCAGGAAGCCCTGGATTTGCCATGCAGTTAAATCAGCACAAGAACACAGTGGGGAGAGAGCTGACCTTATCTGGGTCAGCCTTGGAGCAGCCAGGCCATTCAGGAATTCAGCCTTCCTTGGTCATTAGCAGGGGGCAAAGGTGAAAAGGAAGAGAAGAAGTAACAACACGGGGCTGGGGGAGAGAAAAAAAATACCTGTACACAGCACTCGTGGCAGGGGAGTCTGTCCTGTCCCCTCCAAAACCAGGAGGGCTCGAGTGAGATACCTGCATGCTGGGAAAGAGGTGGGACACGTTAGTTACAAGCTCACACACATCTAGGGCTTTCAAGGACTGCTGTGTTGCAAGTGATGCAAGGGTCTAACTTGAGTCTCTGGTGCAATTCTCTGCCACCAATGCCTCTCCATGGCAGCTGTGGGACACACTGGTGCTGTAGGTCAATGGCTGCATGGCTGGTATCTACGCATTATCAGTATATATTTACATATATATATTTATCAGTAATATAAATTTACACACACACACATATATAGATAGCTTGGTAACGTATATTCACATAAGGCCTTCCAGCTGGAATGAGCCATTGGGAAAAAGAAACCAAAACACTTTTTTAAATATAAAATGCAGTGGTGAACAAATTCAGATGCTTTTGGCCTATTTTGACTCCTGAGAGCAATTGGTGCTCCCCAAGCTATTCTGACCTTCAACAATAGCCCCTCACTGCCCGAGCAGGCTGGGGCTTGCATACACATCCCTGTGGGTGCCTATGAAATAATATTTTGAAGTGATCCTGAATTTATCATAGAATCTTAGAACAGATCTGTTTGGAAGGGACCTTAAAGCTCGTCTCATTCCACCCCCTGCCATGGGCAGGGACAGCTTCCAGTAGACCAGGTTGTTCCAATCCCCATCCACTGTGACCTTGGAATGTTTTTCCCATGGGGTTTCACCTATCCCATAACCACGAGAGGTGACTCCAGTGCTGTACTGGGAGTGCTTTCCCAGAAAGTCTCCCTGCTCTGCTTTCGCTGTCCTGGCAGCGAGTGGGTGCCGGACCTCGACATGACAGATGTGAACAAGAAATCAGCCCTGTCATATTCCTGCCCAACTGACATTGTAAGTTAGACTGCATTCCTGCCTTTCAGTTGTCAGGAGAGCGTGGAAAGAAGATATTTATCGCATTAGCCCTGCATGATCAAGGAGAAGCCTGGCTGTTTAGGGATGCTTTATTAATGAATGCTAGAGGACATCTACCCCTCCTAACGTACTCGTGGCTCGTTACTGAAAAATGCAGGGAGATAAACAGCCAAGTCCTCTGTCTTCTGTGGCTGTTCAGTAGGTGTGTTACACTTGACATGGGTTATTTATGAGTCTCAGATAGTGCCCAAGGCTAAACCTAGCATTGCTATTAAAAAATAAAAGCATATGTAACCAACAGTAGCGTTCTGCTGCTGGTTTAATAACAGGAATGTCTTTCTCATGACTTAAAAGGCGCAATCCAAAGTGTATCAAAGTCGAGGATAATTTTTCTATTGACTTCAAAGGGTTTAGGATCAAGCTTAATAACACAGCTGGTACCTCACCCCCCTCCCTCCCAGCCTCCTCCCCCAGCGCCTGCCCTGGCTGGAGGCGCATTGATACCTTAGACAGAGCCAGCACTGCTGACCTGCTCCATTTGGAACACACGGCACCGCTGCTGGAGCGTTCCCCAAAAACACCCCATCCTTCTTTGCTGCCCCCAGGGGAATGCTGCCTTGGGGAGTGGAGAGCCAGGGAAATCTTCTTCCCCAACTGACTCTTTCTTAGCAGCATATCAACAGCTTGCTCAAAGCTTAGAGTGTGTCAGCTCTCCTGCCTTTCCCATGCCCAAGCGCTGGAAACTCATCCCGCTCCAAAATATGAACACAGAATTATAGAACGGCCTGGGTTGGAAGGGACCTTAAAGACCATCTAGTTTCACCCACTGCCATGGGCAGGGTCACCTTTCCCTACCCCAGCTGTTCTGAGCCCTCTCAAATTTGGCCTTGAACAATTCCAGGGATGGGGCAACCTGTGCCAGGGCCTCACCACCCTCACAGGGAAGAATTTCTCCTAATATCTAATGTAAACCTACTCTCTGTCAGTTTGAAGCCATTCCTCTTTGTCCTGTCAGGTTCTCCAGGCCCTTGCAAATAGCCTCTCTCCATCTTTCTTGAAGGCTCCCTTCTAGTACTGGAAGGCTAAAATTAGATCACCTGGAATTTTCTCTTTTCCAGGCCGAACAGTCACAATTCTCTCAGCCTTTCCTCACAGCAGAGCTGCTCCATCCCTCGGTGGCCTCCTCTGGACTGGTTTCAACAGCTCCAGGTCCTTCCTGTGCTGGGCCCCAGGGCTGGAGGCAGCTCTGCAGGTGGGGTCTCACCAGAGGGGGGCAGAGGGACAGAATCTCCCCTCCCCTGCTGCCCACACTGTGGGATGAGCCCAGGCCATGTTTGGCTTCTGGGCCATGAGTGCACATGGCCAGCTCATGTCCAGCCTCTCCCAGCACACCCCTACATTGCTCTTGATCCATTCATCAGGAAGCTCTGCTGCCACAAGGGAAACCCTTCCCCAGGGCTTCACCTGCCTGCCTTTCTCTCTCTCCCCTAAATCCTCACACACCTGTTAAATTCAACACACAAATAGGGGGAAAAGCCCAAAATGACTCATCAGCAAATCACACTTTGTGTTAAATAATGAGACATATTTACATCCATGGCATTCCCTGTGGTTTATTCAATCCTGCTCCAACCAAACGAAGTGCAAGCTTGCCATGAGAAGGCACACAATGACCCCATAGCCATCCTATACCATCCCATGGCAACATTTTCCCCTCCAGCAAAAGGGAACAAAGCAGGCAGGGGAGGTAAGTAATAGATGGTTTCCATACCTTGCTATCATGTTGCTCACTCCCTCTTGTGCCAAAGGCCTGGGTTTTTACAGCCAACCTTAATTTCCATAGCAAACCACAACAGGGAGGCCCTGGTAACCGCAGGGCTCTGCCAGCTGGGTGGTTAAGGCTGCTAATTAACAGCAAAGGAGCTGATGGCTCTGAGTGTGTGGCCGAGCAGGATGAGGCTGCTGCGATGGGAATCCAAGCACAGGATGAGCCTCTGCAGACAGTGCAAAACTCCTAACGCCAGGAATGCCCGGGAACGCAGGGCTGGAGTGCAGCTCTTGAAAACAGAGCTAAGGAAACCCCAGTTCCCCGTGAGCTGTTGGCATTTCAACCCTCCTGATGCAAGGGAAGGCGTCAGGGCACTGGTGATGCTGCAGAGGTGTACCCAAACCGAAGGGCCGATGTGACAGTGGCAAAGCTGCAGCAGGGGACAAGAGCATGTCAAAGCACAGAGGACACCTGATGGCGGTGGCTTCACCACAAAGCTGCTTTTAAAATGAAACAACTGAAAGAGCTTCTCCCTCCCTCCCCACCCGTGCTCACTGCTTGCTGCCAACACATTGCAAGTGCTCTGGAAAATGCTGCTCACTTGCTCTGTGGTTGCTCACAACAGTTTGATTTGGATAAGAAAATTAAAATAAGTGTTCTGAAGATGAACAACCTTCATCCAATGCTACCTTTTTTTTTTCCTCTTAATTTTTCTTATTTTTCCTTCCAGAACAGCAATATCCTTCCAAGGGCCAAGCCCTCAAGACACCCTAAGCACCAGTGGATTTTCCAGGAGGCAGTGGCTGCTCCTCAGCTACCCTTCTGTTGCACACATGACACTAACAAAAAAGTATCTACGACTTCTACCAACTCCAGACCCTGTGGACACATCACCACCTTATGAACACCTTCATGCAGAAAGAATAAATTTGCCTTTAAGCAAGAGGTCAGTTGAACCATGCCTGATTTATCCCACTGTGCTGGATTTATTCCACCATTCCAGGTACCAGCCCAGGGATGGGTTAAACCAAGCCTTCCCTCCTTAAAACAGGGGAGAGCCTTGCTCCTAAGGATGAAAATCCTGCAGCACACACAGACACTTATTTTAATGACTACACTTTGTTGTAATGTTACCAGATATTTTAAAGACCGTATCACTCCAGCAGAAGCCACTGCCATCTGTGCTTCCCCAATTAGGAATGCAAGCAAATATGTATTTTACAGTAACATCAATAAAATATAATGCGCAAGTGATGTATCTTTGGTTTTGTTTTTTTTAAAGACACAAATTAGGGAACCAGTCAGTCTTGAAACTGCAGAATTCCCTTGCAGGAAGAATGGGGTTTGTAACCAAAAGAACAATCCAAGTCAGGCCTCTGTCACAAGGATTTTAGTTTTCAAAGCAGAATAAATGGGCTTTAATATCTTCTTTTTTAAGTGTATCATCAGTATGAGAAGACGGCCTACACTGTTATTTAAAAAGAAACCCTGCTTGCCAGGCTATTCATTAGTGAGCATCCCATAAGATATGCCTGAAACCTGCCTCCTGTCAGAAGACAGGTGTTGAGCCTTTTCCAAAATCTCCGCTCTTTTTTTCCCCACTGCTGGCTCAGATTGGTCACCCACAAGCTGAGCCACTGTAAATCAGTGATTAAGGAAGGAAAACACTTATCTCCCCATTTCTTGCAACTAGGAGATCTGGGTGCTCTGCAGATATTTTTGGTTGTTTCCAGAAGGTCCTTTCCCTGACAGAGCGGGACCATTGCCACCCCTGTCACCCCGCAGCGCTTCGGGGGAAGAAAGAGAAGCTTTCAGAGGGCACGACAGGAAAGAGCCAGGGGCCAGAAAACAACATTGCAAAGGAGCAGAGAGAGCGGGGATAGCCGGTGCGGGGCTGGAGAGCCCAGCTCCGGGGGGAACGGGGGATGCCGGCGCTGCGGGATGATGCCGGGGGGATGCCGGCGCTGCGGGGTCTCTCCCGGGCGGTGCCTGCCAGGCTGGAAGCCGCAGGGCGAGGGCTCTCTGCAGGCTGCGGAGGTGTTTGAAGTCGGAGGGAGCCGTTAGAAACCCGCAGCCTGCCGAAGCAGCGCTTTGCACTGCGGTCACTTTGCCTGCGTCTGCCTTTCTTCTTCTTTTTTTTTTTTTTTCCCCCCCATCCGACTGTGTCTTAAACTGTTTCTCTCGAACACGCAGCCCCCGGAGGGGAGGGGGGGATCAACCCAAACAAAGTAAAAAAGCAACATATTGTCTGCGGCTGCCAGCAAGGCATCCCCTCCCTATCTCGTACTTAATGCGATAATGAATCTTCCAGTAGGAGCTTTTGTGGTTTAAGGCTTACTGAATAATAATGTAACACAGAATACACACAAAGCCACATTTTTCTCTCTCCTCCTCTTTTTTTTTTTCCTTCAAAATACACATCTGATCAAAAGCCAGGCTGCAATTAAAACAGAGCATAGTTTGGCTTCGGGTTTTGGGTTTTTTCCCATGCCACTAGAAAGTATTTCAGCAGCAAACGAAAGCTAAGACAGTGTAAATATTTTCTACATAAGGGTAATTATACAGGTTATACTTTATAAGTCTTTGTGCTTTAGCACTTCGACCTTTTAAACACATTATACCTTAAATTACTACGCAAATAGCTAAAAATTGTGTGTCACACTGAAAGTTTTACCTGCTTGACAACAAAGAGTGCAGGACCTGCCTTGCTCCAAGTTTCCCATCCTGGCATTCCCTGACCCCATGTGCAGCTGTGCTGCACTCGTGAGCATCTCCTTCACCAGGCTTAGCCATGGATAACTCGTCTGATGAAGACCTCAGAGCATCCCCGGTGATGCTGGGGAGACCAGAAACAATGCATCTTTTAATGGCAGGGAAAGCCATCCAGCTGCTGCTGTCTTTGTCCAGGAATTTCAGCAACTTCCAGGCAGTGCGAAGAACAGAGTAAAGTCCTTCTGTGGCCTCTGCTCCTCCCTCTGCTGTAACGTGCTCTCTGTGCATGTGTTACTGTACTCAAGAGACTCCCTGGCATAGCTGGAGGCTACACACCACCTAAAGGAGCAGAGATAGGGGAATAAACCCAGCTGATCCAAGTGAGGTGCGTGGGAAGAAGCATGGACATCTACGAGGTCCTCACATCTCACCAGGGGATGGCTGGTGTCAGTCATGGCCTTTGAGGAAAAAAAGTCTGTGGGACCCTAGCATTAATTCTGTTTTCTCTCTCTTGTGCAAACCCAAGTACCAGACATTGTGCCCCTCATTGATGCACAGAGACCCCTTCAGTCCCTCAGTGAAGAGGGACATTCTCAGCAGGAGCTTCTCTATTTCCATCAGCTGGAACATTTTCAAACGTCAAAGGAAAAGATCTTCACTCTCCATAGACCTTCCTGTAAATGAATAGTTACGGTCTTCCCTGTGGGAGAGAGATGCAGTATCTCAGTTGAGGCCCTGACAGGAGTCACTCATTCACAATTAAAATTAATTACATAGCTGAGAGACATTTCTGAGCCTTGCTAATAGAGAAATAATTCATTTTGATGGTCATCTTCACGTCTTCATTTCTGTCTCAGCCACAGTATGTGAGACTGGAAGAGCATGTGTTTCACTTCAGTTAATTACACACAGATCCACGTGCCACACAATTACTTACTCAGAACTCAGTGAGCTTCACAGGGCCTCCACCACAGCTATTTGGCCCTTGATTTTCCTGGGCCCATTTGGGAGCCCTTTCCAAAGAGAGGTGGGCGCTGGGTTTTTTGGTGCTCTGGCGGCCATGGGCAGGTGATGTGTGGCTGATGGGGAGGTCAGGTGAGGAAACAAGCCTGCTTTTGCCTCCCTAGCCACCTCTGTTCTCAGCCAAAGACAAAATACCAGGCAAGAGGGAGCTCGGGTCTGGCCAAGTGCAGCTGCTCTTATCTCCTTGGGTAGGAGAAAAAAGTCTTGGCAGATGGAATTAAATCTCAAGTGCCTCCAGAAAAACTTTTGCATGGGAGGCAGCCCAGAGGAGCTGCAGCTCTAGAGAAATGCCTTTGCTGCCTCAGCTCCTGCCCTCCAGAAACAAGGAAAACAACATCTGCCTGGTTTTCTTTGGTTGTTTCTGTTGTGTGCAGCCTGTCAGACCTCCTGGGCAGAGCTCCCTCATCTCTGGGCTTGCTTGTGGGACCGGGCAAGCAGGAGGTGTCACCTGCAGCAACAGAGGCCAAGGAGAGGCATTATGGAAAAACTGCTGAACAGCAGGGGGACACAGGCATGGGAATAATCCATTTGAAGGCCCTTGAATTTGTGATATCTTTGTCATAATTGTCTACTAAGATTGGAGAAACTTCTCTTGAATGACCTAAGCAGCATCTGCAAGTCTCAGGACAGATCCAGGCACCTTCAGGAGCCAATTGTGGCCAAGCTTCCAGGCATTCCCAAGGGCCTTCTACCCCATTGGCACTCAGACACTCCCCTATGGAGCCAATAACCAACACAAGACTTTATGACCAGGTACAAACAAGGATCAGGACATTACAATATCCATCATGGAGATTCGTGGATCCCACTGAGACCACACTGAGCTGCTGCATTATGTTTATTTTGAATTTAGAGGCTTGTGCTTAGCAACAGGTTGCCAGTGTCCATCTGTAGCTTGTTTTTTGTTTTCATCCGTGCTGCACGTTTGTGTGACAAGACGTGGGCATGTTCAGTGTGGAACAAACCTGCTTGTTTTTCACCTCCAGTCTACCCACAGGGAAGGCTTGGCAGATCCTGAGCCAGCAGCACTTTCCTAAAGGCACCTGGAGAAGCTCAGCATCCCCATCCACTGCCCCAGGCATGTGGGGCCAGGCAGGAACAAGCTCTGCCCCGTGCAGGCAGCGTCCTCTGGCCAGGAGTAAAAAATCCACTGATTCCTGATGGTCTAGCAGAGTTGGGATGGCTTTTTCCAAGTATTTCAGCTCCAGGAGACATTAGCCCACTTCACGCCTAACCTCACTAAAGCAGCAAAGCTTTTGCACTGTTAAATAACAGCTGGATCCATTGACTCTGGTACCCTCCCTGCAGGCCTTCAGTTGGGCATGTATTAATTATCTTGGTCAGTTAATTAAGCATGCAAATATTTTTTTTCCCCCTGCTGAGGCCTTTCCTAGCATTTAGGAGAAACATTTAAATGTGGTAATGGCCCATCCCTGAGTGCCCCCAGCCGTTTAAATTCCAGGCTGCCACAAGCTGCCCACAGCAGACAGGATGGGGAGACCAGGCTGGCTTAAAAGCAGATTTAAGGATTATCACAGCCCTCAAAGCAAATTCAGAAGTACACATGCATGCAGCTAACAAACGAGTGTGTTTGAGTGACAAAAGAGCCTCTGTTGGTTAAAAAGAAAAGAAAAAAGTAGATTATTTTAAAGCAATTTCTTTAAGAGAAGAGGAGAAGAGCTGGATGCTATGCCTTTGCAATGACAAATATGGAGTGAGCTCTGCCTGGTCTCAAAAATAAGAGGTAAAACAACGCTGGTATCCCTCTGCAGCCACTGAAAGCAAGCTGGTGCATGCACGGTGCATCTTGCAGAAACCTGAATTTTGGTTTTCCTTTTCCTGCTCTCTCCTCTGCAGAGAGGGGCTTCTGGTTAGGGCCCAGGGGGAAGGAGCCCCAGGTGGGGTATCACACATGAATCCAGGGCTGCTGCATCCCTAAGGCAGGGCAGAGGCTTCACTGTTCCTCACCCAAAGCCATGCCCAAGGTGCCCTTCTGCGGGTGCCAAGCACCACACAAGGCGTATGCTGCTGTCAGATGGCAACGTAGGAGAGCCAGAAGTTGTGCCAAGGCTCTGGCTGGGGTGGGAAAGAAAAAAAAAAGGCAAGAAAATAAAATAATCACCCACGCAGAGCAGCCTTTCCTTGCAGGCTTGCTGGCAGTGAAAAATTTGTTGGTATGCCCTGAAACAGCACCTGAGCATTCCAAAAATGGCAGAGAGGAGCCAAGCAGGAGGCTGTTGTGCCAGCTGCTGGCCTCGGGTGCATGGGCTTTCCTTCTGCCCCCTGCACTTTTCAGGAAAACCTTAAAAGCAGCAATCTCTCTCCCTGGACACAGAGCTAACACTTTCAGGGCTCTTCTCTTACTAAATTGAAATTCTCGCAATAATTCAGCTAAGGGGAAAAAGTACCCCTCAATGGCAGCAATTTGTATGCAAGACATGGGCAAAGCCTTTCAGGCAGCACACCTGGAGGAGGCTGCAGCCTGTGCTCCCCAGGAAGGTGTGTGGGAGGGGAGCAGGGGAGCAGCAGGCACACAGGGAGGGATGAGACCAAACGTTGGAGCCAGCTTGCCCCACCTGCACTAACACCAGAGAATACCAGAATGGTTTGAGTGGGAAGGGACCTTAAAGCCCATCTCATTCCACCCCTACCATGGGCAGGGACACCTTCCACTGTCCCAGGTTGCTCCAAGCCCTGTCCAACCTGGCCTTGGACACTTCCAGGGGTGGGGCAGCCACAGCTTCTCTGGGCAACCTAAGTCCCCTGGGAAATGGAGAAGTGACCAAGAAGAGGTGAAAAGAGAAACTATAGGTTATTTTTACAGCTGTTCCTCTTGCAGGAGCTACACTCAAGCTCTGCTAGGACAACTGGCATAGGCCATGTCCAGCCCTAGCTCTGCCCTGGGCTGTCACATAACCTGGAGCAATTGCCTTCCTTCCCATGTAGCCTTGCTTAAACAGAAAGAGCCTCCAAGTACCACACTTTTGGTGTATACAGCACCTGGGGGAACAGGGCCAGGGGGATATAATCTCAGATTGATGTTTCCCATAATAATAGCAGTGCCTGCTTGTCACCCATCTGAGTTCTGGCACAAGCTCTGACAGTTTGGCCAGCAGTCCAGTTTATTTGTTGACATCCTGATAGGCCCTACCTCCCCACAGAGAGCTGCTCCCTTTGATCTACACACAGTGGGAGACTCGAGTCATTTCAGAGGCTCCAAGTGAACTCCTCAGAAGGTCAATCACCCCAGCTCAAGGCTGGGGAAGGGTTAAGATCTCTAATGACCTTTAACACAAGTGAGGCTTTCCTACCAGGACTGGGACTGCTCTGAGATTGGGCTCTGCAAGTGCTCTGCTGCAGAAAGCTGAGAACAGGGGACAAGTTTGTGGAATCATATCTACAGTGTCATCTCTTTAGAAACAAGCAAGGCAAGAGGAAAAGCCAAACAATCACAAACAAGGAGTATTGTTGTCCTTATTTACACACTATTCACTCCTAGAAGATGAAGTTAGGACTCGGGTCACGTTGTAAGAGACAGACCCCACGTACTGTGGGCAGCAGCCCCAAGTTATGCTCAGTGCCAGGCTTGCAACACCAATGCAGGAGAACAGACCTCCCAGTTGCCCAAAGGATAAATACAACAGAACCCATCAAACACCTCCACAGCCTCAAACTTCTCCCTCCTTCACTCATAACACACCAAAGTGGGATACAGGGGACTCTTAAACCAAAGCCACTGCTCTCTTAACAAACCCCACACCTCAGGCTGCAGCTGATGGTAATTGAAAGCTGTTAATGCAACCACCTTCAGCTGCAGCCAGATCCCAAAGCCTCTCCAACACCAGGCACTTTGTCAGCATCCCAAGTGAATTCAGAGGGGTTTTTTTAGAGGCAAATGTGTACCTCTCATGGTTATGGAAAACCCTGGTTCAACAACACTCAGCAGGCTCAAAGACCCAGAGGGAAAACAAACAGATCAATGAAAAGTCCCAGTTTGGGGTGATTTTTTTTTAAATCATTTACTTAGTTTCTGCAAGGTTTGGCTTATACATTTTGAATACAGGGCAAAAGCCTGTATCCTGGGAGCTTTGGAATCCGAACAAGGGCAAGACACTGACAGCACCCCTCAACCTCAGGTGCTCCTCTTGCCCCGCCCAAACTTTTCAGCTACAGCTGTGCTGTGAGGCTGCAGTCATCACTCCTTCATAAGAGCAGGTATTAGCCAGCAGGGCTCAGATATTCCTTGCCTCATATGGAGGACTCTTTTTGTGGGTTTGTGCTGTTTTTCAGGCTGTACTAATGAGGAGTGAGCTAGAAACATGTTGGGTGGTTTTATGATCGTTTCTTCTGCAGTGGATTCAATGTATTATCGCTGCTTGTGTTTGGGGTTTCAGCCTCCATCTGGGAAAAACACCTTGTTTTCTAAATGTGCCATGGGAGTTGGAAAACTCCTGTCTTATGAGTAAAAGCTCATGGTATTAGGGAGGTAGAAAGAAGTGGAAGCTGCGTACCTTTAGCTGGAAACAGCAAGGATGAGAGCCCTAAATACTGTGACACTGGCAAGAACAGAGTTGGGGATGAGGATGGACTGTCAGGTCTTCATGTTTTTAATCTGTTACTGCTAGGACAGTTATAATTTGGCTTTGTTGGTTACAGTTTTAATGCCTGGGCTGGATTGTACACTTTGGTTTGCTGCTCTTGATAGTGGAAGGGACAAAACCTGCTACTTGTTTTCCTGAATTAATACTTACGGGGGGGTTGGTTTTTTTGGTAGTGGTTTGGTTTGTTTTGCCTAAGGATGGTAGACTGAACTGAGTTTTAAGAGTTTCAAACATTATTAACCTTTATTCACAAATGGTATGAGCTTAGAGAGAATTGCTGCAGGCATTAGGTTTCCATTCCTGCACTCTCAAAGGTTTTGCTACTAAGTTTACAGCACAAGGACAAAGTGACTTCTAAAAGGCTTTCAGCATCCCCCAAAACTCACATTTAAATGTAATGAGTTGTCTGTTTGAAGAAGGAACACAACCCAACACTAATGTGTGTAAAGTCTGCAATCCTGCTCATGGGAGAAGCCCATGCAAGGATGCATCTCACACTGAGAGGCATCTGTGCTGTCCTGGGCATCTGTTTCAGGCCTAGGAAATAAAAATAAATAAAACTCACAGACTGTGCTCAGGCTTTGGGGAGACAGCAGAGGTTGTGTGGCAGCAATGTCCCTTCATGCTGCTGAGCTGCAGTGGTGGGACCCCCAGGGCCCTTCACCAAGGGCTGGGGTACATGTAAAGTAACTACAGTGATTTTTATTTCATTTTCTGTGAAGAGCAGGATTGCTGAGCTCTGAAAGCTGGTTCCCCAGCCAAGCCCAGCTTGCTGAAATGGGTTTGGTTCACTCCTGCTTGTGATTCATTCCCAGGAGAGTGAACACTATCCTAATTATGATCCTCCTTCTCATCCAGCACCATCTGACAGCACCTGTGTCCTGGCACTTTTCAGTTCTACTTCACCCACTAGAATATCCAGCAGTTTGATTGCTACCACAGTTAACTATTTGAGAAGTCTGGCCAAGTTGAGGAGATGGGAACAGGGTAGCACTGATACAATAGCTTAGGGGGGAAAAAAAAACAGCCCATCCTCTCTCTCCTTCCATCCAAATTGTTCCACTTGTCAGGACACCCCTCTTGTCCCATGCCCAACCCACTATTCTCAACACACTTCAAAGGCAGCTCTTTCTGAGCCCACTCCCAACATTACACATGCTTTGAAGTACCTGGGCCTCACCTTCATCGCCAGTGAGGTGGTTATAAATGGGGCCTGAGGGGAGAAAACCCCTTCACTGCTAATTCTGCCTCCAGAGGTACTGCCCTCTCCTCGTTTTCCTGCCACACCTTGTTAAATACCTGCAGGAAATTGCCTGCTTCCCTAGGGCTCTAATCTCTAGTGCCTCACACAAACGCAGAACCAGGATTAAACACTATTATTGGTCTAACCTGGCTGTGTTTTCCATGTGCCTGCTCTGGTACAAGGGACTGCAGGTGCTGTAGGGCAACAGACCCGAGGTCTAGCTCTCACTTTCTGTAGTTTCCATCGACAAGAGGCAGCATTCTCTTAAGAAGGTAGCCCTGGCTGAGGCCCAGAGCAAAAACCCACAGGCACTAAGGGTCACTGCTGACCTCCAATCTCACTCTTGTGGTGATGCTGAAAGACAGAACAAAGTTTTATAGGCAGTAATTTTGCAAACATATCTTCCTTTGCCTACAGAAGTAGCACATCTTCCCTCACCCCCCAGCATGAGCCAAGGGCTGCTGTAATTAAAATGAAGCCAGACTGAACCAATTTGACATTCAAGCAGTTCAGATTTAAAATACTCTCTTGAAAAAACTGCACTTTGCTGTCGAGAGGCAGCACATATGTTTATGTATGGATAATGAGCCTTGCTGGCAAGGACAATTAAGTCTCCTGGAAGCATCTGTGGTCATTCTCCACCTGCATTTCAGAGGGAGGCTCTCTGTAAAATATTTGCCATTTTCTAAGGCAATTGTACCATCCTTTGTACTTGGCTCTGGTGGCTGCTACATTGATTCTATAAAGACTATTCCTTGCCATTTTCCTGATATGCCTTTGCATCTCAAAGGAGGATGACATTCATCACCCAAAGTTAAGTGTATTTTATCTTTATTTTCCTTTTACATCACATTTCTGCCTTGGACCTAGTCTTGTGTTTTGTTATAAAGAAAGCACAAAGTTATAAAGAAAGCACAGCCTAAAAGACTGGATTGCCAAGTACAATTACAATTTATCCAGTAGCAATTCCTTTCAGACAGGTTTTTCCAGCCCTCCCACATGTCCCAGCTGCCAGCAAAATAGCTCATGGGGTTTTGTAGGTGTGAAAATCCAGCAAGGGCCTGATAGGAGCTTTTTCCATGCTCAGTGAGGCAGGATGGGGCCAGCCCTGCTCGGTGACAGAAAGTCCAAACCAGATCAAGTGACATCACCCATCTTCACTGCCAAAAATGACCACATTTCTGGGTATTTATGAGAATTTTTTCAGCCCCCTAGGTGGGAAGCTCTTTTCTACTATTGCCCTTGTTTCCAGCAGCCAGCTCACAGGCTGCCCCAGTGGACTTGGGAGAGGCAAGGGCAGGGATTCTGCTGTGCCTGCAGCCCTATGTCCACATGCAGCGTGCACAGTGAAAAAACGCAGCTCTGCAGGGAGATTCCCAGCAACTCTGGTGCATTTAGCCCAGCAGGCTACATTAGTTGCTTTGGATTAATTACATAATTAATTAAACCTCCCTCTGCTGCCCTATGGAGCCAGAGCAGTGTTAGTGTGTCCTGGGCTTTGTTCAGGCTGGAGCCATTTCTGACACCTTTCCCCACCCAGGGAGTTTGCCAAGCTCTTTGCCTTTCCAGGAATTCCCACTTGCTCCAGTGCTGGGGATGCCATAGGACTATAAATAAACAACTCATGTTGTGAAGATGATGCACCGGTCAGAAGTTCTGTACTGGGTTGTGTTATGACAGGATGGTGATGCCCAGCTATCAACCTGTACCCACACCTTACCTAATCTTTTAAAGGACAGCTCAACAGAGAAGTAGCAAAGGAGCCCTGTGCCTGTTGCTTCTTAAAATTTATATATATACACACATGTTTTTGGGGCAAAGAATAATACAGCGTGGTCCTTAGGAATCCCCTTCTGAAAGAGTCTCTTCTCCACTCACAGCAATACACTTTTGGTGTAAAATACAGGTTTGTGGGAGTTTTAATACCATTGTTTGGTTTTTTTTTTTTTTTTTTTTTGGGAAGCACACTCAGGAACAATTTCCTAGCTGTGAACCCACCCATCTACTTACACTCATCTCCACCCCTTTTCCCCCCTGTTATGTTTTTGTCATCTCTAAGACGTGTGAAATTCTTAAAGAGAAGAGTAATAGCCCTGAATGAGAGGCTTGGGAAGAGCAGACAGAGCATGTTATTAAAGGACCAACTCTGCAGCACTGCACAATGAGGGCCTGCACTTAGGGAGCAGGGCTGTTTGGGATATTAATACCAACCTGTGCAGTTCTCCCTCTTAACAGGTTTTGGGTTTTTTTTTTCCTAAAAGGATTCTGCTATTTTTTCACTTTATGAAAGTTGACACTACCCTAAACTCAGGTGAAAGCAAAGGCAGCACTAAAGCATCATTAAAAGTGATAGAAGGTTCCAGGTCAAGTTGGCTATTGCAGATAAAGCTACTATCATCTCCCGTTAGTGACTGGGACTGAAAGCCAAGGGTTTTCATTACACACCACGTAAGAAGTACTTTATAAATCACAATAACTCCTGACATGCAATAACACCCAGTCTTATTAATATAAACTGCAGGGATTTTTTTTAAAGTCTGCTGGCAGTAAAACCCCCCCTTCCATAAAATGTTGGCATTCACACATGCCCTGCAGCTTCTCACAGCACCTTTAAGCACTAAAGATGTTCATTACCTCACACACTGCAAAAAAAGAGAGTGGGATTAGATTGTTGCTTCAAAATAGCTCCCTCCAACTCTCCTTAAGCTGGAAGGTGCCAGATGTGAGCACACCCCAAACCCCAAGGGAGTCCCGGCCCCAGAGCTGCCAGCCCTGGTCTCTGCTCTGCTGGTTTCAGTGTCCTGGCATGCAGGTAGGGCTGAATGCTCTGAGCCAGGGCACAAGAACTGTGCTTTCTTCTTTCCCTTTAGACACAGAGATGTTTTATTTTGTTACTGTATTATAAAGCACAGCATCTCCCTCAAAACAGCTTTTCCACATAGGCCATAGCCTCCCTCAACTTAGGGGTTGCAGGTGAGACCTCCTGTGCTGCAGGGAAAGGGCTGGAGGTTCCTGGGAACTGTTCAGACGCTTTATCCCCAAAGTGCTTCTGCCAAGATGACAAGGTGTCAGCTCAGGTCCCCATTGCTGAGGGGTGGCAGAGGGTGGTCCGTGGCCACCAGGATCCCACAGGCTACTGTCCCCCACCTTGCTGGCTCATGCAGTCCTTCCTCCTCCTCCTCCCTCCCACCTACATGTGAGCGATTTGTGCTCAGTACCCACAATCCAAAGTTCTCCTCCCTACTGAGGCTCTACAAATGTTTTCTTAATAAAAACAAGCATCAACACAAAAGCCATTTTACTCCAGTGCAGAGGGAACCTGTGAGCTCCTGCAAGGAGACAAACAGAACCAACCAGGAAGATACAGCTGGCATACTGACAGCACCATGACCCCGCTCATCCAACAAACAAACAACTCTTTACAGCACATGTACACAGCAAACACATTACAAGAGGCAGATGGTGTTAGAACATAAACATGAGGAAAGAGTGTAGATAGATTCCACTTTTCCATCTTGAAAAGGAGGAGCTTTTTTCCAAGGTTCCCCCCTTTCTTATTCAAGGGAACACAACATTGTTGAAGCAGGGAGAAAATGCTACTCCTCTAAATTAACCAACACAAGAGGAAGCAGGAAAGATATTTGAGCCCAAATTGAGCAACAGAAGGGGGTTAGCTCAAGCTTTCCAGCATACCAGGGAGCCCCACTGCTGTTACCAACCCATCTGAGGAGTTTCTCTTGATGAACCCTTCCATCAGACAAATTCTGACCAGCCCAGCTACTGCCCTCCTCCCCAGAGTCGCAGGAAAGCCACCACCCCTGTTCAAATACACTTTGTATTTTAGTTAAAATGCTCATGGGGTGTTGGTCTTACAGAGTTTTGTGCCAATGCACCCCAACTGGGCCTCGTGCATACCAGCACAGAATATGGATAAGGATGGGAGAGGAAAGACAAGCCCAAAGCCTCTTTCATTTTCAAGTGACTTTTGATGAGATATGTCAGAAATAGCGGGATCTTTTCCAATGTCTGTCCTACTCTGCAACAATAGCTGCTTGTTGTGCACAGTGAGTCGAGGAGATGCCAGCAGGAATGGTTGTAATACCACTTTGTAAGTAAATTAATTGCTTCTAATTAGACTGCTCCACTAAGATATAAGTAGGAATAGCTCATCTTGCAATAAACTTTTACAACCTTTTGACACATAGCTGAAAGCCACTTTGCCTGCTTTGCTCTGCATGGAAGGGGTGGGTGCTGCTTATTCTCCCTAACAGATGCACAGCCATACACAATTTCTCTGCTTCTATTAATTCCCAGCGCCTCTCAGTATTGCAGTCGGTTTGCAGCTCCAAGGTTTATTCCTCCCCCCATTGGTGGTTCCTGTAAGGTACAATCCAAGGGATTCCTGGATGTCACTTGTTACTACAGACACAGCGTTCAAGCACTGTAGCAGACGTACAAACACCTTTATAAGCTTCATTTGTAATCTTCAGGGCTTTTTTTGGCAGTTTATTCTTTCTTGCTGCAGGGAATAAAACATGTTTTCTATCTGCACCATGATGAAAAAAATGGGAAGATTTTAGTACTAATTGGATGAAAGGAACAATGTAAAGCTTAATGGAGAAAATAAATCCAGAAGGGGGAGCGAATTAATGCTCCAAAGTCCTGTGGATGTCCTAAAGAAAGCAAATGTTTACCTGCTCTGAGAAGATGTACTTTGAAGGTGCCTTAGCCCAGTAACAAAATTGAGAGCAGTGCAAGACACCCTTCTATAAATATTTGCGCTTCAGATCATTCGTTCTCTGGGGTTGTAACATCATGGCCGGGGTTATATTTCCTTGGTTTATTGATGTGTGTGCTCGGCCCCAGCTAGAGCCGGGATTCCCGGGAGCTGGTGCGGCTGCGGGCAGGAGGTGCGGGCGGTTCGGGGCTGCCGACAGTAGATGTCAGCATTGCCTTGTGCCTCCCCGCTGCTCCGGGCACCAATTACCGAGACACTCAGGGAGACGAAATACTCAACTAATAGGCAGCAGCATTTATTTCAGCTATTCTGCATATTTCTAGGCTTTTTTTTTTTTAACAAAAAAATCATGTTACCTAATGATTTAGGATGGATAAAAATGACACTGGTCTTTTCCCATCAGTTTAATGCTCTGCCAGATGTGCTTTGAAGTTTTCTCTTCAACGATTTTTCACACCATATTACTGTGAGAAAGAGCATATAAGAAATTAATAATTCTTCGTTTGGCCACTCAAGGGCTGAGAAGGGTGAGTGGCCTCTCTTCTCCGTGCTCCCCATCAGCCAGGGCTCTACCTCTAGCACTGTGCATCCCTTTCCCCAGCCTGGGATGCCTTTCCGAGAAACTCCCGTGCCTTGCAGGAGGCTGCTGATGCCTATTCTTAAATCTCTGCAAACGAGCGGACAAAATACCCTCCAGCCATGCCCTCAGCTTGGTTCCCTGTGGGCACTCAGTGCAGGGACAGGGACAGAGGCTTTTCCCCCTGCAGATTATTCTTTGCTTTGCACTAGGGTGGCAGCATTGGCCGCGCTATGGGGACTGGCGGCGGCTCCGGATGCGCTCGCAGGAGCTGTGCATCCCATGGGAGCCGAGCTATAAGGGCTGGGCGTGAAGGGGACCGCTCAGGGACAACTGTGCTTTGGGACACCTCAAATTAGAACTACTCCCGGACAGCTCTGGAATAGTTTATGGCCTGAAGTGGCCTCAGGCAGCTCTCATGTATTTAGCTGGCATTCGCTGAGCTGAATCTGAGCGCGGTGTTTGCCACGGTGAGGACACGTGTGAGCAGCCAGCCTTCTTGTCACCGCTGCCCCCTCCTGCTTTCAGTGGCTTGGAAAGGGGAGAGAAGGAGTTTGGCAACAGAAAGTTCCTGCTGGGGTGCGGGGCAGTGATGCTGATGAAAGGAGCTTCATCCAGAGAGCATTTGAGTGAGAGCGAAAGAAACCAGTCATACACCTATGCTGTTGTTCCCACAACCCCTTCTGTGCTTCCCCAGGCACGCAGAGAGAAAGGGAGTGTGTGGCAGAAGAAGAGGAGTGGCGAAATGAAGGAGAACAGGAGACAGGATTCAGTGGTGCACTTACTTACGTTAGAGGTTTTAAAATGATGATGGAGTGCAAATGCTGGTAAAGATGAGAAAGGATCATTTATCTTGGAAGATTTCACCCATCCTAACTTCCACCACAGCTCCTCTCATAGCAAACATTTTGAGGAAGGCATCCCTCTGCTAGGGGGATTTTAGACTTGTGGGTATCTAAAAGTTTAATGGCTTTTAGAGAGACTGACACATCCAAAGTCTTCCAGTCTTGCTCCACCAGAGCTCTTGGGATCCTAGAGTGGCATTGAACTACACTGCCAGAGCCACATTGTGCTGCCATATCTGAAAGTTTAATTTTAGTATGCACACCCTGGAGCAGCACCATTTACGAGCAGTGCTGTCTTCTTTCTCTTGCCCTGCGGTGCTTCACTGATGGGAAATATCATTTGAAGATTTTCATCATCACCTTAAAAATGTACTTGCCAGCTACAGTTTATGGAGTAGCTGACAATTTTTTGGGGACTGCAGACTGACAGAAACCACAAGCCTTTGGATGTGAGAGCCTTCATACAGTGCATGCAGGGTGAAATTCACAGAAGATCAGAACTTTCCATTATAATTACACGCAGTTGTTTGGACTGATCACAGCATCCTTCATTTCTGTGGTAATTACACTGGCCTTGAGTGCCATGTACTGACATCCCAGCGTCTTCCTGCTACTCAGAAACTGCTTCTGATCAATGCTGATGTGAATGAATTAAAGTTAATAATATTGCCTCCTATTAGGGCAATGGTTGCTGGGCTCTAATTCAATCCTGCCAGCTGAGAGCCAGCCTGGGCAGGTGCTTTTATTTTGGATGTGAAAAAAGACATGATTTAAGGCCCTGGTGAACAGGCTGAAATATTTTTTCTTCTAGAAAGGAGGGAGAAGAGGGAGACAGTGCTTGTATGTTGGAGAAATACTTTACAAAAGTATTACATTAAAAAGTATTACATTAAAAAACAGGTATGTTTTTTAATGGATGTTTTATCATGTTTGTTAACATGATAAAAGGTAAAGAAGGGATTTTAAGATTAAAAGCTTTACTTGATTTTGTGTTTCTGCACCAGAAGGAAGAAAAATGCTAATTTTAATTTATTTCTGTGTTATACAATGGGTCATGTTAGGGAAGGTAGCTTTATAATGAAAATACATCCTTACAGTGCATGAAGTCAGCATCAAAATGCTTTAAAACTCCTGTATGTGTTTATACCACCTAGAAGCCCAAGTTCATCATTGTCTTAAACTTTGTCTCTTTGCAAAGCAGATGCAAAATCTAATTTGTCTTTTCTCTAGATGGCTGAAATTAAAGCAAAGGTATGGGTGAAAATGACAGTATCAGACAGCTGGCTGTGGCTCCTGCTCCTTGCTGGTATCCTCCTTCTGCTTACGTCCCCTTGCAAACTGACAAAAGATGTATCTGTGCAAATCATTTTGTAGCCTGCACATGTGTTTAATTAGTCTCCAGCCCACATGAGGAACTGCAAGGAGAAAGATAATTATGCAGGCTTCATGCTGTTTTGAGCTCTTGTGCTTTGCATTTTCTTTTCCAGCATTCAATTAAAAGTTAAGCACTTTTTGAGGCTATCCAAGTAGACAGCTATCGATTCTTTGTTCTGTAGAAGAAGCCCTTCTTATAGTTTGTCAATTTGTGAAGTTGCTGGTTGGGAGAGAAACTGGGTAGCACAACACATCCTTGGGGAAACATCACAATGAATGGAAATTGTGAGCTGCAAGATGGCCTCACTCCTAAGGCCCAAATATCTGATAATTTAAAAGTGCTTTTTAGTTTAAAAGTTTTCAAATATTAAAAAAGAATAATTTTTCTTGCTCAATAAGAGGACATTCTGGGATGCCTGGAGAAGTTTTGAAATGACCTGACTTTTGTAAAAGGAACATTCTCCTTCGGCTGTGGACAACATGCACATGTTCTTAGTGCCAGGGTTTATCACTGCCACAGGGGAAAAGTTGATGTGCCGACACCTGAGAGGATGGAAGGGGAAGGAACTGTAAATGTCTGATTTTTCAGTATTAACAGGTTGCTTCAATAATGCTTGGTCTGTGGAAATTTACTCTGCTTTGTAAGGAGGAAAAAGTTTTCATGGGGTTCTAATACAAAGACCATTGACACCCATAGGATCTTTTCCTTGATTTTAACAGATCTTGAATTTTCCCTCTAATAAAGGATCAGACAATGCACTATTAGAGGAACTGACATGGCTGGAATATAAATTCCCTGTGCAGAAGTAAGGATCTTTATATGGTAATGGGTAAGGAGTAAAGAGGATGGATGGGACAAAGATTATAAATATCCCCATTAAGGGCTCTTATTATCACTGATATAATTACAGAAAAGCAGGGAACTTTTATGGGCAGAGCTGGCAGTCCTCATACAGGCTTTCAGCATTGATAATGGTACATGGCTTAATGGTGACCAAGTCAAATGGCCCCTTCTGTAAGGTTCAGATAGAGACCTCCTGTCCTACCAAGTTTTCATATCTGATCCACTGCACTTTGCAGCAGATGGGTATGAGTCTTGGAATTGAAACCAGCTGAGCCTGGTGCAAGTTGTGCTTCGTCTTTTGTACTGGACAACTCTAAGGGGGATGTATAGAGCAGTGACTGTGGTCAGGGAAGCAGTGAGGCTGCTATGGAGACTGCTGTGCCTTCAGGAGGCTCCTCTCAGCCTCCTGTGCTTATAACATCAGCATTTTAGAGCTACAATAGCACAGCTCACTCAGTCCTAATTAGCTGTGACCAGTGACAGCATCAAGCTGACACAGTGCAGTGAGAGAAACATCACTGAATCCATGCCTGGGAGGAAAGTGCTGTCCAAATACTGTAGCTGGAGATGTGTCTCTCTTTAATTAGCAGATTTATGGTCTGGTGGGTGCATGGTGAATTGAGACAGTATGGTTAACTGTGGTGAACAAAGCTGTATCCTAACAACCAGTGCCTCTATAAAATTATATTGGCAATGAAATGCCATCATGCTTGGTAACTCCAAGGTGGACTAAAACTGCAGAACTGAGATCTACATTTACATATATGTGCAAGAATAAACACTCAGACACTGAGGCTTTGGCTGACTTTACAAAGTCCATCTATGACCCTGGACCCAGAACTGGTTTCCAGCTCCCAGTTCCAGTTCATTCTGGATTTTCACAGTGAGGCTTTTGGTCTGTGTGTATGGGTATTGTTATCATACCCAGATAAGGGGACCAATTTCATCAACACTGAGAATCATTGCTACTTGTTAATATTAATTTACAGTAATGGGAGTGATAATCAAAAGCTCATTAAGCATTGTGTTCTGTGTAATGATGGAATAGGCAAAGTGTTTAATGGTCATAAGACTTTTCATATACAGACTGAACTCTTCACTTGGGCTTACTGGGAATAGCTCCAGTTGGCTGGAGGGCACTCACCTTCATCTCACAGGTGAATGACAGTACGGACAGGGTTGCAGCTGGAGATGCTGGCAGATTTTGTTCAGTTCAGGTGCCATCCTGCTCTGAGCCCAGTTTCTTTCAGGGAGACTCGTGGTGGATTCTGGAAATTGAAGCAAGTGAGATGTCAAGTCTGAAAATGTCCAGTTAGGCAGCTTAGAGTCAAACAGAAAACCAATCCTCTGTTGTGCCTCTTGCTGTAAAGGCAAAATCTCTAGGTCTATTTTGTCTGCAACATAATTTAGTGTGCGAAGTTTAGAGGTTATTCCTGCATTCCTCCTGTGTTTAAAATTGCTGTTCTTTACACACAGTTTGGGAGGAATGATAATATTTTTGAATTGGACTAGCTGATGTAGTTAGAAAAAAAAACGGACTGGTGTTTGCTCCTGTACATCTTCCTTCAGATATTGGGATTTGGGCCGGAGGTCACAATTACACTGATCTCACCAGCCATTCTCAGCGCGAGAAAACAGACTGGGGGAATGGGTTCATCAGAGTTGCTATTTAGCACAAATTATCTTTATCCTGTGTAATCTAATTAGCAAAATTTCTGCTGATTTGTTTGCACGAAGTAAGGTAACCCATGGGATATTACGCAGATGAAGAAATGGGTTCTCTGCACCATCTTAATAGTTTTATAATTGAGATTCATGCACCAATGAGGAGATAACAGACTTAGCCATGAATTTATGAAGTATGGCAAATCTCATTTAAAAAAGGAGGGATCAAGGAAACATTGCTGACATAACTTTACCTCCTTTAGCCTTAGATTTGCTGGGCAATATCATAGTGTATTGCTATTTTTATATGCTTTGTAGAAACCAGTGTGTCCTGAGGCTGGTGAGTAGAAAATAACAAGTAGCTTCCAAAAGGCGGATCATTTTCCTTGTGATGATGACAGCTTGTGAACAATGGACTTTATGGGTGCAGATTATTAGATTCAGTCCAGCTCAATTTTAAGTTGATAGGAAAACCTTACGTGATTTCACTGAGGGTTGGGCCAACAGATTGCTGTTTGCCTTCAGCAGTAAGTAAAATCATGGGGTGATGTCTGCATGTGTACACAATGATTTTTAAATTGCTCCTTCTGTAGTTGACATGTCTCGCTAGGTTCAGCAGGTACTTGTTAGAGACAGAGCCTGGGGTTGGGAAAATGGACCATGAAGGTGATTATTCCTTTCTGAATTATTCATTGGAGAATCTTCTGCTTGTAAATGAGATAAATGTATCTGACACATGACCTGACCACATGCCAGTCTGAGTAATTGCTGGCTCACTGTGAAATCACCCAGCATGGGCTAAGGAGGTAAGGAGGGTGAAGACTTGGCAAGATGCTCTCTGCCTTGCCAACTGAAGTGCAAAAGAAAGGCTGTCCAGGCTCAGAAGTGCTCCAGCTGATGGCTCACCAGGGGTCTGACATCATGTGAAGTCTCCCAGGACAGCTGAAGACACACACATACTTTGCATTTTTTGTGCCACACAGGCATGCTCCCTCCTGAACAGAGGGATGGAGAGAGGGAGACGGAATTGGGGTCTGGACAAATAGGTACTCCTTCAAAAATTCTGGCTCACTCAGAACCCCAACTTCATGTGTAAAGATGCTTTTGTCCATAAGGTTGGCTTGGTTTTGGTTTTTTGGGGCTTGTTTTTCATTGGTTTTTGGTTGGTTGGTTGGTTGATTTATTTTTTTTCTCAAGCAAGAGATCTTGCCTTCTGCAAGAGTGGGAATTGCAACTGTAGCCACTTGCGGTATGTTCAGACATAACTGATTTGTAGTCCCTAGCTTGTAAAGGTTTAATGCTAGCTGTGCTTTAACACACTTGATAAAAAATGTGAAGTGAAAATTGCACATCTGTGATAGAATTGTCAAAAGGGATATGGATGGGTCACTCCCATATATTTTGCTTTTCTTTCCATGCTTTTAGATTTCTCACTGCCAAAAGAAATGGACTATAAGGAGCTATGCTTTGATGTCGGATTTGAACTGGGGAAGGGCAGTAGATAGGGAACCACACCTTACCTAGCTGGCACTGAACAGTCACTTCTGAACAGAACCATTCCTAGAGTGATCAACCCTACAAAGCCCAGCAAGGTGAGCTGAGGTTCTTGTGTGAAGGAAAAGATGGTCAAACGGATGGTCGTGCTGGCCTGTGAAGATACATTATGTCCCAGTAAAGTTTGAATAAGTGTTCAGAAGTTTAAAGGTGAATTTAGGTGAGGAAATTCTGAATTTTCTCTTCTGAACTCAGCTGTATATTTTAAAGGGTCAGAAATGCCTTTACAGGGAGGTATTTGTTTTAAAGTCAGGTTAATTTAAATGGATAAATTTTGTATTCTTTAAATAGCTATATCATCTTAACTTCCAGTGGAGTAAGCTGCTATTAAAAGTAAGGCTATATTTCTCTCTGTGCCTGACCAGTGGAGAGGAATCAGCACTGCCTTGTAAATGCCTGTTTTGGACAGCTCACAGCCTCGGGAGGGAAACCAGAAATCAACACGGAGCAAGGAGCTGCTTCCTCTGCTCAAAACAGCACTGGAAAGAGTTTATCTGAAAGGACATCCTGCCTGGGGGCTTGGGGCCCTCAGCCCTGGTTTCAGGAGGTGGACTGGAGACCAGTGGGGGCCCAGAAGCAGAAAGTCTCTCCTGGACACGGGCACTTGCAATTGCCATTTTCAGAAAGGGGATAAATTGGCAGAGCCGATTTTAAGGATTCAGAGTCAGTGAAAGCCTCTTGGGTTCAGGTTCCTGTGTCCCTGCAGGCCTCTTTAGATTTGGCTCTAAGTTACTGGGAACATACCTGAAGTATAAATATAAGAAGAATTTATATTAAGGTAAGCTTCCAGTGTGTGAGCTAGTCCATTTCAAACCACTTTGGGCACCTTCAAATGCAACACAGGGTGCCCAAGATTTAGGTCTAGTTTGAGAAGCTGAATTACCAATATTTGCTCACTCTATTCTATACAAAAATGCGCAAACGGCTTGACAGCAAAAGTTATGGCTGTGCTATAAGCAGTATGAAGGGAAAAGGAAAGAACTTAAACATAGCATTTCCAGATTTCAATTTTGTGGCACTTCAATATTTAAACAAAATATTAAAAACCTCACAAAGCAAAGCTTTGACATTTAGGTATAGGGTGCCAATATTGTACTATTGCTTTCATCGGAGGCATGTGAAAACAGAAGCCATGAAATGCTTCATTCACACCACAAATGGCAATCAGTATTGGATACAGAAGAGTTTAGGTTTTTCTAAGAAATTATTCAAAATGCTGCATTTTTCTAGAATTGTTGCCCGAAGTTCTATATTTCTGTTAATAATAACAAAGCAAAGAGATGGACATAAAGACAGGGCAGTCCTCATTGTACATTAATCTAGAGAAACCAGTATATACTGCCACTCTCAGCTGAGCTAAGACAGATCAGAGGTGGACAATTTGAAATACTTATATTTTCATATTCTGGATGTGAAAAAAAATGACACTGCAATAAAAAACCCCAAAATGCTAGAGAAACTTAAAATTCCATGCTTGGTCTCTCATCAAGGGAACAAGCTTTAAGCAGGTGAGAAAAGGCTTGGCTGAAAGCTCTGCTAGCAAACGTTGCTTTTGGTTACAAGTCCCCTGCTACTCTTTGCGTATTTTGCATCAAATTCTGTGACCTCTTGGACCATTTTTTGGGTATAATTTCCTGGTTCTTTTAGAACAAGAAAAAATAGTTTATTCTAGGCCTATCTCTGAAAACACAGGTTGAAGAAATAGCCAAGGGTTGTCAAAGTTGCTAAAAACAGAAATTGAAATGGTTGGTCAAAATAGGGAAAGCTAGAGCAAAAAAGGAAGGAGGGAGTCCAAGCAAAGAAAGCAGCAAAGAGCAGGCAAGTGTTTTTGGGGCAACAAGAAGGAAAAAAAAGTGAAGGAAACTGCACTCTATCTTGTTAAGATACAGATAAAGACAGGATTGGGTGCAAGGAGAAGATTTTGTTGAAGCACCCAATCCTTTTGAATAATTTATGGTTTTGGTAGATGTATTCCTTTATGTAAATTTTTAAACTGATTTTGACAGAGAAAACTTTGTCATGTCTGGTTTTAATGTGAGCATGTACATACATGATCTCCAAAAACCAAAAAAATTGAGCAGGAAACCACCTAAAATGACTCTGACGTGCTAATTATTACTATGAGGCTTAGAATTCCAATGGGAAGATGCATCACTTGGGTAACAAGCAGTGAAGCCCTTGGAAGCATGGTAAAATAAGAAAAAGGAAGAGTTTCTGTAAGCTTTTGTGTTGCTTGTCCTTTAGCTCATGCTTTCTGACATGGTGGTGTCTCAATTCTTGCCTCTCTTGCTAAGTACAGACTAGGAAAAAATACAGCCCTTTGTTTTCTCTGGTCTTTTGTGCTAAGGGTGGTGGCTTTTCCTTTTACAACAGCCACATGGAGTTAATTTTTTTCTTAGCTTGCAGTAGAAGTGTATTAGCTGCATTGTGGTCACAGTTGCCTTGAAGAGCATATTAACTAAACTTAATTTCCAAGAGGAGAAGAACATACTAAGGGAAAAGCCTCTAATTATCAGGAAGCAATGATCATTAGTCCCTATAAGCTGTATAAATACTTGTGTTTATAAAACTGGAGTTTGGAGAGAACTGCTCTAACTGCTCAGTCTACACTTCTAAAATAAAAAGGTACTATACGGCACCTCTCTTGTCTTTTAGCACAATTTATTCTAACTGTGATGCAGAAATACTCCTAAATTTATAACAGTGAGAGCCAACGTAACTGGTCTGTCCAATGCTCCTGATAATTTTCAAGGGCAACACCAGCCAGAGATGTGGAGGCCGTAGTTCTTGGCAAGAGCAGCATCGGTGTGGATAGGATAACTCTTCTATTATACATCACAGTGTACAGAGTGGACTACATACATTACCCTGCCAGGGTCTGCAGTGGGAAACCTGCACTCCACAGAGCCGTGCCCTGTGCTCATGTTGTACTGATGTCTTTGCTGTATTATTGACAAAATGCTTGACTATTGACTCTCAATTTTTTCTCTAAGTGCAGTCAAAACTCTTCATACTTCTGTTTGCACTTATATTGCTGGGTTTTGAGCAGATTATTGTCTCTTTGTTTCCTGAGAAAGAGCTGTGTGAGATTGAAGCCAGAAATCAGACTGAATTTTAGAAATTTACTAAAGAAAGCAATCTTTTGCATTTGGTCATTAAATAGTGTAACTAGTATTCCACCTAATGCTCATTGGGCTTCAATAAAATGCTTAGGAGAATGATCATCAGCAGAACTGCTGATGCATTGGAAAACAAACGTTTTTTGTTTTCAAATGATCACCACTCAAATCCTTTTTTAAGAGACTTAGTGTACCCTACATCTAATCTATAGAAATACCTGGAAACATAGCAGAGCCTTATATATTTAATATTCTTCTTACAGAGTAGAGACAAAATACTTTTAGTCACTTCAGCTTAACTCTGAATGCCAAACCTCTGGCATTTTAGTGTTACTTTTCCTCATTAAAAAAAAAAAAAAGGCAACCAAATAGAAAAAAGCTAACAGCCCCCCACCTTTATTATATTTTTAAAATTTCATCTGGACTAGCTTTTTCAGGTTTAAATTATTTGAGAATCATATGAGCACCAATGCAAGAGCAAGGAAAAAAGCAGGAGTGCACAGCAGGAGGTAGAGTAGAAAGTTGATTGATTTAAGCTGTCATGGGATCATATTTATTAAAAATCCTACTCTGTTTTTTGAAGCACCCTATTCTGTTACATTTAAAGCTCAGCAAGGTTACTATGGCCCCTACGCTTTGCAAATGGGACCTTTATAAAGATGACCTGGCATTACAGCTATTATTACACTGTAGTTACACTGCATTTGGCAATCCTGATATTTTTAGAGGAAAGTTCTGTTAAAGTAGCATATTTTTGAGACTTGTGTTTGTACTGATCAACCCCTTAAATCTCCTTCCTTTATCAGAAGTACCTTTGGCATACAACATTACAGCAAGAAAAGAAAGTCCTGGTTTTCTAAAGCTGGGAAAGTGATTGTGTTACTACAGCATGGCAAATGTGCTAGTGTTCTCAAGAACAGACATTTCACTGGATACAATATTTGGGTCCTTAGGAAACCTGCGTGCATGTCCCTTCCTTCCCTGTAGAAACTTCTATGGGAACTCTGTAAAATAAACACATGAAAAACATCGGGATATATAATTTCCCACTCTCTCTTACCCACCTGCAATAGTCTGTGCCTGTAATGCCCGCAGCTAACAAAACTTTCCTTGTAAGCTTTTTCCATTTCAGAGTCTGTGTTACAAGTATCCTTGATGTGATTCTTGGGATAACTCTTAGCCAAATTCTGCATGTTACTCTGTTGTTGTACAAGCAGCTGCCAGATGGTAATACAGAGAAAATACATTTAATGTCAGTCACCTCACTGGAAGCCAGATGGCACAGCAGAAGTTGAAACAAGATGTTTGCCAACTCGTTCTGGCTTCCAGCTGTGGTCCCGTGCTCCACCATGACCGTGTGGACAATGGCCTCTTGGCTATCATCATGATACTGCTGTTAGAGCGTTCCTGGCCGTGCTTTGTGCTCATTCAGAAAGCTCAACTGCTGACATTGCCTTGTCCTTTCTCCCCAAAAGCTGCGTTGAAGAACAATTAGAAATGGGTGCGTGAAAGTCAGTGGGGCAGATAATTCTTTGTTGGCTGCTTGTCTGCTATGATGAAGTGCATATACTGAACCTTTTGGATGTGTTCCTGCAGGGGAGGGAAAGTCACTGAAAGTAGCTCACATGGTTGTTCTGGTTTTTTAACTCAACTTGTCAAAATTGTAGTCACTTAGATTGTTGAATTCAGCAGAAGGGGATATTTTGCTCTGAATGCAAGGAGAATCTCTCAATCTTTCAGGTGGTGGTAATAAAGGGAAGAGTACCTGGCCCTTAGGGATTGGGAGCACAGGAAATGCTTCTGGAGCATTCCAGTTTGTCCAGTTTTCATAAATGATCTCTTTCAAATCCTCTACCTTGTCTGGCTGAGCTATCTGCCTGATAGATCTGGCCAAGGTACATGCCTCAGTCTTTGCTCTGTGAGAAAAGCAAACAGCCTGTCTAATGAAATGCTCAAGCTACAGCAGATGCTGCTTCCATGTCTTTCTCACGAGAAGTTATGGCATACAGTAACAGCACTGGTTGCTGCTATTTGGGAGATGATAATCATTTATAACCCAGACTGTTATGAGGCTATAAACCAGGGTGAATTGGGTGCTTGGAATTCAGCTTAGCAATAATCAAATACAAAGTATTTATGGCAGGTGGCTCTGAACAAGGTAGAGAGAAACTGGTTTGCTTGTTTTGCCTTTTGAAGGAAAATGTCAGTATGATGAGGCCATTTATATGGTCACAGTGGGATGACATAAAGAGTTCAGAAGTTGCTGACCAAACACTGTATCCAAACAAAGCTTTAAATCTTTGGGAAATAACAATTTTTGACCAACTGACTTTTATTTAAAAGTAATCAGATAAACTCCATGGGTCCTTTACAGTACTGGCAAACCTCCATACATGGTAGAAATGGTTATCTTTTTGCTTCAACTTTTTTTTAATAGAAAGTGCACTGACCATATCTGACTTTTGAAAATGGGAGCCCTAAGATGTCCTGAACTAGCTGGTATCTGCATGGGGAATGTAATTTCTAAAAAAGAACCCTGTGGTTCTTAAAATCCTTCTGGATACTTGAAAATCAGTTGGATTTACTAAAAAAATTTGCTCTTTGCTTTTCGTTATGACTTACTTTTAGTTAATTTTCAATATTATTGGAAATTATAGAACCCCAAAGTGGTTTAGGTTGGAAGAGACCTTAAAGCTCATCCAGTTCCCCCCCTTGCCATGGGCAGGGACACCTTCCACTATCACAGGTTGTTCCAAGCCCTGTCCAACCTGGCCTTGGACACTTCCAGGGATGGGGCAGCCATAGCGTCTCTGGGCAGCCTGTGCCAGGGCCTCACCACCCTCACAGGGAAGAATTTCTTCCTAATATCTAACCTAGATAGACTCTCTTGATATGGTTCTATCTTCACATAGCCTTTCTTACCAAATCCATTACCCGCTGACATGGATCAAAGCTCTTTAATGATTCCTTTAATAAACCAAGAAGACTGAGATCCTTTTGTCCTTCACTATTAATTGTTTTCTAATCATAATCTTCCCCGAAGCACCCTTCTGAGCCCTTTTTAAGTTTTCATCAGTCTTCTTCAATTGTGGATGCCATACATTTCCATAGTTTAGTGAGATACAGAAGTCCTGTGAAAAATTTGTAGGGAGAAGTTGGGCCTGCAGAGAGAGAGAACTCAGAGAAGGGTATTGCTTAGCATTTTGTTTGTTCAACTCTTTGTGTAAAGGCTACCAGCAAATGTTGCTGGAGAATTGAGTGGTATTAGCTTAGATTAATCAGCTGTGGTTGCTTGTATGACGTAAAGTTACACTTACTCTGTGATTTGTGGTGGAATTGAAAACTTCCCTAAGAGAATGATGCCTTCATTTGTAGCCATCCCAACTGCGTTATCCCCTTTTCAATCTGCAGTTTAGGAGTGCTGAGTGGTGGACGTTGTGCTTTATGATGTCACTTCTGCTTATTCTTTTTTGAGATAGTCTGCTGGAGTTCAGGATTCCTCTGTTGGGTTGGATATGATGAAAGAACATTGTTCTGGTCACAATCTGAAGGGGAAAAAAAGCCCAGCCATCAAAGATCAAGAAAGGTATGTCAGCATTTGCTCTCTACCTCTTGAAACCAGCTGAGTTCAAGCTCTGACACGTATTAAACTCAACAACAGTGTTTGACAGAATTTGAGGGAATACAACAGTTTTTGTCACCTTCGCAGTGTTGTGACAATCTCGTCCCAAAACACTGTTCTTTTATTACAATTTGGAGACTTTGACAGTGCCAAAGTACTTGTCATTTCTCAAGAATGTGTCTGCCATGGGAGAGGAACGGCAATCTTGTGTGACAGTCTCTGCAAAGTGCTAAAGCAATAGTTTCACAGGCAGCAGGTCCTCTTGCAGGACTGTATCTTTTCAGGCTAAAGTCTTAACTGAATGATATAATTTAGTTTCCTCCACTTACATCTTCTCTGATCTTCAGGCTGTATTTCAATGCTTAGCTTTTCTTTGTTAACCCTGCAAGCAAAACTGCTGCCTCTCCTTTCAACCCAACTATTAGCACTTTTTGGACTACTTTTTTCCCCCCTAGATACTTTGGGCACTTATTTTCCCGTTACTTTACATTAATTCAAGCACTGATTCTGAGTTCTGTAAAGCCCCTTAACTCAATGGGAATTTAGGACTGGGACCACTAAGCTTGCTTTAAAATAAGAAAAAGCAACAGAAATTTTTCTGTCGAGTCCTGAAACTTTACTTCAAACTCCTAGGAGCCATGACGTGTGTTCTCCACAAATATAAGTTGCTCTCCCAAACTTTTGCCCGGGAAAACTCCTGCTTTTACACGCGAATATAGAATCACATAGGGGATTTTGGGTTCTGAAGGGATTTAAGCAATCAGTCTCACAGGACTTAGTTTCCAGCTACAAAAATGTTCCATCTGCGGAAGAAATAAGTCCGTTCTTAGGAGTTTGAAGGGGTTTCCCGTCTCATTTCCTGCTGTTTTTCCTTCCATTTCAGGAAGGGCCGTGTGTGTTTAGAGGAGGAGCTGCAAGTGTCGGCCCTGAGGGGACGCCCTGGAAACCTGCGGAGACTGCTCGCCCTTACACCGCGCTCCTCACGGCACCGCTCTCAAATGCACGAGGAGCTTCGCCTCGAGTTACAAACGCTGAATTACTTTAAACTGAATTGAATTAAACTAAATTCATTTAAGTTAAATTAAAGCCCGGTCTCTTCCCGCCACAGCGAGGGTGCCTCTCCTCGCGAGAGGTCGCCCCCGGCAACGCCGCGGCCATGGCGGAGGAGGAGACGGCGGCGGCTGCGGTCTCTGGGGCGGCGTTCAGCCTGCAGAGTATCCTTCTTCCTCCCCAGTCTTTCCCCTCCATCCTCGTCCTCCTGCTCGGCTGCGGGTGCCGGTTCCCCGCCTCAGGGGTCCGTCTCCTCAGCGCTCCTCCCGCCTCACTCGAGGCGGCGCCGGCACCTGCTGGAGCGGGGATCGGGTGGGGCGAGGGCAGCGTTGAGAGCAGGGGGGGAAAGTCAAAAATCCCCCAGACTTGGTTATTCTTTTTGTGGGTTGTTGGCCCTCGAGACTGAAAAGCGGCTGAAGCCTGTCCAGAGAAGGGCAGCGGAGCTGGGGAAGGGGCTGGAGCACCAGGAGCGGCTGAGGGAGCTGGAAAGGGGCTCAGCCTGGAGCAAAGGAGGCTCAGAAGGAGACCTTGTGGCTCTGCACAACTCCCTGACAGGAGGGGGCAGCTGGGGGGAATTCGGGCTCTGCTCCCAGGGAACAGGGACAGGAGAAGAGAGAACAGCCTCAGGCTGGGCCAGGGGAGGTTGAGATACCAGGAAAGAATTCTTCCTTTAATGGGTGGCCAGGCAATGGAACGGGCTGCCCAGGGAAGCAGTGGCCGCACCATCCCTGGAAGTGTTAAAAAGCCCTGTGTGGATGTGGCACTCGAGCACATCGTTTAGCAGTGAGCACGGATGTGGTGCTATGTTAGCTGGTCTTACAGGTCTTCCTCAACCTAAGCAATTCTGTGAATACGTGGGGTTTTGGCCCTGTAGAGGCAGTGCGGTCTTGCTCACTGTAATGTGGTGGTTGCTTTCCTGGCTGAAGGTCGGGGTTCCTGAGTGCCTCTTGGAAAAGAGGGGGGAATTGAATCCTTCACTGCTGGTGGGGCAGCCTGAGCCAGGAGTTAAAATCCTGGCATGAAAGGCTCTTGTCACCTCTCATGTGTTAGCTATTGAGCAGTAAATGCTGAATACCTAAGGAGGAGTAACAAGGTTTGTTACTAAGACTCACAGTCCCAATGTGCTGCTGGAAAAGGTGCTCCTTTCCCACTGCAGAATAACTGCTGGGATAGTCATGGTTTTTGGTTTGTACTGACTATGACCGAGTATAAGGGTTGTGATACATAACCTAGACATAACTGCTGTGGCTTTTAGAGCAAAAAACCTCACCCAGTTCTTTCCACATTTTAGTTGTAGCAAATTATATTGGAAGTTTATGGCTTTTAAATGTGTAATTTTTTGGTCAGATGACCCAAATTCTACTTTTGTCACTAGGTCAGATGAGCTGTACCTGTTCTCTTTTCTAGCTGTGAGCTGCAAATGAAGGAGCTTTTTTATGCTTTTAGAGGCTAAACAATCATACTTTAGTGTCATAGACCCTACCATACCTTAATTTTTCCTGCCTTGCTAGAATTAAATTATAAGGCAGTATAAAGCCAATTTAAAAATGTGGAGGAATGTCCTTTTCCAGCTCGTGCCTCAATTTCTACCTTAGTGAATCTGCACAGCTGTTTTCAGTGTGGTGTGCTTATAAAAGCCCTGCCTTAGCAGATTTAACATTGTTGAGAAATACTGTAGTTTTAAAAATTAATTTATCTGTTTTATAGTGCACCTAGTTGGAAGAAAAAAAAAAAATAAGGAAAACTGAAGGATTCTTTAAGTAATAATTTAGTCTGGGCAGAGTGTTTGCAATGACACATTAGTTTAGACCATAGTGGATCACAAGGACAGTCAGGTCAATAGAAAATTGAAGAAAAAAATCCCCAGTTTTTGAAAGTTTATTACTTATCAGGGGTTATGGTGTTCAGCTGTTAGTCTTCCAGATGGATACAATTTGTCTGAGTTTTTCTGATGCTGTTGTCTTGAATGCAGATGATACTTTAACCTATATTTTGTACTTTTACATGTATACTTTGCTGTGAAAACTGTGGCAAAAGGCCTGGTTTTAGGAGAATAATTTAGATTTGGGCAACTTGATGTAAAGCTGGAAAACTGTTGGGTTTTTTTCTTCTTCTCTGTATGTGAAGTACTGAATTTCCAGCTTTTCTTTTCTTTCGAAGTTAATTCCTGGTTTATTTACATGGGTCACTTGTAGGCTAACTGATTTTCTAGGGAAACTGTCAACAGCATCTGCTAAAACCATTTCATTATTCTTTCATGGGCTGTGAGGCTAGTGGATGAAAAGATGTTTATTTGGCTTTCATTTTAGACTTGTTTGTAGTTATGTTTAATCAAAAGTTTGACTTGAAAGCATTTCAAGGAACTGTAGATAATTTCCAAATATTTTCCAATGTTTTGAAAGTTCCTCATCTTTTTATTGTAACTGTGTTGTGATTATTAAGGCATTTGTATCAGCTCTGGTAAATGGCCCTGTGGTGTTCAGGGTTTGACCTCAGGTGTTCCTGTTTGAACTCATACATCTGAATTTGCTAAAAAAATGCTGTTTTCTGAGAGCATGAAGCTAGTTATGGAAATCCTAGTGCAAAAAGACCCCTCTCAAAACTGATGGTTGGCTGAGAGCACAATTTAGCTGCTGATTTAATTTGGAATTAGTGCTTGGCTTCTGAGATCTGATGAGTCAGTTTTTAATGGTGATCAAACCTGCTGTAAAAACTTAAACCTAAATTCTGTCTCTGTGCACCGAACTGGGCTTGTTCACCTCGAGGCTGAAGGAAACCTTGAAAGTTGAAAGTCTTGAGTCAAAAAGAAGGGTGGAGGTGGTGGTAACAGATTTATAGATGATTATTTTATGGTATTTTTTTCTAAGTTGGAACTCCTCACTTGCACCAGCTGTTTCAAACTTAACCTGCCGACATGACCATAACAGATGACTGTAAAGATGATTATCAGTATGAAGAGGTAACTTACTAAATTGATAATCTTCGGATATATTTTGGTAGAGTGTTCACGTTTCATTCTTTTTACTTCATCAGTCACGTAGACATCCTAGGAGAAATGACATGAATCTCCTTTAAAGTGATGATAGAGGGCATATATCTATTCATGAGAAGATTTGGTGTTAGTTGAATTGTTGTGTATTACCTTTATTTGAATATTAAATACTTTTTTAAAGGTATAAGTATTTCTATTTAGATAAAACATCTATTTAAATATTTCAGCTTATTCATAAAAAATATTTCAATAATACGATTTCTATTTAAATATGGCAAAATGGTATTTTAACAAGGAGGGGATTATTTTCAGCAGTTGTAATGGGAGTGGGAACAGTTGTATTGTGAAAGAAAGATGTATAAAATGTGTTGATACGAAACTTTACATAATTTCATTTAGGTTTCAACAGATGATGATTTCAGTCTTCAAGAAGATGGTGACGATCTGTCCAAAGTGTTGCAGAGTATTCAAGAGCATACTGAAGATGCCCAAATTTCAGTAAGAGCTTCCTAAACATTCTAAGAGTCTCTAATTCAGTTGGCATTAGTGGCTTGAAATTTATACACAATAATTTATACTAATTATGAAATATTTGTGTGGGAAAGATTGTCTCTTATTTTCTTACAAGGTTCTAGGAGTAAACATATGCCATAGTGGAAAAGACAATTTATGTTTCCTCGGTTTCCTCGGTTTCATCTTCCTTTAATTTGTGTTTATTTCATGTTCTGTAAACAACCTGATATTTCAAACACACGTAGCAAACATTTAGCTAGATTATTTAAAATACAGTAATATCATTGCAATGCATCCATATTTTAGAGTTTGTTCTTTATCTGAGCAGATTAAATGAGAGTGTGATCCCTGGCACAGGAAAGAAGTTGCATGTGCTTAACATCCACAAAAGGTTGTGTTTGAGTACTTTGCTAAAAGGGATTGTTCATATATTGAAAATAAAGAATGGACTGTTACACTATGGTAAACTAAAATATTAATGAAATTATCAATCATTCCACACCATTAGTTTTGACATTGCTTACATTTACAGTTTATTTTCAAAGCAGTTGTGTAATAGCTTAGAGTTACACAATCGTATTGTTGTATTGCATTTTTCAAAATAGGATTTACCTGAATTTACTTGTTTTTAACAATCTAATGGAAAAGTGCTTTTCCCTGCTGTGTTTCCAACATCAACACTATCTTGTAGCCTCATCAGAAGGTACAGTCATAGTCTTTGTTTTGCAAAAGTAAATGATTAATAGTGAAAAGATGATGTGAATGATACTTAACCTCGAAATGGAGGGAAAATGTGCATTTTCTTCTAACTTGTGCTTATCAACAGATCAGTTTTGTATTTTAGATCAAACTTAGAGTGGAAACTGACAGTACCGGAGCTTTATGTGTATTAAAACTGAATATGCCAGAAAATTAAGGGAGAGATCACAGAAGTGTTTGAGATGGCAAATGCTTAATGCTAAGGAAGTAGTGGAAATTCTTCATGTTCCTTAGGGATAGCTGAGGTTATGATTGTTTTACTGGGGGAGTTGATGTTAAAATAGAAAGTGAAAAAAGGGAGAATATTTTTAACCTATGGATCTTTTGACAGTGCTGTACTTAAATAATCTTTTACCTCTTCATTGATTGTTGAACTTGGAGTGGTAGGAGACAGTATGTTAATGTCTATCCCAGTAAATCAAACTGAAGAAACTGTTACCTTTCCTTAGAACTGGCAGAGAATGTGTGCTTAAACTCAAATTCTCTTTGATTTTAAGCTTATGCTAGGAGTTGTCTGCCTTCTTTCTGCTTGATTTGTTATTTGGAGGCTTCATTTTTTCCATAATTTTGAAACTGAAGTAATGTTTTCATCCTTTGGACAGAAAGACATGGATAGAGAAATGTTCTATTACACTTGCTAGTTCCCTGACAGCTTTCATAACGATTTATTGTATATTTTGTGAGGTTCACAGACTCAATTGTTTGATACTTATTCTCTGCAAAAGCCATGTGCTTCTGGTGACCTGAGTTAGAAGCACTGCTTCCTGTAAATTAATAATCAACATCCAAACTCTGAGCTGGGAAGCAAAATAGAAGGTTGTCTTCTTCACATGATAAATAATTGACCCATTTTTAAAAATTATTAGCTTGTAATCTTGGTTAAAATAAATTAACTTATGTAATAACCATATCCTGGATGATAGTTTTAAGTGGTAGTGTGTATTTGCTGCTCAACTTGCTGTTTACTTGTGTACATAATCCCATGTTAAAAGTTTCATTTCATTGCTAGGTGCAAATAAATCTTTATGTTTGATAAATTATATAGAAAAGGCACAGATCAGGGATCATCAAAAAAAAATTACAAATTTGGTATTTTCCAATTGCAGATACTAAAACTACCCAGAGTTTCTAAGTTGAGTAACATCATTTGTCCTTCTTAAGCACATCTTTCTTTCTTTTTTTTTTTTTTTTTCTGGTTTTCTTCTTTTCTGAGACATTTTTAGGTAACATAAATTATTTTTCAACACAAGCAAAAAGTATTCTGCATATGGAAGCAATGATCCAGCTGATAGGGACTGTAGGAAAAGGATGCAGAACTGGAAACCCACACATAGATGAAAGCTGGCTGAAAAACTTTCTTCAGTAGTTACAGCTCTTAGACTTTCCTTCAAGGTTCTTTGTCTTCTTAATATTTTAAATGATAATCTGAAGTAACATTGACATTCAGTAATGTTGCAGTTTATGTATGCGTGATTTTCAGTTTGCTTGAACACGTTAAAATCCTTGAATTCCCTTTTTATATTCTTCTTAAATTTAGTAAGTTTTTCAAGAACATTTTACCTTGTTTTCTAGAGGAATTATGAATTTATTTGGTGTTCATATTTTTTCATTGGACAGAAATTCTTGCAAGGACGGAAATTCTCAGGAGTGTTGTGGAAGTTCCTAAGGTTAAGCTCTTATTAATTAATTTATTTTACTGGCTATATTTATAATCTTTACACTCACAGTGTTTTGAGTATTTTAATTAACACAAAGAAATACTTAACAAAGCAGATATTTAATTTCTTTTGACTCCATGGTCCAACTCTTTTAATAAGATGGTTTTGTCCATAGAACTGCTATAGGATGTCTGTTTGCATCATGTTAGTTGATGGTATTTTCCTCATTTCCAAACAAGCAAATGCATACAACAAAATTCTTGTTACGCCGTTCTACTGGTAGTCATCCATGGTTACAATGAAGCTGAGGCAAGTGGCTGGCCTAATATCACTCCCAAAGCCTGGGAAAGAGCTGGGAATTCAGTTCTGATTTCCTGAGGCCCCGTTGTGATTCTGTGCCTGTTAGACTGAATTAATTTCTCCCTATATTGTTCCCTGCTCGAGCTTTGGTTCCTGGAATGATGCTCGGAGCTGGTATCTCGCTAATAAATTCTTTTCTGCACGGATGAAATGAATTCCTATCATATTTCCATTTATTGAGGGAATCAAGCTGTGTCACTTCTTCCGAAGACTGGTTTTATAGATGTGTTTGGAAAGCTACAAGCAACAATATTAGATGTTTGCCTCACTTGGAGTAAAGAAAGAAGCAAGCCGAGGGATGCAGCTGCATGTCTGCCCATGTAGCCTTTGGTTCTTGCATTATCACAATTAGAAAATAGACCTGCCTGATGTACTGGAGCTCTAGTAATGAAAATATGCTAAATATTGCATTGCACTTGGCATATTGTGTTAGTCATAAAGCCTTGTTACATGGCCTCCATCAGACATGTGCAATTCTTTCTGGTTATATTAGGTAGGCTGCTTGGATTGAAGACAACATTTTCCGTGTTACACAAAACGGCCAAGAGATTTTTCCAGTGTTTTTATTTTATTGAGAGAAATGCCTTTATCTCCAGGTAATTTATGCACTCGTGGTGAGAGAGCTGCCACTAAGGGCATGAATAAGCCATAAATGAATGGAGTTATCGGAAATCCCTGGCCTTAAAGATTCTTTAATAAATGGGTGGAGGAAATGATTTGCAGTCACAGTCTTTAGCATGGCTTAATAAATCTCTCAGTGGTTTTTTTTCAGTTTTGTGGTATTTTTATAATCTCTCGCCAAGATGCATGTGCAGTGCAGTAGCTTGTCATGCATTGTTGAGCAGGTCCATTGTGGCACTGTGCCCGTGTGGAGTTCCCAAAAGCCAAGACCCTCATATTTAGGTATGTCAAGTCACTGCAATCCATTTGATATCTGAGTGAAATAAGGCCACCTCCTTGGCTGCTGAGTTGTGGCAGTCTCTCTCATCTTATTGTCTTTAAATGCTTTTTTGGGGGGAGTAGTCTCAGTCTGGGTCATATTTTCCTTTTTTTCCATACCTCCTTGCATGTTGAATTCTCTGTAGGAGAGCTAAACACTGAACTGTGAGCTGAGTGGGCTGAATGGGGTTGGGTGCAGGGAAGAGATTTGCATTGCGTCAGAAAGCTGTGAAAGGTTTTTTATTTTTCTCTGTAGTAGGATTGCTCTGTTCTGTTTTTATTCTTCATTTGGCAATGTGCTTGCCCCATGAGCTGACCTTCTCTGCAGAGCTGTCTGTCTGGGTGGCACTGGGGGAGCTGTACATGAAGCCCTGGTGCACCATCTGTCTTCTGCTAACACTTGCAGCAGTGTTGTCTGGCAGCTTCCTTCAGAGCATGCTGAAAGGAAAGGGACACTTGATCTTTGTGAGGCTTATTCCTAAGGGATCAGGTGATGGAGATGAGGTTCTGTCTGTCCCTCCACTGCATGCACCATTACAAAAAGCATACAAGCCATACTGGCACCTTGGACTGCTACATTTTTCATTAGGTAAGGACTCCTTTTTCTCTCTGGTTAAAAAGATCGTCCATCAGTTTTAATACTTTCAAGTCTCTACCAGCTGGTGTCAGGTTTGGAATACCTGCTTAAATAAGGTGGGGTTTGAGTTATTGCTTTATAACCTTTCACAAACCTTGCCATTAGAAGGATCACTGGTTACACATCTGATCGATAAAGACAAGGGAAACATTCAGCGGTACTCTAGGAGGTGTGACTTCAGATGACTTCAGAAATAGAAAGTATGATAATGGCATTTCTCTTGTAAGTTGAACAGTTATCAAAATTTAATTTCAGGCTTCGCAGTCGGTTCTGACTTCTGGGAAATCAGTTTCAGAAATACGTGAAGCAATGGATGACTTCTTCTGCAATTTCCTGGACAGACTGGGAATGTCTAGAACTCTTGACTGCTTCCAGACTGAATGGTAAAATAATTTAAGTGACCATGTTACTTTGGGAATTAGGTGCTCAGGATTCAAGTATTTTTGGTATTTCAGGATATTTTTTCAGAATACTCTCCTGAGTACAAGTCATTCTTAAATATGTAGTTTTTTAACAAACAAATACCTTCCTGGTGAGAATGAGGATGCAAACCCTTGTTTAAATAGAATAATCAGAATATTTATTACTTTGTAATTTTTGGTACAGCAGTTAGTAAATACGGGTGGTTTTTATTTTTTAAGATTCAGCTTATACAGTAATCAGAAGAATAATCTCTTGAGCTGTTACTATCTTCTTTTTCCAAAGCTTTTGTAGATTGCAGGGGTTTTGTCCATGGTTTATGCAGAAGTTTAAAGGTGCAGCTTTGATTAAATACACCACTCTCTTCATACATCCTTCAGGATGTATACTTTTAAAAATATTGATTAAAAACTGTATGTTAGGAATTCTGGAAAGCTTTGGAGGAAAGCTAAATTACTTTGGAGCAAAAGATGACACTTGCCATAAAGTTCTGTTGAAACACATGAAGTTACAGGCTTGCTTTGAATAAGCGGATTATGTTGGAGAAATTCTGAAAAGTGGAAACACCCCTCTTTAATTAACCTTGTTCTCAGTTTTAAACTGAGAAGTTCAGAGGGTTTTTTAAAATAAAATTGCATAATTTGAAATTGCAAAATTTGAAAATTAGAAAAAGTTAGAAACATCTTACTTTTTCATACAAAAGCTTTGAAGCTTTTAAATTTTCTTAGAAGTATTCTCAGGTGTGGAATCTGTGCTGTCATTTGCAAAGCTCTGGTCTTACTCATCAATCAGGCATTGCCTTTGGAATTAATAATGATCTGCTTTTTGATAGCATAACGATGGACTTAAATGATTGCTTGGAGAAGGAGCACTTCAGTTCTGTATTCTTTCTCAACAAAAGAACTGATACGAATAGCATTAAGCTTGAAGTCTAATAGTTTTTATGCTAAAAGATAATTAACACTAGACAGATATAAATAGTGACCTTTTTATGAAGCTACAGCTTTCTTTGAAGCACTTAGAGTCTGAATTTATATCAGTGGCAAAATTCAGATTGCTTTTTAACAGAAAGTGCAGGATTTAACAGGCCCTATCTTTTAAATTCTTAGCCGTACATATATTTTTTCTCTGTAAGTAGTACTTTTAATTTCAGTAGCTTTACAAATGAGCTCAGCACGTCAGTATCTAATCTTACTGTATAGAGACTTTCTGCATTAATACCTTGTTTCAAAATGTTTCATGTTGGTTTGAAATGGATAATTTACAATATTAATGAAAGTGAGAGCAGATTAGTGTACTCGGGTTCCTCATTATGTATTGGGACGACACTCTTGCTCTCATGCTGTGGTGATCCAAGTACTAATGGAATTTAAAATGAGAAATTAATTAACGAAGAGAAAATTTATCAAAAGGCTGGCTTTGAAATTATTGTCTGTCTGAGATCTAAAGGTCACTTAAATTGGACCAAATTATCTGTGTTTATTTTGGAGTTTGGGAAAACACTGTTATTCTATCCAGCTGTATAAAATGCCGTGATTTGATTATGGTTTATTTTATGTCAAATCCCTTATTTTTCAATGAAGTAATGAATAATTTTATAACAGCTGTAGTGATTTTTTTCCTTTAATTATTTAGGGGGTTTTGCACATAAAATTTTTATTCCAATTATACTTTAACGAACTTTACAGTTAAATTATTTTTTGAATATCTAATTTTCCATTAAAATTTCCATCCGTTTGTTATACAAGATTTGATAGCACTTTTGTTGTTTATTGAAGATACTGGATTGACAGCTTTTAGGTAGGAAGTGCAGAGGCTGATCAGCTGTAAATTCCTGCATCTGCCAGTCTCTTCCCTCCTAATGCCCAAGAGCCCAGGTCATCCTGAGCTATCAGTTTATTGCAGAGCATCTCTGCAACTTGATTCCTTTGGAATTCAGTTTCTAGGAGCTATAATATAAAGTATATAATAATAATTTATTATTTTCAGTCAGTCTGCACTGGGCTTTGATGGCAAAATCATAGTTAACCATCTGTTCCTTAGGTTTCCAGATTCTTGGTTAATTTTTAATAGTGATTTAAGAATTACAACTCAGTAGGTCTGAAAAGCTTAGTAAAATACCTGTGTGTGCATGGAACTAATTTAATTTCCATCTGTAATGAAAGAATTGAGAAGAGCAGCTCTTTGGCAGTCAGCTCGGTATGGAGGAGGTCTATGAGATTTACAGGACCAGGTTGATGAAAGATAATGAGATTTCTCAGTGCAATTTGTTGTGTGGTTTTCCATTTCTGCTACATGTACAAAACCATTCATTTTTAGTACTGTTCTTAGAAAAGGGTGTAGTGGATTTATTGGTATTAATTGTGTTTTGTGCAAATTGTCTTTCAGAGTTTTTAGCTCTGCTGGAGTTGAGGTTCATCAGTTATCCTTGTTTGATGAGTCTTTGTGCAGATGTTTGATGGTTTTCATGAAGTGTAGTTAGGGCATTCAGTGGAGAAACACTTCCAAGCAAGTAAAGGAGTACACAGAGTTGTGATTTTCTGCCATGAAGGTCCCCTTATTTGCAATATTTTTGATAGGAATTATATCTGTGCATCAGTCACTTTGGAGGAAAGAAAAAAAATCCCTAAGCTTCTTTCTTAGTGTTAAAGCCTGTTCTTACAGTAATTAAGAAAACAAGGTGGTGATAGAATGAATGTTATTGTGGACATGTTCAGATGAATTTTTCAAAAACCTTTCATCTACTAGTGGTGAATGTGACAGCTTAATTCATAGGGATGAGTATTCCAAGAAGTATCCTCAGAATGCAAATACGTAGCTGACTGTAGGAAGTCATTTGGACAGAGCTACTAACATTCCCCTTAAGTTTTTTGGATGATGTTCAGCAAAGGTTGCTTTTATTTGAGAAATGCTTTTTGTTTCTGCAACATGATTACTGATGAATGATATTGGTGATTACTGTCTTCAGGTTTCAGATCTGCTGCTTGTATCCATGTGTGGGAGATAGTGTTTATTATAATTTTTATTTCTATTTACTTCTATTCTTTTCATACTTCCTTATTACTTGGAAACAAAACAATGCACAGATTCAATATATTTTTCACCTGAAAAGGCAAATAATGTTCCTATCTCGCCTTCTAGGGAGCTCCCACCCAGAACATCTTCCCATCAGGGAAGGTGCTTGTGGGGTTATGGTTTTTAGCTGATTTAAGTTAGTTACAACTCCATTCAGCTTCTGGTGAGCTGTTGTCATGGCTGAGGTCTCACTCTTCTGTCTATACTGTATTCTTAGGTTTTACTGACAAAGCACCAAAAGGTGGGTAGTCCTAAAATAGGATACTGAATGAGTAGATGTTTTTACTGGGGCTGTAGAGGTTCCTGGGATGCTACCCAGCATTCCAGGCTGCTTCACATTCTTCTTAAAATCCAAGTCAGTCTGTGCAAGTATTTAACTAAAACAACCTTCAGCCTTCTACATCACAGAATCAAGTGTTCTCAGGGCTGGTAAAATAGGTAAATAAATATTGGTAAATACAATTAAGTAAGGATAGGGAAAATAAACAGGAAGGAATGAAGAAATTTCCCTAGGTGAGCTCTGTATTCCTTGTTGAAGATGGCTCAGAATCATTCATCCTTATTATCTGCAGCTTATTTGGGTCCTCAGAAAAAAAAATCTTGATATATTTGAGCATGTGAGATAAAAAGGACTGAGTATATACAAATGCTATTTGAACAAGAATATTTGTTTCTGCCATTTAATTAAGCTATTTAAAAGAAAGGAAGGAAGAAAATTGTTCAATATGAAGTACTATGTTATATGTGTTGACTGTTATGAACAATACACATTTTAGAATGAAAAGCAGTAGAATAGAACAGTGTGCTGTGAATTCTTAATGATCATAGAAGGTAAATGCTTCAAGATGATAAATATCACTGTGATTCTAGTTTCGGTAAATGGTAGCATGAGAAGGAAAACATGAGTGAGGTAAGGAAATGGAAACACGGAATAAAATAAATAAAATGAATCTGTTTCTTTTCTACCAGGTACGAACTCATTGAGAGAGGTGTGCTCACCGTTGACGATGCTGGGCTGGTTCCAGACGTGTACACCCGCAACCAGCAACTCGAGACTGAGAATCTGAGCTTGAAGAAAGATCTGGAGAACTACAAACGCTCTGTTGAGTATGTTACTTGGTTTTTTTGAAGCTTTTATATATGGTAGTAAAAGGCCAGATAAAGTAAACCCAAGTACTTAGTGAAAAATAGTAAGTTCCTGTTTTTTATGCTGGCTGCACAGACTTTTACTTCTAGATGACATTTATAATTAAAGTTCAAGTTTCTCTGAGTTCTGTTAGAAATGTAAATCTTAATTTCTTTTATTTGTATTTACTAGGCTAAAAATAATTTTCAATATCCCGTAATCATAACAAATTACTACAGAGAATTGTGTGAGTCTAATATGTAGAACTAAAAAATAAATCGTTATGTGCATTTTGTATTACAGTACTATAAATTACAGCTACCACAAACCTTCAGCATAGGGGAAAAAAAAAATCACTATACATTTATTCTTCATTTTTTTAATTACAAAGAATCTGTCACTCTGGGCTTGGTGGTAATGGTGTGTCAGTGTAAATTACCATCATTGATTATACTCGTGTACGTTGTGGTAGTTTATTTCACAAGCCTGCAGTACTTCAGTTATGGGAGTTAAAATATTTAGCCTATAAAATGGAGAGATGTGGTAATGAACCGCACGTCACATGGCGTTTTCTGGAGAATGGTGTGTTTGCACGTGTTATTCATTGAGAATGTACCGTGAGACTTAATGATGCACGCACTTCAGATTTGCCAGTGTGTGGTTTTAAAACATGGAGCTGTAAAGTTAATTCCATCTCTTTGATTTTCCTCAGAATTGCTCAAGTTGCTAATTTTCATTTAGGTTCTTCCTTTCTGTGGAAAAAAAACCTATTCAGATGTTTAATAATAATTTCTGCTGATAATGTTAATTAAATTATTTTCTGATTTTAATGATTTATTACATTTTAAATTAAGGAATTAATTGGCCACAGTCAAGTAGTTTAATAAACAGTGGCAACATCAAGTCCGATATTGCATAGTCTAAATATAACGATGCACTGAGACAGACCATAGAGAAAACATTTCCTTTTTTAATCTGCAGCTTCTTTGGACAATGGGTACTCAAAGATTGTGTCTCATATGAGTGGGGGAGAGTAAGAAGCAGCAATGCAGAGTAAAAGAAGGAAGGACAAAATGTGGGCCTCATGAAATTTATCCTTGACAGTAGTAATTTCAATGAGCTTTATTTTCTTTGTTCCCCACCTTTTTTCTCTCTTCCTTCCCCTCTTCACCCCCTGTATGTAGCAGAACATGCTCTAACAAAATAATCTGAGTGGATTATGACTTGGTAAGAGTTTTCCTGGGTTCGTTGTATTGCTACGTGATTATTTAACAATATAAAGCTCAAACTCATTTTACCATGGTCTGAATAAGCTGGGTTTTTTTCATTAAGAATATCTTTTTACTCCATGGGGTGCCAGAAAAGTTTTTATAGCAGCTGTCTGAGTAGAAGTCTGAAAGATGACATGATAATGTGCAACAGGGAGCAAGCAGGAGAGGGAAAAGAGTGCCAATATATTGGGTTGCTACAGGCTCTCTGTTAAATGAAAGTCCCAACACGCTTTTTTGCATTCTGGTGTTTGTTGGAACCTAAAGTAGCAACACTCTGGTGGCAAACAAATGGGTCACATCACTGGTTTGGTGTTCCAGAAGGGGCACTGAGATTCAGGGCAGTTCTTTGTGTCAGTGTGTGACACAAATTCTGTGTGACCACATCTTGTTCACTGGCATTGCCTGTTCCATGCTGCAGGTACTCCACACGTGCCTTGTTAAAACACTGCTGAAACCAGACCCCCACGTTTGTCCACTTGCAGGGAGAGCTTTATTTCCATAGTTTGTCAGCTATTGCTGGAATGCTGTATAGGCAGGTGTAAGTCTGTGCTAACAGTAGTTTGTCACTACTGCACTTTTCAGCCTTTTCGTTTCAAATAGCTTTCAAAGATTTCACTGGTACTAATGTTAAAAGTTCAGCATTTGTGACATTCAGTTCATATAAATTGTTTTGAATAATCTATGAATTAAAGCACTACTGTTTCTGAAATAACTGAAATGTGTGAAACTGAGCATTTTTGCTGTACTTACCGCGGGCTACAGTGTTCTTTTACATCTTTTGGATAAACCCTGGTCATAATACTTTATACTAAATCCATTTAGTGTAGTGACTGTTAACAGCATTTTTTCTTGTTCATATATTCAGTAACTTGAACCACTGCCTTTGCTGTAGTAAAGTAAATATTCCAGCAGGAGCTAAAATTACCTGGAGGACAATGTGAGTTTTCAGGTTTTCAGAAAGAATGACTCAGAAAGCAGAATGCCTGAGAGCACTGGAGAAATGCTGATTTGGCTGGTTAGAAAGCAAGGGTGTGGGAGCAAGGAAAGTCCTGTCTTTTGCTCTGTGGATTAGTCAGAAAACATTGATTGAGAGCTACAGTGCTCTGAAATGTGCTTGAGGAAAGCTTTTAATTACATTTGGTATTTCTGAGCTTGGTAGTCCTGATGGCCATCTTGCAGAAAAGAGATGTTATTTGGGACTTACGCAGTATGGGGGCCCAGGATAAATGACTGTAAACCAATTACCTCCTGCTTTAATGTTGTTTAGCAATTGGTGGAAGACATTTAGTGTCTAGAAGCTAACTGTAATTGTATTTTGGGTATTTTAATACAGTATTTACATGATTGCATGCAAGCAGGGGGGCAGATCGAGGAGATTGCAGGCTGTTGGTTAGATTTCACTGTGGTGTTTCTGTGTTTAAAGAGAAAATTACAGTTAGCTGCATTTCCTCTGTATAGTGAGCATGTATTTTTTATAGCTTGTGCAATGTCTGAAGGCATCTTGATGTCTCTGCAGACATTAAAAGAAATAAATATCGGCATAATCCTTTTACTCCAAAACTAAGTATAGTTACCACCTTAAGGTTTAGATACACTACTAATCTTTATTTAAATGATTTCTAAAAATGACTATTGTGTGGTGGTAGAAAGCAAAACCAATTTTACATTGGTTTGCCATGTGACTCTAGTTAAAGGGTACCTCAAATGTGCTCCCCTTCTTTTATCTTGAAGGCTACAGTTGAGCCCCAGTTGGTTGCTAAGGGATGTTGTTACCTGCTGATTGCTTCCCTAATGGAAGCATGGGCTTTCCTTCCAATATGCAGGAAAAATTCGTAAAAAACCACTGAAAATAGTTAACTGTTAAACAAGACTAGTTAATTCTCTTTCATCATCTTCAGTAGTGTCTGGGCACTTTATGTTATAGCAACATTCTTCTGAATTGAAAATAGATTGCAATTTCATAGCCATGTTAAATTCTTCCTATTTGATGATATAAAATAGTTTGAATACCAGATATTTTTGTGTTTTCCTATGGCCAGATTCTGTCTGTTGTCTATTTATTTAAACATGCAGTCAGACAAATGTTGTTTCAGGTTTAAGATGGTGTTGGTCACAGGGACTGTGAACTGTGGTATTTAAAAGCTCTTCAAAGGTTTAGGAGTTTCTTATGTAGATGGAATGAAAGTTGTGTCAGGCTTTTGCCTGAGGTTTGTAGTTGAGTTCACAACGTCATTTAGGAAGTGTAAACGTTTGCAGGTACCCCTCTGTCCCTTTTGGAAGCATGCTCACAAATACACAGCCAGCTTACAGCCAAAGTAATGGTCAAAATATAAAGTAATCCTGGAAGACATATTTATTATTTTTGTTAGTGACAACATTAGCAACAAAATTCTCAGTTCATCTCGTCTTTCTGTACCAAAATCTATTCCTGCACGTATTTTTCCACTTACACCATGGAAAAAATAAAGTGCACACTTTTTGTGTTGTGCACCATATTTAAATGCAGCTGTTTAATTACATGGTGCATTTAGCATCTTTGCTGCTAAGAGCCATGTAAACTAGATTAGAGTAAAAGCCTGAAAGTACATGTCTTCTAAAACTGTCTTTATTTCAATTAAAATGTTAGGGCTACAACTCGCAGCATCTTGGGGGATGTAGTCCCACCTAAATTCAGTGCGATCAGGGCATGTAACTTGACTCTGAAAATCCCTACTTGGGTTTGTGGCACCCTGTCCTATTCTGCTATTCTAACAGAAGTACTTGCTTGAGAAAAGTTTAAACGGAGAGACCTGCAGACTTTGACATATATCTTCCCTAAAATAAATTAATATTAGCTTTTCTCTGGCTGTAGAAACATTTTTTATGCTCAGAACAAGCCACCTGCTGAACTCTGAAGGGCCAGGGTTTGCATTCAAGGTCTTTATGGCAAGTCAGATTTTGAGTGTGGTGTCGTGAGAGAGTTGTTTCCCAGAACTGTCCTGAGACCACTGATTCATTTACCTCTCGAATGTTTGTAGAAGCCTGAGCAGAATAATTAATGTGGGCTTTGTATCCCATACCAATATCCCGAGTTTCTCTGTTTCCCAGCTCGTGGTGTTTGCGCACACAGCGTGATGTGTGTGCCTGGGGCTCCAGTGGGGGGGGCAGCCCTGCCTGGGTCCATGGCCCTGCCAGCTTTCACTGAAAGCTGCTGGCATTAATTCACTGGGCTCTCCTTCAGGCCTCTGCTGCAAGCACCAATGTACATGTGTCAGTATGGTAGTTTGTGTAGGTAACAAACATAGTGCTTGCATATACAGTAAATACAAATAATTTGTATTAGTAAATTATTTGTATTTTAAATTTTTAAATATAATGCACTGGCGGTTACGGATCTTCTTCCTGGAGCTCTGATTTTGGCATACTCAGTTTTTATTTTGGTTTTACCTCATTCTTCAGCTCCTCTTGCAGAGGAAATGAGCTTTATTTCTGCAAGAAGCAAATATCTAATTTCAGTGCAAGGTAATTTCAAGCTTCCTTTGCAATTAAACAATTCATCTACTAATCTTTCCTGCCAAACTCGTATCAGTAAAGGCAAGGAGAAAATGTACTGAATATATGCAGAGTATTTTCCTTTTAAGTTTATGGAGCAGAGTATTACTGTATCCTTCAGCCTTAGGGAGGAGGAGAGAGAAGATCCAGCAGGCAGGAATTGTGCAGCAAGATTGATTTATTTAATTATCTTACAAACTCTTGTATAGACTTTCTTCTTCATAGTCTAATTGGACAAAGGATCAGCCACCCCCTGGGTGGATTGGCTAGAAATCCTAAACATCCATTGTCAAAATATTTTTCTGCTGTACCATAAACATAGTTCTACAAGGTTGTAGGTGTTCATAGTTTATAGAACTTCTGCTAATCTCTTTGTGAGAGAGAAAAGTATCCCACGGGCTTAGAAAGAAGCAAGAAAATTCTTGCTAGCAGCAATATTGTATCCACAGCAGAGCATCTCAGGGTGTCCCATGGCTGTGTGTAGAATGTGCTCAGAGAATAACAGGTTATCAGTATGTTTACAATTAATTTTGAAATGGAGTCCTTTTGCTGCCTGCTCTCACATCCAGGGAACACCTGGGGACAGGTTACAAACATGATTGAAGACAGCCTAAAATATTTCTGGCCCAACTTCTTCCAGAACGCTCTCCAAATTAATTTGCAAGGCAACAATACAGATGTGATGTAAATATTAAAAAAAAAAACAAACAAAAAAAACCAAAAAAAAAAACAACCCAGTATTTTCAGTATATTATCAGTATTATCAATCTTTTACATAGAATTTCAAACAAGAGGATTGGTTTTTGTACCTCCATGAAACTCCTTGTGCTTAACATAAAATTGACCTCAGATCTGAGATTTATGATGCCAGAATTCTTATGGATTCTGTCTAAAGGATCTGAGGGAAGAGGAAAAGTACCCATGGTTTTGCACCTCAGCTGGCAGCAAAAAGACCTCAAAAGTCCATAATCTCCAGCACAGGTTGTACTACCAAGAACTTCCAGCTTAGATACAGTAGGCATGTACATATCCAAAAATTAATTCCATATGTATTCAGCATACCTTGATGCAGTTCACAGGAGGAGACTAACTGCCGTGCATTTTCTGTTTTTACACACAGTAAAACAGAACAGGCTCTCCTAAAAATGCAGAAAGAACGAGACTTCCACCGAATGCATCATAAGCGAGTGGTGCAGGAGAAAAACAGGCTGATTTGTGATATGAAAAGGTACAAAATAATTTTAGTTGCTATACATGTAGCATTAAACATAATGTTTTTAATTGTTGCCTGATAATGAGATAACACTATGGAATCTGAAGTGAGTCTAGCTGCATTTAGTTATGTCCTGGTAAACAGCAGCTCCATGTGACCATCATGCCACACAGGTCAAAGAATTTCCAATGATTTGTTTTTGGTGAGTTTTCTATGATGCAGTATGGCATTAATGAATACACAGTATTTCTAATAGTTGGAAACAATAATGAGATTTTTTTTCTACCCAGATATTTTGCCATAAATAGGTAGTGATTTCTGTTTAGAACCTTTGCCCATTTTAAGGGTAACTGGTGTCACACCAAATTCAGAGCCTTTGCATTCCTGATTCTCATAGTTGGTGTTTTCTGTAATCTTGAACTTCCAGTAAGAAACTTGCTATGTTGCTCTGGTTGCAAATAAGCCCAAACTAGTCCATTGCTACTGACTTACAGTAACGTAATTTCTAGATAGGAGCCGAGTTCAGAATCTCTTCTTTGTACAATTTACGCCAGCACTTGTTTTAGCATAGCACTGAGGAGAGGCTTACATCTGCAGCTCCAATGAATTCCCTGAGTTTTGTTGGTATTGTTACCAATCAGTGCATGTAATAGCAGCTCCACGTTCTACATCCTCACTCTTGGAATGCACACATGCTCATGCAAGAGAGCACTCTGCACTGATTTGTGCTTTGTGACTCAGCGTTCTGCAGGATGCAGTGGTTCTGGAGCTCTTGGTGTCACGTGTTTCTCTTGAGAGATTACATGTCTGAGTCTTAATTTGTCTGAAGAATTCAAGTGCTTAAGTATTCTCAGTGTAATGTGTAGTGAAGAAAGAAATCATGATCATATTGTGACTGTTTTTTCCAGATGAGGATCTTATTTGGTAGTCAGATAACAGCTGTAGTTCTCTTTCTTCCAGTGAAGTACAATCCATGTGTAAGAAGACGAATTAGCCAAAATTAATGTGCAGTATGTGTATGAAGGATTAAGAACAGGACAAAACTGGACGGATTGTTTTAAGATGTGACCAAACAAGCTGTGAATCCTCTTACTCATTCATCTGACTTTTATTCTTTTTCCTCTTTCCTTGTGGTATTCCGTTTGGTTGGTTACATGCTAAACAGCTTTGCTGTCTCCACTGTGTTGACCTTTTGGTAATTTTACTTGTTTGTTTGGGGAGGGGAAAAGTTATGCAGATATAAATCTTTGATTTAACTCGTCTGTGAGGAATCATTTTTCCTCCTCTTGCTCACAGGCTGAAGGCACATTATGCATCCTATGAACCGGTGCTGAAGGAGCTGTCAGAAAAATACCAGAATACACTGACACAGAAAATGTTAACCAGTTTGGAGAGAGACAAAGCAATGGGGCAGGTAAAACTGTGGTGAACTTGCACAGCTGTAAGGAGTGCTTCTGGTTTTTACTTTGGTAACTACATAGGACATTTCTGGTGAAGCAAGTCACTTATGCAGTAGCCTGAAGCAGAATATTTTGTGAGTTTTGTGATTAGGTGAATTAGCAGTGAAACTTGGTGCCACATAGTAATAGTTGTCAGTGTGTAGTGCTCAGTGCTGCTCTACAGGAGTCAGCAATGTGCAGACCCTGGTACACCTTCAGTGCCAACAGCTTAAGGAAGGGTAGGATATTCACACAGATTTCCCATGCTTCCATCTATGCCTTTGGAAATTGCTTATTTTAACTTCCTTTATTACTGTTTATTGTTATATTTTTTTCCTAAAGATATCCAGGAATGACCTGCTAGTTTAGAAAAAAATACATGAAGAGATCAGAGACAGTTTTATGTCTTGAGTGGAATATTTGAATAGTATCTTTACTCCTCTAATCTTACGTGATGTATACAAGATATTCTGCCCCTTTGGCAGAAAGCAGTATGAGCACAGGTAGGAGGGATGATAGACAGAAAATTACCTTGCATGTGTTTAAGAAAAGAAGCAGGAAAACAAAAAGAAAAAACCCTACCCAAATGCATTTCAGCAGTAGCATCAATTATATGTGGGTAAAACGAAAGGAATTTACCGTGCTCACACTGTCTTCTGACAGTCTTCATCTCTCATTTCCTCCTTTCCTCTGCCTCCAGTTTTTCTCAGGTCACCTCAGGGCTTACTTATAAAACACTGAGGATTATATGTTTGAAATTTCAATAAGGAAAACAAAATGCCCTACAGAAAATGGGAGTTTACTGCCCATATGGAGTTATGCTGAATCAGGAGTACAAAGTATGGAGCAGTTCCCATGCTGTGAAATTTCAGGGATATATATATATATAGATATGTAGGACCTCTGCAGTTATGAACTGTACTCATTCCAGAGCAATGAGTTTTTTGTAATGCATAACATCATTATTTTGTGACATTTTGTTATAACAAAGCTGTAAGTCATATTGTGCCATTAAATTCAAGATCACTGCAGTGACAGCAGTTGCTAAAAGTTGCTGGTGTAGTCAGAACCCTGGTATTCTGTATGTCTGCATTGTTTTAACAGAGTTGTAGAAGTGTTTTGAGAGATTCTGGGTGGCTTGCCTTTTATTGCATTGTTGCTCTGGGTCTTTCCAAAATCTTGAATTAGGAGTTACGTTCATAACTTAGAGACAATAATCAAAAGTAAAAAAATTACAGATGGAATTTATGAAGTACACCAGCATGAATGCTGCATGTTGTGAACAGACACTTCAAAAGTAATGTTTTCATGTTGCTTCCTCTTGTTCTTTCCTCTTTTTAAAATTAGGTTACAGGTTTGCAGGCTGCATTAGAAAGTTTAGAGTTCGGATATACTAAGCAGATTCCTGAGACAAAAGGTAAAATATTTCCATCACCGGGCTCAGACTGGTTATGTATTTTTTTGTTGTTGTGATGCATCTCAAAGTGTGGTGTAACAGTAAATCAAAAATACTTGCACTATGTTTTATCAGCTGACCTGGTGTCTGAGCAGCAGTTTTATCATTTGAATATTTTATTCTGAAGTGTATTCACTGAGGAGAGTGAGACTGCTGCAGGCAATACGGAATATGTGAGTAACTTGGAATAGAAATCTATTTTGTGACTGATTTTGTTACTGTATCTGCTGATACTCCCCTTTTTGTGTGTGTGCATGTGTTCTTTGCTCACCCTTCAGAAAGCATGCATTGTGGTCTGCAAACATTTTGAAAATACTGGTATTATGAAATCCAGACTTTCATTTTTACAGAAGATTGCTAAGATGATATAATAGCTGCTGGAATAGTATCTGTATGGTACCACACTACTTCCCTGTGTAATTTTTGCATTATTTTTTCTGTCAGGAAAACCCTAGCACCTCTGCTTTCTTAAGTAAGTGAAGCTCATGCTATCACATTCTCTGAGAGCATCAATCCCATAATAATTTTGAACCTATTTTTCAATTGCAGCTACATTTGATAGTAAGATAAGTTTCATAGGAACCAGGTTTCTTAAATTCTCTTGAAAGTGAGATGGTGCAAAAGGGAAATGGTGAGCTCCATCCTCTGACAACAGAGTATCCACATGTGAAGGGCATGTTGCACCTGCCTTGGTCATGAGCAGGACTCCCATCAGAGATAACTGTTTACTTGAAATTAGAGAATCCTACAAATATTATACAACTTCTAGGTGAAGAATTTGTTCCAATTATGGCAATTTCAATATCTGTTTGTTTTGTGGTTTTGGGGTTCTTTTGTTGTTTGGTTTTTTTTAGCGTGTTAAAGCCTAAATCTCCTTTGGCACTGGTAACATACCCCAGGTAAAAAGCCACTGAGCTACTCCAGCCTTTGACAATCAAGCTTCATTAGTTCCCACGTTCATGGCATTTTTTCCATTGTGTAAAGTTCCTCTAGAAAACAAGTCTGAGAAAAAGAACAGTAGCCACATAAATGTATTTGGTTTTTTTTTTTTTTTTTTTTGTGTTTGTAGTTGAGTGAAGAGGCTAGGAAGCATTGCCTTCCTTTCCTATTAAGATACACTCTGGTTTAAGGATATGTAGTGTGGGATCTTCCCCGTGCTTGTGTTTTACAGTGCGGATGCCCCATCTGTCTCCTTTTCATATTAAACATACTTTCCTTTGTAGTTTGATTCTAAAAACCATTCTCTGGCTGTTCAGTCTTGTTTATTCTCCAGAAATCTTGAGAGCACTTTGTAATACCAAGAAGTGACAAGCAAGGGAGCCATTTGATAAATAATTATATAAAAAACCCCTTGTCAGTCTCTCCGACACAAATTAAGCTCATCAGCCACCCACATGCTTCTACAAGTCTTAATTTGCTTCATACCTTGGGTATCATAAATTAATCAGTATTTCAATTCATTTTGTTTCAGTGCTTTGTCCTCTAATGCTACATAATTTTTATTGCCCTCTGTAGGGCATACTCATGTCTCAGTGGGTAATACTGTATCTTTTTAAAATATCTTCTGCTGCCTCTTGAAAGGTGATCATATTCTGTTCCCTCTCGATTTCTCATTCCTGAGAGTATGAGTACAACCCTGAGAAACAAGCAGTGCATGGATACCGGAGAAATGTTTGCTTCATTATTCTCAAAATTCATATTTTTAGTTTGGAAGGAACCAGTGCTGTTGGAGTTGGAAATCTGGGCTATAAGGAGACTGCCAGTTGCACTTCTCAGTCTTCTGGGCTGACTTCTGTGCATTGGGATTTTTGAGTTAGAGGACAGTGCACAGCCAGAGTGGCAAGTGATCCTTGGCCAAGCTGAGCTGCCTCTCCTGGCCAGGTGCCTGCTTTCACTGCAGTGCAGAGCCTGAAGGAAGGAGAAGGGCTCTACCCAGCAGCAGGGCATTGCCCTTCACTGCTCCTGAGGCTGCATTTGTCCCACAGCCTGACTTGACTGTGGAACACCTGGAATGCTGGCTTGGATAGAGGGCACTGAGAGTGGCTTTTAATTAGTTTTGGATTTGCTGAACTGTGAGGTTCTGCGCATCCACTTCAAGAAAGTGGGAGGGGAACTTTTTACAAGGGCATGTAGCGACAGGACAAGGGGGAATGGGTTCAAGCTGAGAGAGAGAAAGTTTAAAGTAGACACCAGGAGGAAATTCTTCCCTGTGAGGGTGCTGAGGCCCTGGCACAGGGTGCCCAGAGAAGCTGTGGCTGCCCCATCCCTGGAAGTGTCCAAGGCCAGGTTGGACGGGCCTTGGAGCAAGCTGGGATAGTGGAAGGTGTCCCTGTTCATGGCAGGGGGTGGAACTGGATGAACTTTAAGGCCTTGCAACCCAAACCATTCGGTGATTGTGGGTTTGGTTTTAGTTTGGGGTTGCTTTTTTTTGAGTCATAGAGTGCACAATAAAGAACAAAGGGGAACTTCTTAGTATTCACCATGAGTTTGCATTGTAAATTTGTATCTGGCAGCTAGGTAGAAAAAACTAACAGTACTTAATGTTAATTTTAGGGCAACTATTCTGGACTTTATTACTCAGGCATTTGATGTAGGAGCTTTCAGCCTGCTGCATTTCAAACAATTGAAGATAGCATCCAGAATACAGAGTGTGTAATTTATTTACTAGCAGTTTTTTGCTGTCTCACTGTCAGGCTGCTGTTCAGCTTTGTACAGAAATCCTTCAGGAGAAGAGCTTCTAATAATTTTTAAGACACCTAAAGAAACCTAAGTTTTTATTTCCTAATTCTTGCCTTGCTTGTTTTAAATTGATATGAAGGACATGTAGTAGTTGGAGAGGAAAAAATTTGTTTGAGAACTAATTAGCAATTATTGTTAGGACTTGGCCATACTGTGGGCTGGTTCTCTCTCTCTCTGATGCCCACTCAGAAATAATCTCTGAAAAAATACTGTGTTTTGAGTTCAGATGGCTTTTTAAAAAGTAATGGATTTTTTTTTTTTAAGGAGATTACATGAAAAACTGGTTGTGTTTTAAATCTGGTCCTTCCTGATATTGTAGCAAGATCATACATAGAGGAACCTAATTATCAAAGAGAGAGCTGATATTTTATTTAGGGTATTGGTGTATATTAACAACGCTTGCACTCTTCCTTACGGATCAAAACACAGTGTTAAGTGGTGCTCTGAAAAAAGACCCCTTTTGCCTGCAGGAATTAAGCAGTGTTGATTGTGGCTTGCTTATAAACCTAAGTGAACAGTGCTATAGCAGCTGGCTCTAAACATGTTATAAAACTGTTCCTTGCTCAGTACTCTTCTTGTATTTTCTAAAAACAACAGCTACTTATTTATTACCCAATTATATTCAAAAGTTGAACTTAATGAGTTTCTTTACTCATGGTTGAATTAACTCATTGCTAAGACTGTTAACTGTGCTTTTCCTTTCCTTGATCTGATGCGACTGCAGTTAGAAGGTCATGCAGAAAGAAATTTAAAATGCACCAGTTGAAGTACTTGAGCCTGGTTGTGCCCATTCCATGTGCAATGCACTCAGAATGGAAAATCTTTAAACCTAAGCTATTGGCATCTCAGTGCAACAGTTCTTTGGAACTCGTTCTTTCCTTTTTTAATAGCTGCTGACTTAAAGCTCTGGAACTGTCATAACACTGTTACTTAACAGGTATGTGTATCTCAAAAGGACCAGCAAACCAAATGCTCTGTGAGCAACATGCTAGTAGATAGCAGTTACTGAGTGAGTAGAAGGTATTAGGCATATAAACCAATTTTGCTGCTTGCTGTTCCTCAGAGAAAGTTGTTATTCAGGATATCTGTGACAGTAGCTTCAATTTTTAAAATGGTGAGTATTTTTAATCCAGGCACAGTTCTTTCCACCAGTTCCAGTTGTACTCAGATTGGGTATGCAGGAAGGTTTTGTGTTTGCTTGATCTGACTTTTTTTGTCTCAAGAGTAGAGGGAGTATTTGGGGTTTTTTTCCTGCTTTAAGTCATCAGGTTTGCATTTTGGTGTAAAGGTCTTAATAAAACCATTTTATAAGAGCAATCATTTAGCAGTGAGTAATGTGAAGTACATTTGTTTCAGTCTGGATTTTAGCTGTATAATGTGTTTTTTCAATCAGATTTTTTTTCAAAGAACTGGAGGGATGTAAGTGCCCAAATCCTGTTGGAAATCAGTATTACTTTGTTTTTCGTGCAGACCCATGTACATCCAACAGAGCACTGCAACAAGATACAGGGATCACAAAGGACTGTGTTTGGATTTGTGTAAGCTGCCAGTGCAAAGGCTGTCATAGAGCAGTGTCCTTTCTGCCAGGTCATGGCAGATGCATTGTGCTATTGTCCATGTGTGCTGTACTTCTTCTCCTATTCCTTTCAACCTTTGATGATTTAAAGCTGTGTTACCTGCTTAGGATTTCTTTGCTGAGTTACCTATTTATCAGTAATTTCTTGTTTGAAAGGTGGGTTGGCAGAAAGTGCAGGGAAACAAAAGGATTGTGGGCTGCAAATCAGAATATTGCATTGGTGGTGGATACTGGATAGGATGGAGTGAGCTGATGTTTCCTCTGGCTCTGAGGGATGGGAAGGAATGCATCCATTTCCCTGTGACTCTCCCTGTACTGCAAGACTATTGCATTTTTGGGGACAAGTCTAGGGTACCCTTTAGATAAGATGAAATTATTTGTGGAGCAGAGATACATGTAGCCCTGGAATACTTTTTATGGATGGCACAGTAACCTGAATATCTTTTTAATTAAAGTGGTGTTTCTTTGAGAATTTCACATGTCTGGCTAATGTTAGGTAAGGAGATAGCTTCCAGAAGAGTAAATAAAAAGTGTTCTGATGGTATTTTTGTTGGTTTTATTTTAAAGTAGGCCATGATTGTACAAGGAAGAAAGGGTTCGAAGGTCCCACCCAGAAAGCTCTTCGGGAAGCCAGGCAGCAAAAGTTCCTTGTTGTTGCAAGCTCTTCATGTGATCCAGCCGAAGATGCGGAGAAAAAGGGCAAGAGAGATCTAAAGGTAAAGTGCTCTTTCCAGCTGTACAGTATCAATCCTCTTTATACTAAGCTGTGGTGACAGACACCTGTCCAATGCGATTAAAAGACTTCCTGCTTAGTTGAAGTCAATAGGACAGGTAGGTAACAAGATTTTTATTTTTAATACGAGTTTCTATTGCAATTAAATTTTCAGGGAATTACAGGAACTCTGATTAATTGAAGCTAGCAGTCTACTTTTTGAGAATCCAGTGTAATCACCTAGCAGAGGAGGAGCACTGGCTGTAATTGCTTCTTGCTCTGCTGTGTTTCTTTTGTAACTTGAGAAATCCTGATCTGTTCCATAATGCTTACAAACTTTCCCAGCCTTTCAGACTGTTCTGGCTGGGTCTAAGAGGGAAAACATCTGCAAGACTAAGGGGAAAAAACCTGGTAATTTTGTAATAGTCAGAGCTTCTAAACCTGAGTATACCAGAGGTGTGTTACTGCTTCAGTTTGGAGGTTGTGCAAAATCAAAATTAATTCCTGAGTATTTTTTTTAATTATGGAAAAGAATGTTTACTTTATTCCAATTATTTTATTTACTGAGGTTGCATTTTGGGACTACATAACAATGCTTTTTATTTTTCCAAATCAGAGTAAACATTGTAATATATAAAATTTCATAAGCTCCTAAAACTGTTACACTGGTCTATTTTTGTTTGAGAACTACAGTTAGAGTTTAAACTGTGTTTTTTGAGAAGGAAAAAAGCTTTACTTGATGATGGTATAGTCAAAAGTGGCTTCAGTCTTTCTTCTCCCTGTCCCCACAATAATATGTCCATGTTAATTAACTTTTTATAGGTTTCTGCCTGGCTTTGCAAGAGCATTTCTTCTGTTTGACTTTGGCAGTTCACCTCTCCACAGACAAACATAGCATTTTAGTTCTGTTTTCATTCTTTTTTCTGCTCCTGAGCCCTCTATATCTATATCTAAATCTAATCTATATCTATACCTGTCTGTATCTCTTCTATTGCTTACTGAAACATTTCTCACCATATATAGCAAATACTTCTCCTTACTGTCCTCACACCTCTTAGTACCTGAGGCGCGTGCCAGTCGGTCCAGCTCCACTTTGCCTGTTTTTCATTCAGTGGTTAAAAACTTCCATGCTAGACTCTCACAGGTATCTCCTCTCTTCATTTTGACTTGTGAACAGATAGAATTTCATAATCCAAGAAGCAATCATTTTCGTGTTTCTGTTTCTACTGAAGTCATCAGAATTTTTATGGAAAACTTCAATAGAGTTATGCTTCACCCCCAGAATATAAACTCTGCGCAGTTAGTGTGCCTGTCTGGCTCCTGTTCTTTGAAATTCATGAGCACAGTTAGTTGACTGGTTCTGGTGAGCATCTGTGTTTCTACAGATCTTATGTTTCCCAAATGAGTCCCACCAGAGACCCTGATGTCTTTACTTAATCAATTAATTAGAAAACTGAATTAGTTCCAGAAATAAGGCATCAGAAGATATGAGTGTGTTTGAATGTACTAGAATTTTCCATGGCTAAGCAATAATCTAAAACTTTAGGTGTGAGATTAGTTCCATTGTTGGAAGAGATGCTATAGTTCTTTTTCACTTCACATTTCCTGGATCTATTATTTTTAAATATTTCCTTTCCCCTGATAAAGGATTCCAACTTGGATAGTGCATGTGAATTATTGCTTAGGATGTTAGAAATAAAAGGCAGGGGGAATGATGAATGTGTAGAGTGCAAAGAGGTGAGTTAAAATTGTTTAAAACAGAAGAGGCAGAGCTCTGTCCTGTAGTGCACGCTTACTGAACTACAGCTCTAATCCAAAGTATTTAATTAAAATAGTGTGTTCTTATTCAAGTGTTTAGGTGTCTAAGTGTTTGTTTCCATCAAAAGGATGAGGTATAAATGAAGGCCTTGCCTTCTTCCTTAGGTCGATTTTTGTGATACTTGGAGTCAAGCTTGTGTGGTGTCTCATCTCCTCTGACCTATGTCAAAAGATCTTTTAAGTTCTGCTGTGGGTTGTGTGACTTATATTCTTTCTTACAGTGATTCAGCATGAATGAACATCTACCGAAAAGTGTTCCATAAATCGGTCTTGTTCTCCTTCACAATAACGAAAATAATACTTTAAATGTTTTATTGGGAAGGGTAAAATTGATTTATACTTACTGAGATTATGATTCATTTAAATTCTCTTTATACCACAAAGGAAGTAGGAGTTAGAGCATGAATTTGGTCAGTTCCATGGAGTTCAGGTGAGGAATATATAGAAGAAATAAATGTAATTAAAATCCTGTATTTGCATGTGCATTTACAGACAAAATAGAGAAAAAGAGAATGGAAGATACGGAAAATCTAGGTAAAATTCACTGTCTAGTATTGTCAAGCCTATTTCAGCAAATGTAAATGAACAATTAAAGCTTACAAAAGTTCAGAGTGAACATATTATCCAATTCAAAAGTTCAGGCATTTGGATTATATCCCATTCAGTAAAAAGCCTCTATATTGTCATGAGATTGTATCCTTGAGATAAAATTATAAATGTTTGTATTAACTGTGCTGTTACATAGCAGTGAACTATGGAGATGGAAATGATTTAACATCTCTTCTGTGTCTGGTAGCTAAATAGTGATCTAACAAATGCCTGTGGTTTTAAGTAGATGCAAATATGATTCATAGCTGAGCTAGAACATTTACTTCAAGGACAGACATATATTGTGTTATTGCAATATCCTGTAAAAGCTGACACCTAATTTAAAACACAGGGTTCCTTTGATGTGAAGTTTATCACTGAAACAGTAAGTGAGAAAGCAACTGGATTTTTGTTCTAAGAGAATGCATTATCCTGATTTTACAATCTTTGTTATGAGACTCAAATTGTAGTAACAGACAATTAGTCTAAACTATTTACATATCTGGCCCTTAATAAGCCAGTATCAATAGCATAAATAGTCTTAGATTAAGAATGTGCATAGAGTACTACTTTAAACATTTAAATTAATTAAAATGCACTCACAGGTCATTAAAATTGTAGAGAACCTTTGATAATGTGAATTTCATTATGCTCTTGAAAACTTTCCTATTTTTATTCTCTCAGGTTCCTCTCAGAATACATTCTATGTTTGATTGCTTTTATAAGTTATTAGCAGGACAATTGCAGCTTCTTTATGTTCACTAAATTAGATTTCTACATATATTACAACCCAATTTAATTTTCTGCAGTTTTACTTGGTGTAAAACTTTATCTAAAGGTGTGTTGGACATTTCTGGAGTTGAGGAATTATCTGTTTCTGTGGAACAGATTTTGCAATTATGGCCATTGTGTATATTAAAAATAGAGAAGTAAAATCCAGTGATCATACAGATATGGCTTTTGTAATTAATAAGACTTTGGGTTGAAGTATCACATGGGTACATGTATTACACTGAGGTTTCTCCTCAGTTCTATGGAAAAAAGAGTACAAAATTTACAAGAACTGCTGTTTCTGTGCTTTCAAGCAGAAGGGAAGATGAGACCAAGTGATTACTTAATCAGATTATTGAGTTTGAATATAAATTATCACAGGTGTATTGGGGACAGAATTGGAAAGATGGCCCCAAAGTAGTTAGGAGGGGTCGTAAATGAAACAGACAATCACTTTGTGTTTCTAATAATGTGGGTAAGAAAGCACTGATTTGATATTCAGAAGAGAGTGGGTGACTGACAGATACTACTGGGAATGCTTATTTCTACAGTCCTTCCCTGGGACAATAGAACTCCAGACACTGAGCTAAGAAAATTAATACAAGTTACCCAAATATAAGACTGCAGCCTAGAGAAAGGAAAATACAGTGTCTGTGTTTCAAATGAGTTAAAAAGTATAGGCTAAGAAATCATAGACTAGACAGTATAACTTACATTCCTAAGGAAGATGGCAGTGTATAACTGAAATTTTACTCGATATCTGCAAGAAACCAAGGAAAGAAGTAACTGGGAAAATGGATTTGCAAGGAAAAATATTTCAATCCAGTCTGTATTGCATCCATGGAAGGATAAGAGGTACCATGGATAAGATACAAGTGCACTTAGATTTTAAAAAGGCTTTGGATACTGTCTCACAGATTAATTCCTGTGAACAACTGTGGAAATTTGGCCTGACATAATTTTTTCTAAATTAATGGAAAATAGAGTAGGAGCATGCAGATATACTGAAGAGGCTTTTTTGCAGTGATGTATTGTCCTTAATGATCTGGAAAATGGAACAGAAAATAAGCTGACAGAACTTGCAGACCAAGTGGCCTGGGTTTGGTGGGGCTGGAACAGCAAGTGCAGCTGAGGACAGGAGTGGAATTCCAAACCTGACCTATTGGAGAATTGATCTAAAAAAATAACAGACAATGTAAGAAGAGGTACAAAACTCTACCTTTAAAAAATGATCCAATGAACAAATAGAGGTCAAAAAGATTAGAAAGAGTTGATCATTGGCTTTTAATTCTTTTAATTAGACTAGGCTCTAGGGTATGTTGTGTAAAACAAGCTAAACATGAGTTGAAAACCACATAATATTGTGGAATAGCTGAACACTGTGCTGCAGTGTAAACTAGGAATATGGCCTGGACCATGGGGAATATTCCTCTTGCTAATTTCAGATGGCATGTGGCTTTGGCTGCGGTTTTGTGTGCAGTCTGATCACAGCTCTTCAGGAGACAAGTGGAGCATCTACACCAGAGCAGTAAGAATGATTAGAAGTCTATGAAACTGTCAAAGAAAAGGTGAAAAGTGAAATTGGGTAGTCTACAGAAAAGAACCCTAAGGGGAGACAGCATGCATCCTTAAAATAGAAAATAATTCTGTTAAAAAACCCCAGAAATAAAACCAAAAGCAAATCCCAAATTACAAAACAACTTCTTAGAACAAGTAGTAATAAAGCAGAAATTCAATAAGAATCATTGAGAGTACAGTGGGTGTTAAGCAGCAAAGAAAATGTATATCCTTAGAATATGATGCTTCTTTCCTTTTACTTACAGAATTAATGTTCTGTGACTCCAGTGTTAAGAGTATGATCCAAGATTAACTGTGTGTAATCTAAAATGTGTCCTTTAGTTGGTTTTGATGGAATTTAATTTAAAAGAATTACGTTTTTTGTTAGGCAATTCTGTATTTTTTTAAAAACACTTTTGCTATGGACTTGGAAATGGTAAAAAGAAAAAGCTGCTTTTTAGGTGAAATTCATGTTTTTTTTAAAAACTTGTCTATTATATTCTGTAATGTAATAGATAATGTGATGATGGCTTTAGTTTTAGGATTTTCTCAAACATGTTTAAAGATTTCAGGCCTACATGAAGGAAATGAGAAAATGCTTAAGAATGTTAGCTACAAATAAAGCCGTAGAGGAAATATTCATACAGTTGCAAGACCAGATTATAAAAGACAACTTATTATATAATTGTCCATCTACCTTTGCAGCTTTGTTAAATCGAGACATGCAACACCTTGCATTTTTAGTAGTAGATTGATTCTTAAAGCCATTGGTACTTCATTAAATTACCTCACAGAGCATCCAGAGGGTTTTCTTTATGCTACAGAGCAAGGCTTATTTTGAGTCAATGCATGCTGCCAAGAAAAATAAAGCAACAGGCCCCCAAGACTGAGAACCAATTCAGAAAGCTGTTGGGAAGTAAGATGCATTTGATCCTAATTCTAATTGTACATAGGCTTTGCATGTTCATCTATTTCTTTCTGTATTTGAGTGTCAATAATGACAGATTTTAGAGTAACAGGCTGTCTTCAGTGAGACCATGAATCTCACTCGTGCTATAGTCACTTGCAAAAACTGCTGATAATGAAATTACTGGTTTTTATATGCAAATGCTTTGATTTCCTGGAAGAGGGATGTACTGAAACTGTACTGAATTGAAGAAAAAACCTTTTGAGTTCTCTTTGCAGAGAAGATGTAACAGATATACAAGAAATGATATAAAGGCTTTTAAATGTTTGGCTTTCTTAACTTTTACAAATAGCTGTTGCTGTCTTCCTCGGGACAGACAAATGGAGAGAGTTAGGAATTGTGTTGTGCATGAGGGTTTCCTTTATCCCTTAGAGTTCCTGCAGCGCTTACCCTCGTTCATGTTGGGCTGGAGGATAGGATTTGACTTTGCCTGAGTTAAGAGAGAACTTTCCAGGAGCACCAGAGGCTCCCTGCAAAAAACCCACAGCAGGAGGTGGGATGGTGCTTGCACAGCTGTTTGTCACATCAGCAGTGTTGGCCTTTGAGACCATGATTGAGCAATTCCATTAACTCGCGACTAACACTTTGTTTTCCCTTTCATTAAAGTGTCAAGACCTTAACATTTCTCTTGGAAACCATTTGGGAGTTGTGGGGGGAAGAGGAGGAGAATGGTTTAGTTGTGCTTGTTTGTTCGGTAACAGATGTTCGGTGCTTACAGCCCCCGAAGGGAATTCTGCCAATACAACGTCTCTAACTGTGCAATTCCAATGCTCTTTGGAATGTTAAACTTCTGCCAAGATCTCCATTCCTTTCAAGGAAGGAGAGGCACTAACTAGCAGTAGAATGCACTACACAAGACATGAGTAGTGAACGTTGGGTACCTCAGTTACAGTGTTACTGGTGCAAACTTCTTTTCACTTGAAAAATGTCAGTGGTTTTTAAGAAGGGCTTTTTCTTGTGTGAGAGGAAAAAGTTCCACAGAAGTCTATTTCCAATTATAATTCCTCTATTTTTTTTCAAGGTCTGTTTCATAATGAAAAATTTATGATGCGAGAATTGGGAAGATTTTTGTAATAATTTAGGAACGCTGTATACTGAGTTTTAGTTTTCAATACAACAAATCAGTGATCTGCTTGTTGGTTTTGGGTATTGCTAAGACACATAGAAGTGTTACTTGTAATTGATACACAACTTCAACTCACAATATTCAGAATGGTAATTGTATTTGAACTGGGTAAATAATCACCACTATTTTTAAAGGAGTATTCTTCCAGAAGTATTTGCAGTCTACAGTTTGGTGGTTAACCTTAGCTTGGTGTTCAGGCATGTGGCTAAAAAGGTAATATATGAACTGCTGCTTGATATGCTTACACAAAAAAAGTAGATTAAATAAGGCCAAACTTAATACTAATTGGGTTTTTTGTTTTGTTTTTTTCCATTTTAATGTAGTTCAGCTAAAGTTATTCATGGATAAAACTAGATCTCTTTCAAATTAGTGAAATGTGATTGAAATATGAAATAAGTGCTTAGACGCCTGAAATCTGGAGGGAGAGGCTCAGGTGCTGACTGTGGTATTTATATTTTAAATTAACTATTCTGGAGTAAGTTATGGATTTTGGTGTTTCAATCTTTTTTTCCAATATTTAAACAAAGCCTTTGCATATGTCAACATCACTTTAAGGAAAATGAAATTCAACATTAGCGTTTAGTTTTCATGGTAACAAATCTCTAACATACCCTAAAGAGCTCTGGCACTGCTCACAGTGTTCAGGGTTGTTTGTCTTGTATATTCAAACAGCACTTCTGGGAGTAGAAAGTAAAATCTTAATTGTTTCTGTTTGAATACAATGAAATGAAATAAAATACTAAGTCCTTTACTCCAAACAATTTATGAATTAATAATCAGAGCATTTCTTCCAGAAAATGTGACACTGTTTCATTGGAGTGTCACATACCATGAGGATGATATTAATGGGTCACAGGTCTTTCTGTAATTGGATTTCCAGTTTGAATCTAGGCCTGACAGGTTTGATCATGATTAAAACTAGTTGTTGTGTAATCATGGATTAGTTGATCTTACCTGCTCTTACATGCAGTAAGCAAAGTGCAACCTCTGTCAGCAGGGAAGCTGAGGTTGGGCAGATTTCTGCTGGAACCCAGCCTGGAATGTCTGTACAGGTGGGGTTTTACACCAGAAGAACAGAAATAATTCATGTGATGCTCAGACAATGAAGGCAACTCAATTTGTTTCCACTACATGCAACCACTTTGTAAAGCACAACTGCTAAACAATTTTGTGGACACATTAGGAATCTTTTCATAGTGCAGTTGAATATCGTACTGTGGAGTTTGGCCGTGATCTCTGAGGTTGGTTTTGGGGGCTGAAAACAGAATGAGTCAAGTGTTTTCACAACTCATTTAAAAGATTGCTTTTTTTCCTGTTTCCTTTCCAAAGTCCTCTCTCCTCCCTAGCAGCTCCCCTTCTCTTTCCTACCTCTGCTCCCCTAGCAGCTCCCCTTCTCTTTCCTACCTCTGCTCTCTTTGTAAATTCTCTAAATCCTTTCAGCTAAGGTGCTGAATTACAAAATTTGAACACATGAGTTTGAAAGCCTAGTTATAGAATTCTGTTACTCAGAACAAAGGCCAGACCATGCTGAAGTGACAGCAGAGCACCAGATACTCAGTGGACAGTTTCAGTTTGCATTTCTTTTGTATGTTTTACACCACAGTTCTCTATTTATTGTTTCCAAGTTTTTACCGTGTATATGTAGTTCAGATAATGTGCTATATACCTTAAATTAACCAAAGCAGATCAGCCAATCAGACATTCATAATTTACTAGAAATCTGAAGCCGTTTCTATTTTTGCAGGAATGCTTCACTCGTGGTAGAGAAAAAACCTTCCCCATGTTTCTGTAGCACCTGCAAAGAAATTGTTCTCTTGAAGCAGTTCAGCAAAAACTGAGATTTGCTGTGATGTAAATCTCTGAAAAGTTCATTCCCACAAAAAAAAAGAGATAAGAAAAAAATCACTATGCAAAATCACAGTTCATAGTATTTTAAAAATATTTAGTCATTAAAAAAATTTAGTTTACCAGTGGTACTTGTTAATGTGAAAATATCAACACTGTATTCCCACACTTCTGGTGCGTAATAATTACAATTTTTTAAACAGTCTGTTTAGATTACTTAACTCTTGTAGGTAATGTAGGAACAATGCATGTAGTTGTGACATGTCTTAGTCTGGAAAGGATGTTAGCAATAGTAGAGGAATTGGCAGGCCTCCTTCACACTTGGTGTAGAAATTGTTCTGTGCTATAAGATGTACATGCCCTGGCTTGAATGCAGCAGATAAATAATCAAGGAGCAGCACACAGCCATGGTAATGTAATACTTAGAGAGAATACCCCAATTATATGTTTTGACATAGGTCACAGGGTTGGTTAATGGGAAGATATTGTCCTTGGTTTTTCAATAATGCAAATGAGAAAAATAGTAATTAAGATAGAGATGAAATAGGAGGTATCTTTACTTTTAAAAATTATCCTTTGAGAGAGGAATCCTCATTCTGAGTATAATTTTACCTGGATTTTTTGATGTACAGTCAGTTGTTGAGCGATTGGTTTTGTCCAAACAATAGTAATTGGAAAGAGATGCTCTCTTGAGCTCAGGCTAGAAGGCTTTGGCGGCTGTTTATTCTACTGCTCCTGTTCTGTTGTTGTCTAAACTTCCCCTGCTCTGATCCTGCCCCTCCAGGTTCTGTTCTGTTTTGCAAACTCATGGTTCATGACCAATTCCTGCCTGCCACCAAAGCTTTGAAGAACAGTGTGTGCAGGCTTGCTTTGATCTCAGAAATCCACCCAGGCTAAAATAATTTGGGAAATAACAATGAAGAGAAGCTGACAGGGCTTTGTTGGCATAATAGTTTATTTATAGAGTTTTGTTCTGTTTTAGTGGAAGACAGCCTATTATGTACTAATTAAGTATCTTATTACACAGTTTATAAAAAGAATGAGAGGGGGAAGGCTGACAATATTTGGAGCACATTTAAGGATAATTGGAGAGGTCCTGTGTTGTGTTTGATACTTGATTTGTTGTTTTTAAAAACACAGCCCCACAAGCTAATACACTCACATACATTGTTAACCTTGGTGCTAAGTTAACTGATTTTTGGTCTGGGAGTCATAGCAAGGAGCTCTTTCCAAGCTGTGTAGTTTATTTCCATTTTTGTCAGGATACACACTGAGTAAGCTTCCAGCCACCATCTGGTAATGCGTGTGAGTAGAGAGCCTCAGTAGCAGTAAAAGAGGCTGGCTGTGCCAAGGCTGTGACTGGGAGCTTAGTTAGAACATGCCAACACCTGTGCAGGGGACTGTTCTTATCAGCTGTGTCAGCTACTCTGCAAGGCTTCAGACTGGCTCATGTTTTATACCTTTTGAGGTGGTCCTTTTCTGTTTCTTTGTAATAAAAAGTTTGGGTTTTTAAATAATTTATAAACATCAGGAAAGCTTTTAAAATAGAGATTTGGAGCCATCAGTGTTGTTCCTGGCATTACAAATCCTGGATTTTTACTTTTAAAGATATTTTTACTAATTGAATTGATTCATTGTGAATTTCCTGTCAGAAGTAAATTACTACAACAAAGGTAATGAGAGGAAACAAGAAAAGGGTAACCTTTTTGTCCCTCTTTGCAGCCAAATGTATTTGAACATCACTTTAGTATGTCATTGGATTGTTCCAGTCATGGCGCAGCTGAGATTTGATTTTATTAGTGATGTCTTTCTGGTGAGTCAGTATCAACTCTAATTTGGCTATTATTTTTAGCTACACGCATTTGTGCCTGTGAGAGGTTGATGTACTTGTAGTCTGCATTGGCTTCTTACAGCTGTGCACCCAATCCCTGAAGGCCATTTACCAAGGGGTTTTAACCTTTCAGGTTTTTTTTCCTCAAAATAGGTCCATACATTTAGCAGTGATTAGTATTTCAAGCTCTGCGAAGGTGTCCAGGTTCCCTGTCATTGAAGTTAGTAGGAATAGGTCATGGAATCACGGAGTGGTTTGAGTTGGAAGGGACATTAGATGCCTAAATGCTTTTGAGAATTTAAGGTTTATATGATGAGATTGGGCTGATATGATGCCTGATAAATTTTCTGAGCGTAAATAGCAAGCTTCTGTTTAGAGTCAGCCGTCCTTACATACTGTTGCACTGTAAAGGTTAATTTTCTCTGATAATTAGTATCATAATAATCAGTTAAACAGATCTGATGTCTTGTTGCCAATGACCAGGTTCCAATTTCCTGTCCCTATTTTCTTTTCTCCCTTCCCCTTTCATTCTTTGCAGAGGAGAATCCATTTTTCTGGTGGTACTTGTTTTCTTCTGGGATGATGAGGTGAGTAGGATGGCCATGGGTTCAAATCCATCTTCAGTGCCGGGGCAGCTGGATCTGCATTAGCATGTGTGAGACACAGGATCTGCTGGCTCTTAGATCAGTATGTTCCATGAAATCTTTTCCCGTTCACTCCAGAGTAGATGACAATTTCTGGGAAAAATTTCGAGTTTGTGAGGATTCTTACAGAATCCTCACAGCCTTTCTACATCTGAGACAGAATGCTGCTGGAATTGTAGAGGACTTTCAGTGTAAGACTTGGTACCAGGGAAAGAACTAGAAGAATTTTAGTCTTGATAGTCTTTCTGGTTGGTGTGTTAGTAACTGAATGTAGAATAGGTATTTTTGTAAGAGGTTTCTTAATTTTAAAATGTGTTTTATTTTGAATGTTTTTATTCTGAGTAAATAAAATAGTTTTAAGGAGCTATTGGTCAGAATATAATCCTGAGAGAATGGTCAGAGATGCCATAATCCCTTTTTTGAAATTCATTACCCAGTATATATTAAAGGTAAGTTTTTTTCCACTCCTGAAAAGGGGTGTTTGCCTTTAATTGTGGGAATAATAGAAATTGAGAGGAATGATGTCTGATGTGTTTGGGAGCATTAGTTTATGTAGTTGAACTGAAGTCACGAATGCGCCCTCTGTTTTCTTCCATAGCACAAAAAAAATAGGGTCTTTAATATCTAAGAAATTGCCAGTGTAATTCCAGTAAATTCTCAGCCTGGTCTGGAGGCAGAGTATTACTGAATTTTTCATCAGTTAGGAACTGGAAGTTGGAGACTTTATTAGGATTTCCTTCAGGGCAAGTACAAAGGGAGTGGTGCAGTTTATGGCTTAAACAGGACAGGCCTTGTATCTGATGTGCAGTAATAGCTGTGATCATGTAGGAAAGTAGTTGTTTAAAAGCAACTTTAAATACTTTTAGTAACTGCAGTTCCTTTGAGTAGAAAATGTGATGATGATTTTCCAGTTTTACTCTTGCCAAATACTGCCTTCAGTACCTGCACAGGGGAGGCAGAAGCACAGGAACAACAAATGAGGTGTTGATGTGACAGCTGAGGGTAGAAATGAAAGATAAAAGAAGGAACTGCAGGTGAGGCAGACCACTTTGAAATGCATGTTAGTGGGAGTGGGACTGAAAATGGGAAAGGTGGCAGAGTGGGAAAGGTTGGTCTCTTTGTGCATAACTGGAATATTTATGTTCCACAGAATTTTGCATGTAGCATATAAGTACCTAGGAATGCATGGAAGCTGGAAAGGAAGTCAGAGTGAAAGTTTGGCAAGAACATCGCAGGTGACTGTGAACTGCAAGTAAAGAAAGCATGAGGCAATGATACAGATTATAGATGATAAATAAAGGGAGAGAAGATGATGATTTAGCATTTTAGAGGACAGAAAATAGAGGGGAAAAAAAGGCAAGTTAATTTGTGTGTGGAAAGGGGTAGTGGAATTTGTGTGTTGTGAAATCAATGAAGAATGATAGGATTTCTCATACAGGGAGAACGTTGACAAGGGAAATGTAATTTGCTTACTCCTGTCCACTTGGGTTTGCTCTAAAGAGAAATGTGTTAAGGTGGCTTGTTATCCTAAAGCTTTTACTAAAGTCACAGAGAAGGGTGCCAAGAAGATGAGGTAGGAGCTGGACATTTACTAAAATAGGTTATTTCATGCAGTACAAGTTGGAGTGAAATTCAGATTTAGAATTAATTACATTTCTGTGTGTGTTATTGCAGTGGATAAGGGAGAGTCCTCCCTGCTCAGGCACATTCAAAGGGCACTTAGCCATAATTGTATGGGCAGGGAATCAGGGATCAAGGGGAGGATTTGAGCCTCTGTAGGTTCTCAAGAATTGGGAAGGCTAAAGAAAAAGCCTTTGCTAGAGGAGTAGATGGAGGAAACAAAAGTAATAATTTAAGATACAAGGATAGTTAAAATAAATTGAAAGGGTGCTTTCCTAAAAAGGTGGGAGACATGCCCTGTTCTCACCATTTACTTGTTTGATTTTTCTTTCAACTGATTTTGTGTGCTGCTAGGCCCTGTGTGGCCTGCTGCAGAATTCCTTGGAGTGTTTGCTTCTAAGGCTGCTTCTTCCCACTAGCATCTCATTCCTCTTACCTCCAGATAGTCTTTAGTTTTCCTAAAACAATTTTTATCCAGAGTTATCTCTAGTAATGGCTCCAGTAATGAATTAGAACGGGTGGGTGCAGCCTGTGATCAGACAAATGGTCAATTTTTTTGGGTGTTGTTGGGCTATGTCCCTTTCTGTTGTAGACTTCTGGTGGTGTCTCTTCAAGCATCAGGCTCAAAACTGTGGTCAGTGAATGCTGTGGGGTTTTACCCACTTGTGTCTCAGTCCTGACTGTCCCATCGCTCTGAGTCCACATAGGAATATCGATACATAGCAGTCTTAAAAATTAATAAAGCATGTTCTTCACACTCATCCTGTGCTGTAGCTACTGGTGAGTGAAATTTGACATCTCCAATAAAAGCTTTGTAGCTGTTATGGCAGTGGCCGAGTGCCTAAATTTAGAGTGAAATTGCAAGTTGTCTTGAATCTGTCCATGGATGGACGGTTGGGGAGAATTGGTTTCAGAATTTCCCTCTGACTTGGCCAGAGAGGATGGAGCAGGGAACTGCTGTGTATGAACAGGTTTGGAGAGAGACCAGAAAAAAGACAAAATAGCCCCATCTGAGAATTGTGTGGGTTTGAGGGGCTAATGGTAATAAAAAAGCAATAAACCCACTACTTATGTTCTTATTAAGGATATATGATTTTGAATACAGAAAAAGAACAGATCAATTGGGTAAAAAAATGCTGTTTTTCAGAGTAAAACTCATTTTAGGGCCCCATGCCATCTGTCCTAACCCACATGAACAAATTGCTGTTCTATTGAGAGTACATGGACTAGGTTTCAAGAATTGAATAAAATCTTGTAGTTTCTGCTATCCCACCTGAAAGCTCAGTGTTTCAGTTTTGTAACTTGGGAGTCAGGTGGTGATGAACTTACTCTGTTTTTTTGACTCCTGTTGTAAGGTCTCAGTGTGATTGTGCCAGGAATCTGTGGTTACTTTCAAGACTATATTTAAAAGTAAAACGTGACTCAAGAAATGGAGAAACAGAATAAGAGAGAGAACTGAAAACTATATATAATTAGTACTAATATTAATGCAAATTATCCTATGATTGTGGAAGATACAGTTGTGGAATTGTACAAAATCAATGTAAATAATGTTACTAATATGTTCAAGTCTGACATGAAGCCTTAAATGGAGAATAATCATATGTATTCAGAGAGGTTTTTTTTGTATTATAAACTATTCAGCATTTTTATATGTGACTTGGAGGAAAAAAAGAATCTCAAAAATCTGATTTGTGTTTGATTTAGAGTTACTGATAAATTTATCAAGTGACACACTGGTGAGGTTTTATTCCATGAAGAGACCAGGAAAATGAGGAGGGGAAGTCTGGATCACTTGGTAAACGAAATAAAAGTAAAAATATACTTTTTTACTATTACTTTTAAAGTTCAGAGAGTCATAGAATAGTTTGGCTTTGAAGGGACCTTTAAAGGCCATTTAGTCCAACCCCCCTACAATGAGCAAGGTAATCTTTGACTGGAACAGGCTTAATTAGGGCATTCTTCATCATTGCCTGTGACAAAGGGGACAAAATGTACTCTTAATAGCAGTATTTACTTAGCAGATAGAAGCAGAATAGAATTTAGTAGATGGAAATTGAATCTAAGGACGTTCTGGGTTAGAAATAGAGTTGCTTTTTAATAGAGAATGTAGTTAGGCATTTCACAAATGCACTGGCAGTTACAGTCAATCCTTCAGTCTTGAAAAAACCGACAATTTCTAAATAATGGGGTTTTTTTAAAGCTGTGTCTAGCTAAAGTAGAAATGTAATTCAAGGATGTGGAGAGGCCTGGGTTTTATGTGGTCCAGAAACAATTACAGAAATTTTGGGTCTGATTTCATAATCTGCCTTGCTGAATCTAGAGCAGACTGACTTCCTCACACCTTAAGGCACTTTTTAGCAGTTTCAGTTTCACTGCTGGCATGTTTGTGAAGTCAGCCTGGCAGTATCTCTTTCATATTCTGCTGTATCCACTTCCTGCAGTGCTGAAAATATTTATGGTGATTCAGTGATAGATCACCAGCCCTATCACTGTTTGATAAAGTACTTATTGCTTACAAGTCCAGTAATCAATTAATTAGCTCTTTATTATAAAGAATCAGTTTCTCTGCAGTATTGACAAGCTGAGAGCTTTGTACCTGCATGTCAGAGTACTCTTACAGCTTTGTTTTCATTATTTCTGATTATGTGGAGCTTGGGATAATGGTTACTGGCTGTCCTGAAACGGAGTCAGGATGATGAACTGCCAAGGGGGGGAACGTGGATGGCAACTGTAACGCATAATTGCAAATAAATCAATAACTAATGGCTGCTGAATGTGTTTACCAGTTCATTGTAGTGATGTATGGACCTCTGTAAACCCTGTGTGCCTTATAACAGTTATTGAGATGATTACAGCGGGTGCTTTGGCCCTGGCAGAAATTAAGTGTATCCAGGCTACTGAGAATGTACACACAGTTTCTGAGCTTTCTGACAGTGCCTGAGAAGCAGAATAGTAATTTGAGGAAAAATGAAACTTGTGTGTTAACATTTGGGAAGTTAATGAAAGAATGGCAAAATTTAGAACTTACTTGCACCTCTAGTATCTATGTTTGGATATTACTAGTGGTAGGGAGAGCCTTTGGGAGCAGTTAGTTTTTTCTTGTTAGAAGTGCAGGTGAGATCATGTCAAAAGAAATCATTACAAAAAAGAGTTCTCCCACAGTCTTTCATAGTACATATTTTAGGAGTAAAATCAAAATGAATGCAGATGAGCTGTCCTCTGGAACATCTGTAGATGAATGGATAGTCTTGTATTGCTTGTACTGAAGTTTGCTTGGAGAAAATCAAGGAAGCATCTAGATTTTTTAGTTGTTTCTACAGAAGGATACTTCTGTGGTAGAGAAATTCATGTTAATCACTATGAAAATTTGAAAAAATATATATATAAAAAAAGACAATATCACAACATATTTTGGAGTATGTCAGAAAACTGAAGTAGCTTGATGTCTGTCATTTAATCAGCATTGCCTCTAACGTGATGAATTGTGTGGCATATGCAGAATGTGCTGCTGTAGCTTAAAATATTGCTGACATTTAATTGCACCATAATCAAAATTTAAATCTACAAAATAAAATTATAATTGGAAGAGGTTTCTATATTTTATTGCACTGTTGTTTATTTTAACATTGATCATAAATGTAGTTGCTTTTCAAACATAAACCTTTTAAAGGAAGGGATAGGGAACGTCTTTGGGAATAGTATTTGGTTATTTGTGACTTAGAAAAAAGCCATGAAAATCGATTGCATGCCTCATATCATGATAATTTATTTCACCATGTTCCTAGATGTTCTTTTACTTCTCCTTGGGAAATGATCAAGCTGAGTTTTGTAACAGTGTTTGCAGTTGTTTGTGCAAGATTAAGTTATATACATAGCTGTGTGTACATCTCTGTTGTATGAACATATTGTTTAATTATCTGTGAGACATACTATACTATTTTGAAAAACAAACAGGAACATGTGCTGTTGTTATGATGTGGTGATGAGATGATGACAAGAATCAGGGCAACACACTGGAAATTACTACCACTAAAATAATACTGAATTTATTCTTTCACATGTGATAAACTTATATTCATAATTGCTGTTAATGGTAACCAGAAGTAGATATGTAAAATCTGGGCATATCAGTACCAGTATAGACTTTGTATCTTTGAGTTGTAATAATTTTAAATTAAGAAATTAATTTCAATTGCACATATTAAGCTCAATTCCCGCTGTGAGGGAGTAGTAAATTAAAAGTTGGGTGATCATTATATCACTTTCTTGAGACTGTAGCTGAACTTAGCACTCAGAATTAATGTACATTCGTGTTCTGGAATAATTTGCTGTGACTCTTCATTCACCTTGTCTCTGCAGAGACTGTTGGTCATGCAATTTGCTGTGACAGAGAAGAGTAATTAAAATAAGGAGTTAAAATACTGATGGTGATGATGTAGCTGGGATGGTAGAAGTGTTGGAAGAAGGCTGCATGGGGTATTTCTGCACAGCGTAGATATCCTTATGAACACAGAACAGGTCCTCAAGGAAAGTGGGAGATTTTTCAAGGGTAGTTCCTTCTCTGGAGAAATTATCTATTCATATTTATAAAGCTTAAGGCTTTGTCTTCCACTCACTGTGGGTGCAGAGCATGTTAAACCTACTCCTTGTTCTACGGTCAGTCTTGAGCAAGGCTCAGGGAGCTGTTTTGTGTTTCTCTGGTCACAGAGTCCCAGAATGGTTTGGGTTGGAAAGGATCTTAAAGCTCATCTCATTCCAGCCCCTGCCATGGGCAGGGACACCTTCCACTATCCCAGGTTGCCCCAAGACCCATCCAGCCTGGCCTTGGACACTTCCAGGCTTGTCCTGTGACTCCAAGCTGTCAGTCCTCTGGGCAGCCGTGCAGCTCACTGGGCAGCTGCCTCCAGTGCACAGATTATGTTCCAGTCCCCACACTGGAGTGTCATGTTCATCCTTTACAGCATCAGCCACAGCTGTGTTGCTTTAAACTGAGAAATGTGATTTACTTGGGCAATTGCGAGGAAGTGTTAAAAGTTTTAGCAGAAGCTAAAACACTGCAGTAGTTTTATTTCTGTAGTGTTGGGCAGTATGCTTGGCATAGAGTAAGTTTTTTCATTTTATACTGTTACTTTCTGAAATAGTGGTGATAAAGTCAAACAAGCCCTAGTGCTGTAAACTGGAAGAAAGCTGTTGCATTTCAGTGATGAATCTTTCTATAATTGTTATCTTCCTCTTACTTTTTCAAACCTCTCTGATTATTAATCATATCTGGCTAATCAAATCTGGTTTTAACAGCTGCAGTAAAAGAAACAAAACTAGTGAAGTGCGGCAGCTTTAAGTTTATCCTTTTGATAGTAGGAAATAATTGCAGTGTATTTATCCCTGAGTGCTAATGAGAGCTGTTGTCCAAAAGTGATTAAGTGTCTGTGGCACAGTTAGATATTGAGTAGTAGAGCTTTCTAGTTTTTTATTACATAGGCAATGGCTTGACTTGATGTGGGAGAGCCTTAAAACTGACATTGTCAGGAGCAATTTCAAGTGCAAATTTACTGTTAGCACCAGTTCACAAACTGTCTGAGGAGCTACACTAGCCCTGAATTTGAAGACAGAACAGTTTTATGATTGCTTTTTTAATTAATCGGGCTTTTACTACCTATTACATATTATCTTCATGTTTATTTTATTAAAAAAAGGAAAAATTTTCAGGGTTATAAACTGAATAAGTAGGAGTTATGTGGCCACAACCTTTGTAGCTGAGTTTTATGGATTTTTATTAGCAAGCCAAGCAAGATGGAGCAGGCAATAAAAGTTTTACTACGCTCTCCTGCTATTGCTTTCAACTTCCTTTCCTTACATTTCAGATGTTTATAGAATAATTGTGGTCATGATTAACATAGTAAAATAATGTGCAAATGTGTTGTATTATGGTTACTATAGACATTGGAGCATTTTGAAATTGAGTTGTTTCAGTATTAATTGTGCAACAGTGCCTACTGACTGTTTCACTGATGCATTATGCCCAGTGAGTGCACTAAATACCGTCATTTCTTTCATACTCTGCTAGAAAAGGATACCCTGTCCCTTCAACTGCAGAAAATACGAAAACAAAGTAAAATCATGCTCAGCTACTATATTAGATGTCAATTTTCTGTCACTCTTGCAGCAAAACTTTTAATATTAATTTAATACTTTCTTGCTTAGCATTTGGTTCCTTCTGAAGCCACCTACCTCTAGTGCCTCAAAGCTGAGCTACTCAGAGAACACACTGTCAGGATTTTCTTGAGGAAAGAGGTAAACAGGAACAGATTTGACTCTTTCTTAATTTACTTTGAAACCTTAAATAATTTTAAGTATAGTCAACAAAAAGTAAAATGGGGTTTGAAAATCTCATACTACAGTTTGCTGCTTAAGTGTTTTTGCTTATTTGATACACTTTATTTCTGGTAGTCTGAGGAGCAAGATTCATTCATTGTCAGCAATTACAGCCAAGAGTATTTTCATTCTTATTTATATGTGTGTGTTTTAGGAATGCCTTGTTTATTTTCACTTTTTGAATGTATGGATTCTTAGTAATCCTTAAGTGGTTTTGAAAGTTGGGACAAAAACTGAGTGTAAAACTCAAGCCCTGTTGTGGAAACGATGTATTTCATAAGTAGTTTCTGAGTACACCCACTGATTTCCATGGGACTGCTTTGATATTTAAAAACTAAAATATGGAAATTTTAATATATCAAAACATGTTTAAAATGAAAATAGACAAAACATGTTCTCCATAATGTAAGTGTATCAGATTTTTCAGGAAGAATAAGCAAACAATTACTAACATTCTCTGTAACTTTGAATAAAAAGAGAATTTCAGTGGTATGTCAGTACAGCTATCAGTGATTAGTGCAGTACTCTTTCTAACTACAGAAAAAGAGACAATGCTGATTCTTGGGTGAGAATTGAGAATAGAATATTTCCTTGAAAATATTTAGTGATACAAGTTAGGCTGTCTTCCTGAGTCTTGGACATAGACAGTAGCTGTACCCTAAGAGGAATTAAATTTTCATTACTTCCCATTTCTGAATAAATGTCTAGTATTTGCTTTTTAAATTGAACGTATGGATGCACCAGCACCTGTGACTGGGCTCCTTGTGCGTGTCTGAACTGCAGTTGTAGAATGACCTTGACAGCTTTCAGATTGGAGCTGCTGATGATAATGGTCATTAATTTTTGCAAAAAGAAAAGGTTGCTCCTTCTCCTCCCTCACTGGAAGACTTTGAATCACTAATTTGTTGTCTGATGGGCTTTGCCTCACTGAAGATTGCACTCTTTTCTTTCAGAATTAAAGTAGCAAGGTTTGAGCATGTTCATGGTTATGGAGTGAAGCTGCTGCTCAATTGACTTCAGTTTTTAACATCTTGAGTAAGGAGAAACTTAACACTAGCTGTAATAATGATATAGACAAGGCCAAGCTGTGATTTAGACAAACTGATTTGGATGTTTTCTATTAAACTCTACTACATTTTTCTCAGCTGTGAGATGATTTAGATCAGTTCCACTTATCTATTCATTGCCTTCTGTATGTTTTGACAAATGAGTCTCTTGTGTCTTTCTCGAGGAAAAAGAAAGCTGTAGACTTGCTCTGAAGAGCCCTGCTGTTGGAATAGAAAAGGCAGTCTTACTGGAAAAATTCAGGACAGGACAGAAACCTGGTATTTCTAATAGCTTTAAGGGTAAATTTTCTTAATTGCTTGACAGTTTGCATCAAGACAAGGGTTTTTTATCCTATAAGGGAAAATTGAGGAATGGTTTGAGATTGAGAGGATAGGAGTTCAGTTTACAAGCTGTCCTATAGAAATTCAGCTTGATCTGGGGTAAATCACTGAATCCTCTTATGGTTCAGGCTCTTAAATTAAAAGGGGAAAAAAAACAACCAAAAAATCCCAAACAAAAGAAAGGCAAGCTCTTCTCTTCTGGTTTATTTTTTGTATATGAACATGTGAGGTCTTAAGGCATGAAATGCCTTTATGACTTCACACAATCCTGACTTCTGTAGCCTTCTGTCTTCTGATATTTTAGACAGCTGTGGAAATGCTGTGTGTAAATGGCCCAAGAGTCATGGCAACTTTTTATGAGTGTCTGATTGCTGCAGCTGTAATTTTAGATAACAGGGGAGCGAACTGTCAAAGGGACAGTTTGGTCAGGGACCAGGTACCACTTACCATTGTCAGTGACTGAGGACTTGCATTCAGAAGGGTTTTGCTTCACAGAGATCCTTCCTAGGACACTCTTTTGAATGTTCTGTTCCTTGCCTCTGATGATAGAGTAATAGGATATTTAATGTCACAGGCAGGAAGGGCAGTGCTTCCTCTTTTATATGGATGTGAGAGAGAAGCTTGGTAGTTTTTTATTTTTGTCATAGAACAAATGTCTCATACATAGGAGGAAAAGGAGTGAACAAAACCACAGGATATTGCTTTGGCTCCTTAGCACTCAGGATATTTCCCTGAATTTTGGCTTGCACATGGCCCTTGCCAATGCTGAAAGAACCTCAGACTTTGCAGTCAGTGCTTGCAAAAGTTTCACAAGCCTAGTTATGCAAGGTCTCGGCTTGTGTAATGGATTCTCTTCTACCCTTAGGATTTAGCAATTGGAAGTAACAGAATAAGGATTAAATAATGAAGCTTGGTTACCTAAATTTGTTAGGGGAGAGGAGATGTCTTCATATAAGCGTTATTGAACACTTCTGTTCTAGCAAGTTTTTAGGAAAAAAATACCCCATTTATTCCCCAGTGAGGAATATTTGTATCTGGGGAAAAAAGTCACACTGTGACTTCTACCTGGTATGTGCTGGGGAGCTGCTGAAATCAGCATTTCATCTGGCCATGACAAGTGATACCACTGTTCACGCTGGTGGGAACCATAGGTATGAATTATCTCAACTGAGGCCAAGTCTCCTGCTCTAGTTGAACACAGGATTACCACTGCAGAGGGTGGAAAAGCTCCAGTTTCAGAAATATTTCAGATCTTCACAATGGAGTTATAGAAAAACTAATATTTTTATATTATTCTCTTTGTACTTTATTTTTTGAATGTTACAGCAATCATTTACAGCACCATCTCCTGAAGTAGTATCTGGGGATTTTTCCCTACTGAAAAATGCAAGACTTTCTGTCACTTCTATTCAGAGAGTGTTGTCTTTCCTAGGCTTGTTTCACTCTGAAATGAGTAGGTCTGGTAGCATTTACTAATTGGTTGTGTTCCATGAAGTGAATGAGAACAATTTGCAAAAAGCGTGCTGATTCTATGCCTTTGTTAAGTTATAATCCTAGTTGTTCAAACTTGTAAATCTTGAAAGGTAGAATTTTGTAAGACAAGGAGTACAGAAAGCTTTCTAAGAGTTGCACAAAGGCACTGACACATATTGGGACTATATTTACCTTTAGTTAATATCTTTACTCATCTTCTTAGTGTGTGTGTATAATAAATACTTCAGACTTACCTTAATTGTTCCTAAATTTGGAAAATATATGGATTTTTCTTGAAACTGGCTTCAGAGACATTCAAGAATATTATGGCTGAGACACAATCAGAACTTGATATACAGTTGTATAAAAATGCAGAACTTTAGCCAAAAACACATTCCTAGCTGGATTAACAATGCCAGATTACTTTAATCTTTATTCTTTATGTATTTGTACTTGACATACTTATTTCCTAATTCTGAATGTTCCAGATTTTGCTAGTATCTGTGTTAAGCAAAGGATGATTTTGATCATTTGCTCTCCATGATTTTCAGATTCTGTCTTCCTTCCCAGTCAGAGAGGAAAGACTGTTGTCTGATATTAGTGAATATTGAAAGTCCCTGCTGTTCCATGGATTTTTGAGTGGTTTTTTTAGGCTGTGCCTGTGATTGAAGCCACAGTCCACTAAAAATATCTTCCAGGTCTTGGGTCTGGAATAGATGTGCTCACAGTGATCATTAAGTCATTAGCTTAACGATCTTCATAAGTTTGGCTTGGGTTACTAGCACCCTTGTAGGACAATGCAGTGTGTAGAGCTTCTGAAATGGAAGACAAACAGATATTCTTTTGCCACTTTGTAGTTGTGAACTTTGCTGTATGCACATTCCTACAAATTATCAGGAAACAGGATGGCTGCTATCAAGTTTAGTGCAAACAAATACTAGAAAGACGTAGTGGTTATCCCTGCTGGGTGTGTGCATTTTCAGATTAAAATACGGTGATTTTATTCCCTCCTTAATCTTCGTGTTTGATGGGCATTTTAAAGAGTGCCGCGATTTCAGTCTCCTCTAAAGCTTCTCACAGCACGATGTCCTAAAATGTTGCAAACAAAAACCATCAGGTGGGTCTTCAGCCAACTGTGGTGTCTTGGGAAGTGGTTCTGTAATGACTGGTGCAGTCCTTAAAATATATTGTGCACAGTTACCATCCTTACATTCTTTAATGACAGTCTATTTTTAATAAAGCTATTTAGCTTGGTTAATTAGATTTAGTAATAAATCTCCTAATCTGCTGATTAATCTTAGGAAATATCTTGGACCACACCAATGAAAAATGGGGGCTGCAAGATTGGCTACACATATTTTGACTTTTTATTGGCATTATACTTACAAGAAAGGTGTTTTGAAGAATACAGCAGCTCTGCCTCCGGATGCAACTCATGGAGCTAACCTCCCATGGAAAATAGGGATAGAAAACAAATAGGCCATGGAAAAATGGAAAATAACCCATGCCAGTAGTCTTGCAGAGGGGGTTGATACAAACCTTCCTTCCCAGTTCTAGTCCTGTGTTTTATGTCAGGTCAGTTATGTTAAATAGTAGGAATATAATTTGAAAAGAACTAATTATTAATGTTCAATTGTTCTGCCTGCAGTCAACTTTAACAATATGTATGCAAAATTAATAAAATCAGGACAGCAGCAATTAAAAAAAATATGAAAATTGAATAGAGGAGAAAAAACAGAGTGGAAAAATAAGATAAATTTGTTTTTTCAAAATAGTAATGTAAGAGATACATTGCGTGAAGTTATGCAGCATTTCTGAGAATTAATGATTTTGGTTTTCTGCAGGATTCAGAGTTTCCTGTTGATCCTGAAGGGACCCCAGACTTTGAGCATGCTAAGGAACACACTCAACCCATGAAATCTGGACAGTATCAACTGAGCAGCATTGTGAAGGTGCACGATTTTGCAGTGAGCTGGTAGGAACCATGAACAGTACATTAATTTTATTATGTATGTGTGGAGTTTTATTTTTCAGCAGGTCATTGAGAAGCATTTGTTGTAAGTAAATGTCTGAAAAATTACTGGCAGCAGTCAGGGGGACTTCCTTTCTGAAGGATGTGAAAGTGGAAAAACTGATCATGACATGCAGTGGGAGCATAAATACAGTAAAACCCCTGGGCAGAACTGTTTACAGATTGAGATTCATCTTTTATGTGGGAAGGATGGGATTTGGTTAATAGATACAAAAACAGAAACCAGAGATGAGTGTAAACTCGGGTTCCAGGAAACTGAATTATAGTGCTGAATATTTTTGCAATTTGTATTTGATTGCCGTTTATTCCCCTGGGTCAAAAATCAGAAGAGTTTAAATTTAGATTGGCTTGTAAGCAATGACATTTCAGGGCTTGCTAGCTGCAGCTGAGGAAGAACGAACCTAAAAATATTTTTCGAAAAAAGTAAATTCATAGCAAAGTTCTGACAATTCTGACACATTGACTAGCTTAAGTATATTTTTAAATTAATTAAAAAAAATCTTTACACATTTAATAACTGTAGTGCGAAGGTTGCAGACACTTGCTTTTTGGTCACCACCCATATTTTGCGGTAAAGAACCACCATAGTGCTGTGAGCTTTGGCCTCCCTGAACAGGATTCTGCTTAGTCTCCCAGATGCTCAATTTTAGTTTTTTGTCTGGTTTTGCATAACTTTTTCCCGAATTGTATCGTCATATTGGTCTAAGTATGAAAGAGAGCTTACAACTGGTGTCTCTGTGCTGCTACTCGGAGGAGGCAGTAGCAAATCCACCCAAATATTAGTGGGTTCTTTGGCTTCTCTGAAGGACACCAGGTTCATGAATAGTGTGTGTTTAAAAAAATACAAACCAGAAAGAAAACCATTCTGGAGAAGGAATACAATTCCACACTGGGGAAGATTTTCGGTGAATCAGGTGGAATAAACATCCAACTGTGACCCTTCCAGGCTGTAGCAGCACGTGCTGTTCCTGTATCATGGGCTGCAGAAGGCAAGGCTCAAGTCATCATTCCCTTGTTATTGTTTGCCTTGTTAAGTCTGCCTCTACCTGTAGAGAAAGCCAAGTTTGGGATGCAAAGTACTTCTGAATGTTGTTACAAACACTTGTGAATCTTAAACTATTTAATATGTAATTGAAAGTATTAGAAGCTCTGATCTAGTCAGGAAAGGACATCTCTAACAAAGTTTTTCCATTATTTTGAAGCTGAACAACAACAGGTAAATATGGTCATGTAAAACTTTTCCTTGTTTTCTTTATCTTTCTTGAATTACAGTTTTACATCATTTCTGTAGATCCTTGTATCCAGTGCTTCTAGTTATTGCTAGCAGAGATACTTAATGTGCTGGGAAATTCTAAGTATTTTTTGCAAGTGATAGCTGGATATCACACCTTAAGGACACAGTGCCACTTCAGCAAGCAATTTTCTAAAATGAAAATAAATTGGATGTCTTTAAACTTACTTGGAAACACTTCAGAACTTGCTTGAAGAAACAGCAACTACACTGAAAGAAAGCTGGCAGAGAGGATGTGTATTTAATTTTATATACTGAAAATATGACATTGACTTTCATGTAAAGATGTTCCTTTAAAGAAAATGAGAGTCTGGGATAATGCTCTGAAATTAACTGAAATGCTTCTTTTAAAAATGTGGTTATATAAAAGCAAGTAAAGAACAAAAGAATTTTAAGGTGTGGTTGAAACAATGTAAACAAACCAACTGAACTTTTCATTTGGTTAAAAAAGCCTCTGTGTACATGGTGGGGGCAGTTTCTACACATCTTTCTGTGTCTGAAAAAAACCCACTTAAAATAATACACAAAATAATATTTCAATTAATAAAATTTTTTTCCTACCTGAATACTGCTACTTCAAATCAGCCTTTTTAAGTGATGGAAAAGAGAGTCTGTCTTGTTTTTCTTGTTAATGCTAAAGGCTCTGTGGTAGCCTGCTTTGCCTTTTTTTGACAGTGTTTCCTACAAGTATTTTTTTTAACACCCTACTCAATTTCAAGCAAGTTTGACAGAGGAACAACAGACTCAGGAAGTCCTCAGGCTCCCATGTGTTTCAAGAGAACAGATTTCTGTTGAAGAAAAGGTCACTTTTAGGACTGTGGTGGCTGCAGGTGACTGAGAACTCAGAGAAAAGAGAAGTTGCAAATTTTTCAGGGGAAGAACTGCAAATGGAGCTCATACCTTATTACATGCTATAGGATCCAGTCTCAAGGCACACAGGTAATGCACACAGAGCCTGGGTTTTTAGTTTGACACAGCAGCTATTCAGTTCTGAATCTGGTTTTCCAAGAGGTTATTAAATGCATTAATCAAGATTTTTCAGAGAAGAATGACTTAGATTAAATTATCTGTGTAGGGAATTAAGTAAAAATAGCCCAGCTAAAGAAATTCTGAACTTTCACTAAATGTATTTCGAGTAACTATAATTGTCTGTCTGAGTTTACAGACACAAGGGAAAATCCGTATGCACTAGATGAAAATTAATTTTTTCTTGTAGTTCATAGGATAGATGGAAAACATTCTGTTGACTTATGAGACCAGATTTTTCTCACCAGAACGAGTATATCAAAAGGACAGAACAGAATCTGGTTTGTGTATGGGTATTACTGGGTTCTTTAACATTTCCTTAGGAACTGGAGCACCTGCAAATCCAAATTGACAGTTTACACAAGCTCACATAGATTAGTTCTTCAGACCTTCATCAGTATTCATTGCCATGCATGTTAGTGGAGGGGGAGGAAAAACCCTTGGGAAACCATGTTTATTTGCTGCTAAGCAGAATGATTCCCACTTTTCAAATCATCACATGGGCATTCCTTTTTCTGCATTAAATTCACATTGCTCCAGTGTCCTTTTAAATATCCTGGTGAATCTTACTGTGCCTACAAGAAGCACAGTAATAAGCTCTACAGTGGCTAAAGGATCTTCCTAATCTTACTTGTCCACTTTCCCCTCACTTGCTTTCTGCATCTTTGCTGTAACCTTTTGTATGGTTTCCCACGGAAAGTACCTCTGCAGTCACCACATGCAATGCTACATTGGTCGTGGTTTATCTTGTCTTCACTTGGGAAGAGAAAGATGCATACACAAACAGTGTTCAGTGCATTTTGAATGTTCAGCACAGCGTTGGAAACCAGGAAAATGCCAGATATTATTGTGGAGAGATGATTACCCAAGATGAAACTGAAAAAATAAGCAGTAATCATCTTGCCTTTTTTGGTAATTTTTAAAGATGTCATGGTCTTGCCTCCCTGCCTGCCTTCCTCCCTGCCTGCCTTCCTCCCTGCCTTCTTTCCTGCCGCCCCCCCTCCCCCCCAAATGGAGGTTACACCTCCTCCATTTAAATCTTATTTCCTGTTTATCATTGGCAGTCTCTGCGTTGATGCAATTACTCACAGTCAGAAGTGCCATAGAATTTGTAAATAGATGGCCTAATATAGGTGCCAGGAGACATTTGCATTAGGTATTAGGAAAAATTTCTTCACTGACAGGGTGGTCAGGCACTGGCACTGGTTGCCCAGGGCAGTGGTGGTATCACTGGAAGTGTCCCTGGAAGTGTTCAAAAGGAGTGTAGATGTAGCACTTGGGGACATGGAGTAGTGATGAACCACAGTGGAGCTGGGTTGGACTTGCTGATCTTTAGAGGTCTTTTCCAAACTTAGAGATTCTATGATTCAAATGGATCTTTTACCTACTAAGTGTACTTGCATAAATAGGAAATGTATATTGTTCTTGTTTACATGTAACCTGATGTTCTCAAATCCTTTATCCTTATTTGATAGTTTGTAAAAGAAAAAGATAGAAAATTGCTGATGCTCTGCCTAAGCACAATAAAAATCGGAAGGTAGAGATAATAGTAAAGAAAAGCAAATACAAAATGTTTAGTGATTATCTTGCTTTTCCTGATTGGCCAAGTAAAAGATAACTTTTCAATACGGTTTAATTCATCATTCTATCGTACTATACTAGTTTCCCCAATTTTTTATCAGTGGATTCCAGAGAAGATTTTGAAAACTTATCTCCTTGGGAACCATGCAAATTGACTTGCAGCATAAAATCGTGTAATTGCAATTAAAGGTACAATCTTTGTAGAGCCTTGTGCCAAGAAGTGGAGGTAAGAAAGTACTGCAGTACCCTGGACTCTCCCTCTTTAGTTCACATTTACCACTTTTTCTCCTTAACACTTGGGCACATATGTGCACACAGATGCACACCCACAACACACAGAGGAGCCAGCTTTGAAGGGAAGAGAGTCCTTTGAGTGTTGACATGAGGAAATTCTTTTGAAATAGATTATAGCCTGCAGTTTGCTGTAAAATGGGTGGTATTGGTGTGCACTGTCTTTCAGAGTTCCAGGTTTTCCATTTACTTGGTAAGGTGGTGGGGCACTGTTGTAGTGGGGATTCTTGCAACACGTGTATCAGACAACGAGGCCCGTGGAAAAGATTATATGGACTGATTCTTGGTAGATATTTTCAGAGATGTTTGTTTTTCCACTTGGCCAGGAACTGAACAATCACGGGACCAGAGGGTCCTTCCTGGGCAGGGGAACACAAAACAGCCAAGGGGGAACGAGGTTGACCAGGGAGTAGGGAAACCCCATATGTCCTGCCTCTACCGCGGGGCCCCTCTCCCAGGACCACATGGCTGGGGGAAGGAACCCCAGCAGGGCACAGGGAAGTTGGCAGTGGGGGAAGAACAAGGTGTTTTGTTCTCTCAGTCAGATTTCACACCTGCTCTGTACTATGTTTTGGTCCTTTCTAGACATAACTCCTGGGTTCCTTTTTCATTCCCAAACTCTGGCTTTCTTAGAGTTACTTGTGGGAAGAGCAAGACACTGAAATTGTGTTGTGTGTAAACGAAGTAGCAAAAGTAGCACAGATGACTTTCAAGCAAGCATCTTGATAGTTCTTTTTGTTGCTGCTCCTATTTGCCAAGAGCTCTGCATTAACATCTCAGAGCAGCTTTGTCATGGTCTGTCTTGTCACTACCCTCGATATTCTTCCCTGTGATGCCTGTAGAGTTCTGACAACAGTCACCCTGATGGTTTGCTGAGACTGCTGCCTGTCAGACTGACAAATGTTCTCTCCCTTTTTCCTGTGTTCTGCCCATATGTTTCCATCTCTCTGTTGCCTTAGAGCTGGTGAAGTAATGTCATTTGATTCTGTGTCTGAACAATGCCAAGCAAAATAGGGTCTGTCTACCAAGAGGTGATCAGTCATATTAATCTTTGTGTCCTTGTGTAACACAAGGCAGAAAAGAGGATTCAAAGTCCAAAGTTCATGAGGAGATTTCCTGTTGAAGAATTTACTGAGGTGAAAAAATCCTTACTAATTATTTAAATCCTCTTCTTGCCTCCTAGAGCATTAGAAAAGATTTTTTTAAATGAAATTACATTTTCCCATTAACAGTAAAACTTTTTAATTGTGCCATCATGTGCTGATTTCTTGCATGAGTAGCCAGAGTGAATTGGAGATTTGCATTAGCAACATGAGCTGCTGCTTAATTTTCCTACAGAAATTATACCTGCTTTTAAAGGAATATGACATACAGGCATCTCTCGTATGAGGAAAGTCAGAGAGAGCTGGGGCTTCTCAGCCAGGAGAAGAGAAAGCTCGGGGCAGATCTCATCCATCAGTGTGCACAAATATTGAAGAGAGGATGCTGAAAGGTGCCCATAAATTAGTGTGTATAAATTAATAACACAAGTATAGATGTGCTATTAATTTTCACATCTGCTGAAGAAGTGTAGACAGTGAGTTGCAGGATTAGATTTTTATGTGTGGTGAAATATTCAAATACTCAATTTGGCCTCTTTTGAAATATTCAAGTTCTGTGGCTTTTCAAAAATAAAAGCAATATGAGTGGAAGCTTGGGTTAATCTTTGTCTCCTTGTATATATGACAAGAAATTCCTAATTCTCATGTTTTATTTTCATCCCTCCATTTGAGCATCCTTTGAATATATTTGAAGAAACTAATGTTAGAGATGGTTAAATGCAAAATTAACAAGTCACTTGGTGCATTTTCCATGACACAAGGGAAAAAACCCAGCAGCTCAGCCTGGGTCACTCTGGCAGATCAGTCTGTACACTTGCAGTAAGGGTTTTTTGTGATGTTTTAAACACTTAACTTTCCCAGGTAAACCTGTCAAGTATTTTAGCATCAAATTAATGTTGTTAATAAAATTTTTATATCTCTCTTTGCAATATAGAAAATTCAAGTACTTTCCTTTGAAGAATTCTTGCATTAATGCCTTTTTTCCCCCCATGACTGGCCTTTATGAGTAGTATGAATGTATGTTTAAACTGCTCATGAAGTTCTTACCCTTCTGCAAAGAACAAGTGACAAATAACCCTAAAGCCTGCAAGTGTGGGTACACTCCACATCACTTGCAGAGGTTGGGAAGAATACATTGTGTGTGTGCCCTGCCAGCCTCGTGCATGTCCTTATGTCCCCAGCAGTCCTGTGAGACATCATTGTGAAATCATTCCTGCAAGATTGCCTGGGTGGAAGATCCAGAAATTAAATTCATGTCTTCTGAGTCACAGTTCAGTGCTTTGACTCTCGATGTCAAGAGTATCACTGTTTTCTATACCAGTCAAGTTCTTAACTTCTGTCTGCATTAAGGCCCATGTTGTAATGGAGAGATTGTTCCATGGACTTATTGTACAGGCTCAGCTTGGGCACAGTTTATGTGGAGGGAGCACTCAAGAGGAAAATGTCAGATGTAGTTTAGCTTCCTGTAATGCAGTTTAATAGAGAGGAAAAGTGAGCTTGCCGTGAATAATCAGTGAGAGCTGTGTGGATCACACTTGGCTAAGCTCTGAGAGGCCTTTCTGCTGTGGCAGTAGGAATGCAGAGCTCCTGGCTCCGACCCTCTCACCCTCCTTTGGAGCTTTTTCTGTCTAACAGAGCAATAAGAAGGGAAGTGAATGGTTCCCTTGGCTCCACCTTTCCCTCTTCCCCCACAGGCTGTTTCCCTGGTAAATGTGCCTTCCTGTTCACCTCTGAAGCTTTGGGGTGTCAGAGACTTTAGAAGCCTTTCTTTTTCTTGTTAGCTCTGTGTGCAGCTCTGGCCACAAGCAATGGCTCCTGAGGGAAGGCCTTGGCTGTGGCTGGAACAGGCACTTTGAACCCCTAGCAGCATTAATCTGAGGGATAATCTCAGGGCATGTTGTGTTTTTATGGTGCACACATGAAAAGAGCTGGGTATCTCTGTAATTTTATTAGTGAACAAGCATCTTTACCGGAAAAAAATGATAATTTTTAGGCAGGGTCAACAGAGGGAAGGCATACAATATATTTTCTTTTTACTAGCTATCTTCATAGTTATTGAGCAGATTTCGCAGAAGAAGTACTTGTTTGCAAAAAAAATAATTGTAAAAAGACATGGTTGTAACTTTATTGAGGCTTTTGTGTATTCTCCGTAGAGCAAAAGGTGAGATGCCTGGACACTGTCAGCTCTGCTAAATTGCTTGGCTTTTTCTTGTTATTCCCAATAGTCTGTAGACAGAAAAGGGTTGAAGAGATTGGGTTAGTAATTTTCTGATAAGTGTTTAACTGAAAGCAATCACCCTGTGGTGATCTGACTATTCTGGGCTCCAAATGCAGTGAAACCTCAGTATTTAATTGACGTGAGCAACGCTCTCAGGCACAGGGTGGGATTGTTGGGGTGTCCTGGGCAGGGCCAGGAGCTGGGATGGAGGATCCTGGTGGGTCTCGTCCAACTCAGGATGTTCTATAATTCTGTAATTCTATATTGAACAGAAGTATTTTAGCAAAAATAAAAGAAATGGTTTTGACACTTGTCACATGAGCTGATATACTAACTAAAGACAGTTTGAAAATAAGTTAGCTTTTAAATATATCTCATGAAGTGTCAACAAGATGTTGAGATTTTCTTGAAATGAAGTATATTTGTGAACTTTAAAAAGATACTAATTTTCATGAGGGAATTAATATCATGGGAGTTTTTGTAAATGTTTTATTTTTTTAGAAAGGAAAAAGGCTAAACTTTAGGATTTCTAGAAGGTGACTAATACATGTCATGACACTTCTTTCACTTTGATACAATTCTAAGTAATTATCCACAAAAAGATCCTCATTGAAGTTGCAATACTGAATTTTTCTTGTAAATTGAAAAGCCATTTACATTTTTATTATATATTTAACACACATTCAGAACTACTATTTGTCAAGAAACAAGTACTTTCTTTAGGATGGTTTTGATTTCATACACCAGTTTTTACATTTTTTGGTATTTAGCAATGAATTTTTACACATAAAGAAATACATATCTTTGGGAAAAGTAAATTTTTTACAAAATAGAGTTTGTAAGCAAGGTATGTATACAATTAGCCCATAGATAAGCCCATAGATAAGTAGTTTGTTTTCTGGGAGGGTGAGGAGCGTTGTGGAGTGGTTTTTCTGAGAACCAGAGAGTGTTCAGGGCATAATATGTTGTGGTAGAGAAGAAGGAAGAGGAACCTAATAAAAATGTAAGGCCAAATTAAAAATATATTCTAAATAGAAGTAACTTACATAAATACAAGAATAATGCATAGTGTCCAAAAATCATTTGAAGGAATATGTAAGGTTGCTCTTGCTGTGTTTTAATGAGAAATTTTATTTGCCAAAGCATTTAATACATTGCAATTAATACCATAAGGCACTTTTCATTCTTTGATTGATACTATCTTGTAGAAATTGTAAATTGACCTATTAATGCTTGTGATCTTCCCTTATTCTCAGTCTGGCCTATGATAAGTTGTGCATGTATTACAAACCTGCTGTACTAATGATTCTTTATTGTTTGGGGTAATGGAAACTGAAATCACCTGCCACTCGTTTGTAGACCAGTTCCATAACCCAGATGTAAAATCACTGAAGGTTTCGGGTATTTATGATTGCAGTGATTTAGAGATACAACACTAACACAGAGGTTCATAAAGGTGGCAGTTTCCATTTGTGTAGCTCTATTTCCTAATCCCTGTGGTTTGGGAAATCTCATATCAGTGCTTTATCTTCCAGGATGTTAATAGCTGCAGTTTAAAAAAAAATCCTCTGTTGATTTTCTGCTATATAAATATTTTTAAGTGAGATTTTCAATTATTAAAGTGAGCGTAGCACTTGAACTATAGTAGCTGCAGTGTCTCTGAAAGAAAACAAGACAAATGTAAGAAATTTAAAGAAAGAAGTAGGTGTATTTACTCTTGTTTGAGTGAGTAACTGCATAGCTGGCCAGAAGGAAAGGAATTATTAGATTGTGGACAGACTTGCTGCATTGTTGAATAAAGGTTCCTAAGTACAAAAGAGCAATAAGGAGAAATACCTGTGAAAACCACAAGAATGATACCGACCCTTCTAGTGATGATTTCCAGTTTATTCCATTCTGATTTCGGTATTTTCTTCATGGTAAATTCTGAAAACGTCAGTAGTGACACACTTGGAGCTATGCAAATGACAGGATTGACAGAAAAAGTAAAACTTGAACTCAGTTTGAAAGGTGAAGTTTTAAAAATGTTGAAAAGCATGTTCAAGTCCCATGGGAAGAGAGTGAATTCCTGTGGGTTTCCCTTGAAATGCTGAAGCTGAATTTTAGAGGTTTGTTGGCCTGTTCCCACCACAATTCTCTCCATGTTCCTCTACTTGTGATTTCAGTTCTTAATCTTTCAGAACTATCTCCCTGGAGAATTTCCAGCACAAAAAAAAGTCCAAATAGAATTGGTCAAGAAATCAAGCAATAGAAAATCCTTTATATTTGGAGTGCTTTGCCAATGTCTGCCTTTATTTAAAAAAAAACTTTCCAGTAGCTTCACTTCTGTACCTGATACTCATTTTTCTAGCAATGTTTTAGGCCAGGATACCTATTTCTTGCTATAGTTAACAGAGCTTGGAATGGCATACCAGTACCAGGAATTCAGTGAGAGAGTTTTAACCCTTGGTTTTGATGGAGATGCCGTAAAACCCAGAGGCTGTGCAATGTCTGTAGTGGTGCTTTTGTTCTGTTCCTCCTGGATGCCAGGAGGGTGTGTCCTTGTGCTCTGGAGCAAGTCCTTAGGAACTGCTGGAAGGTGCACAGCAGTGGTGAGCTATGGTTATGGGTTTATTTACTGGATAGACTTTAATTGCTGCTGTTATAATTAATTAGGACTGGTGTAAAACCATGTGAGCACCATAATTAGATCATGTTGGTTTGTGGTTTTCTGCCTGCACTAAGTTCTGTGCAGATCAGCTAAGGAGTAAGGGATCCCTAACTAGGGATTTGGGAGCTGTGAAAGGGAGCAGATGTATAGCAGTAATAATGTTACTTGAATATTTTCACTAATGCACAAATTTTCAGGGGCTGTGCTTGACTTCAGGGACAAACTTTCTATATCACGTAAGTGCTCAAATTCCAATTCAGATCCAGCTTTCAGCAGCTGCTCTGCAGGTGTATAAACAAACATCCATATTGCAGAAGAGACCAGTTCTCCTGTAGAGACTCAGACAAAATGACTACATTTCCTTGGGGATGCTCAGCATTTTCTGAGAACTTCATCCCAATTGTAGATGTTGCTAAAATTTGAAAATCTGTGGAGTTTTCAGTTCAGTCTTAAACGAAATCATTAAATTCATGTTAAGATTTTTCTATTATCAATTTAGAACAGATGAGGTAAGTGAATTACAAGCTGCTTCTGTCAAGCCAGACAAAAGAACGTCTTGATTTTGATTTTACACTAATTGATACTAAATGCTAGAATAATACTTGTCAGATTTTCTTGGATCTCTTTCTTTCCTTGTTTCAAAACAATTAGATTTATAACTCTAACTTATAATCAAAACAAAACTGATGGAGATTGCAATTTCCAGGCTCTGGGATGTAAATGTTGCCATTTGAAATAAAAACATTACCCAGGTGAACGTCTGTCTAAGGTTGTGATCATCCTTGTTTCCTTGTGAGAGCTCAGAGTCATGGAAGTTAATGGACTGCAACGTTGGAAACTGTTTCTACATTTATCAGTGCTATTTCCAGACTGAGCTTCTGTTGATATTTGTTTGGGTTTGTTTTTTTCCTTAAAAATAAAACCATCTGTGTGTGAAATGGCATGTTTTAGGCACAGGGTGTCCAAAACAAAACAAGTTTGTTTTATTAAAATTTATAGTTGTCCATATAGCTGCAGACAGTGTTTTATCTTGCTTTTTTTTAATATTCTGATTTTAAAATTCATTCAGAAATAGAAGTTATTTTGAATATTTTCCACTAATTTCTTGTATTAAAAAGGGCAAACCTGTGCTTTCCTGTGAGGGGAACTTCCTTTATTGAAAGGTTGTCATGCACTGGACAGAGAACTGGTGGAGTCACCATCCCACACCATCACTATCTCCCTTTAAAAGATGTGTGGATGTGGTACTTGGAGACATGGTGTAGTGGTGGCCTTGACAGTGCTGGGTTGATGTTGGACTTGATCTTAGAGGTCTTTTCCAACCTTAATGATTCCATAATTCTAAATTATTTTGTGGGTGTATGAATGCCGATTGTTTTTTAACACCCTCTTCTGGTTCGCAGTTGGTTTTTTGCTACCAGTTAAAATTTTGTCTTTTGTTCTTGGTGTTTGGGTAGTGCGGGTTAGGGTCAGTGTGTTGCTTCTCTTGTTTTCCTGCTCATTGTGGCAATGCTGGATTTTGATATAATGAAATTGCTATTAAATGGTGTGTGGTATCCCTCGTGTAGCCCCAGCAAATGAACCCATTCAGATTTATTTATTGATCTCGTTTGTAGAGTAGTTGCAGTTTCTTTTTGAGCTTCTTTGAATTGAAATATGTTTGAGTTTTTAAACTTAGAATCAATGAAGTCCCCATGCTTCTGTTTGGTATTTGTTTGGTTTTTCTTATGTTTGAGTTATGGATTGAAAGTACTGGGAAATCAAGCCTCATAATTCTGTTAACCAACTGTAAATCAACTTCTGAGACAACTGTAAGATGTTCAGTAAACCTTTACGGGAATTGATGCTGCCAAATGCTATAGTGCTTCTCCAAGCACTGCTATTTTAACACAGTCTTCTTATACAAATGTCTTAGTAAAATATGTGCATATTTATGTCACTACTTTCAAAAGCAAAAGTACCATCAGGCAGAAATGAGCAGCACTACTTGTTTTACATGATCGGAAATTTTTCTAGTGTCGTTTGTGTAGTTTTTCAAGCTAGATTCATATCATAGAATCACAGAATGGTTTGGGTTGGAAGGGACCTTAAAGCTCATCTTGTTCCAACCCCTGCCATGGACAGGGAACCTTCCACTATCCCAGGTTGCTCCAAGCCCCGTCCAACCTGGCCTTGGACACTTCCAGAGATGGGAATTATGTAGCATCCTTTAGATACTCCACAGTAGTAACTGCGTTGTTCCTGGCTGGCGTTTGTGGGAGGCAGGGAGGCCAAAAAATTCTTTCTGTGCTGTGAACAGTGCTTAAATGGATCAGTTACCTCTCAGGAGAGAGACAGTGGCAGGGGAAGGACAAATGAGACAACAGTAAATGAAGGAAGATTGATGGCCACTGAGATGAGGGAGTCTAAAACTGACTTCCCTGCGTTTCTGAGCATTCAGGGCAAAAACAAAAACAAAATACGTTGTTTTAATGCTGTATCCTGATCTAATGGCAAGGAAACATCCATGGAACTCAGTGTGCCTCAAAAAATGAAGCAGTAATGCTTGCTTTAATAGTTTTCAGGGACTGACTTAATTCACTAGCTAATAATGACATATGGGCTAGCACTGCTTACATGAAAACTGGTGCCTTTGATACCGAAATGTCCTTCAACCCCATTTTGTGTTGCATGTGGTTATATAGCAAAAACCACTGTGGTGGATGGTTCAGGCATTTGAGGTATTCCATATTGTACAGCACAATGTGTGTCGATCCTGACATAATGGAGCACTGCAACATGTGTGATACTCTGTGGGCTTTAAACTTACCAGACAATGAAGTGCTTCAACATGCTTTTCATGTGAGTATCTGTGCCAAGGTCTGCACTTCTGCCATTATAGTTCCATTATGCAAGTTGAAGTGTACATTTGGGGAAAGGACAAACACAAAGACTTTTCAAAGTTAGATAAAGAGGTACTGCAAATACGTTATAGAAAAGTGAGGTCACAAGAGAGTCCAAGAAATAGAAAGTTGAATGTAATGTTGTGGGAGTATTCAAGGATTTTAAGTCTCCAGGTTTATTTTTGTTTGGTTGGCTGGCTTTTTGCTTGAAAAGAAGGCATGTTTTATCTTTGACACATTGGGAAATAAAACTGCTTGGTTTTGTGCCTGAATTTGCCTTGAGGTTAGAATTCTGTGACCTTGCAGTTGGGGACTTTGGACACAAATGGAACTGGGTTGTCCTAGGAGGCAAGTGGGGAGAAGGACAAAGGAGGAGAAGACAGAATAAAATATGTCAGTTGGTACAGATTGAGTAGAACAAAGATAGGACTGTGGTGGCATAACCTGGATAGTCGCTGAAACTTTCTGAGGGCATTTTTTGATGAGTTAAACGCTAGGTGCCAAGTCTTTACAAATAATTTCTAATCCATGAGTGTCCTCAACAATGTTTAAACAATGCACTACTTGCCCTTGTTTGCTTCCTCATCTCCTTAGGGTTGGATTTTACCATCCTTTAATATCACTTCTTGAGCTCTTCATCCTCTTTAGATCAGTCATGGTGTAAGGCTGACTGTTTCTGTAGTAATTTAGACAGATTGAACAAAATGCTCTCTAAAAAGCAGGGAAGGGGGGGAAGGGGAGCACAAAGTCCATATGGAAAGGACATACTGATGGAGCACTTTATCACACAGTAACAGTTATAGCTTACGTTAGAGCCATAGCTCTGAAAGGTTTATTATGTGTAATTGTGATAATAAATCATAGTAAATTTCCCTAGCATTTAAAATGATTTTTAAATACCATACTTGTGTAAGCTTTTTTGTAAGTCCTGTGGGAATTATTTAATGTTAAACTGAGGATTTTGGCGTTTTTAATGAGCTGGGAGTACGTGCAGAGTGGTTTTGGCAGTATTTCAGTTTTTGTAGATTACTTGGATCTGTTAATTAATACAGCCTTTTGAGACCTTTTTGTGAAAATTAATGGGTTCCCTGAAGAATAACATTCCAAGTGCTGGAGATCTGCAAGACTTTGGAGATGAGTACTATTTTAAATTATGCCAAAGTTTACTAGCTTAGACATTATCTGTTGGTGTGAGAAGGACAGAAATTCACAAGAGGCATGCTAAAGATAAACCACCCATTTATACTTTTTCCCCCTTATTATGCAAAATATATAAATTAAAGACTTTTTAGATAACATGAAGATTTAGAAATAACTAAGTAGGAGGGAAACATTTTAAAATAAAGCCAAAGAGGAACAATTTTCCCAAGAAGAGAAGCATTCCATGAATCACTTGAAGGGTTGTCTTCCCCCTATCTGTACATCTGGGAGCCTTCATACCTTACTCACAGGAACTGGATCTGCCCTGGTTTTGAGCACACTGACACTGGAGGTGTTTTGACCATGAAACTGGGTCTATGTTGGCTTGGGAGAACTGAGGTTTTTCCCCCTCACTTTTAGGAAATTTAATGATGTAGACTTCTTCGACCTCTGTGTTGAATCAATGTCTTTGCAGGAAGGTGCCTGGTTTGAACCATGGCATGAATTAGTTTTCTTTACCAGCCATCAGTTCAGCAGTCCTGGGGTGCATGTGGAAGAGCATTGCCAGCAGGTCAGGGAGTGATCCTGCCCCTCTGCTCAGCCTTGGGAGGCACCTCTGGAGTGCTGTGTCCTGCTCTGGGCTCTTCAGGACAGGAGGGACATGGAACTTCTGGAGCAGGGCCAGAGGAGGCTGCAGAAATGCTCTGCTCTGTGGGGCCCAGCAATGGCACAAGAGGAATGAATGGGCAGGAACTGATGCTCAGCAGGTTCTGCCTGGACAGGAGGAAGAACTTGTCCTGTGCAGTGACTGAACAGTGAAACAGAGACCAGAGAGGCTGCGGTACTTCCTCACTGGAAGACCCATCTGGACATGATCCTGTGCTGTGGGCTCTGGGGTGACCCTGCGGGAGCAGGGAGGTGGGACCAGATGAGCCAGTGTGGTCCCTTCCAGCCAGACCCTTTCTGGGGTTATGTGATTAAATAGATCGTGAATTGTTGATGTGATCTTTAAAATGATCCCCATTACTGTAATTGTGCCTTGATCTGTGCTCTCATCACTTGCAGTAGCTCATTGCTGTTGTCTTTGGAGAACTCTGTTGTGTAGTGTAAGCTCAGATTTTTGACACACAGACCTTATCTGAGCAGTGCTGTGAGGCACATCTTACAACATACTTCCAAGCTTATATTCATTACTTCTGCTATGCATTGTCAAGCTGATATATCAATTCTCCTGGTCTTCTACTCTGTGTGTCATATGGAAGTTTTTAGCTGAGTCTTGCTGTTTGTAGTCTGCAGAGGTGGTTTGGTTTTCATTCTTGATGACTCCAGTTTTTGTATGGGATATGTGTCATGCATTTCAGTCCATTCTAGTCTAACTCAGAATGACGTTTGAAGATACTCACTCCTCTTCTTTCTGCCTTTCGACCTGCTGATGACTTTTCTGTTGGGTAAAACCTCTTTCTATGGCCTTTTGTGTTTGCTTAGGGGTTTTGTGGGCTTGGTTGGTTGGTTGGTTTTTGTTGGGTCTGTCCTGTTTGGGGGAAGCTACTGTTGAACAGATAGAGGAACTTGAAGAGTTTCATTTGCCCACATCCTTCCTTTGTGATCAAGTGCTTCTGTTGCTGAGGTCAGACCAGTTCTGAGACAGCATCGTGCTGTTCCTCAGAGAAGGACAAGGAGCAGAGCTATAGGTGCCCGTAGCCAGTATAAGCACCTTATTAAAAACAGAGAGAGGTTTGAGGGGATTTTGAGCACCTCAGCATTAATTTTACACTGGGAGCTGCTCTTTGCTGTGCCCTTTCTGCCTTTGAAATTATTTTTTTTGCTGTGCTTTAGAGCACACGTTGATGGATGCTTTTCAGTTTGAAAGTTATCCTTTCTAGACAAAAGATAGCTCAGCAAAGGCTGCGTTGGTGGGAATGAAGTCACTTGAGGCTCCTCTCTGGTGCTGTCAGTAACACTCATTACTCCTTTAATTTAGAACTGTGGTCTAGCTTTTATCACCAAATTTAGAATTTAATTTGTGTGTTAACTTTGATTTTGTGACCCACTGATACCATCAGCAGAACCTTTGAGTCGAGTGAAGGATTTCAAAATAATGACCCCAGTCTTAAGCTTGATTTAAGATGTTAATTTGCTGTGAAATTCACGTTTCCAACCCTTTTGCAAGTCTCAAAAACCTGCTGCTTTCTGAGTGATGTGTTCTTTTGCTGAGTGACTGACTGACTGACAGTTCTTACCCAAAGTGAAAGGGACAATCAAGGGGTACTTTTTTCTCGGTCAAAAGGCAGCAGCTTTAATACGGTTTTCATTCTATGCTGTTACAAGCCCCACGGAGTGTCTTACACTTCTTATTGCATTTGAAAGTAATAGAACAGTGTTAGTGGACAGTGATTGGATGGTAGATGAAAGCTCTTTCATTATAAAAATTGGATGTTCAAGGCATTTAGGAGCTCATGTGAATTAAATGGCACGAAAGGTACACGAGTTCAGAAATCTCAGCTTCTTGTCCTGAGAAAATGGAAAAGCTCACAAAATTCAGGTGATAAAATACCTGTTAACAAGATGGCTTAGGCTGTACAGACGTTAGGTTTTGCTTTCTGATTTGTACAGACTTTCTGCAAGGAATATCTTGCCCATATAATGGGAGTGTTTGTTTGGAGGGGAAGAATGTTTGATAAAGGCATTGTAATACTTACTGATATGTAAGTTCATTAAAATGTAAGTAATCCCAAGTTTTGTACCTGGAGACCTCTTGCAGGTCCCTGTTACTTTTGAGATGGTGACAGCAGCTTTAAGCAGCAGAAGAGTTTGTTCTATCAGTCAGCAGGAGTTGGGAATATGCAATCCTCTAGGAATTGCTCTCTCACTTATAACCTACAAACTCTTTAAATACCAGAGATTATTTGCAGTAAGCCAATTCCAGTGTTGGTGAGTCTTATAATGCTATGACAAGCTTCAGGGAATTACCTTGGGTTTCTTCCCTTCTTGTTGGTTTAAGTCTTACTTTGTGTGACTGAATATGTGACCAAATACAGGAGAATCCTTTTCTTCAGTAAAAAATCAACAACAAATGCAACTAACAAAAGAAATCTGCTACGGAGAGCCATTTAAAACCAGGAGAATGTTTGTGGTCTTTATTTCTCCTGTTTGCTTTTAAAATCTATTATTTTAGTATTGACTTATGTTTGTAGAACCAGAGAGCACTTCTGCCAGCAATTCACTTTAGCTAAGGACTCTTTGCTGTGCTTGAAATTCAGACCTGCATTTGACACTTCAGCAGTCTTTCATGTTGAGATGACATCTCCTTTGGCTTTTGCTTTTTTGCTCTATTGATCTCTTTAAACATTTTATGTATTTTTTTTCTTCTTTTCCTTCCATGTGTGTAAACATTTTTTACTTTCTTATGAATTCATGTTTTATTTTAACCTGTGAAGGTGTTGGGGTGAGTTTGCTTTACCTTTTCTAGGTTGGAGGCTTTTGAGTTTTATAAGATTATGTTGATGTATTGATGTGTTTCATAAAGGCTACTGAGTATAAACCCCAGCAGTGCTCCCTAGCACTCAGAAATCAGTGTAATTGCAGTTTGGAACAGATTGCTAGAACACTGGTGTGTTGTAAACCCCATGACTTCTCAGAGAGTGACCCAGTCCTATGACTCTATTGCAGCACTGTTACCTTAGGCTTCAGATGATGAATTTCATATGCTAGTAAGTGGATATGTGAAAATTTATTTACCTTTTAACTTCTTTTTAAAATTCCGTTTTCATTCATACTGTTTTACAGAACATGGATAAAGGTCCTGCAGAGCTTGGCTGTGTGACCCTTTCCTTCATTAATTATTCTTTGTAGTGCTGGTGTTTAAATAACACAGTCATACAAAAAATACAGTGTAATTTAGGTTTTTATAGAGAAATCACTTATTTTCCGTTTCTCATGTAAACCTCTGTGCATTCAAGTTTTTTAACATGTTTATAATGACCTTTTTTGACAGCTGTTGCTGGATTGAACAGTAAGAACGTGACTGTATACATTTCACAATTAAGTAAATTAAATGGAATTTGGAATACTTCACTAATGGAAAAATCATCCAATTCTGGTTGAAAATTGAAGATAGGTTTCAGTAATGCCATGCTTTCACTTAACAGCTTAATGCCTTTCTGCTCACCCAAAAGGCAAAACCTCAATGACAAATGATGGCACTGCAGTCTCTTCTTTCTTTATGTCGTGCCATTATCAGTATTTTATTCAAACCCGCTGACATTTCTTGCATGGTGCAATAAACTCAGTCAGCAGGAAATGCACAAAATAAATAATTGCAACTTTTCCATTAGCATGGCCTTGCTCAGTTCACTCCAAGCAGAATAGGATGGGAAGAATTAATGGAGTCGCAGGCAAAAGCCCCAGAGCAATGATGATATGGGGATATTAAATTAAGGAGTAATTGCATTAAATTGAAGTCACAGTCTGGTCTTAATTCACAATACATTTCTTACAGCTGAAGTGTGGTTTTCTATGTTTCTCTTACACTTGGGGAATGGAGCATGAACAGATCTTCCACTACTCTGCCGTGTGGCCTTACCTTATGAAGGGCTTCCTTTCCCCATCAAGAAAGCAGTGAAGGAAAGAAGCTGGGAGGAAAGGTGAAAGAAACTTGTTCATGATGAGTAATAGGATTCTGTTGGCAGTATTCATACTTACTAATTTTATTTCCCAGAGAAATAGAGACTTAGGAAATTATTTGATGTGTGTGATACTTACACATATTTGTTACTGCACTCACTTTATAAATCAATGGCCACATAAAAATGAGATTAGTGAGAAAAAAGAGATGATGTAAAGTGCATAAATAGGGAGAGGTTGGTCTGTGAAGCCCACATTTATTGATGCTGGAGGATCCATGGGATTAAGTGATTTTTATTGCTGTAAGAAACATTGGAAGGAACTAGAGTCACTTTTCAGTCAATGACAAGATTAGTATTTGTAGGGAATGGGTCTTTGTATATTCCTCTGCTCCTGGAAGGGCTTGTGTTTTCACGGGTATCACATTCTTATTGGAAGTAATGGTATCTTTATGTTTCAAATACTGGAATTTTTATAAGCTTTCTGAAGTAGAACTTTAAAGTAATAGAAAGGAAACAATTTACTAAATTCCAGCGAGTAAAGGTGACCTACCTTCAAGAACTTTAGCAGTTTCTGCCCTGGACCTGTGAATGCTTCTATTGATGTATTTTGATGAAAAGCATGTCATGTTGGCTTTTTCAGATTTTTGGCAGAACATGCCAGGTTGACCCACTCAGGGTTATTTTTTTAAAAAATCAGGTATTTCTGTTTCTTGCGCCATGGTAAAAAATTGTGTTGCTGTACTAGGGAAGTCAAGTGATACCTTGTGGAAGTTTAGTTTTGAAAATAATTTCTTTCTAGTTCCCTTTGCTGTCTTGTGTCTTAGGATTGAGAACTAATCAGAGTTGCTGGCTCAAAATCTACAGCGTGTGTGGCTGTATCTTGGATGTCTTCAGAGCTTACATCTGAAATGATGGATTTTGCTGTAAATGTGCAAAATCTGCATTTCAGTACCAGTGCATCTAATTTCCAGTTACTTCAGGGACTGGAGCTGGAATTTTCTGAAGCTGCCATTTGACATCTCCTAACTGTTGAAAATGGGTATTTTGAATTTATGGGCGTTCACTTACAGAAGAGATGTGGTTTCCTTTCCATACCTTCACATCATGCAACATTCTTTAAATTTTATGCAGTAAGTAAAAACTGCAGGAACACTATAAACTGAAACTTATAAAGATGTATTTGAAGGTTTTGGTGTTACAACATAAATACAGCATCTGTGGCACTGATATTTTCTTGAAAATTGGATTCAATTACCATGTGGGTTTTATCAGCTGCTAAATGTAATTATTTTCACCTACCTTGAGGTGACTCAAACTACTTGATTTTGTTTTAAATTAAACCAAAAAAAAGTCAAGCTGAGTCATGCTTCAAGCTGTTAGCATTTAACAATCTTTTGGCAGCAGTGAGCCAGGGAAGAAAAAATTTGTACACTAAAATTTAGGGTACAGCAGGCCTGTGGCATGAAACAGCATCCAGAATTATCAGCCCTGCAGGGCTTTCCTGCTGGGAACCCCAACCTCCAGAGCCAGAGTTCCTGGTCCTGCAGAGCACAGGAACCCCATCGGGGGGATCGGCAGCTCTGCTTCTTCCTTCAGTCTTGTTTCTTGGTCAGGGCCATGGACTTTGTCTATAAAAACATGAAAAAGGCCTTTTGTGGGATTAAAAGAGCAGCCTGTCACTTCAGCTGCTGCAAAGGTGAGTGATGAAAATGAGCCTGAGTGTGCTTTACATTCAAAGGCTTAAGGGAATAATAACCAAAGCGCATCTGCTAAGGTCACATAAAAGATGAAATTTCTGGTTTTGAACAATCCTAACAGTGGAAAGTGCATGGAATGGAATTACTTAACAGTGGATGATAAAGCCATGTACAGCCACTCTGAAGGGCCAGAGATTAAATGTTCTGACGAAAAAGACACCAATTAAAGAGGAAAGGGAACATGAACATTCCTTAGAAGTAGGCATGTTAATCGGTAATAACTCGACAAAAGTCACTGCTGTTACTCCAGCCCCAGTTCTGTATCTGAGGCATTTCAATGTGTGAGGAATAAAGGTGGCAAAATCTGGTGTGTGCTGTAGAATAATAAAAAAACTGGGTGAAGGCTGGTTAAAAAAAGCACCTTTAAGCTGATTTCCTTCTCAGACTGACACTTAGTTTTCCAAAGAGGTGGGGGAACAAAGTTTTATCCTCCCTTTTGCTCTCCACTTTTTGTATGAGGTTCAGAAGGGTGGGAGGTGTTTTGCTGTATTTGCTGCTATATTTAAGGTTGCTTTCTATGGATTTTTAAGGCAGCCTTTCTTGCTTGCTTATAATAATATGCCCAGACTACCTAATCTTTCAGATATGAAAATTTTAGTGTTGCTCTTCTTGTATCTATGAGATCCAGCCGAGTTAGATCCAAATGTTAGGCTATGCTACAGTTGTATAGATCAGACAGACACAAAGGCACTTGTGGACCTGGCATGGTATACAGATGTTCCTTCCAGACTGAAGGCCAGCTTTTGAAAAAGTGATCATTACTAAATGTGGCAAAACATGCATTAATACTTTAGTGGTGCTTAGATGTTTGACTGGAAGTAGTTTTCCAGCTACCGCTTCCAAAGTTGTTCCACTCATTAGGATTAAGCAAACCAGTGGAAATCCTTTTGCACAAGGTGTCAGCAATTTCCTTTCAACCCAAAGCTGTTTTTTCTGTTGCTCCTTTAGAAATGAGAACCAGGGAGGGGAGATGTGGATACACCTGCAGTGTGGCCTAATGGAGGTAGCTTGGGAGTTGCTGGTGATCCAGAGCCCAAGTTCTGAACACCAGTCAGAGAGTTTATATTTGTAGTGAAAGTGAGTGGTGGTTTTGCTGAGCTGGTGTTACACTTGTCTGTAGTTAAAAAAGCCTGAGTACCTGCAAAATTACTACAAGGTGTAAAATGTCAGCTTGAAACAGTGATCTTGAGGAACATCGCTTGAGGAATGTAACTGTCCCAGGGTGAAAGTATTTTCTTTCTTTCATGCTGATGTGTGTACATTAAAATGTTGTCTGGAAGTTTTATGTGTAGACCCATGTAATCCTTCCTGGAGTCCTAAAGTAGCATTGCTTAGTTCACTTTAAGTATGCTTTAAGGGCTTATTTGATTAGAGAACATTTGTTTTAAGGAAAAAAGTGGCATGATGAGAGTTCATCTGTATGTTGAACGTGCCAGTTCTCTAAATTCAGTTCCGTAACTCCATATGTGTAATAATTATGAGCAAATTACTATTCTTCAAAGTAATTTTTGACAAAAGAATGGTGACCTTGACTCAGTACAAAACATTTAGGCTGTTCTCTATTGACAGAAAATCAATTAGAATCTTTAATTATTTTTGTGCAGCTTTTGAATGATGATGTGTGAATAAAACTGGGTGTTGTGCTGCGTCGTGTAGTACAGTGATGCCTTCATGGTAAAAGAGTTGGACAGACTGATGTCCTGGGAGAGTTTGATCCGTGACTGGCAGTTGTTGCCAAAACTCAGAAATGTGAGGATTTCTGGGTAATAGATGATGGCTTAAAGCTGCATCTCCATGCCCTGTCTGGTGCAAGACCACGGGGATTGAGGGTGAGGCAGCCCTGAGTGCTGTCTGGTACCAGCATAGCCCTCAAGACGCTCCTCTGGCCAGGGCCACGTGTGCACAGAGCAATCAGGGAGAGCAGACAGGGAGTAGCTGCTCTGCTGTTGGTCTTTTCAGTCTTGATAAGTGAAAATACAGCTTGGCTGGGCTGAGGTGGCTTTATCTGTTCTGGAACAACAGCAGTGCTTGTAACTACTAGCACCACACAAATCTGTTCCTGCAGTTTCAACAGCTGGTTTATGGAAATTGTGTTGTAAAACTTTACTGTTAAAAGTTGCTTTTGTCACTTGTTATTCTCCATGGGGATTCCATTGCTTTCTCATGGGAGGAAAATGGGTGTATAGAGCAGAGCTTCTCCTTAGGAACTAGACGCAAAGATAGGGTTTTTTCTTTGCAGTAGTATAGCTGCACCTTCTTTTTCTGTTTCTTCATCACTGGTGTTTTTCTTACCTCAGAACTGGGCCCAGGGGGGTAATTTTTGAAAATGGCAAAGCTCATTTCAAATCTGTGTTACTCTGTGCTGTCATTGGTAATAGTGCCCCACAGACTTAAAAATGGCTTAAAAATGGAATCTTTGTCCTGCTTTAATTGCCATCTATATCTACTCTATCCTCTATTCTGTAGCTCCTCTTTTCTGGGTGGAACGACCCCACATGAATGGAATTCTCTTGAATTCTGCAACAGTGGTATCACGTTTTCAATTTTCTTCTTGTGTTTTATTCCATCAGGCCAGTTCCTTTTTAATTTTCATTGCTCTTCTATCTGATAAGCAAATTACAGCAGGTGAAGTCCTTGATTCCCGAGTACAGTGCTGTAACCAGCAAAGCCTGCACCTGTGGAAAAGCAGTGCCTGCTCACAAGTTGGCTTGAAAAATCTGAGTTATTTATTGATCAGCTCTACATCCTGACCCAGTGGCAGGTGAATTTATAATACTTTCATGCTAAGAAAACGGCTTATGTTTTGCACCTGTAGTTTCACTTGTAGCAGCATCTGTCTGCTCCTTTTTTTTTATTTTATAGATTTTAGTCAGTGCCAGCAAAATTTTCATGGTCATAGTGAGGTTTCAAGACTTTCCTTTTTTTACCTTCAAAGTCAGGAGTTCAGTTCTAAGGGTAGCAGGAGAGGTAAGGCTGGGGAGGGGGAGGCAAGGCAAAGCAGAGGTAATTTGGTTTGTACAAGATGCATTTTTTTACCATATTTTAAGGGAACTTGTGAATTCACTGTGGTGTCCCAAGCAAGTATTTTTGTGAAGCTCTAAGTGTTCCCCAGTTGTCAGGATCAATTCTCTCAGTTCAGAAGCTTCACAGTTTTCAATGTATCTGCACTTTGGTATCATTAGAGTGGAGTAACTGATAACATTTTCTCTTTTACTTCCTCTAAATTGTAAAATAAAGTGGTTTCCTATTAGCCTCTACACAAGTGTCTTGAGCTGAGAACACAGAGAGGCTACAAGGGCTGGGAAATGCTATACTTGAATAACAGGTGTTTCCAGCGACCATGACTTACGGGTTTAATTTGGCAGGCTATGGATAAATGAGCTGAAAAATGTCAGTTCAGTCAGTGCTGAGAAGTTAATTGGTCTTTGCTTTCATGTGTATTTTTTTGTTTTAATTTTGTTTAAATTCACGTATCTCATGCTTTCAGCTAAATAGCAAGAGTTTGGTGTATGCAGAAGGTCAGGATTCTATATATATTGATGTAAGAAGGTTTAAACAACTTCACACTCTTGAAATAATTTTAACATTAAAATGAATGCTAGGGATGTGTATTTGGCTTTTATTAGTCACACCTGTTAAATTTTTTTGCTGCGTGAGAAGATATTTGATTTTAATTGTAGGAACACTTTCAAGAGTTTCAGATGTAAAAATAAAATAATGAAAACGAGATACGTTTATCTACTAATGTGTAGCTGTCAGTAACCTGCAGTTATTAGCAGCAAGTCAGCATTGGTTATTTGGTAATCATTTTATGATGATTTTATGATCATTTCAGTAGTGAAGGGTAGGCAAAGGCAGCAAACATTCATCTGGCCTTTGAAGCACAAGTTGGAGTTGGAATTCTGCTTTCACCGTTGGAGCTGGTGTGCCACTAGTCTTGAACCTGTTGGAGAATCCATTTAATTTACACTCCAGGATTCAGTATTTTCTCCTGTTCTGCAATGGCCAACTTCAATATTTCTTTAAAAACCCCCAGATTCTCTATAGAAAGTACAATAAATTAAGATGTGCAGTAAATTTTGAGAGCATTAAGGTATACATGGTAAAATACAGTTGTTCTTTTTTCAAGTGGTATTTTGGACTCCAAAAAAGCAATTAATGAAAACCTAATGAAAACAGAGGAACGGCAATAATAATTCATACTGTCTATATGAGTTTGAGGGTAAAAAAACCCCCAAAATAAAATACTATTGAGGAATTGAATAATCAGAATTCTTGGCTGGGTCAAAGGCGGAGGTTTTTCCTTGCTGTACCTCCTGGAGCTTGTTCTTTCATCTGTTTCTCCCCATAGATGCTTATGGATATTTTTGTTTGTTTGTTTTTGTTGGGTTTGTTTTGTTTTTGGTGAGGGTTTTCTGGTGAATGGAATATGAAAGTTGACTGATGCAATACCAGTGTGGAGCTGGTTTATATTCTAAATACCAGCACATTTCAAGGTATGTGACTAAAGAGGGGGAAGTAAGGCTGCTTCTCTAGTTCCCCTTGGAATTGCCTCTGAACAGGCTGTTACAGTTTAGCACGTTTTCAGTCTGTCTTAGTAACTACTTTAGTAACTGAATCGAATAAAAAAGTATCTGCCCTTTCATTAAAAGTATATTTCAAAGCTTTATGGAGGGTTAATGCAGAAGTTTATTGTTAGAGAGCACTGTGGCCACCTTTGAGAAGGATGGTGTTCTGATTGTAATTTTATGAAATGTGAAATAATGAAATCGCAGTCTGAGATAGGTAAAACACTCTTTTACAGCTCAATAAATTAGTTTTTAAAGTATTCTTGCATAAGTTTGATTTCCACTAATCATCAGCTCAAGTGCTATAACTGGCAGGAAAGAGATGCCGATTTCTGTCTTTTCTGGAAATGAAACTCCCCAAAGCAAGATGAAAAGAGGGATTTTTGGCAAACTGATACCTACATATGTGTGCACTTTTAAGTGGATTAACAAATTGCCTATAGAATATATAATATTTCTTAATGAGTCTTTCCTGAGTAAATCTGTGCTCAGTAATGTTGTGGACCTTAGGGAACACTTGGAATTTTTATTAAGTGCCAATTTTTAAAATCCATTCATTCAGTCCTGCAGTCATTACAACTGTTAAGCAAAGTATATTTGTGATTGTGAATAGAAATTTCACTAATGAATTAATTTAATGTAAAGGATATGCAAAGGTACCAAGTTTCAGATAACACATCCTTTTATGATCCTACAGCTTTGCTGCTTTTAATCATGAAATGGGTCAGAGGAAAAGGAGCAAATCAGTCTCTTAGGAAATTTGTTTTAAATCATGTACTTCCTGTACTTTATGAAATAAAGAATTTAAAGTAAGTACCACATTGAATGCATCAAAATGGCACACAAGTGATTTAAAAGACCTTCAGTAATTCATTTCTTCTTTTTATCCTTTAATAGACAGTTGATGTGTCTTCCACTACTTACTATCAAAAGGATGGCTTCCTCCCAGTAATATAATGCTTGTTTAACAAGAAATTGAATGTAGCCCACCGAAATGCAGACCTTTGCTAACATTTATTAACACTGCAATTCGGGCAGTTTGAAAACTTCTAACGATATTTCTGCAGTGGTGTGCTGTCCTCATCCAACAGTCATGAAGACTTTCTGTAATCAAATCCAGAAGTGCACAAAGATGACTTTGTGGCGATGCTTTCTGTTCTCCCTGCATTCCATTGGAACAGCTCAGGACACAGAATCACTCATCACAAAGCTGATTATGAAAGCTACTTTTACTATGCAAGGAGTGCTGGTGTGATGTAAGTATATGTGTAATATGTAAAATTCACATTTCCAAAAGCTAATAAAATTGGAGGACCAAATGTGATACTCTATTCAAGTGTTCTGTGTATTGCAGTTTTGTTCAGAAGAGAGTAAAGTTCATAATTTAATGTGTCTGAATTTTAAGGTATAATAACTGCAAATTGTGGCTTGGAAAGGTTTTGTTTTTCTCAATTACTAGAATGAAATATTTTATTTCAAGGTGCTTTTAATGTTGTTTTTAGTTCATTAAGTAGATAGCCTGTTTTAAGGAAGCACAGAGAAATAATAAAGCGCAGCTGTGCATGCAGTAAAATTAATAAAGCTTACCTGTGTAAGAAAATAACCATGTTTATAATGTTCCATTTCACCCAGTTTATGTAAAAAATGTGGTTATTGCTATCCAGAGGCCCTCTGTTGTGGCCATGATGGTGTTACTGAATCACAGAATAATTTAGACTAGAAAGGACTAAAGAGGTTGTTCAGTCCAACCTGTTCTAGAAGATCCAGTTTTGAAGTTATATCAGGTTGCTCAGGATCCTTCCTCAAAAAATGCAGTTAAATGCCCTTAAAAATTGTCTCTGAAATATCAAAATCATGTCCAGTGAGGAGCCTGGAAACTGTTCTTTCTGTAGATTACTGGAAGTTTTGCATTCCATTGCTTATTGAATCCAGATTGAATTTCTGATGCCTGCTCTAGCTGTGGTGATACACCTTGTTGAGTGTTCTGTATTATGGACTGGAAATAGGGTTGTGATAGGAAGTGTGAATATGGGAGTATTTAATGTGAGTCAGTATTAAAAGCCAGCCAAATCAATTGCTTATTCCATTTCCAGTATTGGCTTTTTCAACTTTAAGATGCTCAGGATGAAGTGTGCTGGCTCAAACTGTCCAAAATTAGAGCTGCCGTTCTCTGCGAAGTCCCAAGATTGTGATGTTAAAGGAGGAAACTGTCATGGAACCACAAGCTCAAAATACTAGTTAAAGACATGAGAAACAATATTTTTTGTCTTGGCATTTTTGCTAAACTTTACCTGCTTGCCATGGCAACACTGCAATTTACTACTCATTTTTTTAATGAAAAATATAGGCAAAAGTGGAAATTCTGGGAATTCTGATGCTGGGAACTCTTGGAGGAGTGTGTGCAGAAGCTCCTGCTGGAACATGTCAATAACTTCACTATTTCCAGCTGGGTTTGCAGTGAATAATAAAATCAGTCAGAGGGGAGAGCTGTCCTTGTTAAGTGCCTTGGGTTTTGTGCTTTCTGTCTGACTGGAGCAGCATTTCTGGCATAAATGGGAGAGTCAAGAGGAAATGAGGAAAACACTATTAAAAAAAAAGAGCTGCTCATGTCACTGTGTGCTGTGAGTGCTCCTATGGGTCTCTGAAAGCAGAGAGATAAATCAAAATTTGAAAGCTGTTGGCTGTCAAATATGCAGAGAGACCTTTATTTTTCTAGACTTCATCCACAGTTTAAATATTTCAATGCATTTCTAAGGCATTTGAAAAAACACTTTCTTAAGGACTCCTGAAGGCTTCAGTCTGAAATCTCTTGTCTTCAGTGCAGGACCAACCTGCTGCTGACTTCCAGTTAGCGTTGCCAGTTTGGGGATTATCCACTGAAAAGTTTAGTTGGATGTTTTGGAGCTTTTTTGCGAGAATAATTAAAACCAGTTAGAGATATTTAGCCCAGGAACAGTAACTAATACAGCTGCATAAATGCATGTGATGGCAAAAGACTTGTACAGAACTCTGAACTGCTGCCTCTTACCTGTTCCTAAAAATAGAGAAATCAATTAAAATGAAGGGTGCAGAGGAGAGAACAGTAAACAAGTTAAGCAGGAAGCCCAAGAGACAGCACAGTTTTGCATTTGAAGATGTTTGTAATACCTTTTTATACTCCTTTCAGCAGGACCATCTTGAAAATATTGTGAGGGAGAAAAGGCCTTCTCTAAGTGATTGAATATGAATGAATATTAAAAGGGATAGAAAAAGAAAGCCAGAGTTAATGAATTGCTAGTTTGGGACAGAACCTGTATTTCTATCAATAAATTGGTTGGGGCCTGAAACACTCAATCAAAGATAATACCAATGTAAAAATCTTCTAATAGTACAGTTGAGAAGATGGTGTGAGGTCGTGGCAGGATCATGAGGGATTAGAACATAGTGGCAGAAAAAGCAAAATTCAGCCAAAGTTTTCTGAATAAGCAAAGCCTACCCATGAGGTGAAGTGAAGGAGGAAATAGAGCTTTGGGAAGTGACTGAAGCTTCCCTGCTTTACTGTAATTAAGAAAAAATTGGAGTTAATGTTTTAGGGTAGAATAAGTAGAAAACTTTTTACAAAGGGTGACCAGAAAACCAACTTGAGTTTCTTCAGCCTTTACTTAAGTTTTGCTGAGAGACAGCAAGCTTGTGCAGGTCAGGAACTGAACTGCTTATAAAGGCGTGTCACCCTTGTGCTGGGCAAAGCTGGGGTTTGTCCTGGGCATCTGGTGCTGAGTCTCAAAGCTGGGACAGAAGGGCAGCTGTTTCAAAGGGCACTTGGGTTTGGGTCTGGCAGTAATGAAGAGTCTAATGAAGTGCAACAACTAATTCCATTTACATGCCTGCTTGTAGGGGTTCATGGGAAGCACAAAGCTCAGTGTGTGGAAAGCATTCATAGCGAGGTATCCCTGCTGCCTCCTCTCTGGGTTAGTGTGAATTATTGATAGTTTATGAACAGCTCAGTCAAGCCCAGCTCTCATTTGCATCTCTACTGCTAACAAGGTATTTGCAGTTTCAGATCAAGAGAAAGTGGTCGGAAAGCCAGGGAGGGAGTCGAATCCTTTGGAGTCCTTGGAGACGTTTCCCTCAGCTGTACAGGCTGGGTTTGGGTGGAGGAGGGAGAGCAGCCTGGGGACAGCAGGGCAGGACAAAGGGTCCTAGGCAGGGGGCTGTGATGGCATTGCTATTTCTGTATTCTGTTCAGCAAAAATGAAATCAGTTAACCAAATACCACAGCAGCAGAGACAGGATATGAACCTGTGTTGTATCAGAAGCTGTCTACAAAGGCAAATACAGATGTGTAGTTTAATATAGGTTGTGCTTAGAGGAAAAAAAACATACAGATAATCTAAAGAGGGCTTTTCTGAAGCAATATTTTATTTAAAATTGAGGAGGAAAATGATGGATTGAGCACCTCAGAGTGAGAAGTTAAAAATACCTCCTTCCCCCCGCCCCTGAAGCCTCCTTTCCTTCAGCAGCCTTTTTAGGCATAGCAGCCATGCAATTAATTGAAGTTCACTAGGAGCCTGTAATGAAAAGTCTAACATCATGTAGCTGCTTTCATTAATAATATCATTGTCTTTTGTCAACTTTAATAGCAATTGGGTTTATCCAGCTGGAAAAAGTTAGACAAAGACAGATAGACAGGCAAGTCTGTGTACTGTCAATTGACTTAAAAAGAAATGCAGGTTTGCTTTTTAAAATATATCAAACCTGACATTTTATTCAATTTTTGGGTTCACTTTTTGGGTTCACATTTCAAACTCTGTATGTGGATACTGTCAGAAGTTTGGCTAATGGAATGAAGAAGTAGTTGTGGAGGACCATGGATGTCACTTAATGGGGGCTGCTGGTTTGGGGTTTTATCTTGCTGTAAAGATAGATATCTTGGCAACTTAAAAGAGCTAGAAATGAAAGGGAAAATTGAGATCACAATTAATATTTGGCAAAACGTTTAAGCAAGAATTATATTCTTTTCTTGGATTCTGTAATAAATTCTGTAAAATTTATATCTACAACAGGACTTTGAACACCATCCTGTTAATTAGGGTGTTAGTATAATTTTAGTCTCCTAACTGTGAAGTGATAAATAATGTCAGCATGCATGTCAGTGCATCCCTTGGCAATCACAACTTCCCAGGAACGCGTGTTTGAGAGTTACTGGGGGATGAGGAGTGCTGGTTAAACGCTGATCACCGGAGCAAAGCCAATCCATCATTATTATGCCCCAAGCAGGCATTGTGTTATTGAAAGTCCTGGTTACCTTTGTTTCCTCAGGCTGAAATTGTTCTGTAAGTCATCTTAGTGTTAATTATTCAATAATGATATTGAAAACGTACTTTGCAATCACCCGGGTGTGTTCCATCATTGTGGTTTTGTGCTTCATTAAATAGTAATTGCCTGGAAGCAAATGATATCAGGTGTCAATCTCCACAAAGATGCATTGGTTTGCTCTTCACTGCCAGATTAGGAAGTGATTGGAAATTATTTTCATCGTTTCCTCATTCTTTTGGCATCTAGTGTTTTTGATTAAGTTAAATGACAGCTGTTTAATAGCAATGTTTAGTTATAATCTGGAAGGCAGCAAGGGAGTGATTGCTTTGCTGATGGCTCCAGTGTGGTGGCTGTAGTTCTGTTCCCTGATGTTCAGCATTTTGTGTGTTCTTTGTGTGTGGGATGGGTAATACATCTTGAATGGTGGTGGTGAGCAATTTCAGCTCTTCAGAGGGACAGAAAGGTCTTGAAAGAAGCCTTTTTAAAGAGGGTTTTATCTATTAAGTGTGAGCTTGTTTGGTGCAGTTTCTCAGCAGCAGTCACGGGCACAAAGGGGAGGGAGATCCCAGTGATCTGAGTAATCATAACAGTGTGTTTGGTGAAAATTAATGCTAGTGTTTTCAACAGTGCTGGAGATCAACACACTGATGGAAACAAAATATTTTGAGGTAAAGCAGTGGAAGGAGTATCAAGGGAACCATGAACTAAAATCACAGAACCATAGAATGGTTTGGGTTGGAAGGGATCTTAAAGCCCATCCTGTTCCATCCCCTGCCATGGGCAGGGACACCTTCCACTAGCCCAGGGTGCTCCAAGCCCCGTCCAACCTGGCCACATGGGGCAGCCACAGCTTCTCTGGGCACCCTGTGCCAGGGCCTCCCCACCCTCACAGGGAAAAGAATTTCTTCTCAGTATGCCATCTAACCCTGCCCTGTGGCAGTGGGAAGCCCTTCCCACGTGTCACTCCAGACCCTTGTAAATAGTCTCTCTCTGTCTTTCTTGTAGGCTTTCTTCAGGTCAGGATGGGCTGTTGTCAACCCTACCCAGAGTGCCACATCCCTGTACACGGCAAATTTTTACTCTCTGAGGCCAAGGAGGTGGTCCCAACCCATTTGATTGTCTGCATTTAGTTGCATGGCTGCATTATTAGGAAAAAAGTGGATTTTTTGTTAGTCCAAAAAAAATTGTTAGTGTCATACCAAGTGTTCTTAGGTAGTTAATTCTGCCAAGATCCCCGTTTCTAGGGGCAGAGGTGAGAATTCAGAGGTGGTATTTGGCATCCTGAGTCTTGCTGTAACTCTCTTGTTTCAGATGAAGCAAAGCTGGGCTGTGTATTACACAATTTGGCATTGACTAGGATGATCTCAAGGCATTCATGAGTGTACAGGATACAGAGCAGCCAGGAATCATGAAGCTTGGTTGTCTGTTGTCTACTGGGCAGGTGTTCTGTGCAGTTAAGGAAGTGTCAAATTTCCTTGTCATCATTTGATAGTTCTGCAGTGCCTGGGCAGAATTCCTGCCTGCCTTGTTGCATTCATTCTTAGGCAAGGAATTGACTTGAATTTGGGGCTACTCCTTTCTGAGTGCCATTATGCTTCCACTGCTTATAAGTTTTGTCTTCAGGAGCTTTTCTTTGCCCTGTAATTTACTTGGTCTTGAGTGTAAGTTGGTAGAGTAAAAGCCCCCACACTTCCTTGTCTGTGTGGGGCTGTGGGAACTGACACTATATTATCTCCAAGAAGAGATAATTCTCAGTTCAAAATATGCAAATAATCACTGCAAATTGCACCTTCCAAAAGGGCACAGTAAAACTGACATTTTTTTTCTTGCTCACTGAATAGTATTCAGATGCTTTGTAGTAACAAAATTAATGTTTATTAATAGCTTGTCAGAAGAAATGGCACTGACTAGGATGGGAAGCAATAGGGACTGTGAGATGTTGACTTCACTGGAGTATGAACTGCTGTCTGTCTTGGATTAATGTGCAGTGGGAGGAACACCGAACAAGTGGCTGTGTTTGACCCCGCCCAGGTGTGCAGTAGAGAGAAAATCTGCAAGTACTGGTGAAGCTGATGTCCCTCTTGATAAGGATTTCTATCATTATATTTTTTTAACATTACCTATCTTCAGGGCTGCACTAAGGGAAGGATGTCTCAGCTGCAGAAGAACACAGGAATTGATGCCTTTGACTTGGCATCAATTTGGGTTTATCATATGGTATCTTCCCTATGGTAAGCACAAACTTGCTTTGAAAAATAACACGATAGTGACCAAGTTTTGTAAAACTGAAAACCTATACTCTGTTTTTTACTAAAGTTAAAGAGTATATAGTGAGTTCTAATAGTTGTGTACTATTCAGAATACTGGAAAATCCCTCTTTTTCATCTAAATAGGTGATTGACAAGCAAACATTACACTTTGCAGTGTGGACATTTATCCTCGTTAACTAGTACTGCTCCTGAGAAAAACAGTGAAAATAGTATTTTAAAATAAAATAATAATGCTAATAATGTTCTTTAAATTATTAAGAACACCTCAGTCAAAGTTTTTCTTTGATACTTGCTTACAGAAGTATTGCACAAATGCACAGAAGTGAAAATACTTGTGCTTTCTCTGTTAAGAGTATTGGAAAGAGTTAGGAGCAGAGATGGTCCATGCGTGGCATTTCTGCAGGAATTTGCTTGTGGCAGTTGTGGTGCAATGCAGACTATTTCCCTTGCTCCAAAATGCACACTTTGGGTTTAGGAGATGCCCTGCTCTAGGGTGAGCCCTCAGTGAGAGTGGGTGTCCCTGGAGCCAGGTGTGAATATCTGTGACAGGGAGGGTTTGGGCAGGTTGGATCCTACAGCTCCTCAATTAGACACTTTGGAATCTTCTTGTGACTCTTTTAAAATGTTCATGGTTTTGCTCATGAGATTTTGGGGCTGAGAGAATTACTTACTGGTTCTGAAAGACTGAAATGTTGTCAGTAAAAGTGCTGTGAGAATGCCCCAAAAACCCCATAACTGAAGACTTTTAATTTTGTCTTCACTGGGGGGTGCCACTGGAGTTTATTAATATGACTAATAATAACAGGAGTAACTTTCATTCCTTTCAGTATGCAGATTAAATACCGATTAATCACTTGATGATTGAGCAAAGTCCAGCTGGAAGAACCAAGTGGTTCTGTTCTTGAAAACTGTTGTTATGTGCATGAAACCTGAAAGGGAGTTGTGGGCACATTTAGCCTTTCATGCTCAATTTTGCTACTTCAGTAATTTCAATTCAGGGTTGTTTTGAGTTCAGTTTTTTTTTTCTTTGCACTGTGGAATATGAATCTTGTTCTACTCTGTTCACCACACAATAAGAAGATGTTAGAAAATGGAAGTTAGAAAGTATTGCTGTAGCCATGCTTTCATTCTCTGGCACTCACTGTGCCTGAGGTATGTATTTCCAAAATTTCCCATGTGAAATGTAGTATCCAGACAGCAGGATCTTACAGCTGCACAACCAGTGTGGTGGGTAGCAATCTGTACTTGTAGGTATACCAGAACACCCTTTTAAGCAAAAATATCCACCTATTACATGTGTGGCCAAATTGATTTAGTTCTAAACGTTCCTGCATGACGCACTTCCAAATTATCTAAAGAGTATGGTGACTGGTCCAGAGGTGCAGTGAGCTGGTTAAAGTAGTTGCTGTAATTGTAGCTTTTGATCCATGGTATTTATTGATGTATTTTCTGATTCTTTTATCTTGTATCAGTGACTCTGGGTGATGCATCAACTATCAGAATTCAGGGCTTTTCACTAAAAATGATTGGCTTTTTTTTGTGGGAGAGCTTGGAAAAAAGAATTTCTACAGCAAAAGTAGAAGGAGCTTCTATGTTTCACTTCTGATTAAAGACTATTTTTGCAATGGATTTTTTAGTTATGTACCTTTTAGCTACATCTTTATACAATCCCCATGATAATAAACAAGTAAAATACTGCTAGAATTTTCCTACACACATTAAGAAACATTCAAGGAAGATGAGCATTGCACTTGTATTGATAATCTATAGTCTGAACTCATCAGTGTTTCACATTTTTGTTTCTGGCACCTTAAAGACTGAGAATTTCATTAAATTCAATACAGTCTGAAGTACCAGATCTGTGTTAAGAATAAAGCAGGTTTATCACATGAGTGCAGTTCTTTCTTTCTCCAATACCTTTTGTTAACATTTTGCTCTTCTCAAATTGAGGGGAGACATTGGGGGGAAAAAAAAAAAATCTCTTTTTCAGAAAGATTTCTAAATGTTGTTCCAGTCCTTCCCTGAAATGCCTTTGAAATAGAAAGCATCTGTATCTCCTCTAATCAGGTGCTTAATGTGCTCAAAGAACTACCCAGAAAGCTGGGATGGTGAGATGATAACAGCAATGATGACTAAAATACATGCAAGTTACTTAACTGCAACTTCTTGATGCTTTTAATATTTTCCATTTTTTTGGTGACATCTTCAATAATTTTTTCATCACAGTTTGAAGCAAAAAGGCTTGATTGGGGTGTAGGCTTTCTGGAATACCTGGGGAGAGAACACTAAGTGCTACATTAGGCGTTCACTTACGGAATTGCAGCAGATCTTTCTTTTCTAAGGTTGCTCAGTATTGTTTTCCACTTAAAGCAAACTTAGACCTTCAGTGTAAGTACACAATCCCAGCAGTTTCCTGCTTTTCCAGATCATTAAGACAAATCACATGAGAGATGACCAATCTGTAGCCTTTGGGAACAAGGCTTAGGGGATATTGTGCCTCAGTCTGTTCTCCCCTCTTCCCACAACCACTGATTTTGGCAGTTTCCAGCTGGATTTGAAAGGCAGACTGAAATTCTGTTCAGAAAAAGTGATTGACTGCAAGAACAATACACCAAAAGGTTCCTCTCCTGGGCCCACAGGCTGTCAGGTTCCAGAATTCCATGGTCTGCTTCTTAGCAGCCCTGCTGTGTCCCACAAATCCTGATGGGACTGGACGTGGTAAAGGGACAAGGTTAGATATTAGAAAGATTAGGTGTTAGAGGAGTATTGGATATTGGGAAGAGATCCTGCTCTGTGAGGGTGGGCAGGCCCTGGCACAGGGTTCCCAGAGAAGCTGGGGCTGCCCCATCCCTGGAAGTGTTCCAGGCCAGGCTGGATGGGGCTTGGAGCAGCCTGGGCTAGTGGAAGGTGTCCCTGCCCATGGCAGGGGGTAGAATGAGATGAATTTTAAGGTTCCTTCTAGCCCAAGTAATTTCATGATTGTCTGTCAAGGACAAAAGGGATTAATTTACCTGTTTTCCTTTGTGTCAGATTTTCCCATTTTACTGTTTTGGTTTTTTTTTTCTCAACAAAAAAGGAAATGCTTGTAATAGCAAAACTGATAGCAGATTTCCATTCTGAAATCACTCAGCCTGTTTTTAATTGGGTGGATTTCAAGTCCACTTTCACCTTTTATAAAGTATTTTCTATGGAAGATTGTTTCAGACTTAGCTCCATATTTGGGATTATAGTTTAGAAATCCAGTACTTCAAAAATGTTCTTTAAAAATGGTAATAAAATGGTAATTATTATGCAGAGAAGTATGAAAGACATAAGTAATTGAGGTGTTGCTGGTCAGTAGGGTTTGTTTTGGACCTCGTGCATTTATATTTTGGCTGTATGTAGAAAAAGAGTCAGAACATATTTGTGGATTCAACTTTCCTCATGTCTATTAAGTTGTTTAATGGAGTGTTATTAAAAAACAAAAGCTTGAACCACAAACGAAATCCCACAACAAGATTTATATTTAAGATTCATGATACACTTTATTTGCACAAAAAAAAAAACTTGCTTTTCAACCTTCTGGAACTCTTGGTCTTAAGGAAACTGATGATTTTAAGATACAGCCTTGCACAAATAAGCTCTTCTTAAAACCAAACAATTTGGCCATCTTTGGCCATCAAATGTACATCAATTGTGTGCTCCATTAGGTGTCACTTTTTTGTAGGGAAGGCTACATAAATCAGGAGTGTCTTCCCCAGAAGAAATTAAGCTATGAAGTTTTATTGCTTTTTTATTACTGAGCGTATCATGGTATGATATTGTTTAATGAAATGTGGCAGGCTTTGCTGGAAGAAATATAGTGCCTACAACAGCTTTTTTTGCATTTAACAAGATAAGGTGCCAGTGTTTTATTTTCAGGATACAAAATGATTGTTTAGTTTGGACACAGATCTAGAAATCCATCATAATGTATACATGTATATTTTTGCATCCATCTGGTAACTTTTTCATGATTTCTTTGATAGATCTTCAAAATGAGTTTCCAATTTTTTTTTTAAAGAGAAAAAATTCCCAATTAAAAAGATCCATTTTATTGTGTATACATTGGGAATAAAACTGATTTTGTTTTACTGTGTCCACTCACCCTCCCCAGGAAAGTACTTTTGGTGTCCTAGACCCCAAAACATTGCCAAAAGGCTTTTTCTTTTCTCAAACTTTAAAAGTATTCATTAAATATGCATTACTTAATACATATATATATGTATATATATGTAGTGTTTAGTGATTTATTTTTAACAACCTTAATTAATTTGGTGGGGTTTGGGTGTGGTTTGTTTGTTTTTGTTTGTGTTTTTGGGTTTTTTTTGTGGGTTTGTTGTTTTTTTTTTTAATAATGTACTCTGTTCATCCACTGTTTTTGCCAACCCCTTGTCCAAAACTGATCACCTTAATTAATTCCTTGGTCACTTTTTACCTGCAGATACACTGGTGCATATTTAGAATTGAGCACTTAACAATATTGTGCAGTATCAAAGGGATCTTGAGGGTCCTTTCATTTTTGGAACACATTCAGCCGAGTGGAACAGTCATAGTGCTGCAACTGAATATTTTCTGCAGCAAATATTCCAGTCATTCTACATGGCTGGAATAGATTTAAAATACAAAATTCCTGTACTTAGTGTTTTAAAATCTACATTTCAGTCAGTGATTTTGACTGAAATGAACTTTCTGCTGAGAGTCCTGTGTTAGAGTGGTTCAAGATAAAGTGTCGCTTGTTATGCTATTTATGTCTGCAAAATACAAGTGGTTAGGAATTTCCTGGTGCATTTATTAATTCTCTATGTGAATGGTGGCATGAGGTTAACCTAATGGAAAGTTCTGCTGTTAATACCTGTGTGGAGTGTTTTTAAGAACTCTAAGTGCCTACAGCTGTTTGCTGTAAACTTAAAGTAATAACTTGCATTATTTTAATTGGCAGGTTCTGAAATGAGGAAGTACTAAATTAGCAGTGGTTATTTCTTCAAATAAGAAAGAAAATGCCAATGTGCTTACAGCAGGAGTAGGATCTCTTCAAAAGGGTAGCATAAAGAAAATCTTTCACTGTTTTTCTTTTTTAGTCTCATTCTCTGTCTACTCGAGATCGTAAACTTTAATGCCATTTTCACCTGCTACAAAATACAGATCTTTCTTGGGGTAGCAAAAGCAAAGGGGGAAACAAACCCAGCCCAAAAGGCTCAGTGATGAGAACAATATTTTTTCAAGTTCAGTTATATAGCTGTGCCTTCAGAAGTGAGCAGAGTTTCTCAGTATCACTGGGAAGCTGTTTCATCCTCTGGCCTTTTTTCCAGGCTGTGTTCAGACAGGCACTGTCGCTTTTCCCGTGATCCACTTAGGGCATGTCAGGGAAGAGATATTTTCATTAAGTACCTCTGATCACTGAGACTCATTTTAATTGATGGTTTATAGTGCTACTTTGTGATTCACCTGATTAAATCCTCTCATCCCCTCAACTATGAAGGATATTTAAGTAAATGGGTATTATTTCCTCACCTGTTTCTGAGTATCTTGGCTAATGGGAATACAGTTGCTCATGTATGTCTGATATTAGTGATTGTGTCAGTGATTTAAAAATAGGATCACTTCCTGCTTTTAATTTTGTATCTGTTCGTTGTCCTTCTGTGTAGTAAGAAGGAAGAATATACAGTATTTTAGGCTCTGTTATATCATTTTGAATGGCTTCAGTGGTGGTGCTTTTCAGCAGCCGAAGTTCATCGGTTTGCAAAGTAATCAATGTGTGCAATATAAATATAACTGTTGTTGCTTTATAACTGAGTCTCTCAAACACTGTTCTGTTTCAATAACTCTCTGCAGGGAGTAATTGTCACAGAGGGGTCTCATTTCCCAGTACAACTTAGAAAATAAGTGAGGTGTGAGGCTGGAAAGCCTCCAGGCAAGGAGAGATTGTCATTGTTGGCTGTGTTCATCTATTGCATGTACAAGGTTGCAGGGAGCTGCCTTGATCACTCCTCAGTAGTTTTGTTGTGATTTTGTTGTGCTTTTTTAGAGCCTGAATGGTCTTAGTGATTTGAGATTTCCTTTAAATTTAACGCAGAATGCTGAAGGAGTCAATAAAATAACTTTTAGATGGCAGAACTGGAAGAATTTTGTGTGAATTGCCACAGGACTTTCCACTTTTTATTGCATTACTTGCTTCATTTGCTCTTCTCCTTCATGTAATGCCTAACATCTGCTGGGTAGGAAAGAATGCAGAACAGGAAACTTCTTCCATTCCATCTTGTCTTAATATTTTACCTTTCTTCATTTGTAGTTGTACAGCAGCGTGTTTGTTGAGAATTAGGAGGTAAGAGTTCAGAAAGACTGCTTTGCTTTAATGCAAAGTATTTGCTACAACTCAGATCAGGATCTCTGAAACATGGCTGCTTTTCTGTTTGGAATTTGGAGAAGCTGTTCTGAGAGACACAAGGTTGGTTCATTGTGGTCCCTGAAAAAGGTGGTTGGGTTTTTTTCTGTTCTGTATAAAGGTTTAAGGTTTCTGCTGCATTAATTGAGGCATAGTGTTCAAAAAAATTAACTTAATCTAAATCTGGTCATCACTGTCTTGAAGTGGCAAGGTTCATGCTTAAGTTTATATTTAATTCCAAATTATGACTTCTTAAGAAAGAGTCACAAGCCACTAAATTGCTCTTATGAGACACATTGGTTTGTCTTTTCCTTGAGGTCCAAGTGTGGTTTGTACATCTGTGGCTGGTGAGATGGTTCTGTGTAATTAAACTGTGTATTATGATCCCAGTCCTGGTCAGTGTCCAGTATTGAATATTCTGTGCCTCAGAGTAGCTGATGTGTGTTGGTGTGTGGCCATATGAAGCTTTGCAATACAGTTGCATAAAAATAATTTGATTTCAAGCTGTTTAATTTGCCTGCTTGCAGATAAAACTAACTATCCTGCCTTCTATCTGGCTGTTATCTTTTTCTCTGTCAGGGGTGGGGGTGGTTGGGGTTTAGGTGTTTTGGCTTGGGGTTTTTGTGGTACTCAGATTTCTTTTCTGTTCTTTTTTAGTTTATGAAATGATATTATGAGGATGATACTTGCCCAAAGCGTTCTTAATTGCAACTGGAATACAATGCCTTTTGCTTTCCCTAGCATGTGTCTGTATAATAAAAACAGTTCTCTCCAGACAGAGTTACAAATTCTGTTTATTATTGAGATATAATACAGATCTCTTTACAGAACATGCGAGCAAACAGAATGGAGGCTGAACTGTTCTCTGCACAAATGGGAGACTTTGCACCGCTCTTGCTTCGTTTGCTGATGAAAGTTTGAAGGCATTTACCTGTCAGGAAAGAAAGACTCATACCAAGGAGTTTTCTACCGAGCCAGGATTGTTGTCTTTGTAGTCCAAATACATTTATTTTTAATGCAGACTGCAGTATGTCTAGGGAGAAGTACATCGCTCGCAGGAGAGATTTAAAAATAGGATTGTCAACTTCCTAATGTGTCCTTACTTTTGAGCTTTCAACATCTGACCTAAGTATGCTGTGAATCAAACAAAAATCAAATTATAGCAGCATACCTATTGTCTCCTGCCCTGATGTACTGCAAGGAAGCAAAGTAAGGGAGAAATAAAATCTCTTTTTATTGCAGGAAAGTCAGCACTTGAAGGACAGTGCTTCTAGTTGAATGCAAGGAGTGGAGATTGGAGGAATATTTCTGTAGACAAATTCAATATGTTGAGACATTTAAGTGTAATGAAATTTGAGATAAAGTTCTGTGACTTTTATTGATGAAATACTTAGCTTGCTACAGGAATGCAATATTACCATGGGATGTTTGCACTGCTATATAAAACATTCTGAATGTTTGAAAGTATGATTTATAAGAAAAAGTGTTTTGTTTGAAAGACTGGCTTTTTTAATATGCAGTGAAAGCATATTACAAATTAGGCTTTCAACTTCTTTATTAGTTACTGCATTGGAACTGTTTTGACAAAGTTATCATTTATATTTTTGTGAAAATTAGAGCTACTTGTCCAATTCTTTATGCTTCATAGTGACTACCAAAATATTCTTTTTGAACTGCAGAACTTGATGTCCCTAATAGGGAACCAAGAGATTTCTTTGAATGCTTTGCAGTTCAGAAGCTGATGGAGGACTTAATTTTGACCCAGATGGTGGTAATAAGTACAGCAAAATCTCCAGATGCTTTATTTTTTAAAGATGATTGACAAATAGGGTTTTTAAACGTTTTGGCTTGATTTCCAACCCACGGATCTGGAGGAAGGGCAGAAAATCTTAAATTACTTTGAAGAGCCATTTTAACTGACTGGGGTTTAGATAGAGATTACATTAATAGGCATGGATATTGTGTAAATTATTTGTGTAAGTTCTTGTATTATTTGCTTCATTGTGAAGGTGCAAAAGAAAGAGACTTCTATCATTAGGGTTTTTAACATGGAGGAGGGGAAAATGGCAGCTCTGAGGGTCAGCAGGCATTTAAAACGTTTCAGTTTGGTACTTGGCTGTATTGAGATATGGGCTCTGACAGTGCTCAGGGTTACTGTGTGAAGTCTTTCTGCTAATTAACTGGTGTTTCCAAGTTGTGGAAGTTTCTAGGGTATAACTGATGAAATACCATTGTTCTGAGGCTAAATGCATATCTAAGCCTTACTGATGTGAGCCCAACATACTCTAATTTCACAAGCACTACAGAAGAAACTTTGACCAAATTTACCTTATTGCACTGAAAATGAGCAATAGGATATGAATTGAGTTATGGCAGAAACTGTTAAAAAAGGCAGCTGAGTTGAATTACAGACAGGCTTGAGAACCTGGCTGCAAGTGGAAATTGAAGGCAATCAGCTAAAACCTTTGCACGTTGAGGTGGTGGCCCAGAGAGGCTGCAGAGTCCCCATGGACTTTGGAGATACTCAGTATGTGACAGAAAATGCCCTGAGCATTCTTTTCTGGATGACCCTGCTGTGAGCAGAGGCTTGGGCTGGATGGTCTCCAGGGTCTCCTTTCAAGCTCAGTTATGATTGACAGTTATTCAGTCATTCTGAGAACAACAGATCCCCCTGAACTTGACCACAGAAATGAAAAAGTACTGTTCATCAGTCCAGGAAGCCTCCTACAAGTTCTTTATTCAAATTTCAAAGTGAGCTTGAGGCTGTATTTGAAAGCTACATGAATCAGTTCAGGCCTTTGATAGTTTTCCATCAAAATACATTACTGCATCAGAGTACATTAATATATTAATAAAGATGCTGTTAGTTCTCGTATCCTATAATTGATACTGACTGTGAGTCTTAAACACACTAATTTGACACTGTGTTTTTGCTGTGGAACATGCTCGTGTTTTAAATCCTCAAACCAAGCGGAAAACCTAATTAATACACAGAAAGTGTGCGAGCTTAACGAACTTGGTAATTTTCCTGAGTTCTCACAGTTAGGATATAAATAAAACTAAGAAATCTTTCCATGTCAGGAAATAGGATTCACTAAATACTTTAAGGGAAAGCATTCACCCTAAAATACCCAAACTGCAGTTCTCTGGGGAAGAGCTGAAAATGAGGGAGAAAATTTTATTTTTTTGCATCATAAGTACTGTGCAGATGCAGTCATTAAGGTATCTGCAATAAAAGCTTTATTTTAAGTTAAATAGAAGTTACCCTGCAAGTGGAATTTAATGAACAAATATTTTATTAGGATTCAGAATGTCTCTGATTCTTTCCCTTGGTTAGTATGAAAAAGGCAAACCTTTGGCAATCTTTGAGCTTGTTGCTATGATTTACTCTGGAGAAAAATGGATATTTAACTTAGGCAGGATGAGGGGGCATCTGGTGAGCTCTGCATTTTGGATACAAAGTACTATATGAAATATTCCATCTCGTATTTAATGATGGGTTATTAGAATGAAAAAGAAGTTTGTCAGCTAACTGGCTGCACAAGTGGAGTTCCCAGGGGATAGCTTTGCTTCAGATACAGAAAAATTAGGTATTCTGCAGTTCAGGGTTGAGTCCCACAGAATTAATCCCTTCTGACTAAAACAGGTTTTGAGAAAGATTGCTGAACTCTGGAGGTCTCACTGCCGAAGCAAGAACTATTCTGTTTGTGACACTCTCAGCAAGTTCAGGCATGGATGAACGGATCGTCTTTTACAGCTCTTACTGAGCAAGGAAAATCAATTAGGAGTTTAAATGGATCCAAAGAACTGCTTAATATTTCCGTGAAGGCATGTTTTCTCTAACTGGGAGTGAGGTACCCAGCCATTCGTTGTTGAATGGGAAATGCTCATTTCCTGTCAAACTACCACAGTTTGAGAAACATTTCACTTGAATTATGTGTAATCATTATTATTTTTAGCTTTGGGAGGATGAGGCGACTGAGATCAGTATTTTGTGCTGATCAGATTATCACATCATCCATAAATTCTGTGATAGATCCACTTCTACCTTCCAAAAGTGTTCCAGTTCTGTTTCAGCGGAAACATACTGATGTGTTGAACCTAACTTCTCTCAGCCAGGCTGGAGTCAGGTTTTCTTGATGTTCTTGTGCATCAGGACTTCATATTTCATCTGAAGTATGAGGCAAGGAGGTGGAAGCCAGCCGTGCAAAACTGCAGCCTCAGCCAGGAGCTATTTGAGCTGTTGAATGTCTAACTCTGGTAGAGCTAGGATTAAATAAGGCTCTCAAGTTGCATCAGTTCTGCTTGACCAGCCTGTGCAGGTCTGTTATCTCACCAGCATGCTCGATGAGAGTTCTTCTGGGTGCCTGCCTTGTGTTGATAAAGTGTCTGGAGGATTTGTGGAAGTTTGGTACAAGTCTCTGATCCCCACAAAATTAATGTGATGCTATTATCTAAACACTAGGAATTCACTCTCCTTTTACAGTGAAAGGAACCACAAAAGGTTTGCAAGTGAATGCTGAATTTCTTGATTTGTTGTCTCCTTCTTCTATTAAAAAAAAAAAGGGGATTTGGAAGCTAAATAAAATTTGAGGAGTTTTCCATGGAAATACAATCTCATTAACTGTGTGTCATGTAATGCTTAAATATTGTCTAAAGAATTACTTAGGTATACACTTGTAAGAGTAAGCTCTCTGGTATTGCTCAGCAATTGCTGGAGGCTTGGCTTACAAAAGGAATGAATTTATTTATATTCAGTGATAGTAGATAAAATGAACTTAGATTTGGTGTTAGCTGTGTATTTTTTTATTTAGAAAATTTTCAGGAATGCTATGGAGTTACTTCTGTGTCTACTAGTTAAGCTTTTTTAGGACATGATGTTGGTGAACCTTCACAATTCTATGTTTGTACTCCCATCTCCTAAGTCTGATGGCTTCAGCTGAACGTGCCAACAACATCCAGGCCTACCTTGCTAGTGGACAGGTTTTATATTTGTATAACTCTGTTCCCCAAAGAACTTAGCATGCTTTACAGCACACCAGGACTGCAGTTCTACTGCAGAATACACCCATTTACAAAAGATACACTGAACCTTGAAGTTTACAACCTCAAGGAAATTCCAGCTCTCTCCTTTGTGAAAAGAAGCTGCTTCAGAGCCCCACGTTTTCTCTTGTTGCTTTTCCCACAGCTGCTGTTATCTGAAGAGATTAATGTTGGAGAGAAGCCTGGACTCCAGTCCTTGTTATTTTTGGTAATTGGATGCTGAGTTCTGTGGAAGGAGTATCTGATCTCACTCTGAGTGCACAGAGAACACATTATTCAGCAAGGAGAGAAAGAGCAGTGGATCTCACTGAATGTTTCACTTAGGGGTGTCAGGCATTCAGGACTGCAGCCTTACCATGGAATGGTAATCACATTCAAAAAGCTGTCTTATGGTGAGGAACAGTAGAGGGAGAGAAATCGATCCGTATCAGCACAGGTACCCACAGAGTTCGGTACGTCTCTGTTGCATCTGAGCAATTCATTTCTTTCAAAAAACAGGGGTTTGTCTTTTCAATTTTAAGTCAAATTAATGTATAAAACCTTTCACGCCTGTTATTCATTAGTCTTTCAGATTTCAGGTTTAATCATGAGAGATAGCCATGATTGTTTTTGCAGTGTTGTTGTCTTGCTTTTATAATTTAATCCACATAACACTGTAAGCATTCATAGCTCCTTCATTTGATAGATCTAGCTAAATAAGTCAGTCTCCTTTGGTGAGACTGACTTTTTAGCTATCCATTGCATAGTGCATTTTACCATTTTTTTCCTTTTTGCCCTGTTCAATGTGGGTTCCTCCTCCTCAGATTTATTTAACTGGTATTTTTATATATATTTGAAGAGATTTTAGTGCTATATAAGTGATGCTTTCTCTTCTCATCTGATCCATTTCCAGGCTTTATTTTCACAGATGGTAAGAGGCAATTTAGTAGCTCTCTGCTGGTGACAGAGGAAGGTCCTACTTGTCTCCTTCTGTTTACCTTCCATTGTTTTTGTGGGGCTGTTCAACGGACTAACCCAGGACAAGGAATAAACACTTAAGGAAATCTTTTTCAATTGTGAGGGTGACCAGTGCTTGGTTTCCTACAGAGATTGTGTAGTCTCCATCCTCAGGGATTTTTCAAAAGCCTTCTGGAGATGGTCCTGGTCAGCTGGCCCTGCTTGAGCAGGGGGGGTTGGTGACTTCCAGTAGTTCCTGTCCAGCCTCCCGTGGCCTGTGATTCTGTGGCACATTTCCTCAGTCTTGTTTCTTTTAATGGGCCTTGCTCTACTCTGAATGAGAATTTATAGAGCTGGGGCTCCAGGAAAGAAGGAAAAAATATTCTTATGGTGATCTCTTTCATTTATGAGAGGAATGACTTGTACTACCCAGTGTCTGTCTTCCCTCATCCAGTTCCTTTGAAATTTCTCTGACTAACAGGTGCTGGTTTAAGTTTTTTACATAGTGTGGCATTCAAACACATCCTGCAGTTGTTTCATAAAATCTTCCCACTGTATATTTAATTGTACTCACTTAGATAAGAGTCTGTAGGAATGGGGCTGAAAGCCTCTAATCCTGGTGAAATGAAAACAGGATGGGGGGACCTTAGGGCTGTGTCTGTTTCTGACAGATCTGGTGGTCCAAGTGGCCCTTGGATTCCCACAAATCCAGCAGCTGGCATTCAGCACTCAGGAGGTCTTTCCTCTGTAGTTCTGCTGCAAATGTGCATGGAAAAGCAGTATAGTGATCATTGTTGTTTTGATAAAATGCCTTTACTTGCGAAGGGCCTACGGAATTGCATAATGTGAGTGGATTTGTTTTTTAACTTGGTGTTTTTTGCTTGACAGGTTTTTATTTACACACTTTAGAAGTGTAAGTGGCCTGCTGTATTCTAAATTACTAGTATTATAAACAGACACCGGTATAGGAGCTTATATAGATTTAAGATACTGATGCCCAGTTTGTACTGATATTGTGCCCATATGAATTGCTTTTCATGCATAAAAAATTAAATTATTATAACTCTTCCCTTTTTAAAAATGGGATGCTTATTTTGAAGATCAAATTACAACCATTTATCTGGGCCTCTGTAAAAGTGAAAAGGCAACATAATTGTTCTACTCAGCTTTTTCTTGTACATTGTCTAGTTCATACACAAACTCTTAATCATATCTATTGCATGTTTTTAATGAAGAGAACTGACTGATAAGAAAGAAAGAAAGGTAGAAGTTGATTGCTGGAGTGCAGTTCACAGAAGATGAACTGGTGAATTCTGCATCTCACTGCTTACAGTAGCAGAAAGTTGTAAATAATGTATTTAGGTGGAGTTTGAACGCATCTGATGCTCGTACCTGGCTTGTTGTTCCAGGACAAACTTAAGAGACCAAGGCTGACCTTTTGCAGGACTTTACTGAATTCTCTGCAAGTGCAAAGTCCCAGGTTTGGTGCTGTGGAATACTGTGAATCTTGTTGCATGAGAAACATGAATAATAATCTTCAGCTTTCGAGAAAGTAGTTTCAAAATGAATCGAACCTATGACTATAAAAGCGATATACTCAGCAGGGATGTATGGAGAAGTGTGACAATAGTTTTGACAGTATGGTTTTTATGGGTTTTGACCTGTGTGTTTGTGGCCTGGGCAGAACTGAGCTGAGTTTACTGGGTTTACGTGACTAGGATGGCATCTTGCATTCAGTTTGTGTTTATAGTTTTCATGATTCTGGTGTTGTCTTTCTTTGTTTCTTTTTTAAAAAATTTTATTTACCTGAAGGTAACTTCTTGTTGCCTGAATATATTTGTCTTTGGCAGAGCAGAGCAAACAAATGCACCTCTCTTTTTAAATCTATTCTGCTAAGTAGACAGTGCAGTTAAAAACAACAACAACAAAAAAGAAGATAAAATGAACTAAGGGAAGAATTCATAGAATTTATCTTTCTGCCAAATACATTTGTCACAAACATGAATAGACAGAAAGCTTTCTTTTCAAGACTTACTGTAGTAGAAGAAAAACCCTCCCACTGCGCAAGATCTACTGATCCACACGTTGGAGCCTGAGGTGCTCTTGAGCCCCCACAGCTCACCAGTTCTGCAGTCTGCCCTTCTTCCCTTTCTGCAGAACTGCAGTTTCAATTTTCAAATGCAATAATATATTACAGGATTAGTTTTACTTATTTTCTGGTTTGCTAAACTGCTAACCCCTCCCCTCCCTCCAGGTGCCTACTGGGACAGCTTAAAAAATGTGTACTCACTTAGGTCCTTGTAGATGAGGGGTGAGGGCTCTTGGAGCTGTGTATAATTGCAGAAATACTTGTATCACTCAGATTATGTTAATGCTAAAATGATTATGTGCACTTCAGCTGAATAGTTGTCTAATTCTTCCAGCTGTGCCTTGACAAATTACCATAGAAATAACCATTAATTATCTGATCTATAAAGGGAGAAATCATTTGATCTTTTTCCAATTATTACTGAGTAATTAAATGATAAATTACCCACATGTAAACTAATCTGCATCTAACAAAACAGTACCTAAGCTTGCAAGACTGTTGTAATGTGGTAGCAGAGAAGTGAAGTGGGCGCCAGTGTTAAAAGAGTTCTAACTCACAAGCATAGTGAAAAATGTGGGGTAGAGTCTACTTGGAAAATGAGGAGCAGGGAGGCTTAGAAGTTTATTTCTGCTCTGTATATTTCTCAACTAGATTTGCTGTTCATATCAAAAATTATGCTTGACTTACAGGCTTTTATTAGTAACTTTTATTTTATTATCTACCTGTTATATAACTACAAGGATACAGAATCCTGGAATGGTTTGGGACCTTAAAAGGTCCAAAGAAGAGACCTTACGAAGAGACCTTAAATCTCACAGGGACATCTTCCACTCTCCCAGGTTGCTCCAAGCCCTGTTTAACCTGGCCTTGGATACTTCCAGGGGTGGGGCAGCTACAGCTTCTCTGGGCAACCTGGGCCAGGGCCTCCCCACCCGCACAGGGGACAATTCCTTCCCACTATTCCCCCTTGTCCTGTCACTCCAGGCCTTTGTAAATAGTCGTAAATAGCCTCTCTCCATTTTTCCTGTGGGCTCCTTTTAGGCACTGGGAGGCCCCGATTAGTTCATCCCAAAGTCTTTTCTTCCCCAGTCTGAACAGTCCCGGTTCTCCCAGCCTTTCCTCATAGGAGAGGTGCTCCATCCCTTTGATTGGCTCGGTGTCCTCTTGTGGACTGGAGACATCGAATGTGTTGCAGAGTTCCTGTATCCCATATGAGATGTTGTACAACTGCGCTATGTAAAGTCAATGTTATTTATTCTTTAAGTCTTTCTATGTTTTAACAATTAAGTTTCTTTAACACAGATTTAAACTAGGTGTAAGCTGTACTTCATCATTTTAAAATTGGGATCCAGAGAGTTAAATATCCAAGCTCCTTAAAGAGGTTCTAAAGGATGTTAAAAGTGTGATGGATAAGTGTTAAATCTGTTATTGGAGAGAGCCAGGGAATAAGCTGTGCTTTCAGAGACCAGCAGTAACCAGGAGAGGTCTGACACAGCCAGCAAGGCACTGGAATGAATACACAGCTCAGCACGCACTGAGCGAGGGGACACAACTCAGGGTAGAAGAGGCGGAAGAACTACGCAGATGTCACCGGGACTGAAACCTTTGATGACTTATTCTGCCAGATCTGTAAGCCTGTCTGCAGAGCTTTCACTCCACATTCCTGACTGCCTTTGAAAACCATCGCTCTCATATCTGTGTGGAGAGTTCCTTTGTAAACCAGAGGGAACATGGGAAGGAAAGACAGCCTTGCACTTGCTTTGGTTTTTTCTTGCATCCCCTTTCAGCTCTGGTATGAGGTCGGTCGTGCCTGCTGCTCCTGTGCCTTTGAAGCCAGCAGAATTCCTCATCTGGGGCTGAGCTGGGAGACTTTTGCTGACACTGTTTACATCTTTGTGCTTCCATGTGTGTATAAATACATATTCTGCATACTTCTCGATATACAATTGACTTACTGCCACGTCCCTATGTATATAATGATAGCAGTCTATTATATATACTCTGCTGAGGGGTTCAGTGCTGTAATTCCTGCTGGCTTTCCTTTAAATAGTAATAATGTGAATAATGGCTCTTTAATCACCTACTCCTCTTGGCAGCTGTTTCGACAGAAGACATAAAGGCATAAAGTGTTCTGTAAGATCCTGTCCGAGTTGCTTTGCAGGTGTTAAAGAAACTGATGTCATATTTTACCAACTGCCTTGCAGTTGTCTCGGTTTGTAAGTATGTGAAGCTCCTCAGAAATTGAAAAAATGATGTATTTCCAAGCATAAGGAGTGGCTTAAAAGACTTGAACCTGTCATATGAGTAGCATTTGCCAAGAGTGGAGTTTATATACTTTGGTAGCTAAATTAGAAAAGGTCTGTGATGGTAATATTCCCAAGGGGCTTAGAAAAAAGAATTAGATTTAAGTTCTGTTAAAATTCTATCTTCAGAGTTGCTTTGTTTTGTTTCAGTAGCTTCTATCTCTACTTTTCTTTTTCTGCTGATGGGAGGTGGCTTTTTTATTAATATGCTATTGCCTGTGGGGAACCAATACATATACTAACGTCTATTAAAAATAGTTCCAGGGCTCACCCATGCATGCAGTAATTAGGATTGTGTGCATCCAAGGAAAATGAGTGTATAATATCTTCATTAAAGCAGGATAATAGAATTTTACTTACTGATTAGATAATTCTAAGACTTTAGAATGTTAAATTTCCTTTTCATTTTCATGTTATTAATATTGATATGGCTATTTTGATAGTACATTGCCTTGTTAATGTGAGTTTTGTTGGGGTAGGAAAATGCAGAAAATCTGGAAGTCTAATCAATTAGAAAAATTCTGTTTATTTTGGTAGACTGTGTTTACTTGGAAGTCAGTTACTTGCCCAAGAAAAACATTTGCATGCGTGAGAGTGAAGAAAATAGTTTCTGTAGTACACTGTATAACCTTGGTTTTGTCCTTCTCATTAACTTTGGAGGTACACTGAAGTTTTTTGTCTAAATCTCTAGTTTGGTTTTTTTCTGGTAAATTTGAGCTCCTGTCCATGTTAATGTTATCTTGAAGCTGCCCTCTGTTCTGAATCTTAGTAACACTGAAGGATTTTTGCCGTGAAATACCTGAGATGCACGAGCTGGAGTTTCCCCAGGTCTGTTTAGCCCTCTGTGTGTTCACTCTGTAGCAATTCTTGTGTATTTTGGTGTATAGTTTCAAATTACTATGCTTTCACCAGTTAAATGTATGGCTTTAGTCAGAGATAACTAGAAATACATCTGACTTGCCTCCAGTGATTGCTGGCTTGGGTACACTGAAGGAAGCCTGTGTGGAAAGAGGGTGGTTTGAATACCAGCAGTGTGAACTTTAGATCGGGGTAAGTGTTTGATTGGTGCCCATTTTCTTGGGTACCCTACCATGAATCCTTTACACTGCAGCTCTTCTGGGCTCTAATCTGCCAAAGCAAAGTCCCTGATGGTACAATCAGGTTTAAAACTGGCCCCAGCCTTTACACATAGCAGTGCCATCATAGCAGTGTTTTCCCAGTGTCCCAACTCCTGCTGCTGCCCAGCATTGAAAGGTCCAGTGTCAGGCAGACCTATCATTTCCAGTCTGCTGGATCATTCTCTGAGTTCTGCTGAGTTTTCCTGAATTTCATTGTAGTGGGATTTAATCAGTCCACAGATGGAAGTCTACTCAATTCAAGTCAGGGCTCTGTTGCTGCAGGACAAAGGCTCATCTGTGTGTGTCTCCATCCTCTGGCACAGGCAGCTCCGAGTGCTCCCCTCCTGCTCTCTGCCAGCTCCCTCTCTTCTCCTGCTGCCTGGACTTTCCACTTCCATGTGTTCATCTTGCTTCTGGCTCTCCTGCCCTAAACACTTGGATGCTTTCAGCTCTCATCATGCCATCTTCAGACTGGGCTAATTGGCACTTCCTTGGGGAATTTACAGCCATTGTTTCCTTTCCTGGGCAGCAGTCAGGTTCATCCTTAGCACTTGGAAGGCTTTGGCATAGAACTGGCTCTAAAGGGCAGCAGTCACTCCAGCAGGAGGCTCCTGCTCTTTCTCATCCCAAGATGTGTGTGAGTGCTCAGTTTGTTTGGCAGAACCCATCATCTGTCCTGAGCTGGTGGAGGCAGCTGCTCTTTGGGTTGAATTTTAGCGGTTTCTGCTAAAATTGGTGCCTCCAAACGAATCCCATTGGACTGCTGGGCAGGTCAGCAAAGATGTAGGGATGTTTGCATTGCAGTGCCCTATCCCAGACAGAAACCTGTGACGACATGCTAATATATGCCCAGCATGTGTGTATTTTAGAAATCTTGATGCTAAGCCTTTTATTCTGACAGCATTTAGGCCACGATGAATCCAGGTGAATCAGGAATCCTAATTTTGTAAATAATATGCACAACTCTGGCTATGACAATTTTCTCTTTAAGGGAGATTTCTGCCAGTCACACAGGCCCTCGCATTCTGTATCCACGAATGTACAATCCATCTTTAATTTCTGTATATAATTACCAGAACTCTAGATGTGTAAAAGGTATTAATCAGGAAAGTGCAGGTATTGGATTTTGTTGAATTAAGGTAATCTGTTAATTGATTGAAGATGATTCACTGCAAGTTGTGGTACTGAACTCAAGATATACTTTACAATACTTCACTGTTACAATGATTTATGGACTTGTCATTTTATCTTATATGAGGAATTGGGTAAAGTGACCTTGGAAGGATATTTTCATGATTGTTTTTAATACATAAGGGGAAAAAAAATTACCCAAAGCGCTGCTACACTACAGAAATAATTTAGAACTTCAAAAGTGTTGTCAAATGTCTGTGCTGTAAACAGGATTTAGACAGATACAGTCTGCATAAGGAGATTCTGGCTTTTCACTTCTTTGAACATTAATAAAACCTCTCTGAGTTCATTCCCCAATTTAAATAATGAATGAGCTATTTTCTTAGCTCTCTCCCATATATACACTCAAGTAATGTGTCTTACGCACTAAATAAAAGCTGGGAGCATTTTTTTTGTTTATTTCTTAATGTCATAGGAGTTACATTTTTATTTGCCTGTGTCCACACTCCCAAGGGCATGTGTTAGTACTTGGAAAATGTCTAGGAGAGGTAGACTGCTGCACAGGAAATGGGAATGCCATGTCCTTTGTTATTTCTTTGAATGTGATGGTGGTTCCAAGCTTAGCAGCAACAGAAATATTCTTTGCTTCCCTTCTCAGAACTGTCTTGAAAAAACAGTTTCTGCATGGAACTGCCTCCCCAGGATTGGCTGAGGTGCCAACCTACATTTTAGATTCCCAGAGCTGTATGTCCACACCAGACTTAAGTCTAAATGTTTCTGTGTAGTCTACATAGTCTATATGCAAGAAATGGTAGGACTAAAGAAATCAAATTAAATGCCTTTTATACCCAGATAACTTTGCTTACTCCTCTTCCTTGTCCATCAGTTGATGTGCCTCCTCTTCTGAACTGAGGATTTCTTTGTTTTAGTATTACTTAAAATATCTTGTGCTCTACAGATGCAGCAAAGGGTGCTTGCTATGTTCAGAAGGGTTTCCAGCATTATTTTAGATCTGAAATAATGAGTTAGGAGAAACAAACAGTGTCAGGAGAACAGAGTGAGGAAGAACTGAAAGTTATGAACAGTATGTGCCAATGTATCTGCTTGGTGTAGCTGGGATGTTTTAAACTATTATTGTTTGGGGAAATAAAAGCCTGAGTCTGTGTCCAAGTAGATGTATTGCATACTGAATTTTTAGAAGCAGGATCTGATTTTCTCTCTCTCTCTCTCTCTCTCTCTCTCTGTTTTTTACTTTCGTAACAAAGAGGGAAAAAAGCCCTTAACGGAGACTTCAGGTTCCAAGTTGATGTAAATCAGCACACTTCTGTTGAAGGCAGAGTTAACCCTTCCAGCAGAAGGTCTGGTTTCCACACCTGTGTGGACCTGCCTGAGTCATGTCATGAGGAAATCTCAAGGAAAATGGATCCTTTTGAAGAGGAATGGTTGTCCAGCCTACATGACTTGGGGTTTTCCTTTGGAGCTGGGTGTCGATGAGGACATGACCTTACAAGGATCACAAATACCTCAAGGCTTTGTGATGCCACCTCCACTTTTATCCTTCTCAAACCCCAAACCTCTCCATCCTCCTGTTGTTCCCTGCACCATGTTGAGAGGGAGGAGCATTAATGATGTTTAAAGCTACAGTGCAGAAAATGCCCGAGTTTGAAGTATCAGTTACTACCCTACAATGTGTAGTTGGAGAGGAGAGTTCCTAAGTGGAAGAGAGAAGTCTGTGACCCGCTTTAGTGCCAGACGTTGCTTTTCAGTGCTCAGTTTGTCTGTGGTGGCTGAGGTTTCCTGTTCAGTTATCAGGCAGGGTGTTATGAGACTTGGGAAGGCTTCTAAATCGGGGTCTGTTGTGTTGGCCTGGATTAAAAACACAAGAAAGAATTCCAGACACCTGCCATGCAGTGCTGTGTTAAGATGTAGGGAGCAGAAGGGGTTGATAGGATAAGGAGGGTGAGAATCTTCTGCTGCAGCCTTGCAGCTGAAACTGGAAAGTTGATATTTTCCATGGGATGGAAGACACTGGCTTTTATCTGCAGTCTCCAATAGAGGGGTGGTCTTAGTAACCTTTTCTGAAGACAGAATTCTTTTGTTTTACCCTTTCTATGGAGTTCTACCCACGGCATCATGTTAGGATCCAATTTTACCACCACTGTGGGTTAAGAGAGGAAGATTATCCGTCTCCTGACGTAAACTGCTAAGCTACTGAAGTTCCTCATGGTTGGCAAGACATTGCACTGGCATAATGGAACTGCAGCCAAGCAACATGGGAAATGGATTTGCAGGAGCAGGAAAGAGAACTGCCAACTCACCTGTCGCGGGTTCGGTTTGTAACCGGGCAGAAACACCAATTTAGTGTAGTGGTTTGGTCCAAAATACTCATTACTGTTTACCTTCTGTGAGATAAGAATTAGGAGAAAGGCAAAGCAGGCACCAAACTTGAAAGAGTATAAAGAAGTTTATTAACAGACCTAAAAGAAGGGGGGAAAAAAAAAAAATACCACCTTCAGAGCTCTCCTCCTCCCCCCACCTTCCTCCCTTCTCCCACTGACAATGTGAAAAGACAACCCTTAAGATGTTCAGTCTGTTACCACTTCCATAATAACCTTGTTCAGTCCATTTAGAAAGAGAAGTCTCTTCTTGCTCATGCTACGAAAACAGTATCACAATGAGACAGCCGCCCACTTCCAAATATTGTTCAGTCCATTTAGGAAGAGGAGTCTCTCTGCTCGCATGTGAGTCCCTTCCCCCGACTTGCAGCTTGTTCAAGGTCACACACAGATAGCAATTGGTTTTCCCACGTTCGAGGGTCCACTCTTGAAGTTTTTTGGGGTACAATTTTAAGGTTGAGCCGTTCAGAAACAAAAAGAGAGGCCCTTCTCCTTCCCTGGGAGCAAAGGATCTTCATCGTTAGGACTATCTCTGGGAGCATCTCTAGGGACTGAGGTTTCTCCTTTCCCGTTTGGAGCAAAAGTCCTCATCTGGTTCATCTCTGCCTGTCCAAACTTCTCATGAAATTACAGCTGCGTCAGCATCTGCCTATCTCAGTGCAGGTGCTTTTGCTTACAAGTTGAACACTCCACCCCCCAGATCTTCATGGAATTACAACGAGATACTCTGATATATCATAGCTTCACAACAGAATTTCAGCTTTAAGCATCTCCTCTCTCTCTTCCCTAGGGTTTTCAGCTCTTCACAGCAGTAAAAGGGTTAATCTCACCTCGGCCTTGCAGCTTTGCAGCTGGAATGTTGAATCTTTCTTATCGAAGTGGAGAGGGGGGAGGGCCGAGCCGCTCCGGCTGCCCACGGCAAGGCAGTGGGGGGGGGTCCCACGGCTGGAACAGGTCCATCAGCTCCAGGATGGCCGTGGCCCGGCCCAGCCTGGCCCAAGCAGGGCCTGGCCGGGCCCGCTGGCCCCCACACGGGACCCGCAGCCACCTGTCCCAGCACCGGAAACAAGAGAGAGCTTGGAGGGGGAGTTTGCCTGTTCTTAAATGTGGATCACAGAGGCGGTCACAACTTTAAGTGGCTTAAAGAATTGTCCATATCCAAACTGGCCAGCTGATAGGTTCTTTCAGTTCCCAGAGGAAACTGTAAGCACCCCTTAGCAAGGACATCCCTTCCGGGACTATGCTTGCTAACCTATGACACCACCCTCCCTGCTGTGTACTTTGGAAGGTCACTGGTCAAGTGATTAACCTGAAGCTAGGCCAATTAAGTGGTTTAATTTCTTCCTAAATCTCTCCTGTGGAGAGGAGGCCTCTCTGTCTCCTACAATCCCTTTCCTATGCTATGAGAAGAGGGGAACTTTTCCTCTTCATCAGCTTCCACGGGAAATTCTCTATGGCTTCCAAGTTTCAGTAATTAAAATAGTGCCTGCAAAACCCTCTCTGCAGATCACATAAGAACATAATGGGATCAACTCCCCACATCCCAGAGGTCCATTGAACTTGGTGTTGCAAGTGGAAGCTTTTTCTCAATGAAATTCCATGTCTGAGGCCTAGCTGGTTTTACTGAGATCAAAGTCATACTACTTGAAGTAGTATTTTCAATTTAGCTCAGCTTGTGTGATGATTCACACACCACAAAAGAATTGGTATCCCTTGAACTTTTGTATTAACTCTCTTCACAAGTAATTCTAGGGTTGGTTCTTTTGAATTAATCCACTAGTAATATTTAAATTAAATTCTTTAGTAGTGAATCACCATATTCAAGCTACAAAATGGAAATAAGTAGGAAACCGTTAATCTGAAAGGAATATTTATTAAACATTTACCATTTTCTTCTCAATAGTTGCCTATGCTTAGCTCAAATGACTTTCTGTGTACAAGGGCTGTCCTGCTATTTTCTTAAGTGCTATTTTACTTTGAGAACACATGAGTTGTTTTTGCATAAGTGAACCTGTCATATGAAGGAAAGTGACAATTGCTGTTTTAAGCTAACTCAGTGTTTCAGATGGTGCTGCTTTGTTTTCATTATGTGTTTTGGAAGAGGCAGAGCAGAACAAATTTAAAAGCTCAGTGATTTCATTAGGAAATTAATAATCAATTTTTAAATATTAGCTTAAGCTATTTCAATCTGTTACATCTCTCAGGATTTTTAACATAGGGGAAAAATGTACAGAGTGTTTTGCAGGAGATGGTGAACTGTGATAGCTGTTAGGAAACTTGCCTTCAGATAAAACATGCTGGTGTGCCTTAGGACTCTGTGCTCTAGGAGGCTACTGTATCTCATTTGGAAGTTTCCATTATTTTGCAGTTTTTTCTGATGACTCGGGGTTTTTTTTATTTTCAAGAAATACAGAATCATTGAGTTGTAGAATCATTTGGGTTGGAAAAGACCCTTAAGATCAAATCCAGTGCTGCCAAGCCCACCACTAAACCATGTCCCTGAGTGCCACGTCTGCACACCTTTAAATCCCTCCAGGGATGGTGACTCAAAATACCACTTCTGGTTTTACTGTGGTCCTGGTTTACCTCCTGAGTGCACATAATCTTCTCTCTATTTTCTTACTCTCCCACAGCCGTGTTCAGACTAGATATTACAGTGATATGTTGGAATGCATTTGTCCCAGTGATAAGAATAGGTATTAGAGCAGCACAGGCTGCAGTTCCTAAATTAATATCCCACCTTGTTGTCACTGGCAAATCCTCTCAGGGAGGGTGTGGGATACTCAGCTATGTGCCATTCAGATGAATTTGTGTATTCAGGTTAGCTTTCACTTGAAATCACTAGGATTCAAATATCAGCAGAAGTGGGAAGATAACAAACGGTAATAAAGCTGGATTTTTTTTGTTAGGATTTAGCTCCTGGAAATTTTCTTTAGGCTGAACTCTGGAAATCTGTTCTGAAATGTTCAGCTGAAGAGCTGCAGGGATGTGCCCCAAAGAGATCATTCATTGACTTCTAGAGTGGGATAATTTCACCCTGATGTGGTGCTCCACATCTCATCTGCCTGTAAATTATATTTCTCCTCCAGCCCTGTTCCCCACCTGAGGCTGGAATATTGACTTTTCCAGGAAGGAGATCCCATTATTTTTCCTCTGTTGTTACAGTCCTTGTACAGAGAGGAGGTCTGACACTTCATGCTGCTTGTGTGAATGGCACAAATCTGTTTCATTTATAAGGTTTAGCAAACAAAACACAGAGTATGAATTTTAACTCTGATGCATAAATGTCTCACATGATGCCTGCAAGTTTGAGAATTACTTATCCTGGTTTCAGATGGATTCCTGAAACTGTGGTGTCTAATTTACTGTGCATGCAGCTACTGGATTAAAGGTTGCTGAGAGGTGCAGTATTTAGTTCTCATCCAGCCCCAGGAGAAAGTCCTGTGATAGTACTAATAAAACACCCTCTGTGTTGCATCAGCATTTGTTAGAAAAATAAAATAAAAACAATAACCAAATTTGTAAATAAAATTATCAGAGAGCCTTGGTTATTTTGATGCCTGATTCTTCAGGACCTTGGATAAGGTTTGTCTTCTTTGTTAGTGGGATTTGTTTGGTTTTTTTTTTTCTTTTTTAAATCGAATTTATGCATTTACTGTGTTCCCTGAATGGTCGTATGTCATGTGAAATAGAGCACCCAGTGGTCCTGCTGTTCTTGTTTCCAGTACAAACTTTAAGGTTTGGGAGTTACATTTTTTGGTTTAGTGTGGAAATTACTTGATCTTTCCATCAGAAAATTGACTTTGGTTTTTGATTTCATCTGAATTTTGGGAGGGCCGAATTCTACTGTCAATATAATGTGTGCCTTTGGCAGTTCTTCAACAGGTTCTTCCCAGTTCAGATTGTGAAGTCCTTGAGGCAGATAGATTTTTCTTCATGCTCAGGGCCAAGTAGGCCATCAGGATTTAACAAATAAATGGAGTAATGATTATTGATAATCTTAATTCCTTGTAGGTTTTATTTTCATGGAGAAATTGAGAAGACTAATTAGGTACATGTTTGTACAGTGCTTTCAAGATGTAAAGTAGTATGTAAGTGCCAAATATTATTATCACTTAAAATCTCCTAGGGAAAAAAGATATTTATCAGGAGCTGTAGCTATGTGATGATGAAACATTACACAGCAATCTGGAATCTGGCACCTTATCTTTTATACCCATAAAGCAGCTTTACAGGAAGGGTGTGAGAGGGCAATTGTTTAACAGAAATATGAAATAGAAATTCATGAGAGCTCCGAAAGGTGCACAGGTAAAATCCTTGTGGTGGTGTTGGTTGCTAGGAGGTGTATTCTGGAGAAATTAAACAGGGCTGCAGGAACAAAGCTCATTAAGTGATTAGGAATAGGTTTTGTGGAGCCCCCACTGCTGCCAGGGCTTGGGATAAAGGGAGGTATCTCCAAACAGATTGATCCAAAGAACCCACTGGGTTAGGTTAGGGTGAGAAAGGTGTGGGAAGGAAAGGTATAATCCAGCCTGTCAGGGCCTTCCTGTGCCTGCAAAGGGGTTTTCATCCTCCTTCGTGCCACCACTAACTAAAGTGTCATATGCTGTGGCTGTTCCAGGAGTCCTGCCTCCTTTGGGCTGGCAGTGGGTCTTTTTCTATATTGATGAAGAACAGGAAGGAGGGGTTTGTTAATTATTATGTAGACAGCAATTACCTACTACCCTCCTGCAGAGCAGGAAAATGTACTTGAGCAAAAGCTAAATCCTGCTAAGCCTGCTGCACTGGAGGGCTGCTTGTTCTTCAGCTTCCTGCTCCTGGCCTTTACATGCATACTCCTGGCAGGCTGAGGTCAGCATGTGGAGGTGTTTCTAGGTAACTTGGTATTTTTGCTGTCCACATGTATTCACTTTGCTGAGTTCAATCTGTATCTGCTAAAAGCATCCTTTGTTACAAATCATGGGGTTTGTTTTCGTTTTTGGTATAATGCCTTTGCCCTGAGCCATCCAAATCCAAACCACACCTACGGTAAGAGTTTATAGGGCAGCTTTACTGTAGTCCATAGTTCCCAGCATCTTGCATGTGTAGAATATAAAAATATCTTTATACTGGAGGGGAATTGTGGGTGTCTTGGTGCAGAACTACTCTCTGAAAAAAAAAAAAAAAAAAAAAAAGTCACGCCAGTTTGGAATTTTGACGCGTGGATTTACTGGAAAGTCGCTTTCCAAGCAGCAACTTCTGCAGGATCACACTTGACAATAGAAAGTTTTTTATTTCTTTCTCCGTACTGATGAATATAACTTACATTTTAATACTGTAACGTGACTTGGTACACACTCTCAACTGGAAGGATTGTGGAGACATTTATTTGCAGTTGATTTACTTGTAATAATTTGGCAGCATAGTGCTGACACTACAGAACCTGCTTTTTAGCAGGAAAAAGTCATGTGCACCTCTTAGGTGAAATGAGTGATTTCTGCCCCGGAGATGATCCTTTTGTAGTGCTGGGTGAGGCCAGGGCATCTGCAAATCCAGGTGCCCCTTCCAGCTTTCAGGCTTGTTTCTGAAATGCCCTGCTACAAAAAACCAAGAAACTTTAGAAGACCCAGTTTTCCTGTGGCACCAGACCCCTAAAAACTGTGCTGCTAAAAGATAGTACAAAAGCTGTGGAGGGAAGCAATTTTCAGAGAACTGATTGAACAGCAGTAATCTATTTATGTTGTCGTGATGGGACAAGATCAGATACAGGGGTTTGATGCTGGATTGAGTCCTCAGTGTCTTGGTGGTTTTTGCACCTCACTCTCAGGTCTCACAGCTATTTTCTCAGTGCTTTTATTCATTTTCACTTCTGGAAGACAGCATCTGAAGAGCCTCTCTGTTATGTCCCATGAAACATGTACATCAAATTTGCGGTTTGAGGAAATTTTAGAATTATTAGTGTAGCAAGAAATCTTCTGAAAGCCTGTTATCTGTCCAAATTCTCCTCTCTGCAAAAATGAACATCTCAAAGAAAGCGGGTGGGGTGAATTAAATGGCCTCGACCTCATTGTTGTAAGGTTGGACTGCAAATATTTCCTTTCTTGAAAAGCATTCTCTCTTCTTGTCTCTTTTTGTATACATATTTCATTGTTCAAAGGCAGAACGACATAAATAGAAGGAAAAGCTTTGGGGGGAAAAAATAAGCCAGTGATCTTTCAAAAATCCAAGGTAGGTAACTTCAGTTAAAAACATAAAATACAAACAAGCAAAAACCTTGGGCAAAATACGAGGATCCCAGTGCCTGGGGGCAGCTTAGGGAAGTATTAACTGGTGTTGGCTGCCAAAAGGAACAAACCTCTTATTTCTTTCTCAGTCCCTTTTTCCAGCCTCTTCAGTGCCCTCACACTCCTTTCATACAGCTGCTCTGTGAACTGGGTCTGAAGGCTGATGGAGATTAAAATCAGCCCAGTCAAATGGAGTTCAGTTGATTTAACATAGGAGAGTTCACTGCCCCTGGTTTCCTGTACAGATCTTATACCAAACAAGGTTTATACAGAAGGAGGACTTGGGGTGGAAAAGCAAAAATGGGGCTGCTATGTTCTCAGTACTGGCTGATTCTGGCATAAGGTATATCTAGAAATGGCTGGGAGAACACCCTAAAAGCCCTGAATTACGCTGAAGCCATGGATCCATCAGCTGTGTATCTGTATTACATCTGGGGGGTTGGCTGTTTTCTTAGTGGTTTTAATATGTCAAAGAGAATGCCTCTTTATCCAGTATTTTCACCAGCTATTCTTGTGGTGCATTTTGGGGCTTGGGATACTCAGAATAGTCTGAGTCCACTCGACCAGGTTGTTCCAAGCCCCATCCAGCCTGACCTAATGATCAGCTGAGGAAAAAGGAGCCTCTGAAGGAACAGAGTGAGGTTGGTGGTTGTGCTTGGGCAGGGAGCAGGATTGGAGAGGAGCAGGTTTGCAAGAGCAGGAATGTGGGCTCACGTGGGTTAAAGATGTAAAAAAGCAGTAAGGATCTGTTGCTACATGCCATAGGCTGTCTCAGATAGTGTAACTCTTTTATTTTCACTTTATTTCCTATTTAACAGCTCTTGAAAGCGTGTCTGTTGGTATCTAGCCCGTGTGCAGTATCTCATAACTGGTATGTTGATGGGTTGTGTTTCTCTGATTTGAAGGGATGAACATGTTCTTCAGTGGCTTAATCAGGACACTAATGCCATGACAGCATTGATTTAGTAAGGGAATAATCTCTGTGTTATGAAGCCTGGTAAGACCCTGGCAGTACTATTGCCCCATTAAAGCAGGTAGTGAAGCAGGAAAACCTTTGCAAACCTGACAGTGAGAGCCCAAAATCAGTGCTGGCCTAGAGCTTGCCTGTAAGCCAGGCTTGTTGAGGTCATTAAGCCCATGTGGTTGTCCCTGTGTGCACACATACACTTAGCTTAGAAGAGAATTAATAAACTGAGTGTTTCAAGCTAAGTTTGATGCAGACACACAAATGTTTGTAAAAGCTCTGTCTGGGCAATGTTCTACTGCCAACACAAGGGGCTTGGGTTTTCATTCCATGGTTTATTTCTAGCTCTGCCTTTTTATTTGTAAGCTCTCCTGGCTGTTTTTAGGATGTTGCTGTCTGTGCACTTAGTTGTTCAGCCTCTCCCTGTTTTATTTATTGCTTAAGCCAAAAAGAGCTGGCAAAGTACAGCTAAGGAGAGCAGAGAGTGGCAACAGGTAGTGCAGGCATGAAGGATGACTTAAAAACCATAAATTCAAACCATTAAATTTTCATAGATTTTTGCTTCTAATTACTCTGCTAATTAAGTGTAAAACTGTTACTTAAAAAGATCTTGTTCAGTGTTCCAGAGGTTGATGTCCATGACAAGGATTTATGGCTCTGATTGCTGTTCCTGACCCTGCTGCCAACATTGTCTGTCAGTCGTGTGACCTCTCAGTGCCTTCACTCTGAGGGCATAATTTACTTTAACATAACTCTACCTCTGCCACCATACTTTTTCAGGTCCAGGTTTGCAGGTTTCAGTGTCCAGAGTAATGTCTGGTACATATGGGTACATTTCTACATTGTTCGGGTTCCTTTTTATGGTCATTTTTACATAAGACTATACAGAGATAATCTGTAGGCCAAATAAATATATTAACTATATTCATCATTGACATAATCTCCTTGCAAGCTAATTGATTTCTGAGGTGTTGCAAAACCAAGTTCTTGCTCATCTTTTAATCACTTAAAATATAGAGACTTTGCCTAGACTTTAAAAGATTATTAATGAGTTTCATGATCGTTTGCATGATCTTTGAAAGGTATCTCAGTTTTGTATTGACATTACCTTATCTTCCAGTGGAATATGTAAGCATCATTTAATGCTTGCCAGGGTTTCTAGCAGGCACAGAGAATTCAGTGACTAAAGCTCCAAGCTCTTAGGAGCAGCATCTCCCAGATCCACTGTGCTTTACTCACTTGGGTCCCGTTTCTTCAAAGCAAGTAATAAGATAAGGGATCTCCTTTAACACTAGAATGATGGCTTTTAAATGTATTTGCCATTTCATTTCTTTCAAAACTGTCCATACTTCCAGTGTAGTATCACAGGCAGGCTTGGGTTGGAAGGGACCTTAAAGACCACCTTGTTTCAACAAGGGCAGGGACACCTTCCACTAGACCAGATTGCTCCAAGCCCCACCCAACCATCTTAATGTTTACATTGGCTTAATTCTGGCTCGCAAATACTGGCATTTCAGCTGAATTGCTGAGTGTCTGATAACCCCTCTGAGCATGGGCAGTCTTAGTGTGCTCGCCTGTGTTGAGTGTGCAGTTGAAATGTGGATAATAAATATAAATGGGCCACAGATGGTGTGAGATTGTGTGTTTTGTGTTAGTGTGTCAGATTTTGGCCAGAGCTGCTCTGCAATAACCAGACATGGCAGATAATGGAGTGCATGACTTCTACCAGTGCTCCTGGATATCTGGCATCTCATAAGTAGTGCTTGGGCCCAGGCGAGCACTGGAACCCAACCAGTAACGATTCCAACTTCCACTCTTCTTGCACACTCAGCAGAGTAACCCTGGCCTGTTTGCAGGGAGTTGAGGCATTTCTCAGGAACCTTTTATGGTGTCCTGAAGAAGGCAATAAAATCTAGATGATGTGGTTGAAGTGATGGTAACTGTATTGCATTGCAGTTTTTAAACTGTGTGTTAGTCTAGGGTCACTAATACTTAGTCCAGAATCATTACTACATAGTCCAGGATAAATCTCCCAGTCAAGAAAATGGTTTCAGCTGGACTTCTCATAACTTCAGGCTGTAATTTTAAACATCAACACCCCAACACTTCATGTGACAAATAAACCACAGGCTACTTTTTTTACAGCAGTTAACACATTTTTAAGTGGTCATAACTGACTTGCACTTTTCATATCTATGTAGTTGTTCACACCACTGCAGAACTGAAGGCAAGTCACCCAAATGTGAGATACATATCAAAGTTCTCCTAATTAATGTAGACAGCTAAAGCACAATGTGAAGACATTATCTTATGAACAGTTGGCCTCTCATATTTTGTTTCCTCCCTTGTGTAAAGCGTTTTACAGAGCTGGCAGTTCTGCAGAGTCTGAACTTGATCTTAATGAGAAGAGAAGCAGTAACACTTTAAATGAGAGGCTCCTATCAGTCACGATAACAAAATGTGCAGATGTTCTTTATTAAGAGCAGTGTAATTTAATTGTTTTTCTTGTATCAAGTACAAATAACAAAAACTGCTGTAGTTTAAGCCTTTTTGATACCATGTTATCAAGGGCTGAAGTCAGTTCTTTTGTTGTATGGGCTATTTAGCAGGTGGTTTATTGTGATACAAACCTCCCTAAAGATATTTTTGACATGTTTGTGAACTATGCAGGAGACCTGGTGGCAGACCAGTCCTCTATTGCCCCTGTATTAGTTGTCCAGGAGAAATCCCAGGATTTAAATAAATAATGCTTGATGTACAAGGCCAGTTTGGATGGGGCTTGGAGCAACCTGACTAATGGAAGGTGTCCCTGCCCATGGCAGGGGGTGGAACTGGATGGTCTTTAAGGTCCCTTCCAACCCAAAGCATTGCAGTGAGGCAGATGAAGCACAGTGACACCTTGGGAGTGTGTGGCAGTATTTTTCAGTATACAATATGAATACAGGGTTCTTTCACTGTAGTTTTGGTAGTGATCTATTCAGTTTGCTGGCTTCCTCATTTGGAAGTCCTGAATTTGCAGTTGATTTATAAATTGTCAACAGCACACAAGCCTCTTTCTTTCCTCCCCCCTTGGTGCCACCCCACTGCCCATCTTCATGGCCTGGGAGTCCTTCCAGCACTTCCCATCACTGGGGCAGGTTTAGGCACAGCTGAGGCCCTCCCTGGAGGGTCCTTTCCTCCTTCCTTGCCAATCTGTTTTTGTGAGGAACATGTGGTAATGCAGAAGCTCAGGCTTGTTTCAACAGCACAGCTGCCTCAAGAGGGAGACTATGTACAAAAATCTACATTCAAAGTCAGCTAAACGTTGTGAATTTGGGCTGGACGCATTGCTAAATGAATTTGGGAAGTGGTAGTTTGACTTGGGTTAATGGAGATATTCGTTTGAACAAGTATTTATTGTACAAACCATTATAAATCTTAGAGTGGCCGTTATCTTAGAAAAATTCTGTTTAAATTTCATAGTCATACCTTTTTCTTTAACATTGGAAAAGAGAGCCCACCACTGTTGGATCTGGAGTTAAACTCTTTGAATGATTTGCAATACAGGAATTTAAATTCAGCACTCTTCCCTATTTCTCAAGTGGAATTCTGGTAGTTATGATTTGTGTGGCGACACCATGAACATGCAGTTTGGAGTTAAGAAATAAAGTGAAATTATGATCCACGAAGGACGTCAGTATTTCAGGATTTTAGATGAACTCTTTCTGAGGAGAAATCCAAGTTTATGGAATTCACTGTGAAGTGAAAGCCAGCTGAGCTGCTGTGGAAGTGCAGACTGGCTCCAGAGTGATTCAGCAGGTAGGCAGGGCACCGAGGAACTGCGTGGGCAAGGCAGGGAGAAACAACTGAAAATCCATGAAGGATTTTTCCTGCCTTTCATCAGCACTTTGCTGAATTGATATTGCTTCCATGGTGTGTTTAGAGTTGGAGAAGCTGGGATAAAATGAAAAAATACATTTTTCTCAGCAGATATGAGCATTCCTTTTTGAAGGAGAGGCATTTTCTTTTCTTTCAGTGCTTAGCTCTTGGCATGTGTGGAAGAGCTCATCATAATTCCTCTCAGTAGCTGTGTTGGTAGCACTGGGGGAATTGCTTATTATGCACACGATGTTCATCTTGCTGCTGCTTCTTCCTTCTCTTCTCTCTGCACAAAGTCTTTTGTGTCTTTTCAGAACCTGAAGATGGGGATTCTTTCTTGTTTCCACAGCCCCTTGCAAACTGGGCTGCCTAGTGTAACTGGGCCATCCACAGGCTGACACAGAGAAATAAAAAAGCAGACATGGCAGCTTGAGCTAGTTTGAATTTGTCTTTAAGCACAACTTAATTACAAATACCTTCCTGAGTCTAAGTAGCAGCCTCTTTCCTTTTGTGCTTGCTACACGTGGGCAGTATTTCAGTAATATGTAACTTTAAAGTATTAAATAGCTGTTTCACAGTGTCATATCAAGGCAAACTGCAAAGGCTCTGCATGAATCAGAGCTGCTTGGTTAGTCTGACATCCTGTATCCTTGAACTGGCAAACACAGAGAAATCTTTCCAGACAGATTATTTTATAAGTAATGGTTTAGATAATGTGAATGTGTGTATTAGCATCTGGTGCAGCACTAAAATTTATGGGCAGTTTTAGCTTTAGGAGCCAACAGTTCTGGAAATTTAATATTATCGTTCTTCATAATAGCTACCAGGAATGCTGTGCACCAAAATCCAGCCCTAGAAGATGCAGGCCATGGTGGGGGGGAACTGCAGTTTCCTCTCCGGAAAGATTTCAGGGTTTGAGGATTGGTACCAGCTGAGGGAAGCTTCTGGTCCTGTGTCTTACGGAGTCACTGAACTCCAGCGATCCTCTGCACAAAGTGGTGATTGTAATGACTTCCCTGGAGTCTGGAGATCCAGCACAATGAACAGGCTTAGGACATGGCATGCCCTGGGAGGTAATTTTTGGATTTGTAGGCGGGATGGGCTGGATAATAACCCCAACTTCAGGCAAAGCAAAGGAATGTATTTGGAGCCAAGCTTGTGGCTTTGCTATCCTGTCTATCAGAAAGGGCATGTGAAAACAGGATTTCTGGGTCCCAACAGCATGTGTTTGTGTATGTGCATTGTTCCTACTTCCATGTCATGGAAGTGTTTTCTGTGCTTTTGTGGTGAAAACCTCATGTCTGTTTAACAAGCTCTCCTGCTGATTGCTGTTGGTCCCAAAATCAGGGAGGAAGTTGGGTGAGAGCTGAATATTATTACTTAAAAAGAGAGGATTATAAAGGAAGAAGAAAAATCCCCGTATTTTATAAAATAAGTTACCTTGTCTTTGGTTATGTGTAGCACTCAGTCAAGTATTGTCTGAAAGAATTCATGTAATAAATTATCTCCAGTGATGTTTCATCAACAGAGGGGTAGATAATCAAAGGAACAGTCAGCCTCAGAAGAACCTTCTTGTTTGCTTTTGTGCTCATGGTTCAGTTGGCAGAGGATGTATGGACTTGTGCTTGCAAAATATTCTGTTTTGTACACCTTTTCTTACCTGGGCAGGAGATTTTAACTATTCCCTGTTAGAATATGCTAATGAATTTTCTATTGACTTTATCCTTTTGGATTAAATTAATAGAGGAGGAAGGAATAATGCTGCCTTATTAAAGGAACGTAGCATGATTCCATATCAATGCTGCTTGAGAAAACTCTTGAGGCAGCCCTTCCAAAGAGAGAATCCAAATCACACTTTACTTCCACTGAGTGTTAATCTCTAGGGCTGTAACCAGCCCTGTGGAGAATCTTGGTTTGTCCTGCCTCAGAAATGGCACAGCAGAGTTCAGCCTCAGTCACTTCATAGCTGCTCCTAAATTACCATTCACTACTCTGAAAGGTTGTGCAAAGGCATACATTTCTACTGTGTGCTCACGGTCTCAGGTTGAGAGCCCAGTTAAATATTGACCGGAACAAAATTAGTAACACTTCCACTGGAGACAGCTGAGTAGTGCAGGTGTTTGTCCTTAACAGCTGCAGTCAGAAAACAGGGCCATGGACAGGGGTAAGGGTTATGCTTGGTTAACTGGTGTGCTCTGCAGCAGAGCTACACAGCACGCATTTACCCCTCAGCTTGTGTCTCGTCTCGTGGAATGTGGCACTCAGTGACTTCTGTGCGTGGAGCTTCCTCAGGGAAAAGCCAATTGACGTTTTGTTCTCCTGATGTGGGTTATTTTCCTCTCTCTATTTTTAAGTTTTTTTAATAGAAAATAAAAACCTAGTTTGCCAGAAAGTTATTTTGGGAAAGTGATGAATGAAAGAGAATAAATTGCAGTACAAGTTCTTCCTGGCTAGAAACATACATGAATACTTGCACTGGTTTCCCTAAGGCTGGAGTAAGCACCAATGTTAGGCATTCCTAAATGATGTGTGGTGTTTATCTATTTTTATCCCCTTAGTAATAGGAAATCTTTTCCTTGAGTGTGATTGTTTTATTTACAGTTTTCCACTGATCCATAGTTCCCTTCTATACTAAAGCTATGGCAGGGCAGAGAGAATGCATTTTTCATGTTTGCATTATTTTCTTTTCTAATTCACTAGAAACCTAGACACCCAGACACAAAATTGTTCCTTCCAAAGAATTTGATTAATGCATTTGTTTCTGCACATACGTTCCTAATGTCGATAGTTTCATCTCCACTTTTGAAGATGTGAAGATGTGTTGATGGATACAGCTGTTAGCACTGGGAAAGCTACTTTAAAAGTGGGGGTTTTGTATCGGATCAAGTGGCATCATATAATCTGTTAATTCTCAGAAACAGCTGCGAGTTTAGCTGTGTGCAGTTTAAAATTAGCAGCCCTGAGTTCAAGACACAACTTTAAAATAGTGACTGACATTTTGTTTAATGAGGACCTTATTCCCAGGAACGGGATTAGTGCTGGTCTGTGGCTGTGAGGGGTTTCTTAAGACATTTTGTTGCGGGCTACACAGTGTCCACTTCATAGTAAGTGAAGAGGAGGGGGTAACACTAATCAGGAAAAGAAGGAAAGATATGGCATGTTTGGGACTGAGCTGTAACAGGTCAAGAAATATATAGACATGGAAACACATAGCCATGGAATGGCCTGGGTTGGAAGAGACCTTAAAACTCATCTCATTTCACTCCTTGCTGTGGGCAGGGATGCCTTCCACTACCCCAGCTTGCTCCAAGCCCCATCCAGCCTGGCCTTGGACACTTCCAGGGATCCAGGGGCAGCCACAGCTTCTCAGGGCGCCCTGTGCCAGGGCCTCACCCCCCTCACAGGGGAGAATTTCTTCCCAATATCCAATATAACCCTGCCTTCTGGCAGTTTGAAGCCATTCCCCCTTGTCCTGTGACTCCAGGTCCTTATCCAAAGTGCCCATCTTTCTTGCAAGCTCTCTTCAGGTACTGGAAGGCCACAATTAGGTCACCCCAAAGTTTCTCTTTTCCACTCTGAACAAGGCCATTTCTCCCAGCCTTTCCTCTGCCTCAGCTGCATGAAAGTGAAGAGCTGCAAATGAGTTGGTGGCTGAGCTTGCTCCTGTGCGAATCGTCACTGCTCCTGCTGGGGTCATTCCTTGGTGATCACTTTACCTCTTTCACTACTGGTTGTTGGTCCTCACTTGGAAGTTTCCTTGCATTATCAGGCTTTTCTGCTCCCAGTCTAACAGGGTTGAAGTATTAAGTCCCATCACAGTATTTACTTCCCCACATCTGCCAAACACTTGTATTTTTTCCCTGCTGGGAAGAGAGTGTGGGTGGAATTTGCTAATCTGAACAAGTAGGTATGCTTTTCAGTTATTTAAGCTATTCTTTAATGTGTAATGACATGATTTTGTTTTGACAGATGAATGTTGTTTCTGTAGATCCTCATTGACATTGCTCCATTTTGACTTTGTGCTGTCAGCTTGGTACATTTATCCTGACACTGTTGTATTTCATCTTGATACCATATTCTTGATTTGACATTGCAGTGCCACCTCCATAAATTTGTATTGACGTTCTTAACTCATTTTCTTCATATTTTTTCAAAGTGAGTGAAAGCCTGACACAGCTGGAATTGGGAGCGATACAAAGGCAGAATTGTGGAGATGTATCACAGGGAAATGAAAAGGGCAGGGATGGTGCTCAGTGGGGAGAATCCAGGTGTGCAGGATGCATGGATGGTGCTTACAGGGAGCAATGAGACATTCTGGGAGGAGGCCATCATAGAGAAATGAATGTCAGCACAGCCTTAACTTTTCCAGCTCGAACAGGCAGTACCACCCTTTCCTCTTCTGGGTTTCTTTCTTAGCTGTTGTCTGCACTATGTGTGTTCCGTGTAAAATGTTCAAACATTTCCGTGAAGTATAGGAAATAACATATCCACAAAAGGGTAACATTATGAACCTTGAAAGTGTTTAGTTTAAAATCCATCTCTCTTTTTTTTGTAGCAATTTAGTAATTTAATGCCTAGGATTTTTTTAATCAAGTCTGTTGCCAAGTTCATTTTTTTCCTCCATATTCGAGCACGCTTCATCAAAAGCATGTAGAAATGGAGGCAGAGTTAATGACACACTTGTATCTCCATTTTGCCATCATCATAAAATCCTGAATCCTACTCCAGATGATTAGTAAATAAGATGAAGTAATTTAGCTGAGAGAATTGACTAGCTACAGTGCATGAACTGTAATTGTGATGGTAATGTCAAATAGAGTTAGCAATTTCCAGTTATATTCTGCTCTTGAGCATGAATTTTTTCCCTTTGAAACCCCTATGGAATAAATTGGAACCTGGGTCTTGAGGTCCCAGCCAACAAAGTATATTTTGGCCTGTGAACCGGGGCAAAAGCATTCATGTGTTTTTGTGTTAAAGCATTCCCTCATACAGGCCATGAAGAACACCTCTGTAGTTGGAGGTCGAAGGCTGGTTATAAGGAGAGACTTTTGATACCCTCTAGGGCAGCCAAGCACTGGGAGAGAATGTCCGGAGAACCTGTCAGTCTCTATCCTTGGAAGTTTTCAACACCCAACTGGATTAAGTCGTGAGTGATTAGAGTGAAGATGTAACAGTGTTACAGGTTTACAGGTCAAAGGTATTATAACTCTCTGGGCTATTTTTCCTGTCCCTGACTCCATGCTGATCTCCCCAACCCAACAGTCTCACCATGGATGCTCTCCATGCACAGTGGTTAGCAATTCCAGGCTGGAGAAAACAGGCAGGAAATGTCAAAATGCCAGTAAACTGTGCAGTTTCTTTGCTGGAAAGTTGCTCATATGCCAGTGGAACCAAAAGGTTAAGTGGAGCTCAGGATACCAGAGAGAATGGACTCATCTATTCCGGTCTTGTACAATGTCTCTGTTATTCCTCTCTGGAAAGCTGTGGTTTCACCTTGACATCTAGATAATAATTTCTATTGTGTGTATACTTAAAATTAAGCCACCTCACATTTTTAAAACAATTAGAAAAGAGAGAAAAAAAGATCAGTGCATTTTTCATAAGAACTTTCTTGTCAAGAGTACAGAGCTCACTGAAACAGCAGCAGGGATGTTGGGGGAAGGACAGAGAATTATTATTATTGCAATATGTCATGATGTGTACAATTAATGGGATATATTTGTAGTGTCTGCCAGAACCTGGAGATCTCAATGGACTAGAAGTGAAGGGGGGAAAAAGGTGTCTTTAGTTAAATATTCCCACATTAATGTTCAGCATGGCTATTACAGTTTACACTTCAAACTTTGCTGAAATGCTTTGGCAGTGGTTTATTGCTGGTCTTCAGCAACCTACAGGAGAGTAGGCAAAATGATAACCTGAGAGTAATGGTTTTTTTTGTTTGTTTTTTTTTTGGTTTTTTTTTTAATTTGCAGACTTAAAATAGCACAGCAATTTCTGTTTGCTATTCCAATGTACTTACAACAACTGTTAATAATGGGCTTTTCTCTCTTCCACCTCCCTGTCTCCTCTGTTAGGGAGGTGAGTTATTTAATTGTGCAGCATTTTTGATTCATCTCCTCATAATTCTTGCTTCGTTACCAGGAAACATATGTTGGTGTTACACCTAAATAATTATATTTTGAAAGTGAAGTCTTTGCAGCTGTCAAGCGATAGTCTAGCCCACAAAATTCTGATTTATCAACTGCGTGTGGAACTTGTTTTTTAAATTGGTAGGTAGTGCTTTACCAGCAGCACAACCTCAAACACCCCAGTTTTATTAAAGATTAGGCTCTCAATTACCTTGAGCTCCAGTTTCAATTAAACTACAGTTGGAAGAAATTACAGGCCTGCTGTTAAGGTCTTTGGAACAAAAGAAGATGAGAAATTGCTTCTTTTCCAGCAGGCACCAAAACAAATTGCACTTGGTGTTTCAAGTGGTCAGGGCTAAGATGGGCTTCAGCCAGGCTGGGCTCACTTTGCTCCTTCCACTGCTTAGTGCAAGAGGAGCGTGTGAAATACCCCACAGACTTCTGGATGAGTGTAAGTCAAGTTCCCCGTAGAGGGTTTTTGTAATCCTTGTTTGGTGCAGAACTGAGGAGAGCTGGGGATGGGAAGTGTTTGTGTGGGAAAAGTTGATAGTGCCAGACCTATGGGGAGCCATATGGATACTGCCACTGCCAGTGTGCCAAGTGTGGCCACAGATGCCTCTAAATATCTTTGGGGTTTAATTTCTGCTATAGGGTTGCTATTGAAAACCTCCCAGAGTAGCACAGCTGTTGCACAGGATTTGCATCTCTGATACACAGAGTGTGCTGCTCATGCAGGTCACTAACCCAGCAGCTTTAAACTCCCGAGAATTTCCATTTATATATACTAGTGCATATTTAAAAGGAATTTTTTTTTTCATACTGTTTGCCATAAGATAGCATCTGAAATTGCCTGGCTTTATGCTGTACTTAAACCAGAAAACATCTCTTGTAACTGTTTGGTAATAATTATAAAACTTTGACTGCAGAGCTGCTTAGAATATGTGAAGAATAAAGCCATGAATTTTTAAAAAAGGGAGGTAGAGGGGGAAAAGGAAGGAAAAAAAGTACAAAAAAAAGATTAATTAAAATACCACTTTTAATATTAAAATATAAATGTAGAATGCCATTATACATCATGCAGCCATGAGAAATGTTGTACTATTTCACTGAAAACAACTGTGAGTGTTGTAGGCCCTGATTCTGTAATCACAGTTCTGAGAATACTCCTTCCTTTTGAAGGCATTAGGATGCAGTGTTTGTCTTTACACAGCAGTTTGCCAGTAGCCAGGTCTCTGGACTGTATTACCACATCAGTTTTGAGCAGAACTTTCCATTAATCAATAATAAAGCCTGCTTTGAAAAAATCTCTAGGTGCTTCCCAAATAAGTTAGTAATTTGTTGTTAAATGGAGCATTGGTATTTCAACAAAACAATTTCCAAATCACTGAAATTATAACCAGAAGGTTTTTTTATAAGGTATGTGATAACTTTCAACAAGGTTAATTGTAGTATGTCATTTCAGTTATGTCATTTGGTTTCTTTAATTTTGCAGCTTCCCTCTGATTTCACTGTCTTTCTTTACACAGCTGTAGTGTGCATTTGGTCAGGGGAGGGAAAGGATCAGCCGTCTATACAGGTTTTTGTAAAAGATGGAAGTAATTTGATCTGAATGTTTTGATCACTTAATACCCAAAGCATTATGGAAGGATTCTTTTTTCATAATGATACGTTTTCATTTTTCACCTCAAAGAGTTTAAATGTGATGGGAATTTCTTTGCCACCTGTAAAAGAGGAGTCTGTAAGAAAACAGTATCCAGGTAAGTCTTATGACTTCTGCTCTCATAGGAATAAGAAAAAAGCCTTGGCATAGTTACATATGATAATCATGTACTTCCTTGCTCTGGTACTGCAGTGAGAAGGTCTTTGCAGGGCAGTTGATACTGAGCAGAAGACAGTGGTAAAGTCATGGAAGGGACCTTAAAGGGACCTGCCCTGGTCAGGGACACCTTCCACCACACCAGGTTGCTCCAAGCCCCATCCAGCCTGGCCTTGGACACTTCCAAGGATCCAGGGGCAGCCACAGCTTCTCTGGGCAACCTGTGCCAGGGCCTCAGCACCCCCACAGGGAAGAATTCCTTCCTAATATCCCATCTAACCCTGCCCTCTGGCAGTTTGAAACCATTCCCCCTTGTCCTGTCACTCCATCCCTTGTCCCAGGCCCCCTCTCCAGCTCTCCTGGAGCCCCTTTAGGTACTGGAAGGGCTCTAAGTTCTCCCTAGAGCCTTCTCTTCTCCAGCCTGGACACCCCCAGCTGTCCCAGCCTGGCTCCAGAGCAGAGCAAACATGAATAAGTAGTGCTGATTGCTCCAGTGGACTTCAAAGAGAGAGAGGGAGAGAGGTAGTGCTCAATGCCCTGTTCCCATATGTTCTTGGAGCCAATTGCTTTACTGAGGGAGTTTACCAGCAGTCTCAGAGGAGAAGGCCTGCTGGTGAACAGAAGGCAGGCAGCGCTTAACTGACTTTAAATACAGAGTACCACTGCTGTAATAAAAAGAAAGAAAACCAGAATGTCTCGTAGATTCGCAGCAGTTTTTTATGTTAAGTGAGCAGACCACAGGTAGTGTAGAAAAGCAGGATGCTGGAGGGGAAGCAGGCTTGACTTGACGGAAGCAAAACCTGGAGAAGTTGGAAGAAACCCCCAGGAGCTGCGGAGCTTTGTGTGCCTGTCCCTTGCTAATCCTCACACGTTGTAATTACACATAAAATTCCATAGAGGAAATGTGCCCTCTCCTCCCACTGCTCACCAGCAGGATGCTGTACCAAGGGCTCAGATTCCAGATGACTTTAGTGACTCGATGGAGCATTCTGTATCACATTCACTACAGAATTATGTTAAAGCAGAAATGTTGTGAAACAAATTACAGTGGTCAAAATGAAGAAGGAATGAATGAGGCAGATTGGCTGGTGTGCACCACTTGTTTTCTACTGCTCTAGTCATGCAGAACAGCTGTAAATACAGTTTAAACAGCCACTAAGACCTCAATTATTCTCCTACTTGTTCGTGTAGATTAGTATGGTCTTGCTCTATAGCTAAGTGATTTAAACAACAATTCTGGGAGTGACTGATGAAGTTCATTTACACCAGTGTAAATCTGTAAATCTACAGCTTCTGTTTTTTGATTAAAGTTTTATTTATCAAGCTATTCATCACTCCTTTTAAATGCTGTTGTTTGTGGAACTCAGGGATGAGCTTTATCCATTTAGTGAAATGGGAGAAAAATCCAAGAGATTTTTTTTTAGATCTTATTCTTGGAGGATATAAAAATGGTGTATCAGCTTACAGCAAATCATCCAAGAGGCTAATATAAAAAAATTCTTTAAAAGATAGTGGTAAGATAGATTGTCTGTTACCAAGTAAGAAAAGTGTGATAGAGAAGTTATCTTTCAATACCAGTGTGAATTTGAATTCATTTTAGAACCAGTAATAGAAAGTTTTCCCTGAATTGCTCCACAAGAGCTATCACTAACCTGATGGGTTTCAGGTTGGAATTACAAGCAATCAGGTATTTAAAGCCACGTTTGTTCTTAAACTTTATTTGGTATCCCACTGGTGCAAGGGGACTGCAGTAGGACGCTAATACAGGTATTGTAATATTATTTGGCCCCTTTTCAGGCTGAATACATCTTACTTCATAGGGATTATTGATTTTTATGGGACTGTTCCTCAGGAAAACTTGTAGGTAACTCAGTAAGGATGTGGTGTGGCCCAGTGTGGTTTGGGAATTTGGACTAATAAGTCACAAAGACATTCAAGAGAATGGCTGAAGGATCTTGAGCTTAGGGCTTTCTGACTTGCAATGCTGCATTTCTTCTCTAAACTTGCTAATGAAGTGCTATTGTAATAAATCTTGCTTTGGTAATGAGAAAATACATTCAGTGCAGGGACTGTAGTGTTAGAACAAGGGGTAACAGCTTCGAATTGGCAGAGGACAGGGTTAGATGGGATACTGGGAAGGAATTCTTCCCTGTGGGAGTGCTGAGGCCCTGGCACAGGTTGCCCAGAGAAGCTGTGGCTGCCCCATCCCTGGAAGTGTTCCAGGCCAGGCTGGACGGGGCTTGGAGCAACCTGGGATAGTGGAAGGCATCCCTGCCCATGGCAGGGGGTGGAGCTGGATGGGCTTTAAGATCCCTTCCAACCCAGGCCATTCTGGGATTGGAAAACAACTGTAAATTCCAGGTTCATTATTCCTAGCAGAATGTGTTTGGGACCAACAGTACATTTCACTCTGAAGAAGGAAGAAGGCTCATTTTGCAGTCCAGGACAGGACACATGATTTGAGCAGGAAAGTGAACAACTGAATGACAGGACGATGAGTTTGGAGACAAAGAACTGGACACTGCCTTGTGTAAACTGCACAGCTTCCCTAATTTCATCATCCGTGCCATGACTAGCACACGAGTTCTTGCATATTCCTAAAGACAAATAAGACTCTTTAGTGAGTGACATTGATTGTTTTGCCTCTTGTAGGCTGATGAAGTGAGAGCCACTCTGACTTGGGGCTGTTCTTGGGCTCTCCCCATTTCTGATGTAGAAATCTTGATGTACATCTCCAGAGGGCACTTGGGACATCATCTGAGGACCCACCAAGTTTTTAGCTTCCATATGAGTCCTTCGTCCCTCATCTTGATTCCTTTGCTATTTACCAACCTTCCTTGATTGACATTGTAATTTGGATTTTTCACATGCAGCAGATTCTTTCATGGTTTCACTTGCTTGCACTGAGAGACTTCTATTTCTCTTCATGATTCACATTTTTCAGAATTATTCCTCTCCCTAATTTATAATGTATAGAGTATCTTTTAGTGACTCACTAATCTTTTTTAATTTCAGGGTGTCTCATAGTTCCTTCTGCCTCACCTTGCCCAGTACCTTCAATGATTTGGTATTCAATACTGTTAACTCTGGTTTCTCTTCCTTTCCTCCTGCTGTGTAACCCTTCTCCCCAAGGCTCCTGACTGGCACTGTTGTGCCAGCACCGCTGTTTTCCTTATACAGGTGAGTTTGTATTCTTAACATACAGACTCCCTAATCCCTTCATTTCAATTTTTGTTATTCTTCCTTCATAGTCAAGTACTTCATTTATGGTTTATGTGTTTCCATCAGCCTGCCAAACCCAGCTGAGTGCCAGGGTCTCCCTCTGCATCTATTTTCTTTTACAGCTCACTGGAGGAGATTTCTTTTTCCTGTCTTTTCTCAGGAACAGCTACTGCTGCTAGTTTTCTTTAAGGTTTAGCCACTCACTGCTCAGATCCATCTCCTCATCCTGTCCAGCTTCTTCCTTTTCTTATTGTGACTTACTCTTAGTCCACATTTCTCCTTCATTTTTTTGACTTTCCCTCCATATTAATATGGTCTGAAAATATATTGTGTTCCTCAGATTTACTCCAAAGTGCACCATAGTCTGGTTTCCTTCTGTTTTTAACAACAGAAAGTACTTCAGCAAGCCTAAAATAAGATGTTTTGAACAAAGATTGCAGCCTTTGACACATGCTTTCTCATAGGTAAAGTTGATTAGTCCTTCACCCTTCTATCATAGTTTCTATTCTCTTGTTATTGCACAGTCCCCTGTCTCTGCAGTTACTGTCCCAGCTCCTTGTATCTTCATTTTTGTAGGTATTTTCCTTGCTCTTTCTGTAGTTTGTAGGAATGCTGTGTTGCTTTTGACTGTCTTTGTGAATCAGATCACTGGGTGACCTCGTCTCCTCAGACATGGTCAGGTGCTATTTTTAAGCAGATGAGTTGCAAATCTGTTTGTCAGCCCGGGGTTTTTTTGCCTCTGTTCAGGCATGTATTTCATCTCGCATCTCCAGCACTTCAGGCCTGACAGCTCCTGATAACAAAGGCAAAGCAGAGCTCTGTATCTCCCCTGAAAAACTCTCTCATGTCCCTCACTTCTTATCCCGCCTTCAGCATATTACCATCCACGGCCAGTGATGTTTGTTATCCAGACATGTTCAGTTATGAATTCTTCTGCTCAGTTGTAGTGTCACCATTATCTCTCCCATCATCTACAATGTTTATCCCCAGTGTCATTTTTTCCTGGCTTCCATTTAGAGTCTTTCTAGCTCTCACTACCTTCAGCTGTGCACAGAAAGGCATCCTGCATTTTCAAAGTTACACTTTGATTGCTTAATTGCCTTCCTTGTCATAACCAGAAAGGGGCTGCTCCACTCCTGATGGGATCATCTTCATCTGACTCCGTTGGGCTCATTGGAGTAGAATTTTTGTTTGCTTCAAGTTATCAATGAGTGGTTTCATGCTCTTTTCATCTGTAAAGCTGTTGAGACGTCTCTTATATAGCTGGGAGTCTACCTCAATTTTCTCTAGTTCTCTAGGAAGTTTTCCTAACTGTTCTGTTCCCAGTATTTCTTTCTTTATGCTTTCATGCTTTCTCAAACACCCCTACTCTCTCCCTTCAAATTTAATTTCTTAATCTTTTGGCTTTGAGACTTTTTCACATATCCTTGCATAAATATCTCTTTAGTTTTTCATCTGTGCAGCATTTGTCTAATCTTTTTAATAAGATAAGGCCAAGAACTTACTTTTTACTGTCCTCTTTTATTGGGATTTTTAATGCTATTAAGGCACTGTAGATATTTAAACCATTATCAGTAATACCTCATAGGTTTTCTTTTCTCTTTTCAAATACACTTTAATGGGTTTTAGGCATAATTGTTAAAAAGAAGATGATAACATACTAGAAATAAAATACACCTGCTGCAATTAAATTGCACAGAGATCTGTGAATGGGAAGCAATTGCAAACCCTGGTTGTGTAGGCAGACTGTGCCCATGGCTTTGGGAAGCTGGCAAGGTCACTTAAGAACAAGAAAGCCAATACTAGATATGAGATATAGGTAATGAGACAAGGAACACGGCCTTAAAGTCCATCCAGTCCCACCCCTGGGGCAGGGACACCTTCCACTATCCCAGGCTGCTCCAAGCCCTGTCCAAGCTGGCCTTGAACACTTCCAAGGATCCAGGGGCAGCCACAGCTTCTCTGGGCACCCTGTGCCAGGGCCTCAGCACCCTTCCTAACAAGAATAATTTTGTTGTAATAAAGTAATTACTTTCACCTGTGTCCATATAGTCCTCACACAGGAATCCTTCCTTGTGAGGGATTTAGATAAGATCTGTCTCAAATCTAAATGTCTCCTTGGAGATTATGTGGTTTGGGAATATGGAATAAATGGAGGAAAGGAATAGTACTGAGTCACCAAGATCAGCTCATATTGACTCAAAAACTGGATCCAAAGCAGCTTAATTACAAATTGTGGTGCATAATATCTTCCTTATTATTTCCTCAGTACTTCAGGACTTCAAGTAGCAACTCTGAGCTCTGAGCTGGCCGTTACTGCTCAGAGTAATGTTTTTGAGATTGTGATAAGGGCCTGTGTGACAACATCAGCTCAACACTTTCTGGTGGTAAAAAAATGTAAATCAAACATGAAGAATTCTTAATAAAGGAGTAGAGGATAAAGCAGCGACATCACTGGATACATCCATGCTTCGCTAACAGCTGGAATTAGTCTGTACAGTTTTGGTCCCCACACCTCTAGGACAATCCATTGGATCCATAAGCTGTCCAGAGAGGAGCAACAGGGCTGGTCAAATGCTGCTTTATGTGGAACAATCAAGTAAGCCAGGGGTTTCCAGCCTGGAATACAGGTGACTCTAGAATTCATTAAGAGGACTGAAGAGGGCTTGGGGGCTTTTTCAGTGGTGTTTTTGTTTCGTTAAATTTTTTTGTTGGTGTTGTTTTTGGTTGGTTGGTTTGGTATTGTTGGTGGTTTTTTGGGGGGGAAGGACTGGTTTGATTCTTTTTTGCTGTCTCTTCTAACAGAAGAAGTAGAAGGGATGAAATTAAACCAACAAGAGGCATGTTGAAAGCAAACATAAAAGACTGATCATTCTGGTATTGTGGCTATTTGCAGAGGCTCAAGAGGAGATCAGACAATGCTCGTGAAACAGAGGTTTCTGGAGTTCCCAGAACGTGTATCCAGCTCAGGAAGTCTCTGAGGTGCCAGTGCCTGACAGCTGGGGGCTAACAGTTCCCATTCTCCCCTGGACACCCACTCCTGGCAGCAGTCAGAAATAGGATAGAGGTTATGTGGCTCTTGGAGCAGAGCAGTAGCAGTGCTTTGCCAGCACTGGTTTGCCAATATGTTCAGGCATTATGGGCAGTAGTATTTTATTAAGACTAAATTTAAAGAATCCCCTTGGTTATGATCAGTAATGAGTTTTAATATTTAAAAATGACTGTTCTATTCTTTGGACACTGCACGGGTAGCACGTTTTCATTTCACCGCAGGCACTGTGGTGAAGACGGGGAAGATGTATTTTATTTTCCTCTCTGAGAGTAGAATGGTGGGATCATTTTTCACTCTAACAGGTTTTCTTTAAAGCAGTAACACTCCACTTGTTATATTTTTCATCAATCCGTCACAGGCTGTGTGGCTGCTTCACATTTCTTCTAAATAACAAGGTCTTAATAATCAAATTAATGCTGATCATCTTACTTTCTTTGTCTGGCATAATCTGCCTTACTAAGTAAACTGAGGGTTTCTTAATGATGAACTTGAAGGTTGACGGTTCACTATTTTTGCTTCATTGTCTCCATAACCCACTGATTGAAAGCTGTATGTTTCCTGTGTTGTAACAGACATCACGGTTTTCCGGCAGGATGTTTAATTCAAGTGGTGCCTCTTCTATTTGTAAGAAGAAGGAGAGCTCAGGAATTTGCAAAGTGTTGCATTATAGTTACATTTTTTAAAAAGCAAACAAGCCCAAAACAGATTGGCATTGTAGTATAGACGCTTACACTCATTTTTCACAGATCAAATGAGAATAAGTAAATTTACATTAACTTTAATGCCTGAACTAGCAGCACAGCTACTTTAAATTCAGCAGAAGAGAGACAAAGCAGATATTCATATCTAAGCATCAGGGTAAGAACATTTTCAGGTGGAAAGTGAAAATTAATGGAGCTATGACAATTCACGACAGCTCTTACATTTGTGTTTATAGTTTGTTTTCCTGCACCACTCAGTTAAAGGAGTTAAGGTTGTATTTTGTCTCTTCTCTTTAGCTGGCTAGTACTTCTGCTTAGCTTTTGTGAACGTGATTTCAGAGATTCTATTACTATTAGCCTGAAAATAGCTTTTTTGTTTTCATTTCTGGGATTGTCATATTTTAGACATAGTTCTCCTCTTCTTGTATGTGTAAGAAATATGGTCTGTTTCTTTGGAAGTAAAATAAAAATAAATGTTGTAAGTATTGAATGAACTGAGGCCATGAAAATGTGTCTGGTGATGAACAACTATGGAGGTCCTCATCATTCCAGAGGTGGGCTGGGAATTTAATCTGGACTTGGCTGGTCTGTGCTATCCCAGTGGATGACACAGTATCCCTGAAAGTTGTAATACATCCCAAAGACCTGTCGGGCTGATTGAATGGAGAGACAAAGCTAGAGAAAAAACCTGCTGCGAATATTGAAAATTGTTATTTTTTGTAATTCTTCATATTAAAAACTCCCTACCTTTAGCAATTCTGGGGAAGTTTTTGCTATTTAAAGACAATTGGCTGGCATGGTAAATCAACTAACCTTTTTTCCTGGGAGCTAATCCCAAGGCTCTGAATTTATACAGGTTTTCACGTTTAGGCTTGCACTTTACAATGCCATGGTGAGGTTCTTTTTCCTGGCAATCAAAATGCTTTTTTTCTGTTATTTAGCTACCAGCAGAAAACAGCCTATAGCATTACATCTGAATTTGCCTGTAAAAGTCAATGAAGCAGCTGTTGTCTGTTTTATACAAATGAACAAAGAAACTAATCTATGAGCAGGAAATTCCCTTGTCCGTTTTCTTTTATCAGGTTTGTACTTGTTTTCTTACTATCAGAACAGATCAAAATGAGATTACATGAGGAGAAGAACCTGTCATCCTGGTTATCCTACTAGTTTTTCTAAAACCAAAGCATTTGATTAAGAACTTGACTAATTTAAAAAAGGCTTTTGAATGGACACAATTAATGAGTGATAAGCTATAAAGAGTTAACGAGATTTTCTTACAAGTCCAGAGGCCCTTTCAACACAAAGATGAAGTTTGAAAAGACGGGAGAGATGCAGAAAGCTTGAATACATTCTATTAGCTGCCTCCTCCTTGTTTCCCTTTTCCACAGAGGCCAATAAGGCTGTCAGATTGATGTAAAACTTGTTGCTAGTTAAATTACAGCATGTAGACTTAGATTAGTACATAGTGCTGAAAATGAAAAATAGCCCATTGCAGAGCAGGTGAAATTTGCTTTATTTTTACAGCTGGTTTTCTTACAAACTTCGTTACAAGTTTTCCTCACTTCTTAGAGTAAAAGAAATAGATGCTCCTTGAAAAATGGGGGGTTTTAAAACAAAGACATAGAGAACATTTTTACCTTTCCCATTATAGTATCTAGGAATATAGAAATTGCTTCCAGGAAAAATGTCTTGCTGTGAAGATCAGGCTTAGTCTCTTGGGTTTTGTTTTTAAGGAAGTCTGGAATGTGGAAGAATCCTGAAAAGGTGATAATAAATCCCCTTTTATTTTATAAGAACAAATTATTTCCTGTTCTTGCATTTGCTTCTGTGAGTAAAGGCTAAAGCAGTAATTAATAATACAGCCTTTTAAAATCAAAATTCAGTTTTTTAAAGATTTGCTTAAAACCATTTTTATTCTGTTAACTTTGTAAATAATTATTAGATGAGCTGTAAGCTAGTTTAGATTTAGATTGGATATTAGGGAAAATAATTTTCATGGAAAGGTTTGTGAAGTGTTGGAAGGGGAAGTGATCCCTGGAAGTGATCAAAAACACATGGATGTGGCACTTGGGGACATGGTTTAGTGATGAACGTGGTGGTGCTGGGTTGGTGTTTAGGCTTGATGATATTAAAAGGATTTTCCAACCTTAATGATTTTATGATTCTAACTAAAATGTTCTTATTGTTTCCTCAAAAAAAATTCTTTCTGAAAACCCACATTTCAGTCTGAATGAATAATTTCAGGACTCCCACTTGGGTGAAAAGTAGCTTTTTGAGGTGAATAGGCAAAATGTTTACTCATGAGATATTTGAATTATGGGTGTAGTGTGTAACAGAACTCACCACGCCAAACTCGGCATTTGGGCTGATTTTTATTTTTTTTAAAAAAGACCTTTCAGAGTCTGCTTTCAACATTTTGTGTTCTTTACAAATTAAAAAATGAGATTTATGTCACCTCTTAATGTTCATCCCTTAGGGTGCAGTTGTATAACTCTGCTTTTCCTTTCCCAAAACTGTAATTTTCAGACTTTTCCTGTGACTCCTTAGAACTGGCCCATGGATTCCCTTGGCTTCCCTGACCACAGGAGAAAAAAAAATTAGGGAAGCCATGTAGCACGTGGTTTCTATGCTCTACTCAATCTGTGAGGTTAAATTGAGTGTATCTTGGAAGTTTTAAATAGAATCATCGAATCATTCCGGTTGGAAAAGGCCTTAAGGATCATGACTTCAGCCCTTGACACAGCACTGCCAAGGCCACCACTGAACCTTGTCCCCAAGTGCTGCATCCATTTAATAACCATGAAATAAACTGCAACAGCAGTAGTAAAAAACGTGTCTTGTTCTCTACAGAAACCTACAGATGCAAAAGAGTGCATTAAATAGAGGAGGAAAAACACATATTACAGGATATGTTCCATGGGCAACATGTTTGTCTTCGCTGGGTTTTTTTTCACACGAAGGGCTCTGTGGTTTTTCTGAGCACAGATGGCTTTGAAGTTGTGCCACCCAATAACTTGAGACTGCTGGGATGAGGAATCCTTGTCCAGTGGAGAGCATAATTGAAGGTCCTTCAGTGAAATAAGGTATCTTTGAAGTGACTGTCTTGTTAACTTCTCACTTAGCACATCAAAGTAAGGGAAAGATGCTTTTTTTTCCCTTGTAAATGCAAATTGCAGCTCTCACCTGCTTCCAAACCTTGCAGATGTCCCAGCTGATTCCCATGGTGAAGGTTTTGTCTCTGGTTATGCAGGAATAGTTTTCAGTTTTTAGTGGAAGTGTTGGACTTTGGTGATCTCACTGCAGCAAACTGAGTATGGAAATTGAGTTCTCACAGGATCTTCCATTTGTGATGTTTGTGTTCTCACCCTCATAAGTGCTAAACAAAAACTTAAGTATTTTCCTTCTTAATCGTAGTGTCAAGATCACAGAGTGAATGTTGCAGACAGTTTAATGATCAAAATGTCTGGGTTTCTGTTGGTTTACTGTAAGATGTTATTGAATTTTCCCAGCGATGCTTAAAATAGTTGTACAGTAAATGGAGGTATCTTAGTTAAGTATTTCTAGACTCTCTGGGCATTTTGGTTAGTTTGCCTTTCTCCAGACTTCTACTCTCTGCTATAAAGTGGCATAATTTATCCCAGTGAATCTTTCCATGCAGAAGGCATTATAGGAGTTGATCCTTTTCCTTCAGAGCCCTTTTGTCTTGGGAGGGAAGCAGCTTTCTCAGCACGGCAGTTGTCAGTGCCTGTGTTGAAAATGTCACGTGAGAACTCATGCCCAGGAGTTCCACCTGAACATGAGGCAGAACTTCTTTCCTGTGCAGTGACTGAGCAGTGACCAGATTGTCCAGAGAGGCTGTGGAGTCTCCCTCATTGGGGATAATCCAGACGTGTCTGGACACAATCCTGTGCCCTGGGCTCTGGGATGACCCTGCTTGAGCAGGGAGGTGGGACCAGAGGAGCCAGTGTGGTCCCTTCCAGCCTGACCCATTCCATGATTCTGTGAGAAGTGTTGTCTCTGTAGTCTGGGAGAGGTAGGGAGACAAAGGAGGGTACATTTCCTAAAACTGCAGGAAGCAGAAGCACTGAAGAAACCAACAAAACTTCCAACATGGAATAACAGTGAAGGGGGATATTAGTCATCAATGGAAGCCGCTCCAGATGCAGCATCAGTGTCTCTTGTACCTCCCACCCCTCCCCCAGCGTTCTCCATATAAATCATGCTGCTCTTGCAGGTGCTTCTGTGAGCATCAACAGCTCTTTGATCTTGAAATCCTAAACCTCTGCAAGGTCAGCAGGAGTCATGCAGGTCCTGTGGAAAACGCAGAATCATGGAATGCACCACGGTGGGTCACAGCCTGTTTGCTACTGCTGAGCTCCACTATTCCAGACAGCTCCAGTGGTGGACAGCCATAGAGGCCATTAATAATTGCACGTGGATACTGGAACTTCACAGCATCAAACTGCTCCAGTGCCTTATCTCAGAGTGATGAGACCTGTGCTAAAGGTGGATTGCAGCTGGAATACAAGACCTGCTTGTTCCCCCCCATATTTCAGGACATATTTCTGATGTATCTGCTTTGCTTAGTAAAGATGATCACTGGTCTAGTGTCTTACAAAGAATCATTACCTTTCTCTTGAGCTCAGATTTAATAGTACTTCACCCAGATACTGTGACGGAAACTCAGCTAGCTGGATGAATTTATTTCTTCCGTGATAAGAACATGAACCTCTCAGCAAGTTGCAAAGCAAAATTACAAAATAAAACCTATGCTCAAGCCATAGAATGATGACTTCAGTCTCATAGGCTTTGTGGTGTTTATTGGAGTATTGATTTTGAATCCTGAAATAGAAAGTCCAAAAACCCATGGAGTAAGAAATTTGGAACTTATTATTATTATTTTTTGTGAATATCCTATCTGTAGATTTCTGCCTTGTTATCCTAAATATCCTTCTAGCTGTCTGTTTTAGATTTGGGTTTGTTTTTTTTTTTTTTTTTAGTTTTCAGGAAGACATGCTTATAATCAATTGAAATAGTGACAAAACACACTATTTTATATTCCATATAGGTACTGTAGAGCTCGAGGTCATGAGAAGAATGTACAATAGTAGTAGTCAATAAAAAGCATTCACTGACCCATCAGTCAGTGTTTCAGTGCTGGCTCGGGCAGGTAGAACAAGCTCCTGAAGTGATCAGTGACGGTTTCCAGGTAACTTGTATGATGAATATACACCAACTCTCACTTTTATGGAGTCAGGAATCTCAGTGTTCAGAGACACTTGAAGCTACAAACTGATTCCTTGCCTGGCTTGATGCATTTCCATCATCTTTCTGGATGTCCAAAGTTGCTCAGGTGGGAATTTGCAGCTGAGGCTCTTGAAAACAATGTGTTATGGAATCGCATGGGACAAGGGAGCTGCACATCTGCTCATCTTTTAAAGACTTCCAGGGATGGTGATTCCACCCCTTGCCAGGCACCCTTCAGTGAAGAAATCTTCCCTAATATAGGAAAGCGGCCATTTCCTCTCATCCTGCTGCTTGTTATTTGGGAGCAGACCCCAACTGACCCCCACCTGGCTGGCCCCTCCTGTCAGGGAGTTGTAGAGAGTGAGAAGGTCCCCTCTGAGCCTCTTTTTCTGAACTCCCTCAGCTGCTCCTGGTGCTCCAGCCCCTTTCACAGATCCTTCCCTGGACGTACTCCAGTCCCTCAATGTCCTTCCTGGGTTCAGGAGCCCAGAACTGGACGCACAATGGGAGGTGCCTCAGCAGTGCCCAGCACAGGGCATGGGCACCGCCCTGGTCCTGCTGGCCACAGTAGTGCTGTTAAGAGGTGTGTTTCTAAAAGCTTTCTGTGATGCTAAGAAGAAAAAAAAAAAAAAAAGAAGAAGTTCAATTTATTTCATTACTTAGCAACTGATCAAATTTAACAATGTGTATATAAAGACAAATCTCAGTAAGGGCATCAGCAGAAAAACAGGGCAAAGAACATCTTTCCTCTGTGTATACAGCTCACAGCTGAAGCTTTGCAAATTGCTGGTAACTGTATCAGCATATTATTCCTTCATTTGCATTTGTACTTCAATTAATTTTGTAATTTAATTTGTGCAGTTCTGAATATTTCAGTGTATCTGAGTGAAGGGAGAATCTTTTTCAAGGAGCACAGCTGTTTGGCTTTAGCAAGTTTCTCCAAGTACAAGTGCTATCAGTATTTCTGCTTTCAGAATTATTTCTCTGTAGGTGGGTTTGAAGTAGCATCATCATCATTCAGATCTTTCAGTGTCTGGACCATCCAATTTGGGATGTTGTAGTGCAAACCAAGAGTCCAACTACCAAGCCCATAGTACTTTCTGGTGCAATTTCTTCAGCTGTGTACATTACTACTTCTTATTTTGAATGTCGGTGCCTGTTTTTCGTTCACATCTTGCTTTATCTTATTGTTTAGTTAAATTCTGTAGAATTCATACAATGTATTCAACAGCTTTTTGAGTAATCCTGGGGAAGGAAAAGAAGCATTGAAGATACTTCAGTTTTACTATCACTTTCACTCCAAGGTTGGAAGAGAAGTAATTGCTAGATAAGCATCATGTTAAATAGGTTTTCACTCATGTTCATATAGTTGTATGTTGTTTGTAAACCATCCCAGAGTTTTTGCTGGCTTGTTCTAAGCCAAAATACAACTGGCTGCCTGACTGACTGGGACTTGCACATCTTCAAGGGGTTTGGTCTTTGCTTAACAGCTTGATTCTTGTGAGGCAGTGGGGAAGTGGAGGCAAACTTCGCTCATTCTTGGGGATTCATCAATTTACAGGGAATTTGCTGCTGTGTTGGAACAGTGGAATCAGTAGAGTGCTTCACCTAGTTACGAGTTTATTAAGAAAACATCAAGACAAAACATGATAAGCTCATTGTTTTACTATAAAAGTCCTTAGGGTGCCAAGCATGTGGCAAGTACAAACTCAAGCACACAGTGCATGAACCTGTGCTGAATGTGCTGTACATGCCTGCATGTTATTACTGTTTTCTCACACTTGGCTGCCTGTATTTGCCCTCTCAGCAGAGAGCAGGATCCCGAGTCGCCTCATGTTGTGCTGGGTCCCTTGCCAGCCTTGGCCACCCAGGGTGGCTTCTGGTGCTCTGGTCCAGGCTGGCACTCTGGAGGTCCAACCGCATCAGCTGCTCCCTAATTAGTAAATTCCAATCCATGCCATTCTCTCCCGTTGCCTGGATTATGCACCGAGTCCTTCACTCAGTTCAGCCTCCCCACCATGGACTTCTTGGGGAAAAAAGTCTCTTTCCTTGGTGTTTAACTTCTCTGCTGCCTGATAAATACCTCCCCCTCAGTGGCTTGAGCCCTGTCAGGAGCACTGAGTGTCACAAATGCACAGGGGTTCCATGCTGCTCTGCTGTTTCTGCTTTCTTTGTACCAGTGTGGAGCTTGCTCCTCGTGACTGATACGGCCTGATGCAACATGTCATTTTTTATCTAAAAAGATAACCTGTAGTGCAGATGAGGATACTCTGAACTGCAAGCAAGCAAAGCCAGTGGATTCAGCTCAGTTTTGGTGCCTCTGTCTATATTAGCAAGTTTTGTGGGTCAGTAGGAATGAATCTGAAAGTGTTGGTGTTGCTAAATTAAGTAGTGGGTGTTGTGCCAGGACACTTTCTTTTTTCTTGTTTGCAATAAGATGAATACCAGGAAAACTCCTTCTGTTTTGAGTTTGCCTGTGTAATGTGCTCCTGCCTCCTGTTGTCCACCCACGGCTGTGTGTTCCCTTCAGAAAATCACTTCTAATTGGAGATTCTCTTTGGGCTAGCACCCCTCTTAATACATACCTGAAAATTAATTTCAAGTTTTTAAATGCTTTTATTATAATCACAGTTTCCAGTGTTGTCAGAATTAAAGTAAGTTTCGAAAGTCAAGGGTGAAAAGCTGTGTTTTCTCTCAAGCTGAGGATGCTAAAAATGTGACTTTGAAACTAATCATTGGTTGGTTTCCAATTGCCAGCTGTGTTCCTTGCTGCCCTGTGAGATTCTTGCAAGGACAGATGGGTATGGCTAACAAGGAGATTAAAGGAGTTAAAGGGATCTTCTGTTCTAAGTACAGAAAAGGGATGTAGCAAATAACAGCCTTTAAAAGACAGAAACTCAAATGTTCATTTAAAGTAACAACCCTTGGAGAAATACTGCCTTCCAAAAGTAATGAGAAGGGTTAACACTTAATCAGACAAGATTGTTGGCCCATAAAAGAAACCACGGCAGCTGCAACCATGTGGAGATTTCAAAAGGATATCAGTGAAGGTCAGCACATAACAGGCTTCCTCTAGTCCTGGCTAGAAAGATTTTTCACTGAGGATTTTAGATTGTTTTTGATGTCATTAAGGATATGTGTCGTTTATGTTCATATTGTTCCCCTAAAAAGTCAGAATAAAAATGATGTATTTTCTGAAACTTAACGAAAAAGGCACAGTGCTATACAGAGTTAGAGAAGAAGAAAAAACTATGTGTAAAAGATGTCTACACCTAGGAGTGTTCCTTGGATGGGATCCAACACAGCTGGATCTGAGGAAGTGAGAGCCATTACAGTAAGCAAGAAGGAGCTGGACTTTTAAGCAATAATGTTTTCCTTTTCAAGTGAAACAGGACAAAACAGAAGACTGCTGGCTCCTCAGTGTGAGAAGAGGTCAGATACTTCTATTTACACTCTTAGTACTGTTGTAGGCTGTACACTGAGGAGAGATCCACATGAGGTAATACCTGTGATCCTCTCTGGAGAGAGAGAATAATAATAAGAATAATACCCCTAAAAATAATAAAAGCATCATACCCCTCCATAAAAGGAAAAACATAATTGAGAAGTAGTTTGTGTGCTCTTATATAAAGAGGGAGGATTAGGAAATTGAAACTGCAATTGCAAGGGGAGAAAGAGAAGTGTCAAATACCCAAGGGTCACAGGTGTGTGCAGGGTATGCACAAATAAATCCTAGGATGAGCACCACAGAAAGCTCTGCTCACCTGAGTGACCGCATTAAAGATGATGTCTGTTAAAGGCTTTGATCAAAGCTAAATTTTTCCGTTCTGCTCTGGAGTGTTTCTTTCAATGGCAGGTTTTGAACAAGGTCCATTTGCTGCAGCGTGTAGCAATTTGTATGCCTCAGAGCATCTGATGGAGCGATCCCTCGGCAGCAGGAAAGCAGAAAAAACACCTCTCAGAGCTGCAGAGTGGTACTGGGGTTTTTATAATTCAATCAAGGAGATCCAAATTTTATCTGTACACAAGCCCAGGACTCACTCCAAGAATGGAGTTGCTCCTCCTGGAATAATTCTGTTATTCCTTGCAAGTAGCAATTCAGGAGAAATCTTATAACAGTATTACTACCATATACTAGTAATAGTTGTAACCACTGCTTATACAAAGCAAATTATTATACGTAAGCAAATTATTAGTTGATTTGGCTGAGGACTGATTTTGGCCTGTCCCTTAAACAGTGTTCATATCTGGGAAGGACCTGGGGGTGTGCTGGGTGAGAGGCCGGACGTGAGCTGGCCTCGTGCACTCACAGCCCAGAAACCAAACATGGCCTGGGCTGATCCCACAGTGTGGGCAGCAGGGGAGGGGAGATTCTGTCCCTCTGTCCCGCTCTGGGAGAGAGACCCCACCTACAGAGCTGCCTCCAGCCCTGGGGCTCCCAACATTAGGATATGGAACTGGTCAGTGAGCTGGAGCCTCTCTGCTCTGGAGCCAGGCTGGGACAGCTGGGGGTGTTCACCTGGAGGAGAGAAGGCTCCAGGGACACCATAGAGCCCTTCTACTGCCTAAAGAGGCTCCAGGAGAGCTGGAGAGGGACTTGGGACAAGGGATGGAGTGACAGGACAAGGGGGAATGGCTTCAAACTGCCAGAGGGCAGGGATAGATGGGATATTGAGATGGGATTCTTTCCTGTGAGGGTGGTGAGACCCTGGCACAGGTTGCCCAGAGAAGCTGTGGCTGCCCCTGGATCCTTGGAAGTGTTCCAGGCCAGGCTGGATGGGGCTTGGAGCAACCTGGTGTGGTGGAAGGTGTCCCTGACCAGGGGAGGGGAGGAATTGGATGAGCCTTAAGATCCCTTCCAGACCAAATCATTCTGTGATTCCCTTTATTTGTATCAGAAAGGATGAAAGCTAATGTCTCTGAACTCAAAAGCTTGCTATGATTTTTATGTGCTATTTTATGCCTATTTGCAAACGAGACTGTTGAGCTGGTGGATTGCTGGCTGCTAAGTGATAGTCAATTGTTTCCATCTCTTTCAGTTTCTGTATTCCTTTGTGGCCAAAGTTACACGGTGGAATTTGGTCTGGATTTAAAATTATATACACACAGGAACAGGCTGGGAGATGAGAAATTGCAGTCTGGGAGTGTTAATTTGTGGTCTGCACAAAGTCAGTGATACTGGGGCCAAAATAGGTTTCTTGATATGATAATTAACGTGTCATTATTAGGATGGATTTCCAATGCTATCTTTGCTTTTTAAATGAGAAGGGCAGGTGAAGGGAAAGGTGAAGGTAGGTTTCATAATAAAGTACATGTTGCAGCACAAGAGGTACAAAGGTTTTATATTCAGCAATAAATCATTATAATTATTATTATTGAAAACTTAAAGAAAAAAAACTAGATTGTTGTTTTGGGGTGTTTTTTTGCTGTGCAAATTTCAGTTCTTCCTGCAAGTTTACTGCAGTTTGTCTAACTAAAATTTGACAGTCATTATCCCTGAGAAATCTAGAATGTTCTCTAAACAACAAAGAGCTTGATTTCCTCCCTGTGTATTGAAATATGAGTGGAATGATTGTTACCTGTGACTTTTTGTGTTTGACATCCTTTAAAAACCCGACATCTCGACTCTCCTAAGTAAGAGTGAGAGCTGAGTGGAACATTCATTCAGACTGTTTCTTTATTTTCTTGCTATTTATCTATCTGTTTCCTGCAGGAGTGCATGCTTTGAGTCTGGTGACATAGTGAGGGTTTTATGCTAAAGAACAGTAACGTTATTTCACTATTTTGTCTTTAGCCCTTTACTCGGATCCCACTTGTTTAAATTTTCATTTTCATGTGTGCTTGCTTCCTGCAGTGTGGTGCTGTTGTAAATGTTGGCTGGAGTGAGCTGGTAAGATGAATAGACCATGTTCGGTTTCCACCAAAAAAAAAGTATTTTTCTTTACACCGATGTAAAAGCCCAAGGACCTTTCCTCCACAATCTCCTCAGGTTTTTCCTTAAAACCAAAGATTTTTCTTTCTGTTCTGTCATCATTCCTGCTTGATGTGAGACTTCCTTATGCTGTTCCTCTCTGTGGAGCCAGACAAAAAGGGCTTTGCTGTGGCTCAGCCCGAAGCTAGCAGCAGTGGGACCATCTTTACAGTAGTACTTTTCATATAAAAAAGGCAGAATGACATCCAGGTGTATGATTGAAACTTGTGGCTTTGGTTCTCTTATGTCAGCAAAACACAAAATCCAAGAAAACCTCATTTTTAATATTCAAAAATTAATGGTTATTCAGGAGGAGAACTTGTCTACAAAAAGGGGTGTGATTGACCTGCTTTGACCATACGCCTAGAGAAATTCAAGGACTGTTTGATGTGAATATTTAGTTGTGGTTGTCATGAGTGGCAAAGGAACTTGAAGCCCATCCTATATAAAATTGACCTTACAGACTTGGAGCCATGAGTATGTTGAAATGCTAATGTGCAGCCAGCAGTATTTGGGTGTTACAGCAGGTGTGTTCCCTTTCCTTTTAATTACACGGCTTCCACCCTTGTTAATATTCTGTTACTGACAGATGCATGGTGTCAGCTGTGGTGAAGTTAATCAGACCCCTGTTAAAATCATCAGTAGATGATGCTGGGTTTAAAGGGTTCCTTTGCATTAGCCATTTACACAAAAAACACTTGGAGAAAGGGGAGATCGCACCTGGATTTTTTTGAGTAGGCATGGTAATCATGAGTAAAAGAAATGTGTTATAGAGCCCTAATAAGAACTCTGGAGTCAGGTTTATCAAGAGGAGATTATGAACTTGTTGCAGATTTAGGCAAAGCCATGTTTACAGTGGAAGATTCTGAGGCTTAGTACAAATATTAACCTAAGTATTATTAAGCTAATAGCATGGCATTGCTACTTAGGCTTTGCTTGAAAGGTGGATGGGTTTGAAGGAAAATAAATCAGGAAGTTCTCTGCTACTGTTGTCACTCTGCTATTAATTTCCTTATTAATTATTTACAAAATGCTGCTTTATTTAGATGAATGACATGTTTTCTTTTTAAAGCTGGTGATTAATATCAGTTTGAGGTAGTGACAGCTGGGAGAGGATTTCAAAGCCGTGATTTTGCAAATTAAACTGTTGAAGGTATTTGAGGATGGGCCCCTCAGAAATGTCACCTCTCAACACCAGTCACATTTAGAATGTGCGTTTCAGAAAGTAAGTATTGCTGAAAGCACTGAGGAGAGAAGTGAGATGGTAATTATCCTATAAGGAGTTGTTTGTAATTATTTTATAAAGAATTGATGATCATTTCTTTGAAAAGCACAGATCTCTTCCAGCTCTTCAGGGAAGAACAAAAAGTTGGGAACAAACTCAGGCCTGTGACATTCTGTATTTGAGTGAGCAGTAACTGATTGCTGCCTCTCAGTGAAAATTGTCTCTTCCATGCTGATTAAATCACGTATGTCCTGCATCAGGATGAGCTAGAAAGAGTAAATAGTGGGATTTTTCCAGGCCCTGTAATACCAGTATCTGTTTGCTGGTGATACTGCTGTTAGCAGCAATGTTGTGGTACTGGATGGCTCTAATTAAAGCCAGAGAGCTCAGGTGTAAAATGTAAGATTGATTCAGCAGTCTCCCGGTGAGAAGTTGATGCTCTTTTGTTATGCTGTGGTCTGGAACAAGCCGTAATTCTGTCGCCAAATGGTTGTGTGTTAGGATGAACTATTTTATGACAGTTTGGCTCTAAGCAAAGCTATAACTCTGCCTATGTTGTGGGAAGGAGACTGCATTGGGAAGCCTTTCCTCAATCAACACGCAGCTCTATAAACACTTGAGCCTCCAAGCCGTGTTCATCCCAGTGTGTGGCTGTTGTTGCATCGTGATGAATGTGATGTTTTTCCTTTGGGCGCTTTTATCACTAATTTCTGCTATAGAAAAAAATATTTTTAAGTAATTTTTTTTCTCATTAGCTTATTAGCAGTTGGAATATGTAGAGTCTTAATAAACCTGCTTCAAAGGTTTTGCTTTGAGATTATCTCTTGTGCCCCATGGATATACGAGGAAGAATTGTCAAATTTTATACTTGCCAAGTCAATTTGGAATAACAAGATTTCAGCGATAACTTTGCACTCTGAAGGAGGAGATACAACCACTGTAGGATTTAATGTACATACATACATTTTTCAGAATAACATGGTTGAGACCCAGATCTCACTGAACTTTCTTAGCCCCCAGCATGGAGCTCATGGAACTTTAAAAAACTTGAGACAGTTCTGATGACTATTTTCCAGGTGGAGAAACTGAGATTGGCTTGGTCAGAGCCTGGTGCTAATAATGCCAGGGTTGTAGCTGCAGTCCCTGGATGGGCCATGGGTTCATCCCTGGATGATCCTTGTGGGTCCCTTCCAACTCAGACTATGCTGTGAAATTGGAAGTCTGTGAAATCAAGCTGGAGCTCACAGTTTAGCAATCACACTCTAGAAGCTGCATGTCCCGGTACTAACTCTGTGCCCCTCTTTTAATTAACCTTGGGTGTCCCAGGGAACATGGGCAGCTCATACTTCGTGCTTTCTAAGCACAAGTTAATGCTTTCTAAGCACTAAGTTCCCATTTCTCCTCCCCATCCCCCTGTTCCTTATTATCACCCTTTTCCACTTAGGAGGTCTGTGCCCACCACAGCAAGGTACCCTCCGCAATGGCTGTAATGTAGCTGCATCTCTCTTTGCCTTGGCACTTCCAGAAGACAGGTTTGTCCTTTTTCATTTCTGAAATACTCCATGTTTAGATTGTTTATACATGTTCATATGGCACCCACTGGGAGATGCTTGACTGGGAATACCAGGAATGGTGTGGAACAGGGTAGGACTCAAGATTCATGTGGCTGAACACAATGACCAACCTGTTTCATTACAGAGTAATGTGTTCAGTGGCTGCTAATCTCATGTGCCCCCAGGCACTGATTTGTCCCAGGTGTGTTGTGCTGCTGTCAGGGCAGGGATGTAGAATTGATCCAGCCATCCAGAGGTGGGTCAGGATCTGAACATCCTGACCATCCAGAGGGCTCATACTTGGGTGTGACACTGCTTGTACATTTTATAATGAAATAGTTGCCATTTTTCATTCTACCAAGAATTAATTCTGTCATCCACTTGAAGTGCTGCTTTTAACTAGCTGGTAGTGGCATCTAACAAGATACTTAGGAGTCACAGGGGAGAAAAACAAGACTCCAGTTTTAACCTGATTGACTGAAACACTTAAACATTGACTGGAAAGTCTTAATTTTCTTGTTGTCTTCAATCTATATCAGACAAGGATTTAAATATAGGTAGTCTATACTGTAGCATTTAGTTGCCTTTTGATAATTTTCATGTTTTCCTTGAAGTATCTAAGTAAGTTTTCCTTGAACTGTAACACATAACCTTGCATTTCTCTTGGTAACCAAATATTCTGAGTCTTACCGAGCCTGTCCTTATTTATTTATTTATTTATTTATTTGGGGGTTTTGTTACTGAGATCTCCTCTGAAATACCATCCATAGGACATAATTAACTTAAAACATTTACGTTCTTCCATGTATGTCTGTTTGATACCTGCCTGGTGGAAAAGCAGGACCTCAGAACAGGATTCATGTCTATTTTTTGCTTTGTCATACCCATGACCAGAACCTAAGTAGTGTTTCAGTAGTGTTTCAGGGGTTTATAACTGTTGGTAAACAGAGAAATTAGAGGTGGAAATGATAGTGTATGGCTTTGCTCATCCCAGTTCAAGATTGCTCCTTGTGGTACTGGCATTTGATGTGAATTGTTTTAGCTCTCACAGACTCAGATGAAGAGCCTGTAGTGATGCCTTTGCCTGGTCTTAAAATCAGGAGTCAAACACTGTTAGAAGGGAAAAAAGGATTTTACCTTGGTATTTATTTTAAGGATCCTCAGGTGCACACGTCCAGGTCAAATGGACCAAAATGCACCCCTCAAAATGCCCACCCAAAAGATCTGGTATAACATTGTAGGTCTTACTAATTAGCATATCTATCAAAGATTCCCCAATGAGAGGCTCAAGTGAGCCCCCCTCCCCAAGGAACCTTCCCCTGGATGGTTCTATCTTAGTTTACAGAATGTGTTCTGGAGAGGACCTTGGGGTCTGGAGCACACTGATGCCTAGCTACGAAGCTTCTAAAATGTTTAGTCTCTCAGCTTGACAAACAAGTCCAAGAATGTAGGCAAAAAGCACTAAGAATACAGAAGTTGCAAAAAAGGTATAACAGGGGTATTAAAGAAAAGGCAAAAAATCTTCATGGCATCAGTAGCTATCAGAAAATGATGATGTTTTTAATTATATTAAATACAAGCTTGGGTTTGGCTTTTTTTTTAGTTAATCTTACATTACTCTTCCACTTTTATTTCCAGCCTTGGCATCTTGTGTTTCATATTCTGTTCCTTTTACTCTGTCCTCTTTCCTCTTTATTGACAGAGGGTTGCTGATGGTTTTCAATATTTAAGGGTCTCCAGTACTCAGACTTGCCTAGATTTAAACCTCCACCTTCCTGGTTTCCCTTCATCTCATTCGCACCCTCCCAGTTTGTTGTCTCAGGAAATCACTGCTGTCAGAGGTGCCCTTTTGTCCCACTCTTGGGGCTGTGTCACCTATTCGACAGGGATTCCAGGCTTTCATCTCTTCTCTCCAGCACTTGTGTTCTGCTCTTTTGTTTTCTCCAAGCTCTGCTCTGTTCCCATTGCCTCTGTCAGTATTTGCGACCATCTTTTGTTCCTTCTTTTTGCAGACTTTTCCCCTCTTTTTCCCTTAGTACAGCATATTTGTTTCTGGTTCTGAACCTGAGGGGATTATCTGTGTGAGCAGGAAGATTTGTGCTAATAAATATTTGTAAGAACAAAATCATCACCTGTATGAATCAGGTTCTTAGAGGATTACGTTTTAATTCAAAGTTTTAAAAAATCAGAACTACCCAGTCCCTAACCAGATGCAGTTGGAAGGAAATTCTGATTGCAGTGTAGTCAGTGGGAGCTGAGGCACAATTTCACACCCTGTGTTTCTTTATAGTCATTTGAGAAGACTCACAAATTTATCTCCAAAGATTTTTATTTAGATTTTGCCAAGGCTCAGCCACACTATTGTAAGGGTGATGGTTGAAAGCAGCACAAAGTCTTTTTAACCCTAATCACTGAGTGGCAACCCTGCCCATGGCATGGTATGGCTCCATCTCCATCCACATTCTGTGTAATTATATCTTGCAAGTTATTTCCATTATGATGGAGTATAATTTTTATTTACCATTTTGAGATACCTCCGAAAGTCTGATGAATTTAGCTGAACTTTAATATTAATGAAATAGACCATAGCATTTGTAATCCATAATTTTATTTGAAGAAGGTGGCATAAGAAGTGTTAACATTTGTAGGTGTGAAGCTTCTGAATACACGTTTTTCTTTTCTGCCATACAAAAGTGCAGTGTCCTACTCGAGTTGCGTTGTTTTAGATCAGAACTAAACCTCATGTCATTTACGTGTCAGTGTTATGAAAGACAGAAAATACCCCAGTATAAAGGGAAGGGAAATGAACCATAAATAAGCCAGTAGCTTTCTCATAATGAATCAACACAGTTTCTTTAAAATGTGGCATGCTGAGTGTTTTTTCAATAGTTTAATTGGCTTTTGTAAACTATGCTAATTCATTCTCTTTTAAAATACCTTTCTCTTTCATGGATTCTCTCTACAGACCATACAAAAAGGAAATAAAAATTAAAGTAGTTTTGTTTTCTACATCAGTAAAATGATTTTGTTTGACAATCAATTTACTTGTGCCTTTTTTCTTTGAAATGGAAGCAGGTTCCAGGCCCATCTCTTTGAACTGTAAAATGTGTTCTGCCTGCATTACCTTCACTATTGAAATGTGGGTGCTTGTAGGGGGAACCAGAATATCAGAACTGAAAATAAAGCTCCAGGGAGAATTCTGCTTTCTGAGTCTAGTTAGGTTTTGTTGTTGTATACAGGACCAGTCCTGGTTTTGAAAGCAGTGAATGTGGCTCTGTGTGCAAACATCAATGAACAGATACACCAACAACCCTGAGCAGTTTTGCACTTTGTGCATCACTTTGCAGGGAGAGACCCTCCCTCAGTGAAGTCTGGGGGACCAAGAACGTTCTACTCTGAGTGAAACGAGGAACAGGAGGGACATAGTTTTTTTACTTTAAGACAAACCACCTGTCAAGCAACCATTAGCCAAGATGAAATCTATGTTTTAGAGCAATGGGGTAGTTTCTCAGTGAGCTGGAAATGCCATTTTTATAGAGGGAGTGGCTGCAGTTCCTTTGCCCGAGTCATTAACAGTACACCAACATGAAGGGATGTGGTGAGGCAGGGAAAGTGAAGAGCTGTGATAACCATGTGCTGTCCTATATGTTGCTCTAAGTAAGTTTGAGGAAATGGTCTCAATTGTTTCTTAAGGGTGACTGAAGTTTGGCCATCAAGAAAACACTGGAGTCATCATCATACTGTGCACCCTGAGAAAGTTATTAGAAGCTTTGTCTTTCTGGAAGGTAACAGCTCTTGAATTGATGGAGCTTTCCTTTTATGAGTACTGGCATCAGAATCTAAAACCAGTGAAGTGGCTTCTGGTTTGCAATGAAGTGAGAATTGGATTCTCATAATTCTCATTTTAGTTAGCAGAAAACTTACAGAAATGTTCTGGTTTAGTCTTATTACTGTTTTCCAGGTAAGATATTAATCATATAATTGTCTTTCCTAAAAGATGGTAAACAGCCTCAGCCCCAGCACTAACTCTGGGAGTGCCCTTCTAACTCGATGCCAGCTGGACTTGATGCTGCTGATCCCACCCCTTGAACTCGGGAGAACCCTTGGACCATGTAATTTTTTGTCCTGCTTTATTGACCATATCTCTCACTTCTGGCTGTACAAATAGATGAGGTTTGCCCTGACCTGCAGAGGCTCAGATGGAAAAACTGATAGTCCTTTACTGTAAAAGCCTGGGTTGACACTGGATTTATAAACTCCTCCCTCTCTGAATGTGGAAACACGTGGAGGTTCTCAAACCTTACTTTGTCGATGGGAACCATAGCAGCAGCTTTCTAGGAATTTCCTGGCACTTGAGGTTCAGAATGAAAAGTGTGTGATCCCTGTAAAACATGGGTTGCACTTTTGTGGAGCTGTGCTGCCCCTTAGGGATCCTTACAGGAAATTCTGCCTCCTGGAATACCAGGGAAAATAGGTGCCATTTACAGCAGAATTCCACACATTCCCTTGGGACCTACCCCTTTAGCAGGAGACTCCTCATCCTGGCCATGTGAAGTGCTGCTGGATCCTCTGCCGTTGATGCATACGGGGAAGAATCCTTCTGGAAGCCTGACACCAGTGCCTGACACCAGTGTGAATTTGATCTGCAGCCTTGCACTTGGGAGATGGACTGGGGGAATGGGCTGAGGCAGCTCTGCTGCTGACTGTCCTGTGGGAATCACCAATGGAAATGGGGATCTTTTACCTTTGGAATCAGTGTCAGAAAGGAGCACAATGTGCATTTGTAAATACTTGCATTCCTATTTCATTGAACTGTCTGCTAGAAATGGTCCTTGTGGGTGGATATGTCAAAACAGAGACATTTAAAAATGTGTAACAGTATGCTCACAACACATAGAGCTGATTTGGAAGGGTGCCTTGACTCAGTAGTGTTTATCCTGATGTTTGGAAGAACAGCAGCAGATCCTGTGTAAGTGTAATGTGAAGTCCTGTACTGTTCCCCTTTATGGCAGTGAATGTCGCTGGGCTTCTTGATTTGCTGTCACTGACATTTTCTGCCTACCCTGCTATAGATGAATCACCCCAAACTTTATTTCTCTTGTCTTCCTGACCCGATTTCTGTACCTGATACCACTTGTTTCTCTCCACTGAACCTCGCATCCCCACCCATTTGTTCCCTGGTGCTGCTCCATCTAATGCTTTCATTGCTCTCAGGATTTTTTTAAGGACAGAACAAACTGTTGCAGCCAGACCTTTCAGATAGGGATTTTTTTCCCCTCATGTTTTCAATCCATCCTACGCAGTACTGTGCTTACAATAGAATAAATTGTCCATTGTCTCGCCCTACTTCTATATTTTTATAATATTTAAGCATTTGCAGGTATAAATACATAAGAGAGAAACTGTAGGGAAATTCCATTAACATTTTCTGAAATGTAATTTGTTTCATATTAACCTAGGGGAAGAAATTAATGAAAATTTACTGTGTTAAGCTGAGAAGTAAGTTTTTTGGAAATTAAGCATTTGAGGTTTTTTATATATTTATTGAATATTTAGGACACCAGCACATAGCTCTAGGCACTGGGGAATAGTTTTAAAACACAAATTTCTGTATGTTAAACATCTCCTGTCCAACTTGCAACTGAATTTTTTTAGAAGTTTACAAATTAACAAGAAACTGGAGATGCTGTGTGTCTCTTCTCTCCTGCCATAGCCAGTTGCAGGAAGCCTGGCACTGGAAACCTCCAAGCACTGGCCAGAAGGAACTGGGTCTAACTGGTGTGAAATACAAGGATGTTTCTCGCCAGTGTAGCAGATTTAGTGTGACACAGCAGGTTTCTTGCCCTGCAGAGTTCTGCTGCCACTATGCTGTGTGGTTACAAAGCCTTCTGCGTTCTCTTCCTCATCTTCAGCCTGCAGGGAATACTCTCCCAGCATGTCACATGTAGTCAGACTGTTTTCTCTAAGTACTGTCGAGGGAGTTTGTGTGTCAGGATCTCTGTGACACCTTTGTCAAGCCCTGGCTTAACTATGTCAGTGATCACATATCAGGAATCAATAAATTATGAGGAAAAAATGCCCAAGAGGCCCTTTAGGGGCTGGAAATGACCCATATGTGTGTATGCACCTTGCTAAAAGAAATATTCCAATGCGGAATCCAAAAATTCACATTTCTCTTTCTTTTTCTCTGACAGAAACATGTCAATTTGAAGAGTATTCATGTGTTTAGAACGGTGAGATTGTAACAAGCTGCACTGTATGCACACTGACATATTTAAATTCTTTCCCCTAAAGGACATGGCAGAACAAGTGTAGAGCTGAAAGAGGAGGGCAGCTCTCTGGGCTTGCCGAGGCTGGTGTTGGTGGCTGAACTGAACACTGGTGCTGTGTTTTGCCTGGATTCAGGCAAGGCTTGCTAGAAAATAGATTGTTCCTTGTGTGGGTATGGTGTGTATATGTGCATATACATACCAGATCATTTAATCAGAGTTATGAGCTGCTGCTGCAGCAGTGTCAGAGCACAGCAGACAGAGCCCTGTTTCTCATTCTGAGGTCTTTCCCTCCTGGGCTCGTTTATCACCTGTGTCAATTGCTGTGAAACATGATTCCAACTTTCCAATGTTTTTCTGTTAGGCCTACCTGTTCCTCAATTCTTTCTTGTATAAAAAGAGCTGTCATGGTTTTGTTTATTTGAATAAATGCCCTTTTCACATTCCTTATCTTGCAGAGACTCTCTGCTAGAACATCTGTCAGTGTGTCCTTTCTGCATTGATTGCACGCAGATTTCATTCTGGATTTGGAATGTACTTTGTCTTCTCTGCCCTGATGTGTGTGTTGTAGCTGCCACTTCTGCATCACAGAGTCATTGGAAAAAGAATGTTTCACCACTCTTACTCTGACCCTTTGGGGTATGGTGCAGAAAACTCTTACTCTCCAACGTTTCTTCCCGGCTTAGCCATTAGGACATGGGAAAACATGAAAAACGTGTGATCCATACAGTAAAATGGCAGAGGGAGACTGCAGCATTTTTTATTCATAGGATTCTTTATGCTGAGCCTTTTCACTTCAAAGGGAATTGTAAACCAACCAGCCAACCCCTTCATCATTTGATAATTTGAAGGCAAACGGCAGAAAAGACCTGGCTTGCAAAACTGCATTAGGAGGCTTTTTAGAATCTCTGACAACCAATCCAAGGTAAAAATATAAAATATTTCACTACTGATTTCTTTGCACATCTGAAAAGGATAAAAAATGTAAGTATTTTGGAAATTGATTTGTGTTATATATGTTATATATTCCTGCTTCACTCTTTCCATGGAAGCATGATCTAGAAGCCCTCAGGGAGGAGAAAAATGAAGATCAATAGACAAAAGTTACTGAGCTAAAGGTGTGTTAGCAGCAATGATAGCACAGGCTGCATCTCTAGTTCGTTCCTTTCCGGCCTCTCTTCTGTCCCTGCCTGTTAACTGTGGTAGGTAGGTGAGCAAGCTGGGTGTTACCTACTCCCTTGCTGCCTTTGGGAGGTGTGGGAATAGTTCTGAGTTTAGTAGGCAAATCCTGCCATCTGGTGATTGCTCGTGCACCTGTGGGGTTGTTGCTTGGGTGGAATTTGGCCCTTTGAAAGGGAACTTCCTACTGCTGCTTTACTTGTGCTCCTTTTTTCAGCGATAGGAGCTTCTTTGTACATTATCCTGCACTTACTGATTTGCTTTTTGACACATCCTTGAGGAAGTTGGTGAAGGCACCTCATGCCTCACAGCAGCCTCAACACCTGGAAGGACAGGGAGCAGCCTCAGGATGAGCCCTGCCAGGTCCTTACAGCTGATCCTTTGCTCCCGGTGCGTATTTGTGATGCCTGCGAACTGCAGCCCCCTGGCTCACAGCCTTGGAGTCTCATTACAATGAAAACTTGCTGCCCCCACCTCATCCTTTCTCTCCCTGGTTCCTTTTTCTCTCTAGGCATGAACTCTGTTTCTCTCTCCTGTGCCCACCCGAGTGCCACTCCTGGTGCCCCATTCTCCCGGTGCCCCTCCTGCAGTGGCCACCTCCCCTTGCCCTCAGCCAGCTGCATTGGACTGCACTGACATGGGAACTGCACAGCAGCTGCTGCTGACTGGCAGGAATGTTTGATCCAGGGTAGGATTCCCAATGAATACAAATCGATACTAATTTTTCCTGTGTAATGATGGATAAGGATCCCTTAAGCCAACCAGTCTTTTACCACTGCTTCTGCACCAGTATTCCTGCTCCTCCTTGTGTCTCCCTGCCCTCACATGCCACGTAGAGCTGTGGAAGTCTGAGGTAAGCCCAGAGTGCCAGCAGGGATGGCTCGTGTCTCCAGTGCCCCTGGAAGTGCTCGGTGTGCTCAGCTGCACTCACTTGTTTGGTTTGGTTTTGGGGAATGACACAAGGAGCAGAAGCTCAGGCAAGCTGGAATCACTTTCCTTGAACCCCAAGATGACTTTAACATCTCTCAGGCAGAGAAGCAGCTGCTTAATTAAACATTGAGGGCATTGAAATGTCAAAAATGGTCCTGACTTTCCCCTGTGGAGTGAACCAAACCAGGTGCCTGCACTTGGAAAAGGCCTGGAGTCCCAAATTCACCTGCACATGCCAGGGCCACAGCCAGCTCCAGGGCTCTGCCATGGCACATGGGAAGGGAAGGAGGGGATTCTGTACCTGTGCACTCAGAGCCACCGAGCTTGAATGGCTATTGCAGGTAAATGCTTCAAGGGGAAGAGTTTTATCACTTGTCATCCTCCTAGTATAAATAAGTTTTGGAAGGATATTTGGCTAAATCATGCTGGCTGAATCAATAGAAACGATTTCACCTTCCTTCCCTCAAAGAAGTATTTATGCTTTTCTTAGAAACTGAATTTTTCCATTATTTTTCTGTATAGCTGACTGGATGGCACTGGATTTTTGGTCTGCCTTAAAATATATTTTGAGAAGAAGAAAAATATGGTTCCATAGCTTAGTGATCAGGGGACGGTAGCAGGTATAAAAGGAAAAGAAAGACATGTCCAGTGTGTCCTTTGAGTCACATGTAGGTATAAAATTTTCTAAGAGCTAAAAACCTTAGCAAAATTTTAGAAAGTGTTGTATTTAGAGTTAAAAGCTGAATGCAATAGAAAGCTCTTTCAAAAGTACAGAGGGGAATGGGTCAATGTACTTGCTTGAATCCTGTAGGATGAGCTGTGTCACCTCCATGTGACAGGGAAGTTTGGTGAATTGATCATACTCTGATCCAGGGGGGAAAGTTGCATGGTTTCTCATGAGCTGGCTCCTCAATTTCCTTGAAATTCAAATTTTTACTTGCTGTAATGGATACAGAAAGAGGGAGATGGTTTATTTTGGAAAGAAAAGTAAGAAAATGACATTTAAGATTGTAATGTCCCTTAGGGAAGAGATATCTGTGCTGTATTGTTCAGAGGGATTTGTCTCAGCATGGTATTCAGTTTTTGGTTTTATAGTAATTCTCTTGAGGTTCTTATGGCCTCTAAACAAGGTCACTACATAGTTCAGGGAAAAACTGGAAGGATGGTCTTCTATTGCTGTCGCTGGCTATAAGTATTGTGAAAAATACATTTATATAGTTTGTGTGCAGTGTGAATATGAACAAAGAGATTTAAATTTTTTTAGTGTGCCTCTGAGAAATGCTAGGCAAATTCCCTGCCACACCTGGGCTGCGAGGGGCACTTCCTGTGGGTGCTCCCTGAGCCATAACTGCTGCAATTTCTGTACCTCCAGTGGTTTCCTGCATTTTTTTTTTTGTGCTTGTGGTTAGCTGTTAATAATTTGTGTTAGTTACAGTGAGGGGATCTATGGAGAAGTGAGTTAATACTTGGTTTATATTAAAGAGCGACATGATTGATACGCTAATTACGCAGATACTTGTTCTCAATATTCTACTTTATTATATAGAAATATGAAGGCCAGCTGCAATAGCAAGCTCTGCTAATACATAAACACACACAATAACAAGGGCAAGATGAATGATTTTCCAGGTTCTTAAAATGTCTCTTTTTTTCTTCACCGTGTGTGACTCAGACAACACTTGGAGTATCTTCTCCCTGGACAGGAGGAAGCTGGGGATGGGGGCTCCTGAGTGGTGGGGTTGATATCAGCTGCTCTCTGCACAAGTGACAAGTACACAAGGCAGTAGTTAAGCTGAAGGATGTAATTAATCCTACTGACATCAAAATAAATTGGTGTAGTTCGATGTCCAGCTCTGCTTTGTGGGGCTAATTGTGTGTATGAAGTTATGCATGTAACTTAAGCTTTTGGCTTTCTTACAATCAGAAGTTAAATCACAATTCAGGATCATACTTTAAAGCAGCATAGTGACGCTCCATTTCTGTATCCCTCTCAATTATCCATGTTCTTCCATATTTGCTCATATTTAGAACACTTGGATTTGTAGGAAGAACCCAAATACCTCTATTCAGCTTGTTATATGTGCAGGATTAAGTATTAAATAGAGCATTATAAAGCTCTGCTGTTTTATACTCATGTACACACATAACATCTGCTTTATTTATTATTTTTAAGAGAGATTTTAGGTGTGGTTTAACAGACCGGCATATTTTGGTACAGCTGCCTTCTGCATTTTCTTACTTGTAAAGCCTTAATGGCCAGAGTGCATTTATTTGTAGACGTTTGCAAGGGTAAAATAAACTAGACCAGATATATTTTAGAAGCTTTAAAAACAGTTTAAAGTAGATGTTTCTATAAATCCCTATTTTATTACTGGAAGTGCAGCTATTTCATGGAATAGGACATGGGGTATCGTTTCCTTTTTTTGGTGCTGGAAGACACACACAGCTGATCAGTGGCATTTACAGAGGGAGAATCAAGCACATTAAGCAACTGTTTGCACAGTGCTGTATGCTGAAATACTAAGTCAGTCCAAATTCCTATGAACTTTAATGGTATTTTTTTTTCTTCTAAGCAATTCTCTGTACAAGCCTCATTAAATGAAGAAAGGATTTCTATTGATTACGTTAACTTTAACACCTGGCTGGGAGGATTCAAGCGTGAACACTGCGAAACTCTATCCCTGTTACATGCAAAAGAAAATAATGTGATGGGATGTGGAGAAATCTCTTGGTGGTAAAGAAATCCCAAGCAGCCCTTTGAAAGTGTGCCTCTTGCTGGCTGCTTTGGAACTGGAATCAGAGAACCAGACAAAGGTTAGGGTTGGAGGGGACCTTGAAGATCGTTCGTAAATGATGCTGGTGGATAAAAATGAGTGTGTTGGAGCAGACCTGGAGAGAAGCACGTTCCAGGGCAGATGCTGCATGTTACAGGTGTGACTGTGGGGCAGCACAGCACTGTGAGAATTGGTTCTTTGTCCAAGCCATGTGGTTTTGCAAAACTGAACCCCGGAGCTGCTCTGGAGGTTCCTTTGTACGTTTTTGGTGTGGCCTGTGGAACAAAGGAGTTCAGTGTGTCCTTTCTGGCGTTACAAATTCCAGGGAGAGCTCAGGTGCCTCTCCCCCACGCTTTGGGAGCCGAGCAGGAGAACCCTGGCACCCCATGGACTGCCCAGACTCTGCTCCAGCTCTCTGGGGACTTTTTGTCTGTACTGTTGCCACTTGAAGATACAGAGCTTAAGCTGTTCATGCTGAGATTGCTGGCCTTTTAACTCCACATGATAGGCTCCTTTTAGATGACTACAGCTTTATAAAGTGGCTCCCCTAAAACCCTGTGTTTCCATCCAGTGGACATTATTATTTGTGTTTTTAAAAAAAAAAAAACGAAACCATAGGGTTTTTTTAATTAGAAAATGGATCATATTAAAATTGGAGTTAATGTGATGTGAAGTATTCTGCCAAATTGGAGTAATTGATGGTAATAAAAATAGTCCATTTAATGGTGATTTAAATTCCTGTGTTTCTGCATCTGTAACATTAGAGTGGAATCTTTTCTGTTTTTCACTTTAGGCAATCTACTTTAAAGTACTTACATCGTAAGCATTATTTACTGCTTTTAGGATTACCCTGAACAAATCTAAGATGTCCCTCATTAGTTTTCCTACTCCATGGAATAAAAAAATTACCAGCATTGGTCTTTAAAGTGCATTTTGCACTTCTGCAATTACCATATTGATGATTGTTTTTCCAATGACAAATAGACTATGGAGTTCTGTTGCACTCTGCATCCTAGCAGTTCTTAATTTTGCAGTAATAGTGAGCTCTAATAGACGTGATGGGGGATTTGGTCTGCAGTGTATATTGGTCAAATGTGAATGGTGTTATACAGATGTTAAAATTAGAATGTGTGAGAGAGCCACGTGCAACTACACTTGATCAGCTATTTTGGTAAAGCTGATTAAGGATTGGCTTTTAGGTTGCTGGGTTTTAGTTACTACAAAGGGGTTATTTTTAGTGGTACAGAATATTCCGATATTTTGAGTTTAGAGTGAGTTGAGCTTGTACTTAAAGAGAAAAAACCCCAGTAAACAACTTCCATGGTCTTTCTGTTGATAGTGTGTGGGAGAGGTACTGCTGGAAAGTTCACAGGTTTGTCATCACCTGTGCAGGTAATCAGTGATCATCCCAACATTTCATCCAGAGATTTCATCTCTGCAGCAGCTGTTGGCAACCTTCCATCCCCAGCACGCCAGATCCTGGTCACTAAATAGCCACTGCCTTGGTAGAGACGTGCAGCAATGCAGATGTGCTTACCCTCAAAAGGGAACTCTTATTTGAGTTGTGCTTCATACCTGTGCCTCATCAGAAGCAAATCTTGCAGCTCTGTCCATGAGGCTTTGGTGGCTGACTGGTGCAAGCTGCAGTGCCCCAGTTCATCCATCTCTTCCTGGAAGACATCATTAGCTTTTTATAGAATAGATGGCATAAAAACATCATTTCCTGTAAGTCTATCTCTCTCATGTCAAAAATAAGCAGGCACCCCTCTTCTCGTTCTTAGCTCTCTGGCATCTTAAATGAAACACTAATGCTTAAATGTGTAAAAAAATTACTTTAGACATGTTACTGTGTGGGGTTTTGGTAGTATTTGGTCAGATTCTCAGAGGTCCTTCACTTTCTGTGGACTAGTATTTGTCTCCAGACCAGAATTTAGGAATATGGGCTTTTTCTCTTCCATAAACAGACATGTGATGCACACGCAGTGGGACACAAAGTGGTCATGGCAAAATGAAACTGAGATGTTTTCAGCTTTTTTGAGTCTCCCACAGGATATGAGAAAACCATGCATCTGTTTATAAATGGGCTCTGCATTTCTTTCCATGGGAGTGATGACTTGAAGTCTCACAGCAATTTTGTCCCTCTTTTTCCTGCTCTGGAAGCAGGACTGTATTTTGTTCTAAAAGTATGTATTTGTTGAGACTGATCTTTATCCCTCTCTATAGCCCCATGTGAAGTGAATGAAGACTAATTTGGAAGCAGGATAAATGGCAACCCTTGAGGTTAATGTTGCTGTAGCTTCTCAGTTGTTTGCATGGTCCTCTGGTTTTAATAAACATCATCTTTGCAGGAGTTTGGATGTTCAGCACAGACAACACCACTGAGCAAAATGGTCATGTGGAGGGTTGGGAAGTCTTGGTACTGTGCGACTGTGTGTTCCAGGAGGTTTATGAAGCTCTGCCAGGGGAGGTTTAGGCTGGGTGTTAGGAAGAGGTGGTGGTTGGGCACTGGACAGGCTCCCCATGGAGTGGTCCCGGCCCCACGGCTGCCAGAGCTCCAGGAGCGTTTGGACACCGCTCTCAAGCACAGGGTGGGATTGTTGGGGTGTCCTGGGCAAGGCCAGGGTTGGACTCCATGATCCTGGTGGGTCCCAGCTCTGGATACTTTATGATTCTTGGCTGGCAGCAGCCAGCTGCTTAATAGGCTAAATCCATGGCACAGCAGAACGTTTAGGTTGCTGGGACCATCCTAAGATTTAGAACCACTTTGGAACATGAATCTGGGGGCTGTAAATGGCAGGAGATGGTGCCAATGGCAGCAGATGGTGAAAATGCTAACAAAGGTGAAAAATTGGAATCTGGAATCCCATCATTTTCATTTGGATACGACTTGGGAAAAGGCATTTTTTTCCAAATATGCTTGGAATTGAAAATTTGTAGCTTGCATGACTTTGCGTCTTCAGGGGGTTGTTTTGTAGATATCAGTAAGTCATGAAAAACATTACATTTTAAACAGAATGAAGACACCTTTCAGGTAACTCCTTTCTGGTAACTCCTGCAACTTGGCTGTAAAACTCCCATATGTATCACAGAAACTCATGAGTATCAGCAGTCATTTTTAATATGTATGTGTTTTTATTAATCCAGACTCTTCTGTTAGTCTTCTTTAATGCATCTTTATAAAGGCTAGAACTACCTTAAGCATTTCCAGGGGCTGGTATGTTGTAATTTTTGGGTCTAGGAAGAGGTAAAGGAATATGTGGCAGGTGGGAGAGTCAACCATGAAGATTGTTCTGTATGTGGTCAGTGTTCATTACAAGGAATATTTTCAGGGCTTTGTCAAAATGTAAATCTATAAGTAACACTTGGAATATGTCTTCAGCATTTTTTTTCCTTCTATGAGTGTCCCGGAAAATGAGTCTCTCATTTCTTCTATTCCAACTTCTTTTTCGCTGTGCATGCTGGAAGTTGAAGGAAATTCTGAGACCTGTTTCTAGTTTTCATAAAGTTACGTGGATCTGGGCCTCTCTAAGGTTGTTTTCCAGTTTTGAAGAGCTTTGCTTTCTACTTTCTTCCATGTAATGCCTGTGGACACCAAATGGGGAGGAAAGATGGGAAGAGAATTTGCCAGATACACCAAATATTGTGTAGCAAACATTCTAGAAATTCCACGGTCTCCAAGGGCTTACTTATTACCAGGATGGTAATAATTTTCTGTGAGTGACTGTACATAATTCCATAGCAGAGCCAGGAACTGCAAACAAAAATATGACTTTATTCTCCTAAAACAGCATTGCTTTGTTGAAGTCACACCAAATATTCAGAAATTCTTAACCTCTTACTGCCTGTGAAGATGAATCCATAGGAGTTCTAAGGAATGATATGGCAGAATATGGAAGAGTCAAGCTATAATTCTCTAAGTCAGTGTTTTATATGGATATTTTCTCTGATGCAGTAACTACAGTGTAATATGCAGCTGGCCTGATTTTAAAGTAAAATTCTACAAAAATAAACCAGGATAATTAACTATCACAACAATTTAGCAGAGGAAATGGTGGCTTTTCTTGTATTTAGGGTTTTAAAATGTATTGTGTTCCTTTCTAAAGGGTGAGTTTTAGTACAAACCAGTTTAATGGCTTGGGCCAGGAACCTCTTGGTTGAACTCCAAGGGCTGCATTTCAGTTTGGGAATTTGCTTAGGAAATCAGTTCCGTTCAGTGTTTTCATTAGCAGTGAGGAGGACTGAATACAGAGTAGCTTATAAAGTATGCAGATGACACCAAGCTGTGAGGATCTGAAAATGCTTTTCTGTATCAGATCAGAATTCAAAATAAACTTGGCAGATTGCAGAGATGATCTGAAATCAGCGAGATGAACTCGAATTAAGTGAAGTGCCTCATGATATATTTAGGAAAAATAATTTAGATACACAAATTCAAGACAGGCAATACCTGTTAAGAGGAACAACAGGTAACAAGGTTTACAGTACACCGCTGTTACAAACTAAGGAAATGTAATTCTGGAATGTGTGAAGAGGGAGGCTGTGTCTGTAATGTTGGGTAATTACTCCAAATTAGGGCTGGTGAGGTCTGAGTTGACATGGCGTATCCATGTTTGGTTATGGCTTCTAAAAAGCCTCTGGAAAACGGCATCACTTAGAGAATTGAGTTTGCCTAAGTTAAGACAATGTTAGTAACAACCATCTGATATATAAAGATTTTAAGGCAAAAGGGAGAAGGACATCTTCTCCATATTCCTGAGTGAAGAATTAAGTGAAATTTTTGCTATTTGTACTCACAGTGATGAGGGTTGTGTTTACAAAACACTTTTTGAAGCCTGAACCCCAGAAAAAGCTACCTTAGAGGTGTTGTAGAACCTACTTTTCAAGGAGAAGTTATACAAATCTGTGCTGGGTGTACCTTCCCCAGCCCAAGGTGGGTAGGTGATGCCTTTCAGCACATGTGTCTCTAAGTCTGTGCAGGAGATGGGAGTAGAATAAATAGCTTGAAAAATTTTTCTCTGGAAATGTTCTGGAAATGTGGAATGGCCGCTTTTAGTGGGAAAAGCTGCCCACCCTGTGGGGCAGACTCAACAGAGCCTTATGGAGCTGCAGCTACAACTTGGGATTGTGGGACTAGAGAATTTCTGAACCGAAAATCCATTTCTCTCTCATACGCATACACCTGGTTACGGAGATCACAGAAGAAGAACATGATTCATAGCTACTGACTTTGCCTCTTAGTCCTAACTGTGAAGAAACTATTTATTTATGTAACTTTCTTCCCACAAGAGTTTCCATTAATTCTGTTGATGGAAGCATTTTTCAGCATTACGACAGTGAAATAAAGCACAGAGCTTTAAACCCTTCTCTGCCTCCAAAAGTGAGAAAGGAACACTGGTGGGAAACTGACCTTGAAAAGGCAATGCTTTGGTTTCTTACTAATTTAGAAATCTGAGTTAGTTTGATGCTCTAATTGCAAATTATATTTTTTAATATTTTCCTTTATCAACCTTGATAATTTAACAAAATTTACCAACTGGCAAGTTTCAAGTACTTTCTCTTCCAAACCCTTTTATACCACAACACTGCTCCTAATCATCTGTGAAAAAGCTGCCATGCAACAGAAGACTGGGAATTGCTAACAGTAATGATGGAAACTAATTCAAACCAGGCCACAGGTAGAAGCTTTTGTGAAAGCAATCTGCATCTTTTCAAGCTGGTCAGGCTAGAATAGTCTTTTAGAAAAGCAGTCTCTTTCATTCCAGAGGAAGCCCAGCCAGTTATCTCTGTACCCAACAAGTACCTAATGCACAGGACAAAAAAGGAGGCAACAGTGGTGTATTGGGTCAGGAAAGTTTTAGCCAAGTTGGCCAACATTGCCTTTCCCTTTCCTTCCCTGCCCGTGAAGTGCTTCACAAGCAGAGGTGCAGTGTGAAAACCCAGGGCACTTCCTCTGCCAAGCTTTGCCCATGCTCTGACCCTGGTTTTCCGTGCCTCTCCCCTGCTGCTCTGGAGAGTTGTCCTGAGAGCTGCGATCCCTTCCAGAGCTGGCTTCCAGAGGCTGCAGGTCCACACTAATCTCGTTACAGTGCTATTTTGGATGCTGTGATTTAATACTCCTGTGGGGCTGCCTTTCCCTAAAAGAAGTGATGCAGCATTTTTCGTAAAGGGGTAGTAAAAGGTGAGTGACGAGCAGTGTGAATCATGGCATAAATCATTTCAGGCACAGAAGTGCAGCTTTCACTCCAGAGGAAAGATATTAGGAAAGGATGTCAATGTTTTAACTTTTTAATTGCATCTACTTGTTTGTTGCTGCTCTCATTCTTTTTGCTTTTGGCTCAATTATTTCTCCCTAAAGTATGCTGCTTACCTAATAAGTTGACTAAGCTTGAAAAATTGATTCAAATACATACTAAATAAGAGCTTGTGAGCTACAGTCACAGCAAGCAACTCCTGAGTTAGTTGGTTTCTTTAATAGCACCCTGTCTTACCAAAAATACCCCAGCTATTTGATCTGTCTGTTGTTCTGTTCACAGCTTTGTCAGCATCTAAACTTTATGACATTCTAAATAAATTCTAAACTTTATGACAATTTAAATAAATTTAAAAAACAAGCCAAACTCCCCAGATTTTGCACTGAAAATAAACAGTGGTTCTCTGTGTGGAGGAAGGTGGCTTGTTCCTTGCCTGCTGCTCTGGCTTAAGGCAGGTTAGAAAGGAGCTGTTTCTGTAATGTGTAACAGCTGACGCTGAAGACTTAAGTGATTTTTTTTTTCCTTTGGCCAGCATTAATTATCAACAATCTTGTAAGCACAATAAAAGGAATGAATAAGTAAAGATTCTTTAAGAAGTAATTTAGATTCATGCCTGTTGTTATTTACAGGCATTCTAGAGAAGAGGCTTAATGTTAGGTTGCAGAGGTTCACAGTACATGCGACTATAATGACAGAAACACTTTGCATGTTATTACATAGGTTCTAGAAAAATCCCTTTCCCCGATCTTGTTAAGGACTCAATCTTGAACAGGACTATGGATGTTTTTAAGTTAATATGCTGTGAAATCAGCAGTACTCCTAGTACTGCACAATTCAGGAATATGCATGTGTCTTCAAAGGATGAGACCTCTGAAAACACATGCAGATCAACAGGATAGTTTTGACTTTTTCTCAGATTTGATCCAGGGCCAAACTTTGTTGGTAAGAAGAAAATGAATTTATATTGGCAGAGCATGTACACAGTCATATCTAATACAGTAAAACCTGGGTAGGTTACAACACTGAGTTAATACAAATTAATGCATTTTGATAATTGCACATGGAGTGGATAAACAGAGAGTGATCAGAGAACACCACAAAATGGATGTTCTGAATTTATCACTACTGTGTCTGTATCAGGGACTTACAGTGATGTGTTGAATACAATTATTTTTGGAGGCACTGTATATTGTGTGTCCACTTCCTGAAGTTGTTTATTTTTGAGAGGAGAACTGGGTTCGCCAAGTTAGAAAGTGTGTGTATTTATTCCACTTCAGAGAAATAAATATGTTTGCTGCTGCTCTACAGCTGAGAGTGAAGATTCTGTGTGCATGGGGACTGGAATAAGTACATAAACTCAACTGTGAATTAGGAAGTTGCTCGGTCTCTAGAGGTAGAAGTTCAAGGCTTTGGAAGACTGTTTTCTCATTATTTTCTAGGGTGTACCAAGGTCTGCTGGGCAATCTAGAAGGTTAACTTCAGGTACGCTGAGATTCTAGCAAGTTTTCTCCCTCCTAAATCCTGAGTCATAGGAGCTTGGGAAGCAGCCAGGAATTTCACCAGACAGGATAGAGTTTTTTAAGCATTGCTGTGACTGAGATCTATCACTGACTTCCAGATGGGCATTTACATAAATGAAACAAAAGATAGGAGCTTTGTGCTCTGAGTATTTTCCCCTTCTTATGTTCTTTTATGGGTTTTTTTTTTTTGCTTTATCCTTTTTTTTTTTGGTCTGTTTTAGCTCTTATTTTCTTTACTGAAAGCATTATTCCCCTCTTCCATTTTGTCAAGAAAAGATAAATTTTAAGACCTCGAACAGGAATACAAGCTATTCAGTTATGCTACGGTTGCATAATAAAACCCTGAATTAAATGTCAGGGTTATAATTATTACTGAAGAATGCTGTCAGGTGAGACCAGGTAACTCAAGCCAGGATAAAAAAGGTGGTATAAATGACTATATTAGAGATGATGTTCAAAGAAGGCATGTTAGGGTGAGTTGTAGCAGGCAAAATGATTGATTAGGCTGTTGCGATATGTTTAGTTTTAATTTATTGGCAGGTTAATCTTAGCTGAGAGCATTTGTCTGGCAGTTTGTGTCCTTTCTTTGGTCTTTCTTTGCCCCAAGGCCTCTTGCTGTGGCCGAGGGGCTCCGTGGGTCTGTGGGCAGCGGCTGGAGCCGCCCCTGCTGCCCTCGGAGTGCTGCTGTTTGCCTTGGTTTTCCTCGTCCCCATCCACCCTCATGTAGGTAAGGAGGGAAATAAGGGATGTGCTGCAGCGAAAGGGCAACCTCTGTGTTTACTGTCACTCCCTTTCCCCTCTGGAAGCGAGGGAATTTCCATGAGTGCCACTGCCACCCCTCAGTCCACCGTGAGGTGAAAATGGGCCTTCCCTTGATCTCATTTTTGTTGTGTGGCCCCTACTTGTTTACCCTGAAAATGTATAGGTTGCCCCTGTTTGCAATGAGATTCTTGGAGCGTGGGGGTGAGGGAGCAGTGGCCATCCCACACACACCCAGCAGCTGTTCCTGGGACCAAGCTGGGCAGCAGCTGGGTGGCAGCTCAGAGAGTGGGAAAACGTGGTTAGGTTGTGCAGTTCACACATCCATTGCCACAGGAACTGTTCCTAATGCTTTGGTTAATTTGTCCTTTGTCTCAGCACAACTGGCTGAGGTCCAGCAAAATCGGTCCTGGAATAAAATTTCAGCTTTTACAAGCTCTGTAGATTTTTAGGGCGCAGTCCAGCAATATAACTGTGTGCATGTAAACAATATCACTGATTTCAGCAGGGCTGTTGATGCGTTCTTATTTATATATATTTGTTCTTGTCTGAGGCTGTAACCAGTATCCATCCTCTGGAATTCAGTGCATGTCATGTCCTTGCCTCCAAAACCCGCCCTGATGGCAAAGAAAGAAATATCAGCAATTTCCCAACAGTTTCCACTATAAAACCAAGGTTTTCAGCCAGTTGTAACTTCACCCAAATGTAATTGCTCAGCCCCAAATTTCCTGTGCTAGGTATGGTGAGCAAGGCTGATTTTTTGTGTAAGAAAATCTTGGCTGAAATGTTTCTGTCACTAGGAAAAATGCATTTGGGTTTTTTTTTTAAAATCTTGGAGGAACTCTGCTGCTCTCATATTTTGGAGCAAGAAATGCAGCAGAGAGCTTTCTGGTCTGAAAGCAGCTACTGGCATTAGGAACAAATGTCTTTGCCAGTACCCGGGAATGCAAATAAATTTGATCAAATCATGAAGTTCTAAAAATTATGTATCAGAAGCAATATTCAGTACAATGCTGTATTAGAATTTGGCAGCTGAAGGCTGTCTATATTGAGAACATACTTTTCTGTATAACTCCTATATGTGAAACCATAGAAAAGTGGATTTTGCCTTTGTTTCTGCCACAGAGCAACTGGGCGAGGCTGGATAAGTCATTTAGGAGTACTAAATTGGTAATTAATTTTGTGTTTTTCATTCTCTGAGTGCCTAATTTTGAGACAACTGAGGTCAGATTTTTCTTTCACTTACAAGCACTGTCAGTTTTCTGTGTGGAATGACCAGTTCCTTCTCCTAACCATGATGGAAGCCATCTACCTGGGTAGATGTGTGTGCTGAGGTGTGTGCTGAGAGCCAGGAGAACAGGCTGATCATGGCACATTGGTTCCAGTGTTTCAGAAACCCTGTTGCCAGGAAGTTTTCCTTCACATAGATCTGAGATCTGCCCTCTCTCAGGTTATTGGCTGTACTAAACACCCAGCTAAGGTTCTCCAGGCAGCTTTGGGTGCAGCACTTTTTGACCTGAAGGTTGGTTTTTATGTGTATGAAGTGGTCAAGTGTGGAATGTGCTGAGACTGAAAGTATTTTGCATCTGAAGATACTGTATTTTTATTTATGGCTCAGTCAAAATAAATTAAAATAATCGATGATTGTTTTGAAAGCAAATTACTGGGAGTACTATATATCTACCATGGCAAGTACTGAAGAGATGAGAATGTCTTATAATGCCAGAGTGAGTTGTGTAAACAAGGGTATTTATATACTCAACAGCAGCAAATCTCTGAGAGGGTTTTTTGTTGGGTTTGGTTTTTTTCTTGGCTGAGTCTCCGCTGATCCCACTTTATCCCAAAGGAGGAGGAGGAGGAGAAAACTAATGTTCCTATCACACATGTTCCATTATTGATTTCCATTCCAATCCACCCAAAGTCTTCTGTGCTGGAAATAATTAGACTCTGTGAACAGAGATGAAGCAAAAATCTATACAATGCTGGATTGCCAGAAATGAAGACAAGGGTGCCTAATTAATGTTGCATATAGAATGCCTTTTGGATGAATGGGCTTCCCTTTCTCAGAAGCAGCTCAACAGCAGTCGTATCACAAATTTGCTGTTAATTAAATGGTGTTCACTGTGTGCCTGTAAAAATGGCATTGAGGAAGAAAAACATTGGACAGCAGCAGCATCTTACAAAAGCTCTGCAATTAAAAGGAAAGACTGTGAAAAACAAATTTGCAGCCTTCATACGGATAGCAGGATATTTTCTTCCATATGGATTTTCTCAAAGCTCCAAAAGGAATGTCTGGTCACTGCAGAATTTTGAGCATTTCAGAAGTTGGACTGGAAGTGTGTTGGTAGGGTTGAGGGTAGGCAGAATGTTCCTGGGAGCTGAGGCAGGATGGATGAGAGCACAGCTGCAGCCTGGCCACGGCATAAGGGTTGTTTGGGAGGAGAGTCAGTGTCTAGAGAAATCCACCAGGTTAAATTTTCTCTGCATGAAAGGTGAACTGAAGGTGATCTGAGGCTGTATAATGCACCTTGGGAACTGAGAAGGCAGATCTTTAGGCAGAATCTGAGTACGCTGATGGAAAGGCTTCACAACAGCCCCCACTATGAGCTGAAATACCTGGAGGGAAAAACTGGAGGGGATCTGAACCGTCTGAAGCAGGGTAAGAGAATAATGTCAGCTGCATTCATAGGCAGATCGCAGCAGTGGGGTTGTTGGTGCTTCAGAGGTCTCCGTAGTAGAGGGATTCTGGGACAGCTCTTCTCATCCTGTAATTTGCAGGCCACTGGTACCTCCTCTCAGCCTTTAGCTCTCTCCTTTTATCTCTATTCCCCCCTTGCTCTTCTAGATATCTGTTGTGGCCAATCTAAGTGATACAACTGCTCTCTGTGTATTTCTGCAGAATTTAAATAGCATCATTCCCTCCTTCTCTTTTTTCCTATTAATGCAGAGGAAGTTTATCCTCTTTAGGAAAAGATGGAAAGCATTTTTTTCTAAGAAACTAGAGAATGAGTAAATCCCAGGCTCCTCACTCGAGCAGATGGATTCAACTGATGAGTCTGTAGGAATCTTCCTAGGCTGGGCATTAAACTGCAAGAATAGATGTTTTCTGATGAAATTCTAGTTGACATAAATATATTTTTAGCATGGATTTGAGAGAGGGAATTATTTTTCCCTATATAGTAGATGCTGTGGTTCTGGTTTAGGAATTTTATGAAATAATTTGAGTGCAGGAGAAAGGTACTAATAAAAAAAAGAGATTTTTATGACATTGTGCCTTCTAAGTCCTCTCTTTTCTTCCCATTTGGGTGCTTAGCATTGTCTCTCTCTCCTCTCATTCTGCTTTAATAAGCGTTTTTCTCTCCAAGCTGTTGGCTCTGATGCACACCTGAAATAGGTGCACACACAGGTTGTGATTCCTTTCCACATTATTGCATTTTGATTCTGAACTCCAGATTTAATCTGTCTAAATAATCCACTCCTGGGACTAAAGTCAACTACTAGAACTTTTGGATGTTCAACAAATAGTAAGGCATTACAATGATTTAAATCAAATAACCAAATCCATATGAAATACACTACTTGTTATCTTTCCAACAGATTGATTTTCTTCCCTGGATCCATTTTAAGCTGCACTGCAGTTGCTAAATCAAAAATAAACTGAGTTTTCAGTCTAGGGGTGTGTTAAGTCTGTGATTTCCATTACATCGCAGCGTGCTGCATATTAAAAAATGAAAACATGGAACACATCTTGAGTACAGAATTGAAACGGATTTTCTGACCTAGTCCCAGTGAATGGGCTCTAAAGTGCTGGCAACGACTGTAGCTCCTGGACTGTAATTATCATTTGAGTTATTTCACAGTGGTAGGAGACTTTACACCTGTGGGCATAAGTGGGGACAGGCTGACACCAGTGCTTTTTGAAATTATTTTGGATAAGTGGGAAAGTTAATCACGTTGGTGCAGCTTGTTACCCTGTTGCATGTTTATTAGAACATAACCTAACAAAGTATTTCAAAGCATTTTTTGACTGTTAACTGGAACTTCAGGAGACTGTGAAAACAATTCTGGTTTCACAGAAATCAGTCCTGTTCTGTTTTCTTCAGCAGCAGCAGCAGCTCATCTCCACAGCATGTATTTTGAATTCTCTTGAGCTTAGAAAACATCACCGCTTGCTCAGTCCATCCAGAATCAGACTCCTGGGGCTGTTGCCCTGAGTTAAATGGATCTTATGTATTTCAGAGAAAATGGAACTGGTATGGAACATAACCTGCCTTTCTTTTTTCCTGCAGCTTGGCTTTACACCCCCGAAAAAACATTGTGCTCACTGGTGGCGATGACCGCCTGTGGAAGACGTGGGGCTTCCCTGATGGGAACATCCTCATGACAGGGGAAGGTCACACGGATTGGCTCTCAGGCTGCTGCTTCAGGCCCAGGTCAGTGCCCAGAGTCCCTGAACCAGCCCTGCTCCCTCCTGGAGCTCCTTCATTCACTGGGCTGCTCTGCTGCCTCTCTGTTCTCAGGGGGCCCCGCACTCCCTGCTGAATTCCCAAACGTGTAGATAAAATGTTCCTCTGCCTTTCACAGTGTTGACTTAAGACTGATTGCTTTTAGTATTTTGTACATCTTAAACTCTGTCCCCGTGCCAGTGCACATAACAAGGAGTAATAAGCTTTTCAGGTCTTGCTGTATTCATTTTCTCCCTGTTGGTGCACTATGGCAAACACAGTCCCATTATTAATAATACGGAAAAGTTGACTTCTTGTATTAGACATTATTTGTCGTATGACTAAGAGTATTTGGAGTACCTAGAGAATAAGAATATGAGCTTTCCTGCTCTTTCATCATATGGATTTGAAGCTGAATTAATAAATGAAAGTGAACACTGAAAATAAAAATTAAATATTTAAGTTACAAGGGTCATGGAAATAGGGCAAACATGGATTAGATTTTTTGGCCTTTCTGTTGAAAAATAGGACACCATTTTACTCTCAAAACTAAAATCCATTTGATAAGGCTGAGCTTCTGTATGTTGAAATTACTTTGCATCTGATTTGTGAGGCAGCAGTTTAAATAGAGTTCTTTACTGTTAATATAATAAAGGTCTGCCAGGCTATTCACCTGAGGCTCGGTTATAAAAGGAGCATTATTAAGCCTTCAACCTTGTATTTTCATTGTGTTTATTTTATGAAGCAATATTAGCTCTCTTCTTCATGAGGAGGAAATGTATCCTATTTAATTTCATGGTTCCTCCTGATTTCTGAGTTTGTAATGAGCTACCAAAAGCACACACAGTCATCTAAACACAAGAAAATCCCCTCCTTCTTTTCAAAACCTCAAAAACAAGGAGTCACACTTTCTGGGATGAATTAAACATGCACTTACTCTTCTCTTGCATCACTTTCTCCTATGAGAAACAGGCTTTTTCTTACGAAGCTTGTGTTTCACAGTGTTCTCTTTTTCATGTGTACGTCCTTAGAAATAATTACATTTAAAAGAAGAGGATAATATTTAACTTAAATCATTTCATATAATACAGGAGGAGGGAAATGGAAAACTCAGCTTCTTGCTTTAAGGTGGTAGGAAAATTTGTCTATTGCTGCATGACAGATTTCAGAGTTTGTGAGCGGGGGACACGGTTTAAACTTGCAGATAAACAGAATGCTGCCTTTACCTCTTACCTGTTGTGAATATAAAACTTAGCACAGGGGAAGAAAGGGAAATACAATTAGAAGAGCATGTTATCATTTATAAAGCTGCTGGGCATACTAATCAGATTTCGATAATGCATTGTTACCATGACACCCGCTGACTCAGAGACTCAAAACTATTTTCTCATTAGTCTTTGACCAGAATACAGTCCTTTCAATAGGCTTTCCTATTTCTCATTCAATCATTGAAATTAAAATGAGTTGAGGTACATCATTATTCTCTTGCAGTATAAATTGACTCCTGCTGAATGCTCTGGAGTGATTCAAAAGCAGTGCTGTTAAAATATTGTCTTCTGTTACTGCATAAAATATATAATGTGGCAGAATACATTTAATCATAGTTTTTTAAGGGTTTTTTGTTTGGTTTTGGGGTTTTTTTTGGATATGAGACTCATATATCTGTTTTTTCTGGAAGTAAAACCAATTAAGTAAAAATGAAGAGTCTTAATAGATTTTTTGTTCTTTTTCTGGAGTCAAATGTAGATAACCTCTAGTTTTGTTCCCATTAAAGATTTAAAATTATGTTCACCCCAGAAGTGGAAAAGAAAAATATTTTTGTGCCACTGGGCTATTAAATGGTGATCTGGGTAGAACTTCCAGAGTTCTACAGTTTTTCATGTTTGTCCTCTGTGAGATCATTTCTCCTCTGTGTTCCTTCTCTCTGTGCAAAATCAGGTCCAGAGCAATCTCCACTGCTGGTGTGAGAAGTGTTCTGCATGCAGCCACACACGAGTCTGCTGTCAGATTATCTTGGTACAGCATCATACGATAACCCACACACACCCTGACAGCCAGGCACTAATGATTTGAGGAGAATCCAATGTAGAGCTGTGATGTGCATTTACCTAATGCTTCTGCACATGCGACTTAAAATCCCAGAAATCTGGGGTTTTATGTGCTCACAGAGTATTACTTGAGCAAGGGTCCTTCTCATGGTTATCTCTGTGCCACCACCGTGTAAATAGGGGTGTAAAAAAGCTGCCAGTCTCACTGGTAGTTGGGAAGATCTAGAAACTTGGAGCTAAAGTGCTGTTGGGTTTACATGTCCTCAGTGTCTCCAAGAGCCATGAGAGAATGTGGTTCTAGGAAGTAGCAATAAGAAGGTAAATGTGTGTTTTAGGCTCTGGACCAGATGTTACAGAAATGAGGATTGTCCTTTGAAGCTTTCTCAGTACTGATGTACTGCAGTGTCCTTAAGGATCATCACGGAGCCTTAGGGGCAAAGAGTTGTTGGATGGAGGAGTTTTCCTCCCCCCACTGACAAGGTGCTTCATTCCACAATGATTTTTTGCTGAAAGCCACCTCTCTTTCACTTGTGATCAAAGCAGGGTGAGGTGAGAGTGTGCTGAGGCTCCGAGGCTGCCACTGTGTCGCTCCTGGGTTGGCACGAAGGGTCCAGTGTCCCATGTGTTCTCCCTGCAGTGGCTCCCAGGACAGGAGATGAAGGGCAGCAGCCTGGCTTTGTGCATGTGAGGAGAGCAGAGCAGCTCTCTGCAGATCTGAGAGTAAAACACTGCCTTAAGCTTTTAAAATAAAAGTAAAACTTCAAACAGGTCCTGTCATCTGCAGCATGCAGCAGCTGGGAGGAGGGAGGAGAACAGTGCTTCCTTCTTTGAAACTCAGGTGACACCTGGTCAAACTTCAAAAACAAACAATGTTTTTACTCTGGTCTGGCTGAACACTGCTTTGCAGATGAATTAGCTGTTTCAAGCTTCTGTCACTGTTGAAAAATTTAATATTTTTCAGCTTGCCTTTTCTAGATGTGAAGGAGTGAGGGAGTCAGAATGTCCCCTGTCACAGTCATGCACAGAGACTTTGTGGTCAGAATCTGGAGAGCTGGGGAAGAGCTGTTGTAGTGCACCTGTGGATGCCAGGTGACTCAAATAGTTGAAATAACAGACAAAAATCTGCATCTTCTGCCAGTTTCCAGAATGAGCTGAGGATGTTAATGCTGTACCTTTAAGGACCATACTCTAATTGCAATAAGATACTTCATGGCATGTACTAGATTTATTTATCTTTGTTACTAACCTTCCTGGGTGGCTTAAGAATCAAGCTCTGCAGCATAGCTGAGGTGTGTGTTAATGTCTGATAAAATCCCAGTGAGCCGTAAAATACTGTATTCTTGCCCTGCATGTGTGCTGGTACAATATGTAATGTCCTTAATATATTCATAAATATTAATCAAGTCAACTCTTCTAAAATGTTTGTAGCCTTTTTCATGCAAACATTGTCTGGTTCTGTGGAATACAATAAATTTCTGAATTGAAGTACAAACTGTAGGTTCTAAAAGCTATTTAAAACTTGCTCTGAAAGTTGTCAGATTGTCAAGTCCTTTGTAATGCCCTGTTCCCCTAAGAAAGAGGCAGAGCTTCTGCTGTCCTTTCTATTGCTATTGCAACTCCCACAGTTACTAAGGAAAGAAATCAAAACTGTTACCAATTTATTATTATATAACAATTGCTACAGCAATTACCTTTACTGTGCGGATTTTCTGTAAGTTCTACTGCTATTGGAAAACCTGGAGGCAGGTATTGCTTCCTCAGTAATTAATAAAAGAAATTAAAGAAGAGATAGAATAAGTAGATTCATGCATCAAGCATGCAAATAAAGGCATGTCATGTTTGATACCCCAGAAAAATGTGCCAGTGAGGGGAAGCAAGAGAAAGATGAGGTGTTGGACTGAAAGAATAACCCATGTTCTTCCTGGGTGGTGTTTCTTGAAGCTGAAGGAGGTGATGTTACTCAGTTGGAAGCCTGTGCATGGATAGAGGAGAAAGACAACCTTGTAGAGAGAGAATTTGCAGAATATATTGAGGATGGGTATGAGGAATTGGAGAGAGATTGGATGGCAACTCCAGGTGGGCTTGAATTCACACAAGAAGCTTTTAGGGGAATTCTGTAGCACATGGGAGCAGGCTGTGGGTGACTGAGCATTGTGTTGGCCTCTCAAGACCAAGTACAAAACGTTACTGACAATCCAGCGTGGGGAAAAGGGACCAGAATAATGATATTTGCCCAAAGTTTTCAAGAGCAGTGACTGATAAATATGGAATTGTGTATGTAAGACTCGATCAGAGTGGAAGTTATTTTCTCATCATACAAAAACTCTTAGAACAGTTTTTATAAAATCTTTTTAAAAAGCAAATTCCTGAGCAGAATTGATGTCAGAATAAACTTTGAAACTGAAATTAGTTCTTACTCAGGTAAGTTCCTAATTTTAGTTTTTATATTACTTTAATTTCTTTTTTTATCTTATCATTTGTGAAGAAGCTATCCAGAGATGACTTTGTGTGGAAAAAGGATAGACAGAAAAGAACAGTAATTGAGGAAGGGAGGGAGGGTGTGAAGAAACTTCTGAGGAGTGATGGAAGCAAAGGCCAAAATTCAGGAGGGAAGGCAGTCCCAGAAAGGGGAGGCAGCTGGTTTTGATCCAGCCAGGCTCAGATGTTCTGAGGCAGCAGGCACAGGCTGACACTGCTCCTTGCTCACTGCATCTCACAGGACTTGGTGCATGGAGGGAAACATTGAGGAGCAAAAATCAGACTTGACAGCTTGGCAGGTCCAGGCACCACTTCAGAATTTCTCAGTGGACATGCTTTTGTAGTTTGAGAGCCCAAAGTGCTTTGATTATCAAGGTGAATTACAAGGTGTGCTTCTTCATTCATCCCCCACCTCTGCTGCTCTTGGCTCCCCACAGACTGTGCTGCTGAGGAGGGTCCCAGTCCTGGGAGGTGCGGATGCATCAATCCACACCAATCTTCTTGACAGTCATAATCTCCTCAGGTATCAGTGTGTGGTGAGAAACAGCTGCACGGTATGAAGAGAGTCACACAAAATCTGCTACTAAAGATAAATGACTGCTTTCTTGTTACAAATTGCAAATAATATTTTTTGAATAACTAAGATGGTACAGGGCCCACGAAGCCTCAGCAAATGTAAAGCACTTGATGCCATACTGAGAAGAGGAGGTTCTTTAGTCACAGTAGCAAGATAATATAAAAAATTCTACTAACATCAAATATATTTCTCCTCATACTTTAGTAATTCCTAATGCCAGTCCTAGATTCATTTTTATTTCTATGAGAAGAACCAGGAATTATCTATTATGCCATTTTGTTTAATGCACTGGCTTCCAAGATTTGATGCTGTAGTTAGTTAGTGAAACTAGGGGGACTTACAGAACAAACAGTCACTGCTGCAGTTATGATTCCAGGATCTACAAGATGTTGCTACAATCTAATGTTTGTTTTAGTGAAATGCAGCAGCATTTGTCTGCACAGAAACTGTAATTTAACATTGAGCAGTGGGATTTGACTACACTACTGCAGGCTCTTTCTTATTAGAGACCTTCACATATACTTCTGGGCTCTGTAAAAAAATCTGTCCACAGGAAGAAATAAGGAAAGGTTTGGAGTCAGTGATTTTAAAGTGTTGGGTTTTGGTATCACCCATCTGTTAGAGCCACTGCCCAGGCTGGGTCAGCAGTCACACCAAGGTGACACTGTACATGTAAACCAGCAGGATCAAAGGAAGTTCCTGGAGATATCGAGGAAGGAGCAGGCTGGAAATGCAGCTTTGTCAGGGACTGTTTCAAATCCTGGTATGGAAAAGTTTCCGCAGTGATATGCTCAGGGGCCCTTCTGTTTGTCGTGCTCCAGATTGTTTTTCTGGTGGCATTAGAGCTGTGTGTGCTTTTGTGGGATTACTGCCCAATCCTACAAAAGTTACATGGGCCCTGGGCTGATGCCATGAAGATTTTTGCCTTTTCTTTTATACCCCTGTTATACCTTTTACAGCTTCTGTATTCCTAGTGCTTTTTGCCTACATTCTTGGACTTGTTTGTCAAGCTAAGAGACTAAACATTTTAGAAGCTTCGTAGCTAGGGATCAGTGTGCCCCAGACCCCAGGGTCCTCTCCATACAGAACACATTCTGTAAACCAAGATAGAACCCTCCAGGGGAAGGTTCCTTGGGGAGGGGGGCTCACTTGAGCCTCTCATTGGGGAATCTTTGATAGATATGCTAATTAGTAAAACCTATAATGTTATACCCAATGTTGGGGGGGAGAGACACAGAGAGACACGGACACAGAGATAGATTCGGTGGGGTGCATTTCAACGCACATGACCAGGACGTGTGCACCTAAGGATCCTTAAAATAAATACCAAGGTAAAATCCCTTTTCCCCTTCTAACAGTGTTTGACTCTTGATTTTAAGACCAGGCAAAGGCATCAGGGCCTCCCAGATAATTGACTGTGCGGGCACTGTATGGCTCTGCAATGCACTTCCAGCTGGTCAGGTACTTCTAGAGGAGTCGAATACTGAGCACAAACGGCCCAGGTGGGCAGGAGATGTGCAGCACATCGCAGGGATGTGTTCTGTCTGCATATTCAGGGAACTGCTGGATTCATGATGGACAGCACAGAAATCTTGGAAGTGGTTTTATCATCAGTCAGTGTTAAGATTAGAGGGTTCCATTAATTGCATCTTTCATTTGGAGAGCGAGGAGCTGAAGCAAGGCAGAACTCAGTGGGTGAGGCTGCTCAGGGAGCTGCTGTGCTCACCTGGGAGCCAGGGAGGAGGAGAAGGAGAACGTCAGCCTTCACCCTCTGCCTGGCCACTGAGCCAGCCAGACCAACAGTCCTCCCAGAGAAGGGATTTGGAGATTACTGGTAATAAAAGGTCCATGGACACTGAGCTACAGAACACTTTTTCTGCTGGCTTTGGAGTTGTAAATGCTGAGCTTCACGCTATACATTAAACGAGGCTGAGACTCGAAAGCCACCAACTCCCCTCTAAGCATTCACATAAAAAAGAGTTGTAAGACTCATGTTAATCACGAAGGCCTCTGTTGGCTATCAGTGGAATAGAATTATTTTGTTTTGTTCCTTGAAATAGTCTTTAAAACCTAATTCAGGCCTCACTGCAGAAACAGATGAGTTTTATTTATCCTTTTACTACTATTGATAGCTATGAAAGAAACATGAGAGAGTCTGTATGTTCTACTTAGGACTTTTGAACACTTATTTAGTGAAAAGGCGTAATGATTTAATTTTTTAGAGGGTGTTGAATTCCTGTGTTGTTCAATAAAGCCTTTAGTTACCAGATTACATATTAAATTTGCCAGTGGTAAGAAACTTCTTTTGAGTGGCACAATTAATTTTCAGTCATCTAACTGGCTTTATATAACACATCATATTTAGCAGTTGTTAAGGTGTTTTATCAAACTGAGCTAATACAGGAGTCAAAAGAAAAAAAGTTATATTCATTTATTCTGCAAGGAAAAGAACTATTTCAGAAGTCTTTCATTCAGTTCCCCTGTGAACAAGTATAGCAAAATTTTAATTTCAAAAATAGCTTTATTTATTTCAAAATCTTTGATAAGCTTCATATTTTTTATACAAGGAAGCAGTCTTAACATCATTCTCTCTCAAGCTTACAAAGCCTACTATTTTTACCTCACAAATATGTTTGGGTGGGCATTAGATTTCCTTTGGGATTCTCAATCTCATTATTTTTATCAATAAAAAGCCTCTGCTGGACAAAGGAATAAATCACATATAAATGAAATATGAGAGATTACATGAGAAACTCAGCTTTGCTTAGTCTAATCCAATACCTTTGGCCAAACGTCTCAATGTCAAAGGCTTTATAAGTATTCTACAGGATCAGTCTGGCAAAGAGAAATCAATAACCAGGTAATGGATTTGATTAAAATTTTTCCCCTTCCACCCACTCCCACAAGCCAAATGTTTCTACCCATACTAATCTCTTCAGGCACATGGAACTGTTGGTTATTCTCTGGGGGCTTTTGAGATGTAAATATATACATAAAGTATGTTTTCATTTCAGAGAGCTCTGCTAACTATTGGTATCTATTTCAAGAAAAAAGTGTGTGTATCTCATTTTAATTTTCTTTAGAGAGCTCAGTTCTGCAACGTGCTTTTGGAAATATGGACTGATAACAACTGTAACTTTGCTACAGATTGAGATCCTGATTCGTTATCCAGAAGTTGCCTTTTTTTCTGCGATTCCTGCCATGCTGAGGAGAATTTCCTCACACCAGCTGGGGTTCCCAGATGTCCAAACTTTTGGAGATTTTCTTTGTTGCCAAATCCTCAGGTGTCTGCTTTACCCCATCTTCTGGCTCTGAGGTGGTTGCAGTGACAGCCCACGTGCCGTCTAGAAGGTTTGCCTTCAGAAACATTTCATAATTAGGCCATTAATTATGTTCTCCATTAGTGTTCTCTGAGGATGTTACCTCTGCTTGAAAGAAGTAGTTTCCCCTGTCAATAGAGAGATCAAAAAATGTTCCTATTGCATGGAACCTTAAGAGTCTATCATTATATTGATTTTAGAAAGCAAACAGTGTGCAGTTCCATAGTGTGGTTACTGAATAGGCTTCTCTTTTCAGCCAGAATGACCAGGCTTTGATGAAAAACGACCTTCGGCTTGTATTTCTTAGTTGGTGGAAATACTGACCACTCTGAGTTAGTGATTCACTAATAATATCTCCATTACAATAATTCAGCAAGCAGCTGGAGAGAGAAGTGCTGAGGACAGTTGGAGAGAGGAGAGGGAGGAAGCGGCTGGCAGGAGCTGCAGTCCTCCTATTGAGCAATTCAAATGTGTATTTGAAATAACTACAGGAAGAAAATCCATTGTAATAAAATGCTGCCCTTTGCTGAAAGCACTCTGTAGGTGCTTTCACAGGTGGCTTTACACACGTACTGAACTTCAACACCCATGGTTGAAAACCTGTTGCTAAACTAATGCCATTTCTGCTGATTAATTTGCAGCCCCTCCATCACAGGTACAAAACATCTCTTTAAAGGCTCTTTAAAAAATGCCTCAATCTTCATACCCACAATGTGTGACCTTGGATACAGTAGAAATCCTAATGGGGATAAAAAGTTAGCTAGTCTTTGTGTAGTATTATTTAATTTATTATTTAATTACCTTATCTCCATGATTTATCATTTATATGTTATGCTTGCCTATAAGGTAAGGTTTTCAAACGTACTGAATTCTTAGATTACATAGAAATTATGTTATTTTTCTTAAGTGATGATCTTGTGCACTATATTCTCCCATTATCTGAATTTTAGACCTGAAAACAGGCATATTTAATTTTGGGAGCTTTAAACCAATCTGGTATCAGCTTGAAAAAACACTGTGATGATCAATTTCACAAAACAGGTGTCAAGTTTAATCTTTTCTTTCTGACAAAAGTTTATTTAGTTATTCAGAATCACTATTTTGATGTAATTGTTTTGACTTAGAAATTGCAAGGAAACTTTCTGATCAGCTGTGTGGGTAATTAGATTTGGTGTTTACTTGAAAGAAAGAAAGAAATTTCTCTATGATAACCACTTTGATAGAGAAAGGGTGGAGGAATAGGCAGTTGAAATCTCTTTATAGAGTATCAATAAAATGGGATATTTTTAAACCTATTAGTTCAGCTTCAGTGAAGCCTTGAGTTTGTTCTCTGAAAGTATTGCAGAAATTTGTCTGCTCTACAAGGAGTTCTTGGTTTCTCTTCCTGCACATCTCCCTCATTTTCAGTTCCTGCAGCTCTTGCTGCCTGGGAGTCACCAGAAGCAGTTCAGTTTTGCTGATCATTTATTTAGGCTGTGAGAAAAAACTGTTGTTTACTGTGGTGGGTTCAGATTTTGAATAGTTTAGGTTTTCTTCTGGCTTCATCAGCATTTTGTGCTGGGGAGCTGGAGTTGCAGAGGGAGCTGCCATCTCTCCAGGGCTGGGGAGTCTCAGTTCACTGCCCTGATCCTGAACGTGTTGCTCTCACTCTGTTCAGAGTCGTTATACACGTCAAAACATCTCTCTTAATAGAATCTCTTGTGTTATGTTTCTCTGAGTGCAATTATAATCTTGATGCCTTTAACATCCTTGGTTCATTATTGCTTTCTTCTGTGCAATAAAGGCAATTGTATTTTCCCTCAAGTCTGCTGCAAGGGTTCTAGTGGAGTGGCTGAGGCAATATCTGGGTTTGTTATATTGTTAAAATGAGCCTTTCCTAAAGTGCAGCTGTTAAAATAACAAACATTAGCGTTAGAGTTGACTAGAGAATGGCAATTCAATTGAGGCAATATCTAAGATATTTGAATTGGAAATAACCCCCAAATATTTAGAGTGTTTACAAGATTTTGTCTGGAGCACAAACTCCAGGTATGAATCACAGTCATTTATTGTGTTTCTTTGTTTCCCCTCAAGCTGTGTGGCTGCAGTAATCTGGGGAATTCCAGGTACAAAACAGTTGCCATGCACAGGTAGCAGGAGAAGTTGTCCTGCTGGGAATGAGGATCAGGACTTGTTTGCTGAGGGACATGGATGTGGAACCAAGTTCTTAGTTTGTGGTAGTTATTTCCTTTGCATCTAAGTAGTGTGTATATGAAAGAAATGGGGAGCAGAGGGAGAAGGCCGCCGTGTTGTGTTTGTGTCCATGGTTTAGATCACCTCTGAGAGTTGTTGGGTTTGAAGGGTTTTCTGGTGTCCCACAGCTCTTGGGCAGTCAATGTTTAGGCTGCATGGCCTCGTGGATTAAAGTTCAGTTTTCATGCAAAGCCTTTCACAGAAAGGGTGGAAATTTATATTTACTTTGCTATTCTGCTTTCTTTTGTACCAGCCCAGGATTCTGCTCATATTCAGCATTTCCATTCCTCCTCCCCTCTTGAAGTTAGATTGTGATTGATCACTGTCTCCATTAACTCACTCCCCGCCCAGGGCATGGCTCAGTGAGTCCATCACTTGCCCCAAGTACAAACACGGGGCTCATGCAATATCCTGTGTGTTTTCTTGGCCTTCACTGTCAGGATCATTACACAGTGTGATTAAATATCCTTCCAGGGGCCTGGGAATGCTCAAATCCCAGTGCAGAACTTCCCAGGCCGCGAAATCTCCGTGCACTCACTGGACTCTCTCTGCATATGAATATGCAGCTTAAAAATGATGCTTTGTACAAACATGCAAATGGGATTAATGACTGTGGTCTTTTGCTGGCTATTGATTGTGATTAGACATCACTGGACCACCGTTGGGGGATGATAATGGATTTAAAACGACTGAGCCACAACTTTGCCTTTCAGAGGAACTGAGACACAGGATTATTGCTGTTAATATAGGTCATAAATCTTTTCTGTACATGGAATTCATGTATCTGAACTCCTTCCAAACTACATTTTTCCCTACTTCAACAGCCCTTCATTAAAATTTGAGGATTTGGAGTCATTCCAATGGAGGAAAAATGACCCAGCTGGATGGGGTGGGTGTTGAGATGAAGTATCACACTGTAATGGCACACTGTTTAATGTATGTCAGGGATATTGATTGGTACTATGCATGATTTTATGTGGGCTAAATACATTATTTTAAAAATTCAGCAGTGTATAGAAAGACTTTAACTTACACTGGGTCGCTTGAGAATAGGTGTTGGAATGGTACAGAATAGCTCTCATTTCTGGAAAATATGGTAGTTTTGCAATGTTTACTCATTATATTTGATTTCAGGTAAAATAGTTATTTCTCATGAGGTTAATGGAGGAAAATTTACTTGGCAGTAGGCTACAGGAAGGTGGCACAAGTGGACCCAGGAACACTGTTTGCCTTCAGCATAAGAAGCCTTCATAATTGTTGGAGATACCACTGGCCAGGCTCCCATGAGCTCCCTGCTCCAAGCTGGAGGCCAGGATGCTCCTACCCCTTGCTAAACAGGTGTCTGATTTTGCTGTGGGGTGCTAGATATGCACTGGCAGGAAGCTTTGAGAAAAGGCATCATTTTTTTTTAATGCAAAATAATTGTTAAAAGGTAATTCATTGCTGTCTAATTTTTGCCTAGAGCCCTGCATTCTGTAGTGCCTGCTGTCTTGCTGACACATACTTTGCTACATCTAATCTCCAAGTATTGTAACTAGTTTGTCTTTTCATTTTTATTCCTTACCTGGTACGCTTCCCAAGCCTTCTAAAAGCCAATTTTACAAATACTAAAAACTGCCTTCTACCAGGAGCCTAAATCATTTTAGATTCTCATTTAACCACCTCTAATTACATGATACTGGGTGGCAGCTAACCCATTTTTTATACATTAAAGAGTCTAGCCTGCAGTGAATAGGACCACACTCAATATTTTTTGGGGGGTACCAAGCTCAGCTACTGGATTTGAATGGGGCATGCCTGAGTGGGGTCTGTGTGGTTTGTAACATGCATTGGAGCAATCTGGAAAATAACAAGAAATGATTCTAACAAAATGACTAAAAATCATTATAATGATCCTGTATGTAGAACTAAAGGCTGTGTTTTTGTGGGCCAAAACCTTGGAAAAAAAGGAGTACTTGAGCACAGGAAGATGTGCAGGTAAGAGCAGTGGGAAGGGCCTCAGGTGAAACAGGATTTCTCTGTGGGTTTGTGTGGTCAGACACGGCAGCTTCTGGTAGTGTTACTCAGTTCAGAAAGGGAAGATGATTTAAAGTATGGAGGACTTGCTAAGTTGAAACTTGTTAATAAATGGCTTGAATTTGTTACCTTGGGGTTCATATATACCACACCAGGACTCTTTCTGGTTAGGAGCATGTTGTATTTAAATGTGTGCACGTGTGAAACTGTCACCATTGAAGTGGGAAGTAGCCTCAAGGAGGTTTTCATCGAGAAGGTGAACTTCATTAAAACAAAAGTTTACTACTTTTGTGGTGCCCAGTCCTTGTGTCTGTCTATCCAGGAGCAGTTTGGTGCCAAAAGCTTGCTTTCCTGTTTGCCCTTGTTGTCACAGCCAGCTGCCAGCCAGGCAGCACAAGGGGAAACGCTTCTCCTGGCACAGGTCAATGTATGAGCAGGAAACATCACAGAAAGATCTCACAATTAGGTAATGCGGAGTGAAAAATCACCTCAAGTTTTGCACTTGGCATAGTACACATTGACAGGATTCTGAGGATTTCCAGCCAACAGCCTTATGGCAAAGGATTTTGCAGGATGGCTGCGTTTTTCCTCTCTGACAAAAAGCCATGTGCCATCCACCATCTGCTGGTTACCGCCTTGCTTCCTGCCTTTGGAACTGCTTCCTTGGCTTGTAGAATGTCAGTTTATAATTGATATTGCATTTTTGAAATTTAATTTATTTTTCTCCTTACCTTTGATGATAAATGAGAAAAGGTATTTTTATATTTCTACTGCTGAGTATTCTGGCATCACCTTCTGTATAAATGAACATTTCATGTCTATTATTAAAGTGAGTAAAATTGGGCTTAAGATTATTCTGAGGGATGAAACATATTACAATTACTACATAAAATGGGTCTTAGACACGTAGTCCACCAGGATAGTTAAAGCAACACCCAAAATGAACCATAGATCCAAAAAAACCCCTAGAGGTTCCTAATAAGAAGTGTCATTGTAAATAATTAATGAGGCTCAGAACTGCAGCAACAAACAAGTGAACCATATCTCAAGTCTGTTTCAAGGTTACAAAATCTTAGAAACAAAACCTTTGCTGCTGAGTGTTTTGTTCAAACACAAACTAAGAACATAAGGGTGGCTCCCCATGCCAGATTTTTCTGGACCAACATCCTGTTCCCAGCAGTGAGTACCAGCAGATGCCTCAGAATGGTTAAGAATAGGAAAGGCATTTGTGAGGTTTGGTCTTAGTACCCCGCTGGACTCTACTTCTTACTTCAAAGTATCTTGAGCCAGATGCTGTTTCCATGTAATCTTTGGTGTATTCCTCTTCCAAATCTTTGTCCCATCTTCCTTTGGACCCGCAGAGAGTTGGATCCACATCATCCTTTATAAAGGAACTGTGCAAGCATCCTGCCTGGTGAGGCAGAAAATCACCTGTTTTCTTTTCAATCATTTTAATGGGGACTTTTTAAATAGTAAATTGACTCCAACATTTTTTAAATTCATCCCAATTTTCACCTTCTCTGGTGAGAGGAAAATGAGCAGTGACAACACAGGAGAACAAAGAAGAGTTGCAATGACTGCAGAGCTGAACTGATGTTTGGCATTTCCATCCCTTACATTGTTCTCAGTACCAACTGGAAAATGGAGTGTTGAAATACAGCTCTCATAATCAAAGGTGGGACTCCATTAGTAGATGTCTACTTTCCTAAGTGGAGTTGTCTGGATCCCTGCTTTTAACCTTGTTTCCAAGTAAATGAAGTTTACAAGGATGTATTTCTCCCAACCCCCTTGCACATGTTCCTTCAGCTCTCTTCCACTGCCTTTGGTAACTTTTAACTTGCAGGGTAAATCTGGCAAAAATTGGAAGACAGAAGTCTAACAGATCAGTCAATTCTTGATGTATTTATTTTATCAACAGCTAAGATGATGAAAGAAGTAGGCAAAAGATGCTTCCATAGGTATTTGGTGTTCATTAGTTCTGTTCTTCATGGAATAACTTTTCTTCCTAGGCATTTTCTTTCTTTATCTTTCCTCTTTGACCTAGCATAAAATGTCAGCAAAATTCAAGTAAACTTTAGCAGGATTTGCAGTTCTTCCCTTGTACTTTACTGTGCCTACTGTCAGCCTGTGCTGATATTGCAAATAACATAGAGGCTTTTAGAATTTTGCTTTAGAATAGTTGCATGAATAGAGGTAAATAAAAGAGAAATCATTTTTCCAATTAACTGATTGGAATATTGATTTTAAAATGATTTTCAGTTGTCATGGTAAAAGAGCTTATCCCTGTAATGTTTTGGACCATATGTTTAAAATTTGCTGTTACATTGCTGATGCTTGTGTTGTTTAAGCTCCAGTCAGAAGCTGCCTCTTGCTGCAACTCTTTTAGGATAAAAAACTTGAACACAAGTTGTGTTTGGCTTGGTTTTGCTCTGAGAACTGTTGTTGGCCAGCACTGTGTGTAAGGCTTTGCTCACCACCTTTTGGTTTGGGCTGGAGTTGTCTGAGGGAAGGAGCTGTGTCTCAGTTTGTGTGCAGAACACTGACTGTGTCCACAGCCCTATAGAAATAATATATATAAAAAATGCATATAATACATAATATATACAATAATATATATTTTATATAATTTGTGTATTTATATACATATGTGTGTGTGTGTGTGTGTGTGTTGATCTCATCAACACATATAAATATCTCAAAGGTGGGTGTCAGAGGATGCTGCTGGACACTTCAGCAGTGCCCAGCGACAGGACAAGGAGCAATGGCCATCAACTAAAACACAAATTCCCCCTCAACATGAGGAAGAACTTCATTCCATGGAGGGTGGTGGAGCCCAGGACAGGAGACGTCTCCATACCTGGAGATGGTGTGGAGTCTCCCTCTCTGGGGCTTATCACAGAGCTATGATACAGATGGATTTATCATTTATTTTGCTTAATTCAATATGACAATCCTTGTAAATGTTGAAGGATGGGATGCATGGTCCTGCTTGGCAGCTGATGTTGTAGAGCAGAAGAGCTTTTCTACCTCAGTGTCCACAGGGTCTTCAGAGGGAACCTGAGCAATCAGTCCCCTGGAGCAGCTTGAGATTCAGATCTAAGTCTACTGTCCAGAAATATTTGAACCAGGAGCAGTATTTGAAGCTGCTTGGGCTGTTGGCGTTAGGAGTGACACATTTACAGGGAAGCACTCTCAGTGTAGCTGTTGCCTTCACTTGACTGGCACTCCACAAAGGCAGTCAGACTGCTGAAATGCTGTGAAGTGACTCTGTGCCAAAGGCTCATGTTGTTGCTGAATATGAGTCTTAACTATTAATGTGTCTACACCTTGGGAAATGTTAATGGAGAGGTGTCTTGTAGTGAGAACAGTGAAGCTGGAAGGAGCAGGAATGTGTAATGAAAGGAAATGTGTGTGTGTGTGTATGTGTGTGTGTGTTTAGAATATGAGGGAGGAAAGGTTTAAGGCTTGAGAAGTTAATGTTCCATCCCTTTTTGTGGAAGGTGGAATTAATGTTTCCAAAGTTTTTCCACTCTAAGTGTTCCTGGAAGAGCAGGTTTACAGTATCAATTAGGAATACCAGAAATCAGCTGAAAGATAGAACTTTATGTGCATTTAATGTTTAAAAAATGGTCTATCCATAGAGGGAGAACAGGGGTTACAGGTACCATGGGCTCTCCATTGCCGAGAACTTTGGAAAGATTCTTCTGTAAGAATACTTTAATCAATGCAGGCATGTTTCATCCCATGTAGTCCTTTGGTCTGCGAGAAAGTTTAAACAGAAATCACCCCAAACCAAACCAAACAAGACCATACAAACCCAACTTATAGGGATCCACAGAGCACCATGCACAAAGGTGCTGCTTCTTTACAAAAGCACCATATTTCTAGAAGTTGGCAAAGTTATTTGCATTTATGTGAATGTGTTTGAAGTGACAGAACAAGATAGGATTTACCTTTTTCTTGTCTCCTAATACCTTGCCTAGTTCTTTGATGTGTTTGTTAAAAAACAATTAAGGTGTTTTATTCTCCTCTGAGTTAGATATATGCACACTGCACAGGATTTGTTGGAGCTTTTCCTGTTAGTGATCAGTCTTGAATTCAAATGGAGTTTATGTATATAGCTGCTGAGAATTAAGGTGGAGGTTCCAATGTCAAATTTCATATATTTTTAATATCATAATCAGCATGCATTTTGTTTGAAAATCAGTCATATGATAGAGGACTGTGTGGGTACCATACACGGTTAAACTGACAGCCATAATCATTAAAAGCAGCTGCTTTTTCTGATATATTTGTTTCTTCCCCCCACATGCTCTTATAAGGAAAAATAGCACGGTAAAAAAAATGTTGCAGCTGTGGGTAACAAAACATTACCTCAGAATTTGGTGTGCTTCTTTTTATCTCCCAGGACTGAAAAATGCTGCAAATCAGAGAAAGTGTGTCATTATTGATCAGCTATTAAGTAGATAGGGCTTTTTCTTAACAGCAGCATTTTGATTTAGATGTCTGACTTGGCTTGACACAGCACTTTCCTGTTCATTATGTGTGTGTCTGGTCTGAATCCTCGTGTGTGCTGAGAGTTTCCTGAGCACAGAGTGCAGCCCCTGTGCTGAAGCAGCCCTGACAGCCAGCATTCCCACCAGCACCACTTGTGCTTCCCAGAAATGCTGGTGTTAAGTTCCTACATGGATAATTGCAGATCCCCTTCCTTTAATGACCTGATGCTTTTTTATTCACAGGGAGTTACGAGGAAACTTGTTTTGCAGGGGGCTGGGGCATGGGTCCCTCTGTTCCTGAGTATTTTTGCCCTTACTTCTGTCATTCTCTCCCTCAAAACTGTTTCCTGGTGCACTTTTGTTTCCAATCTCCACTATTTTTTCTCCTTTGATCTGTAAGGGGTGCTAAACCTCACTTGTAACTCCTTCCCCTGCTGCAGATTGCCAAATTGAATCCATTTGAACTACCTTCCTGCTCATATCTGTTTTCTGAAAGATTTTCATCACTGCCTGGATGGTGCATTCTTGAAATTCAGCCCAAGGAACCAGTTCTTCATGTAGCATTTTGGGGATTATATATTAAAAAATGCATAAGCCATAAATCTCTTTTTGTGATTCACAACAGTGGCAGTGAATGTTTCCCTCTGAATCAATTGCAGATTTCATCAGTCCCACTTTATACCTGACTCTGAATTTATTTTAAGCTCTTATTTCATAAATGTATAAGGGCTGTGATAATTTGTCATTTCTCTAATTTTATCTATCTTCAGAAGTGAGATCTGGCTTATTAAAAGTGCAAGTGCTTCATTAACAGAAGCACATTTATTCCTGACAGCTCAACAAAATTAGGGTCTCCTCCAAACCCCTACTCAGACTTCAAGCCTTTATGCTCTGGTATATGTGACAAAAGCTTCAGAATTATACCTGTGCAATGTTATAAAAAAATGTTGAGAGATTAATCTCTCAGAGCTTTGTCTTAGGCATGGGGGTGTAACTGCCTTAATGAATATTATAATGATATTTTCACAAAAAATAGCAACCTAAACCACAAGTGTTAAAACCGTCAAAAACTTGGGTAGGTGATCTTTCATAGTGGCAAGCTCCCCCTTAAGATCTATCAGGTAAATGATGCACATATTTCAAGCTGTCGTAGTAGCTACTTTTACCAAGCAATTTGGTGGACATCTATTGGAAAAGGAGGAAAGGGAGAATATAAAATAAAAGGGTTGACACCACAGGTTTCAGACCTTTTTTTTTAATAAACTCCAGCAGTGAATTAAATATCTCTGAGTGTACTCTTACTTGAAGTTTTACAATAGTGCTTAGGATCAACCCTTGAGCTGTTTTCAGTCCCCACAATTTTATATCCAGAGATTTGGAAGAAGGATTTCCACTGCCTGTGATAGGACCTTTGCCCTTATTCAAATAAAAGAGTTTATTGGGTCCCAAAGGCAAGGTCATCTTATTGATGTTGCTCAGATAATGGCAGAAATTGGTCTGAAAACCTACAGCTTAACTATTTTTGACCTGTATTTTTGTGTATTATCCCCAAATATTTTTCCTGTGGTTTTTTTTTTTTTTGTGTGTGTGTTTTGGTTTGGTTTGGTTTGGTTTGGTTTAGTATGAAAACAATTGAAACAAATTTTTGCTTAGAAAATGAAAACCTCCCTTATTCCTAGGAGGGCTGCATCAATTTTTTCAATATTTTAAAAGAGTTTAGGATGAAGGCATTCTAGATGGATTCATCTAATTTTCATAGCTTGACAGGAATTATATTAGGAAGCCAAATTACAGGATACATGGATACATTTATGGCAGTGAAGCCCTGGGAGCTGTGAGCATGGCTTTGGAAATTAAGCCTCAGAAATCGGTTGGGAATTCTCTGAAGGGCTTATTGAACATTTGATCAAGTGAGATTCATGGATTTCCTACACTTGGATTTTCAGCAAATTCTTCTTGAGGTCATTTGATAAAAACTCCCAAGGAAGCAGAACTGTCCTGAATAAGAAAAGGATAGGAATCAAATGCCACTTTCAGCATGGAGAAATTAATTTCTGAGTCTCACAGGGATCTGTGCTGGGACCTGAGTTATTAAGATGATCTTGGAAACTGGGGAAGGGGATGAGGTGGATGAGTTTGCTAATTAGCCAGGGCAGTGAAAAGGAGCATGTGAAGGAGGACAGGAAAAGATTCCAGTCTCAACAATTGACTTGATGGTGAAGCAGCAGCTGAAAATCTGTGCAGGTGAACACAAAGTAAAGCACATGGGAAGAAATGGTCCTGAGATAAGAACTGATAATAGGTAAGAATGTGTCTAATTATCAGTACTGAGGAAGGAAATCTTGCAGCTACTGTGGCCAGTTTGCTGAAAATTTCTCTACAGTCGTGCCAAAGATGGTAATTAAATTGAAAGAACAGAGAATAAACCACGAAACAGTGCCATTGCATACCTTCCTTGGGTACCTGTTCCTTCCCTTTCAGCTGAAAGGGTGCTGAGAGAGATGGGAAATGTGCTCCAAGGGCACCTCTGCACAAGGAATGAGTCGGGGTCTTCGTCCTGGCAGTGGAACTGGATAGGGCCCTGTCCCACCACGGCTGGTGGCACACTTAGACATGGTGAAGGTGTACTCAGTGTTTGCTTTTAATCACAGTAGTAGAATTAGAAGCATGAAATGAAATGAAGTAAGGTATTTAAGACCCCAGAAGAGCTTTTCACACAAGGCATAATTAAATTTTGGAATTCATTGACATAAGAGATTGCGAGTGCCAAAGGTTTGCATATGTTCAAAAATCAATTACTCACAGGGGAAAAAAAATCCATGGATTCTTCTTGAGCACAAAGAAATCCTGAGCCACAGGCTAGGTCTGGGAGGGTTTAATAAGAGAATCACTCCACATGCTTTTTCTTACTTTTTTATTAAGAATCCCCTACTAGTTACATAAAATGTTACAGATGGACTCTTAGTCTGAAGCCATATGTCCATGCTTAAAGGAAACAGAATTATACTAGTTTATGTCTGAGATTTGGCAAAAAAAATCTGAGCTGAACTCTGTATTTTTCATTTATGTAATGTATCAATGACCCCAAGAGATGGTGAATATGTTGAAGTATTTATACAGAGTTAGAAAAAACAAAATTAGGATGCTTTTTAAAAATTAATTATATGTTGAAAATGGTATGAATTTGGGAAATTAGAAAATACTCTTCCCTTAATCTGTCTTGTTGTATTTTGAAAGCAGTCCTCTGGGCTTACGTTATTTTATTGATGAGCTCATAATAGGCTACAAAAAGTAGGAATTTATTTGAAAGCTGTATTTACTTTCCTGTGGGGGATAGGTACTTCCTATCTCCTTTTCTTTTGATAGAGTATTAATACATGGACACTTCATCTATAATGTGTCGGAAAACTGTGCACAGTAAAAATACGAATGTTTCCAAAGGTTGCTTTTGTTCATGTGTATTTTAAGGTAAAATCAACAACTGCAACTTAACCTGTCTTTCTAAGCAGAGTTAAATTATTTTGCCTGAAAATTCCTTACCTCTCTCCTGGCTCAAACCTGTTTCTTATTCCTTGAGCAGTGGCACCCAGCTGGTGACATCGAGCGGTGACACCACGGTGCGGATCTGGGACCTGTCCAGGCGCGGCTGCATCCTGACGCTGCGGGGCCATTCCCGCGCGGTGCGGGCCTGCTTCTGGCACTCCTGCGGGGACTTCGTGGCCTCTGCCTCCATGGATGGCACCAGCAAGATCTGGGATGTTAACAGGTATGGAGGCTCTGTGTTCACTAATGGATACCTTCATTAAGAACCAGGGTTGTGCTTTAGCTCCCTGTCGATTCGTGGAGTTCACTCGGAGAACACAGGGAAATTAAAGGCAGTGCTGGAAAAAACAGCCTCCGATGGGATTACTAGATAAAGGCTTTACTAAACAGGGAGCTGGGAAGGACTTCAATTAACACAGTGCCAAAATGGAAGTATTTGCTTTCACTTGGCATCCGTTATTCTTCATTGCTGGTTTTTTTTAAGGCAAGAGCTTTGTGGAACTTCAATATGTAATTTGAATAAGTAACTGAATAAGACTTTCAGTAAGTTTTCTATATACTGTTTCAAGCTCCTAAGTACACAACCTGGTTTAAGGTTAGCCAAGTGGAAATTTATTTTAGTCATTTTCTGTGTTTCAGCAAGGTGACTCCTGATTAATAAATCATCCTATACCTTCTTTATTATCCAGGCAAGTGCATTTTATGAAGGTGCTTTTAGAATATCAGTGAATTTGTGCTTACTGATTAATTAGTTCCTTAACTCTCTCCAGTTGTCTTCAGTTTTGATTAACTTAACACCTTAAAGAAATGGGATGGATTTATCTCTTTTCAAACTATCTCCTCTAGACTGCTGAATTACTGTACTGTACTAGGTCTGATTTTTAACAGCTGGATGTCATCCGTCCGCAGAGTCCTATAGGCGTTTTCCCTGGTTCTTTATTATCCAGTCCTAATGGATTTTTCCAATTCCTATCGGTCTTTTTCTTCCCTTGCATTTGAATGAGATGAAATACTCCTTCAAGATTGTTGGCCACTGCAGGAGAAGAAGCTTCACTCAAAAAGCAAGGGAAAATTTCATCTTTTGTTCCTTTTTCCTAAATCCCTCCCGGCCTGCTGCAATTGCAGTGAGCCCTTAGTGGAGACTTTTCAAACTGTAATTCATCCAGATTTCACTGAGAGTTAATTAAAACTCTGTCTGTATCGGATTTCCAGTCTTGCTTTCAAACCATGAATTGAGGAAGCATTAAATGATATTAAAAATATTGTTTTCAAAATGGGATAACTAACCTATCCTTTCATGAATTATTCCAAATTATTTTGGCGAAAAAAAACCTAGTTAAGGTTTGACAAAGTTCAAGCCAGCAGAGTGGTGGGTTTTAGAACAGAAATTGTCAGCCAGTTCTGAGAACAGATGATGCTTCCACCATCGCAGTAATAAGCATTAATGGTCAGTGTTTTCCTTAGAAACATGAACAGCAGAAATCTAACGTATTGTTGCCTCTTTTCTTAACCTGTTGTAGATTTCTAATGCTTTGATCATCTTTTATGGCATATTCATGACCTTTAAGAAATAATACTAAGAATAGCTTTAATTTGATGTCAGAATGGGTTTGAATTTGCATAGACAAAGGTTTGTTTAGACATTTGAAAATGCCTTCCCTACAGAGGAAGCTTTTGTAGTCAGAGGAATCAAAGCAAACCTTCACCACCAACCCATGGTGCCTCCCACTCACACTCATCACCAACTCCCATTTCTGCCTCCAGTCTATCTGAGCTGTGCTTTGGATGCGAAAATAAGAGAGTAACATCCCAGCCATGATGTGAAAGGCTGACTATCCATGTAGAATTATTGAAACATCAAAAATTATGCAAAATCTCAGTGGCTAAAGGCAGCAGGAAGTGGCATAAAAATGTGACATAGTCCGATTAAAATAAGGTGTATTCAGAGTAGGAAAAAAAAGCCCTCATGGGAGTTCTCACTGCTGGGTTTTTGATGTGTTGCCAGTAAAAGCCATGTGCTGGGGGCTGTTGCACTGCCTCAGTGCAAAGGCCAGGTGAGTTCTGCTGTGGCCAGTTCAGGTGAGTTTGTAGAGCTGTATGTGGTGTAGGCACTTAGTATGAAAAGAGGACTGCAGAAATGACAGACATTTGAAGAACTTCTCTAAAATGGGTTTGGTGACAAGATGTGGCTGTTTCGAGCCTAATCCATCCTGGTTCTGCAGAACACTCAGCTGCAGTTGGGCCTTGTGCCCATGCTGGCTCATTCAAGTGGAAGATCAGTCTGTGCAGGATGTACGGCAAGATTTGGAAATAAGGGAAGGCTATGGACAGATGAATGAGCTGGTGGTTTCCACTGGCTTGTTAAATTGCTGCTGTTATATTTGGAGCTGTGCTACAAAAGAGCCTGCAGTGAGCTTGGGCTCGGCAGTGCTGATTGCTGAGCTACCTGGCCGAGTTTGCAGCACTGATCCAGCTGTTCCAGGGTGTCCCCTGTAATTGTGCCACGAGCTTGGCCGGCGGGGCTGGGCACCCCAGGAATGTGTGCCCTCCTCAGCCGCCCTGCCAGCCTGGGGCTGTGTGACAATAGGAACGTGGAGCAGGCTTTCTGTGGTTTATGATGCTTGGAGTGTTATTTTTCTCCCCAACCCTGCAGAACAGGTGCTCATCCAGGTGCCATCGTCAGCCTTCTCCCTCTCCAGGTGCCACAAGCTCTGAGCAGGGGACAGAGCCCAAGATAACGTTCTCGTGGGAGGATAATAATCAGTGATCACAGTTAATCTAGTGGTTTTATTCTTTCCACTAACAAGGAATTAAGATTTTATAAATGAGAGCTGTCTTTCTTCCTTAATATTACATATTTGGATGGATGCCTGCTTTCAAATTGAATGGGCCTGGAAAGCAGCAGATTGTAGGGGAAGAAAAGCAAGAAGGATATCAAAACTATCACTGCCACCTCTCTGAAAGAGGTATGTTGTAAATAAATGCTACAAATAAAAATACATCCATTTCTGTAGTGGATGACAGTTATCTTCTTATTTCCAGCTTTCAAAAAGGCCACTTTTATACATTAGAAACATACTTTTCTATAAATGTTGCATTTGAAAAATATACATCATTCTCTGTAGTTGTAAGCTTGGTGTCAAGAAGCTGGGGAGGCTATTTGCTATCTTTTAGCACCAAAATCCAAGGTGCAATTTGCACAATCATCAAATCTGTTATTGGAGTCCAAAGAATACAAGATGCAACATCTCTTCAATAGGAAAATGTTGCCAGCAGTTCTGATAAATTACATAATTCTTTGCCAATGATAAGAAAATTCTGCCTACTAAATATTTGAATTTTATTTTATTAGAACATGAAATATGCCTGGGGGTTTTGGTCAGTTTGGGGTTTTTTATTATTCACAAATGTTTTTCTTCTGTGTATACTGGAAGTTTCAATCATGTATCAAGCCACAAATGACATTCCTACCAGGAGGATAATATGAGGTAGCTTTTAGTAAACAATGTTCTTCTGGACAAGTTAGGTGCCTTCTATTTAAAGATACAATCTGGGTAAGCCACTTCCTTCTTCTGGAAACACAGACACATGCTGAGACACAGCCATGATCCAAGCTACTGAAGGACTTGAGGGAGTCTGAGTTCTGGAGTTGGAACTTCCTGATGCATTCTTTGCTGGGAGAATTGGTTGCTTTTAAAGGAAATGAAAAAGAAAATGGTGTAACATCGGGAAGGGGAGTGCAGGGAAGAAAGGTAACTCATGTGCCTGCCATGGCTAAAAAAATTTAAACCAAAAAACAAAACAGCAAAACGGGCATATCTTGTACCTTCAAAATTATCCCCACTTCTTAATGATTATGGAAATAGGAAATTGGAGAAGAAAGGGAGAGGTTTATAATTTGTGACCAGGATCTTATTCAGTAGCATAGGTCAGGTTGAAAATATACAGCCAGTTATGTTCTAGCTCAGCAGGCAGTTGCAGGGGTGTTTTCTCAGACCATAAATTCAACACTGTCAAAGTCATTTTGGCAGGATTAATTTTAATTATCCAGTGGTAAATATCATCAGAGATTTACAGCCTGATCTCTGATATGCAAATCAAACTGAGCATCATATATCTCATGTAAACATAGGCAGTTGTTTAGCTTTGCAAACATATGCTCTACACTGAATGTTAAAGGCAAACATTGTTATTTATGCTTTGCGCTTGAGAAATTGTTTGCAGCAGTCAGAACAGTCAGAATTGGTTTTCTCCAGTTGATCCATTCTGTGCTCACTGAGCAGTTCTCCATTTTTCTCTGCTTTCTTTCACTAGTACAAAATATGTGGAATTAGGCCACCAAGAAATGCAATTGTGCTGTCCTGCAGCAGAGCCCAGGGTGAGGAAGTGTTTGTGGATTGGAGCCGTGTCTGGTTGCTGTTCCATGATCCATCACTCATTTGTTTTCCTTTTCCATTAACAGGGCAATTTTTGTCTACTCATGGAAATTTTTCCCATAATCAAATTTTATTTTAAAAATTTAAAACGTGTATTTACCTCAATCTTCAGTCATTTCTAGTGTCCATTGGTGCATTTGTTCAGGTGCCAATTTTAGAAGTAACTAATTGTGATTATTGTTAATTCTCCTGTACCTCCAGGATAGTGTCCTGTTACTGAGGTGTTAATAGATTCTTTTACTTATTTCCAAATATACAAAAAAAAATTGCTGACACCTTTTGCTTCTCTGCAACAAGACAGGACATTTTCACTTCTTTGCCCAAGTGTCAGATGTGTCTGACATTAATTACTAGTTTATATGAATAATTCCTTCTTTTGCTCCTAAGCCTCTATTAAAATTCTTATCTCCTGTTGTGACTTCTCTCCACTTGGTATCTGCTGCTTATAGTTTTGTTTCTTCTCATAAGAAGCATTTAATTTTGGAAAATTTAGGGTTAGTATTTAAAGAAATCAAGCAGGGATGGATTTTGTTTAATTAGAAGTCCCTCGTCAGCTACAGCTTTCCTTGGAGTGACACCATGGAATGACACCATGCAAATACTGCATGTGTTTTATTAGTACACATCTTGAGTGTGTGTACTGCAAGGCATGGTTAAGCTGATTTTAAACTGCAGTTATACTTTGGGGTGGAGTGGTTTATTCTCTAGTTTCACTAAATTGATAATTTAATGTTCCTGGAGTTGCCAAGTGGACTGGTCAAACTCTCTGCTTTGTATCATCAGATCCCAGGGTTTAGCCTGGCTTCTCCTGCCATCCTTGACATTCATACTCTGTTTCTTTTTCTTCCTTTTCCCTTTGGCGACGGACAGCTTTGAAATGCAATATTTACTCTCAGATTTGTAGGGTTTTTTCACCACACCAAATGCATCCGTATCAGGATCCTGTAAAATCTCCTCTGAAGGAACTCAGAGATTTTTCTTGTCTCAGAATGGAGCTATATTTTCACATTTTGAATCAGGATGAGTGTGCATAGCCAGTCCTTGTCCAAATACCCCATTTGAGGTTACACTTGTCTGACTGGCTGCTCAGTGGGACAGAAGCCACAAGCTCCTCTGGCCAGATCCCATGTTTAATTGATTCCAGTAAAAGTGGAGCTAATCTATTTTCAGAGAAGACAAATATCCTCCAGGAAATTAGAAGGCAGGTAGAAGAACTCAGAGGAAATGTGGAAGGACCATTTTTGGGTAGTTTGTAATGTCTCTCCTGACAGCACAGCAGGAAATGCTTGCCATTTTGATAAAGGAGAATTCCCTTTGGAATCCTCCAAGGAGCACTGCAGAGACAAGCTGCTATTAATCCTTCAAATCTAAGCCAGGCCTATGCCCAAGTCTCCAAATTTATAATTATGCTACAATTCCATAACACATTTTTCAGGATCAGGAAAGTCTAAAACCTAGTTGTTATAATTCCCAGAGAGCCAGTTGTAAAAAATCAATTTGAAAATGCGAATTATCAGGGAAAAAATTACATTCAAAGCAGAGCTATTCAGTTAAGGGGAAGATATGGCTAAATCTACAGAATCCTGGACAAGATGAAGCTTGAAGTACAAAACTTTACAGGACGTGTAGCTTGAACTCCATGTTGTAAACTTAAATGACATTGTGGATTTAGTAAGAGACAACATGCCTCAGTAATGAGAAATTGCAGGTCCCAAAGGCCAGAAGAATCTTAGCTGATTGCCATGGAATGCCTAAGCTGGGCAAGCCATACCATTATTTACATCTGGTGAAGGTAAACAAAGAGGTGAAGGGCTTTACTCGAGGCCATAGGGTGAGTTACTACTGAAGCCATCATTAAAACCCTGACTTTCCATTCCTTGGGGACGTCAACAATATGGCAAAATTAGTTTTCTTCAAATCTTCCTACTGGGTGAGAGGAACTAAAATCAGAATTGGATTTTCAGTAATAATATAGATCCATGAGAAATAGATGTATATGTGATTATTAATGACTCTGTAAAACATGACAGGAGTTGTGTGACGTCTGCTGAAATATTTGTTCTGGTGGCTGTTGGCTACTGGTCTAGATAAATCCATGTTCTCTCTGGCTTTTACTGGAACCATCTGTGGCAATTTAGCCTGTGCACAGGAAGCATATTTGAAGATCTTAGTAGTTAAAGTGATAATTTTTTTTTTTTTAATTCAGAATATTTTTCCGTTTTTTCCTAAAGCATTGAACACACAGAAATGTAAGTGCTTTGCTTTCTGATTTCTGCTGCTGGTCTTGAACTGCACAGCAGTTTTTGATTAATGGAGCGGGAAAAAATCAAGTTACTACTTTATTTTTTAAAAAACTGAGGCTGAAAACGGAGCTGCTTTCTAAAATGTCTGAGTTCTGCAGATATTTCTAGGTAGGCTTACCCGAACGCTACCAGAGTTAGCTACATAGTATTTCTTTTATGGAAAGATAGTGGAGAAAGTTGCACTTGATTTACATAAATGGGTGTCTCATTTTCTGATCTCAGAAGTTTCCTTGCTTCCATTATTTCAGCATTCAATATGGCTTGGAAAAAACATACTAGATGCAATTGTTAGTGGGTTTTTATGTTCTAGCTGTCCTCCTTTAGCCCAGCCTCCCTAAATTCTGTGTTGTTGGCTGAGAGGCTCCTGTTGGACAGCAGGAAGCTTTATTTGAGCTGGTAAGGAAATGTGCTCCTCTGAAGTTGAGCACCTTTGTGCTTGGTGTCCCTCCCTTGTCCAAACACCTCCTGGATTCCCTGGCAGGTGCTTCAGGAGCAGGAGGAATGAGGGAGGTAAAACTGAGGCTTCCTTCCACCAAATCCTAACCAGAGCAGCTGGCAGGTCTGCAAAGCTGAGTCCACTTGGACTGTGTGCACTGGAGGAGGCTCAGGCGCTGCTTTTTTCTCTCTTTGACAATGTGCAAGATGGATTCTTTGTCTTAATTTGCAACTGTGCAGGTCCTATAACCATGGCTTCTGCAAAATGTTAGTCAGATCTGGACAGGGTGTTTCCATTCTCCTGCGTTCCGAACTCAAATGCAGAGGATCAACACTGCAGGCATTCAGCACAATTTAAGTCAGAGTATAGTTTTCTACTCCATATCCAGGGTCATTATACAGTTGTTTTCTTTCTCCCTCACATCACATTGACTCATTACTGGCAGGCTTTTCTTTACCTAAGCTGTTTTCCTAGAAATACTGACTTACAGTATCTCCACCAAACCAAAAACGAATTGTACCAACAGAGCAATTCATAGCGCAGTGAAAACTGTCAGATATTATTACAGAACTCAGTGAAGACAACAGCTCATTAAAATGATGTATTTCCATCATCACACCCATATCCTGTCAGTACCAGTTAGAGCAAATGTTAGACACACAGTCTGTGATCCACATTCAAGTGGAGCACTGTCACCCAAAATCCCCGTGTGCTGCAGCACAGGTAATTGCAGGTTGTTTCCCTGCTTGTCTCCCAGTGAACTAAAATGAACACGAATACATCTTACTATTTATAAGCAACAATACTCTGACAGGCATAGCCACATATCCACCTGAATGTGAACTATTTTTAGCTGCTGATGTCTCCTGGTTTGGAATTAGATGAGTCGGTCATTTGATTTCAAAGTAAAAGTCTGCTGTAGTGGATGCCTTAATACATGTAAATTCCTCTTGGAATTTTTTCAGTTCTTGTCCTCTGGCTCCAGGCAGTCTTCAGATATGTGTGTGTCTGTGTCTGTCTGTGATGCTTTTGGGGTTTATTTTTCTTCCTTTTTATTGTTTTCTTTTAAGGGTTCAGATGTTACACAAGATCATTTTCTCTCTCAAGTGCTGGAACTCCAGTTGTGTATCCTGTTAGAGCAAACTCTATTCATCTTTGATTAGCCTCAACTGGAAAATGAAAACAAGTCACATCTTAGTCCTTTAACAATTAATTCTTACATTAAAAAAATGTGCCCTGGGTCTCTTATTGACACTGGAAGACACTGAATTGTGTTTGTACCTCCTTAAAATGTGGATAAATACTGTTTTCAGCCCAATAATGATTTCTTTTGTCTGTGGCAGCTTTCAAAAATTTGGGGCTTGTTTCTCTCCTCAGTCTTTACATTTCCCTAAGTGGTCAGACCTGATACAGGTAACACAGCTTCTTTGGTGCCCTGTGTGGGTTATACTTTGAGACACATCTCCAAATCCTCAAGCAGACTTAGAGCTATAAAGTCTGTTCCCACATGATCCAAGTGGTTAAGCCTGTGTATACAGCAGACACAACCACTCTGACACTTCCCGGGAAAATAAGGGGGGGTTTTGCCTTGATGGAGGCGAAGACCAGGATGACGCAAACAAAAACGTTGGCCATTTCCCTTCTGCACTTTGATATTTGTAGGTTTTCTGATGTGAATTGAGACACATCATCACACAAAAATCTTGTTGTAGGCTGACCGATATCTTTCCCAGCTAGGAATCAATTCACCATCTGCAAGACAATTTTTATGCATCTATTTACTGAACTCAGAGCCTGTAAAGGCATGTGTGTCTGTGGGAAACCTATTAAATATGTATTGGAATTACCCACTTGATGCAAACCCAATGAATTTCTTTATATTTTAGTGTCTCTTTCAAGCCTATTTCTGTCACCAACACAAATATTCTAGATAATGGAATCTTCATATGGAGGCTGCAATAAAATGTCAACGATATTTGTGAATTATTTAATACAGAGCAGACGGTCATGGAGTGTTTCGGTGCCATAAAGGGCACACGAGTTTGCTGCACGCTGGGAACATAGTTGGAGTCAGACTTGTATCCCTGCTCTGAAATTTGAATGAAAAAGTAAAAATACTGTGTGTGGTCTTCTGCAGTTACATTCTGCCCCTTAAAAAGTCCCTTCTTTAGGTTGGTTTTTTTTTAAATATCAGGTTTTGTTTCATAGTAATGCAGATCTTAGCTGATTTTGGAAGGTTAAGACTGAAATGAGGGTTTGGGGACACTGTGCAATACTAGGAGTGAAGTTAGCAGCTGGCACTGGCGGTTGATGAAAACCTAATTCTGAGTGTGTCGGACTTCTAAGTGATCCATATCAGGTTGTCAGTCATGGCTTGACAGTACTTTGATTGCATATTCAGCACCTTCAACAATTGCAAACTGAGCTTTGCTATGTGCAGCTGAAGATTTTAGTAGTGATTTGCAAAGGCCTCTCTTCTCCTGGAGAACAGTGGATACTCTTCTCATCCAATGACACTTACTTTGGGTGCACACTGGGATGAGACAGGTGTAATTACATTGATATAAAATCACACCGCTAACAGGGAAAGTTAGAACAAAAAGGAATGTAAACCAAACTGTTCACAGCTAGGAAAGGAGGAGACTAAATCACTATGCTTATATTTTGTGCATGTGTTTCAAGTGAATCTTTTCCTCCAGCTGCTGGTAAAGGGAAATCCAGCCCTTTTCCAGCTCTGTTTGGGGAGAGCGGGGGTGGTGCACAATCTAAAAATGGTGAGAAAGTAGTAGATCAAAGTGGTGGGAGGTATCCTTGGGAATTTAGCTTTTCCCATTCTGTGTTCAGTCACTGATCTGAACAAACATTCCCGCACCTGTAGCTTCAGTGGGTGGACCAGGCTCTTTATTCTTCACTCCAGCAGCTGCTTGTTAGAGAACCTGCAATGACACTGTTTTTGTTGTGGCTCTGTGTCTAGGAGCACAGCAAATCTATTATTCATATACCTTCCCAAGTTCACAAAGCCATTGAATAGTGCTGCATAACTCCTTAAAGCTGCCACCCACTCAAATCCATTTTATTTGGACAAATAAAGAAACTCTGCACTGAAGAAAACCAATTTGAAAGCACACTGAAATTCATTTTCCTCACTTTAATATTTAAGTGCTTATATTTATTGCATCTCAGCCTTGTTGTACTGTTTTCAAAAAGGATTTGTTTCTTTAATAGGTCTAAAGAAGTTTCAGTAAATTTAAAATGTGGAAGAAAATAAACTAACATCCGACAAGAGTCACAGTGCTTTTTATGCAGTGAATCTGCATGCTGCAGATTAAACCCATCCATTAATATTCTGTGTAACTCCATGCTAATTTACAGTACACAGGACTGGCCCAGGTTCTCATGGTTCCCTGCACTATTGCAACTGACTATTCCCTTTAAGAAAAAAGAAAAAAAAAATTGAAAAAAACCAAGGACTAAAGTTCCTGGTTTGCAATACAACAGTAATAAAAGTGGGGCCTCCAACTTTCACTTGTCATTGCATTTTTGACTTTGAGACTGTAGGTGTTTCTTTATCTGACTTCTTTGGTAAAGGCATTTTCTTTTCTATGTCAGAAAGCAGTAAGCCAGCTCCTGGTAGGGTCATTGGTGGTGTGGGGGTGGTTTTGGGGCCCAGTGCGTTTGTAGGTGATGCTCAGGGCAGACAGAGCTGGCAGAACTCCCTTTACGTGGGAGTTACCCATGCTGCTTGCAGGAGTCTTCCTGCATAAGGGTTGGGATTAAAGACATAGTAGAAATATATTAACAATAAATTAAAACTTACTAAATTAGTAAACAAAAAAAATTTAAAAGGTGGGGAAATTAAGTCATGATGTGCCAGTACTGCTTTCTCTATCCTCTATAGAATTTCATCACTATAAAGCTAGACCAGCAAGTGGATCCTAAGGTAAAATAATGGTGTACTTTTGGTTTGTTTTGGGGTTTTTTTGGAGCGCAGGGGGTTTGCTGGATTTGGGTTTGGTGGTTTTTTGGAGAGCTGAAAGCTGATTTGAGTTAGTTTTATGGTAACTGTGTAGATGTAGTTGAGATCTCTAGATTTATTCTGCTGGCCTCCTGTATAGTTCTTGTTTCAGTTTTTCCCTTTTGTTGGTAGTTTTCAAACAGTGGATTTTTTTTTTTTTTTAAAGAAAGACAAGAATTTTGGGCTAGAAAAAGTGCAGACCTGGGTCATCCATCGGGCAATTTAATGCAACTCCTGACAAACAGAAGCCTGAGAGCCACTTCCTGTTCTCATCATCAGCTGCTCCCTGACTCTGGTGGCTGCACAGAACAAAGTTCTCCCCCAGAACCTGCTCCACCCTAACCCTTCATTTAATTCACACAGAGTTGGATCATTCAAAGAGCCCCAAGGGTTGTTTGAAGATACGTTTGCACGGCCACAGTGTCACACGGGAAAATCCCATTACTTGGGCACCCAGCAGCTGTAGGACTCTCAGACTCTGCCTTGTCCAGGCAGTTTGGAAATCTCATCCTAAATATGTAAATTTGTAGAGAATATGATATGATGGAGCTTTATGGGATGAACTTGTAGGCTTTGGCGAGGTATTTTAGGGGTTAGTGTTACAGGAGTGGCATTTTTTAAAAGTGTGCTGTTATCCACTGTTACAGACTTAAACTCCTGTAGAAACCAATTATTTCTTACGTTGTCTGTGAGTTGTCAGAAGAAATAGATCAGATGAGTCTCACAGTAAAATGCTGGGACTCCAAAGAAAATGTGTGTTCCAGCATAACGTAGTAAGTTTACCTGGTCTTCTGCCATAAAGATACTTCATATTTTGTTTTTCATTGTCACGTTTGTTATTTTCTGTGTTACGTCTCACCAGTCAGTAGTTGTGCATGTAATGCCATATTCTTTATTTATTAACACGGTCGTGTAGAAGAGTGAAATAAATGATGACAAGGAAGAGAATGAAAGAAATAACAAAGAAGTTCTTCAGGGTGGTTGGAATGCACCATAAAGGGGATCTGAATGTGGAGTTTGGATGGCTCATCCTCTCCAGAATATTTTATTTGAACAGCAAAAGCCTAAAACTGTAAAATAACCTGTTTGAATAGTTCTCACATAAGCCTTAATGTATGGACACAAAAAGTTAAATCATTTGACAGTGATGCATCAAAGCACATGTGCTGTTGTCTTTCAGAAGCAAGGAGGGATTGACACATCTGCATTTACTTGTTCAGGGTTAGCCTGAAAAGGCAGTAATTTTACAGGTAAAGATTTTTGTAATTAAAAAAAAACCAAGACACAAATAATAAGATCATGGCAGCTTCATACGGAGTGTGGAACACGCCGTGAGCTCCATGCTGATGTCAGCTGATGGGGTAATTGAGGAGAACCCACTGTCACTGGGGAGAGGCTTTGCTTGTCCAGTGGCAGAGCTGCTGAGCAGCAAGCACACTCCTTGTCCTGCACTGTTTATTGTCTGCTTAAATGGGTTACAGCTATTTCATGATTCCTGAGCCTGCACTAATCTGATTAGCTCGTACCCCTGTGCCTGGAGGGGGGAGGAGATAATTGTTTCATAAAACAAGGCTCTGCTTTTCAATAAATGATTCCTGGTGCTCCTGTCTTCACCTGTCCAACAAAAAAATCCCCTGAGGAAACTTAATTTGCAGAAAGTGCTGAGCAAGGGTAAGAGTCAAAAAATAATCTAAGAATCCCCACTTACCTTTTTGAACCCGAGTGCCCCTTGCTCCTGGACTGAAGTTAGGAATTCTGAGATAGATGGCTCTGCTTTCCATGTGTTGCAAGGGAGACACAGGCATTTTGAAGGCAGAGAAGTTTGTGTCCTAGTTCCTGGCCAAAGGACTGAAGCAGCATTTTATTCAATAATAGAAATACAAGAGCTGACCCTGGAGGGGAACCACTTCAGATCCTGTCGCTCTGAGTGCTGGAAGCACCGGGCTGCACAAAGCTTTTCCTTTGGCTGATGGAATTTATGTTCTGCATGCAGATACACTTGATGGAAAAGTTAGAAGCCGTAGCCACAAACGGATGGTTTGATACGTGGGTGGTGATTTTCCTGAGGCAGAGGAAACCTGGATTTTGAAATATGGAATGTAGGGTGTGTGCTCCTGCATGGTGCTCAGAGTGGGTCCCAGTGTGGGTCCAGAGCCCACTGGTGTGTTACAGGTGTTCTGGGAATGCCCAGAACATTCCCATTAGTGTTAACAAATGTATCATTGCTGACTGGCTGCTGGGGTGAGAATTGCTAATTTACTCAGGATTACTTTGGATCATTCCCTGACATAACTCTTTTACACACGGTTACAAGCAAGACCTTGTAAACAGGGTCTGTTTCACCCAAACTGGTGAAAAAGGTACTTCAGATCTACATTTTGGATATAAAAGCCTAAATCTTCTTCTATTCCATGACTTTCAAAGTAATTTTTGTTGACCGAACTCTAACCTTGGGGAAGAGCAATCCTTGTCAAATGAAACATAACCCAAATTCGAAACATATGAAAATGCATCTCACTTCTGAAAAATTTGGATTGTAAGTTAACACTTCTCTTCAAACTAAAGTTGCTGAAATAAGTTATCAAAATTGATTTAGAGCCCAATTTCAGTGGAAAGTGAGCTTTTGCAACAGCTCTCACCATGAGCTGGAACATGCCCTGTGCTGCCAACAATCAGGTGTTGAACAGTGAGATTTTAAAGATATCTTGACAAGGTACAGCCAAGCCTACATAGTACAAGGGAATGAAGAATATATTACAATCTTACAAAAAGACCATAAACCATCTTACAAAAAGACCATAAACCATTCTTAAGTAGAGATTTTATGTCTTACTGTTTTCTCTTTCCTTTTAAAAAAAAATTAAAGCTTTACACCAAACCCCCTTTATCTGGAATCAGAAAATAATACAAACAATAATACTTCTCATGGAACACTTCATTTGTTCAAACAAATGTAAGACATTAAGAGGCTAAATCTTCAATAATGAGCAGATTCATTATTCATGTTTCAAGCCAATAAAAAAGGAGACAGATTATTGGCAAAGTTTTCACGCCTTCTAATGAAAGCCTAAGTAGAATATTATTAATTCAGTAACTTCAGCTTTTCGCTTACAAAAACATAAAAAGCTATTGTCAATCATATTTAGTATTCTCAATGTTTATCAAAACAGATCCTGAGTTTGAGTAGTTTTGGAATCAATCAAGCACCAAAAGGTAATTGATTATATTTCTTTTTTGTCTGTTTGTGCTAGAGAGTTCTAACCAGCCATGGCACCAGGGAGAGTCTTTGTTTTGTAAAGCCCACCCTACCACTATCTCTGTGCATTTGATACAGAAACATGGTAAAAAATAAGATTGTTATTATTTCCCAGGCTGGCATCAGGCAGCCAGGTCAGTGTCCAACACCACAGCCACGAGTGATGGTCTCAAAACTTTGGGCTTTTTTCTCTGACAGTATTTTTTAACTCAGTGCCGCATCTTTGTAGTCAGTAGATCAGTGTCTGCCTGGTAGTGGGAGTTTCCACGGGCTCAATAAACACACAGCTTCTGCTTAAATACACACAGTAGAGCTCTGCCAGAAAAATAAATAGTGTTATAATTGGCTACTTTTCCAGTAATACATACTGTGTTACATAAATTATCAGGAATTGAGTCAAATAAGCACTCTAATCCCAAAGGTAAGGCATGAAGTTTTGCAGCCTTTCTCCTGCATTCACAGAACTCTCTTTCAAGTACTGTGCTTATTTGGCTGTTATCTAATTTCACTGCAGAATAGAAATCTGACTGGAGCATTGCTTTCTGCTGGTTAATTATAAATTTATTAAGGGAATTTTGCCAAATGTCCCTCACTATTAGACCTCACTGAATCTGAAGTTCAAGCTATCAGACTTCATTTAATGTAATGCATTGCCCTCTTTCTCTGTTCTGTGTGTGCTTTTTTGTATTTTTTTGTTCTCAGGTACGTTCAATTTTCCCTTTCTGTGTATTATTTGCCAAAGAGGCTCTTTCAAGTTATAGAAATGGGACGAAGTAATTTTTAGAACAGCAAAATACGTAAGGAGGCAAGGTCCCTGGAGATGAAATGAATTTCCAACACAATAAAATAGCTTTCCTGTCCCGTTTGGGTGTTGCTGTTGACAGAGTATCTTGTTAACAGCGCACGAATGCCTCAGGAGTAGGAGGGTGTGGAGGGGGCATCACAGAATGGGAGCATGTGGAGAGGGAAGGGAAGGATGAGACAAGTTTATGGCCACACTGAGGTGCTTTGTGCCACCTCCGTGCTCTGGCAAGGCTTTAACACTCCTGAGGTGCTCTCAAGAGTGAACCCCACAGTGCGTGGGGCTGGGCTGGGCTGGGCTGGGAGCACTCGGTGTGCTCACACCTCATCAAACAAGACCCACATTTAAGGACTGTCATGCCCAGGCACTGCCTTTCAGTCTTCTCTTAGAGCTTTGCTAAAAGTGGGGCTTGCAATATGTGTGAGACAAATTTGGAGCAGACTGGGGGGGGTACCTGGAGGTGTAGGTGCATCCTGTGTGAGCACAAAGCTCAGGGTGTTCCTTACACCAGCAGGGCCAGGAGAGGGTTGGGACTGCAGTTGCCTCTTGCAGCAGGTGGAATCTCTTTGCCTGCTAAATCCTGGTGGCTTTTATTGCTGTTTTCAGCAGGAGCTGAGGCAGGGCTGCTGAGGGTTGTGTTGAGTCTTTACAAACTGGTGTTAAAGGAAAGCTGCCGTGCTCAGTTTGGCTGCCATAAAGGGAGGGGGAAAGAGCCTTGCTTGATCTCAGAGAGGAAATGTGCACTCAAAAATAAACTGCTGCAGCCTTTCAAAACTTACCAAGCAAGACAAAAATGTAACTGCTGACGTTGACTTATGTCCTGTCAGTGGAAGGACACAATTTGATCCTATTCAGAACCTCTGTGTTTTAACAGTACAATTGTTTTCAAGGAGGTCTGAGAAAAGGATGTTACAGGATTTTATAGCAGACTTACAAACGTGCCGAGTCAGATGAGTAATGTTTGTTTATATACCTAGAAAACACTAATAAAACATTTATATCATTGGGGTTCTTTCTTCCTTGGCTCAGCCTTCCTAGTTGGGAAGCTTTTGCTTTGCTTTTGGCAGAAGGAGGAAGACAAGGACAGAGGAAGGGGAAAAATCGCCCCCTTGCACTTACCAGTTAAATCCATCCCTCTTCAGAGATCAGTTTCCTTTTACATGCTCAATTTAGTGTGCACCAGAGCAAAGTGTGAGCTGTCAGGCTCCTGTGGTGATAGACCTGGATCTAATCCTGCTCCTCCTGACATCAGTGGCACAGCTTGTGCTGCTTCCAGCAGGAGTGGGACATGCTCACGGTGCATGGGCGGTTCAGCCCTTCGTGCCCAAGCTCAAAGCAGCCCCTGATGGGAGTGATGACAGCAGGGTTTAATACTTAATCCTGCTTCTGCTCAGAGTGAACTTAAAAAGTGTAAAAATTAAAATTATCTGACACCAGATTTCACCAGATTGAGTAACTCATGAGTAGCTCTGCAGATTGATCCAGAGAAACCCTGACTTGGAACTTTGTTTAAATCAGGGGATTGCTCCTTGTTTTGCAGAGCACTCAGATTGCAGAGATTAAAATGTTCCACAGGTGTTAAATATGAAGATAAATTACACAGAAAAGGATTAAATTTGTATTTTCTTTCTAAATGTTTCTAAATACTGGAGGAGAAATGTTTGCATTGTCACAGAAACTGCAGTAACATCTCCTTTAGCACTGTTTTTTTCCAAGTGTCAAACACTGGTTTGAAAGAGGGCACAATGAATGTTCACAATTGGAAGAGAGCTCCATTTTATTGAAGATAAGTAATAATTGAACAAAGTGTTTCATATTGACAGCATCATACTGTCATGTATCTTTTCAGAGACAAATGTACTTTACAGAGTAAGTGTCCTCACATGTCAATGTCTCAGAAAATGTGTTACATTTAGTGAAATAATGGGTCAAAAAAAAATCACTGTCATAAATGATGGCAGGCACATTTTTACTGAAATACGGGTGGTTTTACATTCTTGACATGAATAATTGGATGTGTCATATGTGAAGCTACCTAGAAATAAAATAGAGGTCATAAAATGTAAAGACATGATAGGATGCATTTATAACAGCATAAACCAAGCTGGCATTTTAATGTCTTAAGCCAGCCCATTTGCTATCCTTGGCCATTGATCTTGGCTGGGAAAGTCGTATGCCGAATTTAAACCCATTTTGGAGGTAGAGCCTTATGATGAGAAAGTGATAGAATTTGGTTTTGTTAAAAAGATTCTCCTTTTCACTGTTACAATTACAGCCCAGTAAGAGCACTGGAGGCTGGTTGTGGTGTGTCCTTACAAATCTTCCTCAGAAATGCTGTGTCCACCTTCACAGCAGGTCACTTTCTGGTGTAACTTACCCTGAAAATTGTGATTGCAGGTCACACAGGAGAATGATTCTCAATAGACATGAGAGAGAGTTTAGTTTAGTGTTCCCTCCATGGGATGATTTGAGAGAGCAGTTTTTGGGAAAGATAGTACAGTTTGGGAGTGTCTGTGCATTTAATGAATTCCTCTGAAGGCATGGAAAAGGGTGGTTGGGAGAGGCATGGACTCCTCTCATTAATTTTGATTGGCTCTATAGGTAGTTTTAATTACCATGCTTGAACTGAGATTCAATATGGCACAGAAATAAAATAACTAATTACAACTACCTAAGTACTCACTGAAATGGTGTCACCCTCCTGCCCCAATTTTTCCAACTAGAGCTGACATAGAACCCACATGCTTAAAAAAAAAAAATTACAAGAAAGGGGGCAAAACCATCCTGATTTCATAGGATTGCCAGCATGCATGCATGGGGTGGTTTTTTGAAACACTTAAGTAGCAGAAGAATTGGCCACATGTCACATCTGCCTCATGGCTATGGTTTGCTGCGTGTCTGGAAGTGAGGGCAGGCTGGGCACTGCTCTGCTCTTCCTGAGTTTTACTGGGAAAGTATGCAGGGAAAGAGGAATCTACCCACTACCTGTATTTCCTTTTAATTTCTGCACAGTCAATGGAATATCTGACTGGTGCATTTTTTGGCTGCTGTTTTAAATTAGTGCAGAGCCTGGGAATATTCATGGATGTCTTATGTAAGTGGAAATGTTTCATATCTTCTGTTTTCAATGCAGTTTTACTGAAAGCCCTTTGGAATTTGAATGAGCCATTCCAGAATGTGGTTTTCAAAAAAGAAGTCTCTAAAAATAAAATCTTTCCAATCTGTTAAGATAATGATATCAATATTGGTATGGCTAATTGAGCCACCATTCCTGGAATAGGTGTGCTTCTGGATAAGTATCTGTCCATGTTTGTTTGAAACTCTTAGGAAACATCCAAACCTGGTGCAGTAGAATGAAGGCTGACTGATTGATGGACATCATTACCTCACCTGAATTTAAGGGAGAGGAATTGATTCTGCAGAGAAAAAGAGAACACTGAGGATAATTAGTCCTGTACTAACACAGGGAAAGGATGAGGGTTGGACTGGTGTCTTGAGTGAGGTTTAGAATCCAATCTGCAAAATACTGACCTACTGAGCAGCATTTCTCCTGTGGCATCATTTACTGAGAGCCTCTTGAGGCATCAAGAGTTGTGCAAGTGTCTAACCTGCTGTTCATACATGATCCCCTCTGTCTTTGGAACGAGGGTACTCAGAGGTTGTGAGCCTTATAGCCATGAGGCTCTGTGTTCGCAGTGAGAAAAACCCTCAGACAGTGAATGCAGCTACAGATTTATTCTAATGTAGATAAACTTGTACCAAGGGTAGAAACATGAGCTTCCATGAAAAAACAGGGTGATACTCTACCCTTCATATCAACTTATTTTTTTGTGGAAAAAGAACATCTAGATAAATAGTTGCCTTTTCCAAAGAGAAGATAGCTGGTACAAGACAATCTTGCTGAAATTATGTCTCAGCTGGAAGGAAACATGAGTTTATTTTATGTAGCATGGGGGGAAGGTTCTCAGCAATATTCAGTCAGTCAGTTACCAGAGTGGTAAATGAGATCTCAAGAGCCAGAGCTCATCAGTGTGCAGTGATAGGGAAGTGGGAAGGAGAGAGGCTGCATCAGGGCTGGGTGTTTGTGTTCCTGATGGAAAAGTGCAAATCATTTCCTTCCCTTCTGCTGCTGTCATGGTCCATCACTTTAGTCCATTTTCACCTTGCTAAGGGATGCTGAATGGGCCTTCCTGCTTTGGCACCTAATTAATCTCTCACAAGCCTATTCTTGCAGCCTGGCTGCCTGAGATGGTCCAGATCTTTCATCAGTGCCTGACAAACAAAATACCTTTTTTTTTCCTTTACCTTCCTTCCTTTTCCTGTGTTCTTTCACCCCAGCCCCGGTCAAGCAGGTTGAAGACATTGTTCTCCCCCAGCCTTTGAAGAGGGCATAGGCACACCCTGTTATTACAGGAAAATATCCCCTTTCTTCCAATGGAACCACTCTCACACTGTGGTATGGAAAGCTGTCTGTGTTTCCAAAATGCTGAGTGCCCACCAAAAAATGCAGCAGGATTTTGCTTGTCAGAAACTGTTCAGCAGCTCAGAGCCTCTACAGTGGAACAGGCAAACAGGAAATCATTGGGCACTGTTAAAAAATGGCATACCTAGGCACACATAAAAGTGTAATATCTGAGATGGAACAGGCATATTTTGTGGTGTAAAACATTGCCATGAGACTGTGAGACAAAAGAATTATGTTATTGAAGTTATTTTACTGTCGTATATCAAGTGATCGTGAATATCAGATACCTTGTGCACCAAGTTCCAACAGCCAAACACTTTATGTCTAGTTTAAAATGAGTCCTCGTGATAAAATAACACATGTAGGCTACATAACAGATAACACTGGGTGGTATAATGTATTACTTATAATAGAAAAACATAGATTCTGTAAAATGATGCCAGTGGAATCTAATATTTCTTTGAAATCTATTTCCTGGATAATATTTCTGCTCAGAAGCTGCTTATCTCCCTTCTGCTCTCCCTTTGTGGGGACAGGTGTGGTGTTCAGCACAGGATATCATTCCAGTCTGGGAAATGGAGAGGCACTAAAACAGATCTGAGGAGTGCCTGTGTTAGATCCATGCTCAAGGGAGTGTCCATCCAAACTTGCAGCTCTCCTGGCCTGCACCTCACTGCAGACACTGCTCTCCTGTGCTGGTGATAAAGAACCTGCAAGAGCTCTGAGAGTCTTCTGGGGACATATAGGCAGGGAAAAAAAAAGGAAGAAAAATCACATCTTTAATTCCCCCCTGCTGACAGCTTCCTTAATAAATATTGTAAGAAATTTCTCTGTTAAGAGCCACCCAGTAATCTAATTTGCAAGCCCCAGTGATATATTCAGCAGCCAGCTCAGGGGAGGTGTGTTTCTACTGTCAGAATCACATGAGCAAGGAATAAAATTCTAAGCTGTCACTGAAAGCTGCAGTAATTTATGATGAGTTGTTGGCTTTTACTTTTTCATACTATTTTTGACTCAGCTGAACAAAGAGGATAGAACTGCTACTGAGTTTACATTGATTAGTTTTTTCCACAGTATGCTCCCCTATCTGTGTGTTTGCACAGGATATAACAATACAAATACTGCACATTTACGTTTTACGTATATCTAAAGAAATCATGGAGTGATACCCTTGAGTAATAATGAGCGATGGATCCTGGATCATTTCAATTGTCCCCCCTATTGACATGCTCCTGAAGGAGTTAAGCCTTTGCCAGTCTGCTGAGTTTAAGTAATCCCAGATTTGTCTGTCACCTTCTGTGTTGTCTGGATGGGGCATCCTTGGGCTCTTCCTTCTCCTCGGTAAGGAACATTCTGCTCTGGTATGTACATAGAAGGCAAAGCAAAACCCAAAAAGCTTCCACGAGATTACAGCTGTACAGCCACGGTCAGGCTGTTTGGTGAGAGAACTGATTCTCCACAGCAGTGTCATCGTGGTTGTGTCCAGTTTCCTACAATGGGAAAAGCTTCCTGTCTTGAGGTCCATCTACATCAGGTCCGTCCCCTCAGCTGAGAAGGACCAATAGTGTTGTCTTAGAAATTAACTCATTCAAAGAAAACAAAGCAACGAGGTGAGAAAGCCAACCCAGAAGCTCTCCAGTGGTACTCCACAGCTGCTCATCTGGGAGAAGGTGTAGTGGCTGGCTGTCCTCAGCCTTGAAAGAACTTTCAGAACCACTTCACAGGTAATTCCATCTGAGCTGTTGTCACTTCATGGATGAACACCTCGACTGTTGGGGTGAACCTCTGTTCCCTCACCTCTGCTTTAAGAATTTGGAGCTTACAATGGCCAGTGCTATGGTTCATCCATAGCCAGAGACCTCTCCTTCAGTGAAGAGGGTTTTAGGTGTCCACAGGGACAAGACTTCACCCTCAGTGAAGAGCTCCCAGGCATCACTTGCTTTCTCTGAGCCTTTTCACGGACCTTGAGAGGAAAACCAGGTTGCCAGCACTCACTGGCTTTCTTCAGGGTGCACGTGGGCATGGTCCAATAGATCTCTCAGACCCTTTGAAAAGAAGGAATTTGATATCCTTAAAAAGGAAATGGTATCCTACCTTTTCATCCACGTTCCCTTTTAGTTCTGCATCAACAAGGTTTTTGAGGATGCACCCAGGGAACACAAAGTGGTGCTTTCATTGTTGCTGCTTAGGATTCAGTCTTTTAAAACTCACCTCTCATTTCTTTGTACCTTCCTGCTCCAGCTTTCGTTACTGGGAAGTGAACAGCAATGGGTTGGGTTTTGTAACTGTCTCCTTGGTTCAGTGCTTGCATGAGGAATCACTGTCAATGTTCATTTTTCTAGAGAGTAGCTGGGGAGATGCATGAGAAGTGTTCTTCATTTACCCTAAAGTTGTGTGTTGTTCATACTGCCCTGCGTGACGGGTGCTGCATTCCTGTTCTCTTCTGCAGTGAGAGGTGCAGATACACCCTGCGTGGGCACAAGGAGTCAGTCAACAGCATCGAGTTCCTGCCCTTCTCCAGCACCGCGCTCACCAGCTCTGCTGACAAGACCTTGTCTCTCTGGGATGTCAGAATGGTAAGCAGGCTTTGCCTTGGTCTTCCTTGAATTCAAGCAAATAGTGATGTATGTGACATGAGGAAGATGAGACCCAGTGTGAAATCGAAACAGAAAGTAAGGGTGATGTGGCAGTAAAATATTCACTAACACAGTTGTTACCTTCTGACCAAAAATGACACCATATACCACTTCCTCCAGAAGGGATCTTCCCTCCTCCTGAACTCTGCTGATTCCTCAGGGAATAAGTGTTATTTTCTCCGTAATAAATCACTGCAGGTAGTGACAGAAACTCTGTGTCTCTTCCTTTGCTGTTCTCTACCTTCTTTCTTTGGAATGGGTAAAAATGCATTGAGTACACTGGAGAGTGTATTTGTCCCTGCTGCTTCGCACACCAAATATGCAAATCCTCTTCGAGTAGAATCTGAGAACAAGGCAAGAGGAATTTTTTTCCTCTGTCATCAGAAAATCTAATAATTATTGCTGTTTCTCTGGTATGGAGCAACTTTAGAAGTTCTCAAATTGTTCCTTCAGTTGGTGTTACAGCCACTCTGCATTTCTCAGGCAGTGTAAAGGTACAAGACTGCAGCCTCAAATGAAGGAAGAGGGTTGTATTCATGGAAGGGATTTGAGAGGAAGCAGGCAGAGCTATTGCTGTGGATTAAATGGTGTTGTCATCAGAGATACACAAACACAGGGTAGGAAAAACTGCCGTGGAAATGACGGTGGAGTACTTGAGACGCTCATTAGTCAATTGCTATTTATGGATCATAGAAACAGACTGAACAGAAGGTCATTTCATAATAGTAATAGTAATAATAATAATAATAATAATCCTGGTCAGAAAGCACAGTGAGTTAAAATGAAACTAGTCAAGACTCATTATCCCTAAATGCATTGGTTTGTAGGAATATTTGATACCCAAATATGAATAATTCAAAAAGAGGGGGAAAAGTATTGAAATACAAACAAAAGTGAAATGCTTAATGGAAAAATAGATTTCTGCTTTGTTTTGTTTTCAATAAATCCTGCAAGGAACTTTATCTTGCAAATATCTCGGTAATCTCCTGCTCATAGTAAATTAACAGAGTCATCAAGGAGTTTTCCTTTGACAAACATAAGGAAAAAGCCTCTATATTTGCTCACCAATATTGTTACTCAAGTTTGAGTAATTTTGCTGAGATAGGAAAGACCTTTTGTGAAAAGAAAATGTTGTATATGGCATTTTGTTGTGTATTTATGCTGTTGAAGTTTTTCCATGTTCAGTGGGAAATCTTGCAGATTTGGGATAAATGCCCACAGTGAAACATCACTTGAGGTGGAGAAATCCCTGTGAAGATTCCACCTCCCTCTAAATGCTGAATGATATTAAATGTTCCCTCCAGAAAGAAGAAGAATTATTTGGTCCCATTAATTGGGAATAGAGTATATTCTCACCTCTGTGAGATCAATTAGCAGTAAGGAGTACATTTAAGATACTTTTAATGAAACATGAAAACCACGCTCAGGTTTGTTTTCTCATAAATCAGATTCCTATTGCTAATCACATCTTGCTCTTCAATCATTAAGTGCAGTCAGCTCTTTATTATTAAGGATAATGGATACAGAGAACTGTAAGTCAGAGCAGTGTTAAGTTGAATGGACAATGAGCTCTGCATTTGGGGCAGGATGGGACATAAATCTTTGTAATTACTAAGCCTGAACTCTAATGCAGCCTGCAGACTTTGGAAATGCAGGGTATTACTTTTTCCTCTTTATTTTTTTCCTGGGTAACAGAAAGTGAGATCCATCCAGTGGTTCAAAAAAAAATCTACATCACATTGACTCTTATTTTAAACCTAAGATACGTTGCCTATAGGAAAATGAGAACAGAGAAAGATGAATTGCACTTGTGGCTCTTTCCAAACACTGAGGGAGAATTACGGATTTGGTGTTGGATTTGGACAGGAACCACGCTCGTGTTGTGCCAGATACGCAGTAGATCAGATGTGGAGACCCACGCTGCAGTTCGCTGGTGGGAATTCCGTGCCAGTGAAGCTGATGGCTCTGGTGCCAAGATAAGCTGCAGAATTTATTCCTCTTTGTGCCAGTTTCGTAGAAAGGCAAGCATGTTCTGGCTTTTCACCAGAACATTTCCTCGCCGACACATCAGGGAAAGCGTCTCCACTGTGAATTGCAAGGTGTGTCCAGTGATGAATGTGAGAGGTGCAAAAGAGCCCCTGCCCCCCTGAGTACAAGTTCCCCTGCCTGGGTTAATTCCTCCCACGATGAGGGACCTGCCACTCCTCTGCATCTCCCACAGCCTCAGGAGCCATTGCTTGGGGCTGCTCACATCTGTCTCAACACCATTTGAGCCAGGCTGAACCTCTGCTCTTTTTTCAGACAGATGAGATACCAAATATTTATGCACTTAAATAATTAAATAGAAGGGGGGAAAGAAGGACTCACATTTTTCATTCTACATGTTTGAAATGTATTGATTTAGTAACTATCTCATCTACTTTCTGACTTTTGAAATGTCAGATTCTGTAACTGGATATTTCATTTTTGAAAACGTTGTGGAGAGACTGTAATTTAAAAGGCAGCTTCCAGTAGTAATGCCCTGAGAATTGTGTCCAACCAGGATTTGGGAAGAATTCTGTGTGTCCTTAATGGGACAGGCCCATTCACGTCAGTGACCCTGTTCTTGTGAACGAAGTTCAGCACACACAGAGCTCTGTAAAAAGTCACAGTCATACAGTGCTCTTTTTCTGTTCAATTTCATGAAATAACAAGCATTTGAGATAGTGTTTGATAATTCTTGTCCATTTTGGTCTCTACTGCTCACTGATATTCAAGTTAGTATTTCAGTTATCTGGGATATGTTTCTTTATGCAGGGCAGCTCAGTGATTTAAGATAAGACCTGTTTTTTCTGCATTCCTTTTGCAGAAGATTGCTGCATAACACAAATAAAAGGACCCCATTCCCACCCCACTATCAAACTAATACCTCTGACATTCAGGCAGGAAGGCATCAAGATGTCAACTTTTTCATATTTGGGTCAAAGATGACTTGAGCAGGGGTAAGGCAGCACAGCAGAACAGTGACCAGATGCCAGTTCTGGCTCTGCACATCAGATTGTGTCCTTGTCAGTAATTTGTGGGCTGAACAGCAGAATCAAAAGTTAGAAGCTCCAAGGTAGTGTGATCCTTGATGAATAATGCAGGCACCAATCTCATAGGAAAAAGGGAAAAAACAGAATGAAATTGCCCACAATCCCGCCTGAACAGCAGCAAGAGGCTCCCAGTGATGACCTGGCTCTGGCCATTTTCCTCCTCAGAGACTCCCGCAGTTTCCCCTGCCCCAGAGCGAGGGAGGGCAGTGGGAATGCAGGCAGAGCCTCCTTTCATGCTCCTGCAGGGAGATCTGTGCATGGCTCTGGAGAAACTGGATCTCTCAGCCCCTGGGAATGGTTCCTGAGTGTGGGGCACCACACTCCATACAGCAGGGCAGGCTGGGGCTCTAGGGCTGCACCACACCCAGAGGAATTCATTAGGAAGAAGCAGTCAGGGAAAAGAGGGAGAGGCTGCTGGGGGCTTCTGCAGGGCAGCGTTTTGTCTTCAAATGTGGCATTGGATAAAAGAGGTTCTCAGACACAGCCCTTTTTAGAGCAGTAGTTGCTAATAAATTGCAGCTTCTGTGCTCCAGCATCTGCTTATCAAGGTCTGCTAATGGCTCTTGAACATTAGCTGAGTTTGATAGAGTTCCCACACAATTAGGTCTGTGGGAAACAGCAGGGAAACCCAAATGGATGTCCCACCTGGTAGGTGAAGCAGCAACACTCAGCAGCCCCAGCACCACGTGCTGAGAGTGTTAAATCGAGGTTCTGCCTGCTCTGTTCTCCTTGGCTTTTCATGATCCGCCCCACAGAGGTCCCAAAATGATCCATCTGTGCATCCAAAGAAATAGCAGAGTAAACCCCAAGAATTTGGGGGTGGGCATTTGCATTTTTGCCTTTGTAAAAGAGCTCTGGCTGAAGGCACGTGGGTCATTTGAGGACAATGGCCATTTCTAAGGGCTTTGCACTCCATGTCCTACCAGAGAATAAATAAATCCATGCACAGGGCAGTTTCTGAGCTGTTGGCTGAGGTTTCCAGCTGTGCTGCAGCATTTTAATGATGAGCACTTGGCTGCCTGTGTGTTTCATATGGATGTAGAATAATTACAAGGATGCTGATCTAAGCTGCAGCCTTGCAATTTTCTCCTTCACAATACAGCCCATCCTCTCCCACCCTGTGATGCCTTCAGCCTGGGACAGCCGTGCTGTGGTTCCTGTTGCAGCTCAAAGCTGCTTAACTTCTGGTTAAATTCAGGGAAATTGTTCCAAATTTATCATTTCCTTAGATAACCTTTTTTATTTATTTTCTTCTAATGAGATTCTCTTTTAGACCACTTATTTTCCAGTGTTTATTTTATCACTATTGAGTAATTTTTAAATTAGTAATTCCCTGACATATCTCACTGTAGTTTTGTTTCTTCCCGTGAAATATAAATTAGCTTGTAGATGTTTTGCTTTTCAATATGGATTTTGTCAGAACCTTTTTGTCAGTAGACTTAAAGCACATGGGAACACTCAGATCTCTGCAGGAATTCTGCCTATCTGTGGTGGGGGGTTCTGTGCCTGTGTCCCTTTGGAATGGGCATTCATGAAGCAAATTCAGGAAAAATGACAGAGTATTTAAGGATCAGGTGTATAAGAAAAGCACTGAGCAGCCAAAAGGGAGTGATTCTGAAAAGCAGTCTGGTTGTCTTTATACTTTTTGGCCTATTCCAGTTGATTTTTCCCCAAGTAAACACCTTAACACAAAATTATCAGTCAGAATCTCCTCAGAGTATTGAATTTGTCAGTTTTATTTGAACTCTTTTGAACTCCTGAGGAATGAATTCATGAGCCGAGTGGATAGACAGGATGGGTCATTTAAAAAACATCTGACAGGCAGTTTAAGGTCCAAATCAATCCTCTTCAAAAGTAGGTCAAAGATTGAAGTTGTCAGTACTGGAGACAAAGAGCTCTTCCATGCAAATCTCCCAGTGCAATTGAGTTATTTTGCTGTAAATAAGGGATGTGCAAGGATAAGTCCAGTTCCTGGCATCAAGTGTAACAAATTCTGTGTTCCTGATTCTGTGCATTTGTAAATTATGGGTTCATATTTTAAAACTCCCTGTCTTAACATGAAAAGGAATTTGAGTCACAGTGAAATATGAAATCAAGAACAAATAGTTGTGAATGCAGATTATGTTTTCTCCCAGAAGTAGTATCACAAAAGACAAAAGTAAAACTTTAAAAGGTTTATGTTAAATCTGTTTGGGACGCTTTCCTAGAGAGTTAGTGCCAGTTTTTTCAAAACCAGAAATATGGCTGAGGAAAAAAGTCAAGATCTCTTTCTAATTATGAAAAATAATTGGGGGAAAAAAGCTTGATTTGGTCACTGTAGTTCTTAAAAATGCTACATTCAGACTTTGTATCAAAACAACATCAGTAAAAAAGGCAGATTGAAATAAAATATTTCAAATAATGAACACAGAAGTGCACCCTGGATCAGTTGACCCAGATGCAAGCAAGAAAATATCTGATGTTCTTGTTTTGCTGTGGGTTTTTCTTCTTCCTGAGAGTTAGGAAAACGACTGTGCTTCAAACTCTGTGTGGCTGCTGTCCCCAGGATCACCCTCAGACTGGAACTATGTCTTTCCTTTGGAAAAGGTCGTCCTTTGTCTTGTCTTCAAAATCAAACCATTAAATCAACAGTTTAACAAACTGTATCATCAGCTGATCCCACAGGCTTTTTTCTCCTGTTCAACTAGGTTTAAATTAGACTAAACCTTTTAGATCAGGTTGTTCTGCAGAGCTCAACAGTTGGACTTGATGATCATGAAGGTCTTTTCCAACCTAAATGGTTCCATGATTCTAAAGCTCCAGGTGAATTAGTGGCCCTTAAAAGGTAATAAGCATTTTATTAAGCTGTTGCTATTCACTGATATGCCCAGTCCTGTTCAGTGGATGTCAGAGTCCTTTTGCCAGTGGGAATTCAGCCCATTAATGAGTTGTCTTCCTCTGTCTTGTCCCAACAACGAAGAAAAGCTACATTTTTAATTTCAAGGGGAAATCTTTGAGAAGACAGGACAGTTCTGTGTGTTAAATCTCCAGCTTGACTTGCAATTCATGTGAAATGTATAAATGGCAATGAGGTCAGATTAAAGTAACACTTTCCATCATGATATTCACAGTCATTTAAGCTGCTGCTGGAGAGTCACAGAATCTGCTGAGATGGAAGGGACCCATGAGGACCATCCAGTCCAGCTCCTGGCTCTGCCAGCACCAGCCCCAGCAATCCCACCCTGTCCCTGAGAGCGTTGTCCAAACAGTCCTGGAGCTCTGGCAGCCTTGGGGCTGTGACCATTCCCTGGCAAGCCAGTTCCAAGAGCCCCAGGATCCTCTGCAGCTGGATGCTTTCCTTCCTGTGCAGTTGTGGTTTCCCTGGGGGCTCTGCAGGAGTTTCCTCCAAAGTTTGCACCCTCCAGACCAGGCTCCTTGCAGTGCAGCCCAGCCTGGCTTTGACTTACTGGTGTCTTGGCTCCTTCCTCACGTCACTGCCTTTCCCTGGGCTGGAGCAGCCCTGTGATCCATCCCTAGCAAGGCATAGCCATGCCTGTCTTGGAATCCCTGTTTGCTGCCCCGCTCCCAAAGCTCCCAGCACACGGATTGCCTCCTCTGCTGCAGCCCCACAGGGTTCAGTGCCTTTCACCAAAGCTGCTGCTGTGCTTCAAGGCTCCCTTTCATCCCTGTGCTGTTTCCCTCATCTCCAGAATGGGTGATGGGGAGGTGTTCCCAGCACTCAGCCAGAGGGTTGCTGCTGGGCAAGGCACTGTGGAGTGATGGAGCCATGTGATCCACGTGTCTGTAATGACAAATGAGGGACACCTGCATTCCAGGCAGCAGGCCCTGCAATTCCCACTGCACTGGCAGCTCCATGTGATGGGTCACTGGCACTGACAGGTTGCAAACTTCGAAGGGCAGGCGGAGAGAAGCAGTGGAGGGAAGGGGGGCACACTTCACCACCCATTGAGGCAGATTTCATCTGTTTTCACTTGCTGCTTGTTTTAGAGTATTAGTAGTAATCAGAGAGCTATAAATAGATAAATTTAACATACTGGAAGTCTGGCCATGGGTTCCAGTAAACACTGTGTGGCTCCTGGCGCGAGGTCTCGGGGAATGCGGGATGAAATGAAAATGAGGGAAATGGAGTGAGGGAAGCAGGTTGTGCTCCTGCCTGGGCAGGGAGCAGATTGACCTGAATCTGAACTCCTTACCAGCTGCCTGTGTCCATCCATAATGTGTGGGCAGGATATACTGCAGTAAGGATGAATTTAATTTCTATGTCGCCAATGTCACTTTGAAACAAAATGGGAGTAAAGTTCTTTCAAAGGCTTTGGGAAAGGCCTGGCTGCAGAATAACATTTGCATTGACTTCTTGGTCTTAAAACTCTAATTAAATTATTGATTATGAAGCTGGCTGATTTCTTAATAGTTTCTAATGTAACAATTAAACCAAAGTAAGTAATTAAAAATGAAAAGATTGGTCCACAAGTACGATCTTGAAAAGGTCATTTTCAACTTAATCGCCTTTTTGAAAGAGGCAGGAATAAAACAAATGAGTCATTAGCAAAAAAGCAATTTGGTGTGTGCATGTGTGTAATAATGTTTCTACCAGATGACCACTGACCACACAATACCTAAATTAATTTAAAATAATGGCTAAATTTACTTAGTTGGTATTATATTAACACGTCTCTTCCAGACCAGGCCTCTGGTGTGTGAAGTGCAGTAGAAGATACAAAGCATGTTTCTATTTTGGACAGCTGAGAGCCCAGGGCAGAAGCCAGAAACTTCAGCCAAAGAGCACAGAATTTCACTGGAAATATTATGTTATTGTTTAATATCATAAACAATGCTTTGTACTACAGTGAGCATTTATTTTTATAATTATTTTTATAGGTGTGAGAAGTAAGGGTTTAGAAGCCAGTCAGGTTGGTCCATGGATGTTGAACAGTGGCAGGGAGGGCAGCACGAAGGTGTTTGCCAGAAAAATTTCAAAAGACTACTTAACACTGTTGCTTTGGGTAGTGATTGTTGTGCTGGCTGCAGTTGGATTCTGCTTCAACACATCTGCTCTAAACCAAATCCCCTTCTTGATGAGGCACTGGGGGGGGGAAACTCCTGTGCAGTTCAGGTTGTAAGAGAAATAGATAAATTTGTTAGTCTGTGAAGTTAAAGGCCATGGTGACTGTGGCTTCACATTCTCCAGAAGATCTATTAAAACCCAAACAACAAACCTTACAAATCAATTTCCTTTCTTCTAACAATAATGTGAAGTAAGTAAGATATTTTCAATGACTAGGTTTTCATTTTGGTAAAAACTGAATCAAAATATTGGTGATGACTCGATGTGTTTGTATAGATTATTCCCTTCTAACTGCTTGTGGATACATTTATTCCCAGTCTGGCTCCCCACAGCGTTATGGGGTGGCTGCTTTGGACTTCAAGTCCTTTTCGTAAGAGCAACAAGATACTGCCTGGGAAATGGCTTGAACTGAGAAGCAGGCAGACCTTTGGGTTGACTTCAGCTGTGTTGTGTTCAGACAAATGGAATTTCAGACCTTGTAAGGTATTTGCATAAAAACATTTTCTTGTTGCTTCAAGAAAGCTTAAGTAGCCAGTTTTGTCATGTGCAGAATAGCTGTAGGCCCTGGTTTTGAAGGAAAAGCTGTAGGCTGCCAAACTGGTTTTGGGTAGAGCACCCCATGCAGCGCTGATGGATGGTGAAGGTTTGCAGAGGGAATTCACACTTCAAACGTTGCCCTTAGGATGGAATTTTTGTGGTGCATATTTAATGTACAGGGAACTGCCAGGCACTCACAGGTGTTCAACAGTTCTGTGCTCCAGCACCCTGCAGGCAACAACACAGGGAGGTGTTCACATGCTATGGTCCAAGGCCAAAATGCAGCCCTTTGATTACAGCTGAATTCATCTGCCCCATTTAGAAGCATGCTTAGTAGTTGAGGCTATTTTATGTTGAGAGGCAGCCTGGTTGGTCTATTGCAATACTGATAGGAAATCTGGGAGGTGGTTTGTGTCTTCCTCACAGCCCCAGGGATTTGCATGAGTGGAAGGCATAGCACTTCACCATATCAGTTCACCTCTCTTCCATCTCTCCTGTCACCCTTGGACTGCAGTGTTGGGCATGAGAAAAGCACATTAAAAGGGGAGAGTCCTGCCTTATTGGTGTGCTGTACTAACAAACTGAAGATCATGGAATATGCTGAGTTGGAAGGGACCTCCAAGGATCATCAAGATGTTTCAACTGATACACTAAAATGCAGCACATTCAGTTCTCTCTTTCTGGAATCTTTTCTCCACTCATGGTTTTTTGGGTTGTTCTGTAGAAAGGATTAATTTGATGCAAATGAGAGACAGACCTGGTTGCTAAAATGGTGGAGGTGGGATGAAGAATATGACAGATGTCCTGAGAAGGAGCTTCAGGTACTGAACAGTATCAATGTGGATTGGGAGACATTGGCATGGGCTGCAGGAGAGGAGACCCAACGAGGAGCATTTGTGTCATACAGTTGTATTTAAAAGTGTTGCAGGAGACAATCCTGACACGATTTCATATCGCCCCTAGAAATGGGAGCACATGTGGGTTTGCTGCCTTGCAGATGAGGTGATGTCATGGCATTGGAATTGCGAGGTTGTCAGAGCTGGAAGTGACTCTGGAGAGCTGTCCCTTCTGGTATCCTGAGAGCCCCGAGTGTGCCTCCCTCAGCAGCAAAGAATCCACTGCTAATTGGATGCTGAAATTTATGTGAGGCAAAGGAAAGACATCTGTCTCCATCACTGGGCCCATCTGGAATTTCCCATCAAGGAGACAGTGTTCCAGTCAGAGGTGTGACTTGCTGTGTCATTGCAGTTGACAGCCAGGTTTTCTTGCACGGTGACATTTGCCAGGCTCTTCAGCTGAGGACAGGCTTCTCCTCTGAGTACCCTGGGATTGCTCACAGAATTTCTTCTGCGTGTTTTCTCCTCCTGTGTGTACTGGCATCTCCTTTATTTTCTTGGAACAATTAGACATACCTCAAAGACACACATTTATCAAGGCAGTCAGCATGCAATTGCTCATCCCTGCCGTAAATTCCGGTGTCCCACACCATCCCATGACAAATCCAACTGTGAGTGCACTAATCCCCTCACAAATGTTATGTTTGGATGGTTTGTGTCCTGCTTTCCTGGCAGGCTGAGGTCTGTGAGCTTCTTTTCAGGAGAGCAGTCCCAGAGCCCCTCTTGATTGCAGGGTGATTTCAGACCTAGAGTAGAAAAATCATCTTCAGCAGCAGCGTCATGGTCTCTCAAGTTCAGATTCCTGGCAGTGGTTCACTGTGGCACTACTGAAATGAATTGTTTCAGGACTCAAAGTGTCCTGGCACCAACACAGGCAGAATGAGGAGCTGCCAAAAAGGTACCACCAGTTGATCCCCTGGGAACTGGCTGTTCCTGCTCTGCTCAGCAGGGTTTTCAGGACAGAAAGGATTTACCGGTAAAGACTGGTTTTACAGTTTATTTAGCTTCTCATTTTCTCTAAAAATAAATATGTGATTATTGCATTTCTGTTTTCCCTTTTCTGTGGCTCAAGCCCAGCTTCTCTGCCTCCAAGTGGGTTTCAGGCCAGTGTTTTGCAAATGATAGTATTTTACATGCCAGTCCCTTACTCAGCTGATTGTTTCTTTCCCCTCAGAAAACGTTTTATTGAGAAGCAATAATCTTGCAGAAATAAGACATCTCACTCAGATTGGAAGCACTGGGACAAAGCTGGTAGGAAAGAAGCAGAATTCAGCAACGTGACAAAGCCTGTGTGTATGATCTGCCCCTGCTGGTGACAATGGTCCAGCATCAATGGCCCAATTCTGCACTGAGAGCAAACCACAGGAAAGGAGGCTACTCAGTGGTGGATGTTGATACAGCTGTGCCAAGGCCTACTTCTGGTTTAAATCTCTCCTGGTTTATATGAGATTTGTGCAAAAGCAACAAAGAGTTGCTTGAGGAAAAAGTTACGGAAGTGCAGGAGTGGTCAGGACCTGTGCCAAAGCTGTCCCACTTCCCAGCTCCATCCAGGAGTGCCATGCAACTGGTTTTACTGGTTCAGATGGAAAGTTGAGCTTGAAACTCACTGCATTTGGAAATGCAGATAGAATTTATTTGACCCAGTAAAAGTACAAATAAGTGTCAGTTTTATTTCTATGAGAGTAATTGGAGTTTATAAAAAGTCAGGTTCATAGAAAATGGGATAGACAATGCAAGATACTGTGAGGGAAAAATGTTAAGCAGCTTTATTTATATTATAAATAATATAATATTTCCCTTATTTCTGGGAAAAAATGTGTAACATATTTGAATAATTTTGGTTTAGGGGCAGATTTTTTGGTGAAATTGGGTCCGTCTAAAACCTGTCTTTCTCTAATCTAGAAAATGGAGTTTGCAAGAGCTGCTATGAATTTACAGAGTATTCATTTTCTTTTTTTTTTTAATCTGAGAAGTACTCTTTTTCTGGAGGAAAATGCACATAATGCTTTTAATTCAGATCCTGGTGTTTCCAGGGGAGTGTGACTTGCTGTAGACTTAAATAACTACTGAACACACACCTGCAAAAGTTTGTGTCTACAAGTATGGTGCTGCACACCTTTTCTAGATACATTTTGCTCCCCAGGAACACTTACAAGTAGTCAAGAGTAAATATGTGTATTAAATCTAAAACAATAAAGACATTACTTGGCACTGATGATAAGTAAGAAGGCAGTAAATTGTGTGTACTGGTGTAATGTTCAGAAATGGGCTGGGTTTGTGGGGACAGCCCCCATCTGCTGTCTGACTTACCACTTTTGAGAGTTTGGTTATTAAACAAATTAATGGAGCAATTTACATTTCTTACTCACTCAACATTAGCAAGTGGATTGCATTCCCTAATTAGCATGCAAGGAAATGGATAATAAGGCTTTCCCCAAAAAATATGCATTGCCAGTTTTCACACCTTATTCCAAATTTTCTCATTTTTTAACCTGCCAAAATGAAATAAATGTCTACTGAGGGTATGAAAAAAATAATTCTTTCTTCTTTAACGTCCTCTTAATTAACTTCTAATGTATGCTGTTACTAAGGGATCATTCCTTAATACTAAATGTGTCTGAAACAGAAAAGACAGATTTAAATTATTTAGATAAACATCTGCTGAACACAGGGGCATAAAAAACATTCAGAAAAACAGTGGCTTTCTGCCAGCATCCACAGACAAAAAGAAAACCACCCAAAAAAATTGTTTTCCATTTCTGTAAATCTTCTTCCCTTGTATATATGAGCTTAGAGGAAATGATCAATTCTTTAGGTGCAGGTAACATGGATTGCAATGGTGCTTATATTATATATATATATAAAATATAAACTTTCTGAATAGTACCAAACTGCTCTATGAGCATCACCAAAGTTGCAGAGATTTTGATGGAGGACATCTTTCTGGTATAAAAGTCGATGTTTTGACTTGTTCTGGAGCAGCCCTCTTTTCCTTAATTTAAGACCAGGAAAGGAAAGAGTTCCATGGTTCCTGCCTACCTGACTATATAAAGTTAATCCATACTGGTGTTAAATAACTCTATTTAGATAAATTGGTTCTGTCTTTAGCAATTTAGAACAATCTTCATAAGTAATGTGCAGTAAGGAGGTATTAAAATAATTGCCTGCTATTTATTTTCAGCAATATTCAACTTCAGAAATGGCCTAATAAAAAGAAATATTTAGTGGCAATCTCAAGATTTCCAATAGTTGAATCAATACAGTAAACACAGTATAGTTTTCCAAATAATTATAGAGGCTAAGGATATGTTACAGACCTAAACACAAAATCGCTCTTCACATTGTTTGAAAATTATCTGATGGAAGAGAATTTAATCATAAAAACCTGATTGACCCAATTATTTCTGTGGAAACATCTTTATTTTGCAAGCTTCTCTCACATTCAGGGTAGCATCCCAGTGGAAATTTTCTCCATGCCCTGGGGGGAGCAGGGAGGGTTCAGTGCAGGTGCCCAGGAAGGATTTCTGGGGTGGGCAGAGCTCAGAGCTCAGAGTGTGCAGTGCCTGGCAAAGCAGCTGCTCTGCTGCCAAGGGCCTGGGCAGCCCAGTGATGGCTGACTGGTTCTGTCAACAATTTTATCCTAGAATAGCTGTAGAAATAGAGCTTGGATCCCATATCTTGTATTAGATGTATGAAATGGGTCACCCGGGCACTTGCAACCCCCCATGAGCTGTGTCCTGCCATCTGCAAGATTGGGATGATTGGATTAGCAAGAAAAGTCAATAGGTTTAAAACTTCCTGTGTATCAATTCTTGGAGGAAACCTGTGTTCTGCAAAACCAGGCTGTAGTATCTACAGAATTTTGGATATTCCCCTTTGACAATTTTGATCTGTTTTTCAGTTTCTAACAATATATGTAAGTCTTAGCTTACTAATATTTTAGAACAGAAAGTTGCTTTGATTCAGTAAGCCTAAACTTTCCAAAAGGTGTTTTTCAGCACTGCTGGTATTATTTACCAGATTTGTGTCAACTGATTTATTTAAACTGACCTGTTCCTTGACCAGGTTTATTGTTAGCAGAGGTCTGTTTCCCACACTGTCAATACTTGTTGACAACACTTCTGTTAATAACAGGGCACAAATTAAATCATGAGAGAAAGCTGAAATGTGAGTAAAATCAGAGCTGGGTGCTGGGTGCTCAGGACTGTTCCCAGCTCTGGAGTAACCATGTGTTCTGATTCCTTCTGGCTGCACCCATAGTGGCCCTCATAAAATTCCTGCCCTGATGAGAAGTGTCCCACAAGTGAGGGGTGTCCCATTTCATGCCCAAAATTTCTCCTTATTGCATGGATCCTACTGTGCCAAATCTTTTGAGAGGGATCTGGGATGGAACAAGAGGGAAGATGACAGTGTAGATAGATCATGTTATACTTCCCTCCCAGATAACTATGGATGGTGTAGGTTAAGAGGGAGAAAGATGATAGAAAGATAAAATGAAGGATAAATGAAAAATAAGTAGTAAAGATGGATGTGAAAGCAAAGTAAGCAGTGGTGTCAAGAGAAAAACAGGGCATAAAAGAGCTTAAGGAAAGGAAACAGCTAGCAGAAAATTGGGATATATTATATATTTTTGGTATCTCTTTTCTGCTCAGAAGCTTCTACCAAATAAAAGGCTGTATAATAGTGATTGATTTGTAATCTCTGGTGTCATTGCCCTCGCTTCCCCCAAAGCCTTCTGGAGGCTGGCTGTTGAAAAGTATGAATTGCAGCAAAGAAATGGTTCCTGGCAAAAAGAGGGATTGGTAATCAATTCCCTTCCTGCCAGGCAGGGCTGCTCCCCCCCGTCACATTTGCTGCGTGGTATCCTGTCTGCAAAAAGCCGCCAGCCATGGTGCCCAGGGAGGACACAGGGATACCAGGATGGCAGATCAATCATTCCCATTGCTGCTGGAATCCACCAGGGAACGCTGAGGACAGACAGCATGTCTTGAGTTCAGTAACTCAGTTGTTTTTCAGGATTAACCAAAAGTTGGGTGGCTTTTCAGGACTCAGTGCTGCCCCTGGACTGGTGGTCCCTGAGGGGACAATATCCAGCTGGAGAGTGTGTTGGCAGCAGGAGTTGCAGCTGGACTGCCCAGGGCACATGCTTGGGGCGAGCTCCTGTGCCACTGGAGAACTCCCGAGGGTTTCTCTCCTTTTTGTGTGCCCAAGGCACTGGGCGGGCAGCATTTTGAGGAGAAACATGGAGCGTCTGCTTAGGAGCAGGAACAGCAGAGGCTGCTGGTCCCGAGGGAGGGCAGGACTGGGTATCCTCAGGGAGCAGAGCGAGGCTGTGGGAGGAAGAGAACAGAGCCCCAGACTGAAATCCCAAAGGAGAACAGCTTTAGGACAACATGCCAGAGCACCTGCAGCAAAGAGGGAGCGCATTCCCGGGGGTGAGCTCCTCCCTCCTCTTCTGGGGCCAAGGAACCAGGAGAGGGCCTTCAGCAAGAGCGGAGTGAGGAAGAGGAGGTGAAGGCATTGGGTAGGAGGGCTGTCCTTTTACCCTGCTGTGATGCTCCAAGGTGGGATACAGGTGTTCAGCAGGTGTCCGTGGAACCTGGCCATGCGGTAGGTTGGGAGGCTGGGGATGAGCCCATCCCACTGCCACCTACCTTGGCAAAGGTTCTCTCAGCTGGGGATACAGAAGGAATAAATAAAAATGCAAAAAAGGAATTACTAAAACTGTCCCTTGATAACCAAATGGTTGATCATAAATTGGAGTGTCTATGCAAATGAAGTAAATAATTAAAAACTCCAAGAACAGCACTGACTAGGTGGTTGATGGCTGGCAATTATAAACGCTGAATTTTTAATATGCATACATCTAAGGAGCCAGTAAAAATTAGCTTCTAGACTAATGGACTTGCCTTTCTTCCAAGGCAGAATTTTAATGAGAGCATTATTTATAGCAGAGACCAAGAACAAGCATTTTCTTGCTTAGTTTCATTTCTTCTTTGCTGGCACTTTATTCATTAACCTCTGAACTTCTCTGGAGAAGAATAATACCCTACACAGTGGAGGGCAAAGATCATCTTGACCCCCTGAAATTAGTCACGGGTCGGGTATTGTTAAGAGAGTTACGTCTTCTAACAAATAATATTCATATTGGTGATATGTCCTCATTTCCTGCTGGTTTCTGGGTCATTTATCTGCAGTTCAGTTCACTGAAGAGAAAATGAACAGAATATGGTGTCTTGTAGCACAGAGCTTCTTGTGCCATCTTGTCTTGTACCATGCAACACCATGAGATTTTAGAATTTTATATGAAAATTTGCAGAACTGGAATGCAAGTTACAGGTCGTGTGCATTTTTAAAGGGCTTTATGTGCTTTCCTTTTGAGCTTCTTTCTGTTAAATATTTTTGTTATGTTAAATTTTTTCTAATTTAAGAGAAAAGACTTGTCTGTCTTTCAGTAATCAGGAAAGCTCTGGCTTAAATTGAATAATTATAAAACCAATAAAATTAATGAAAGAGCTTTACTTCTCAGATCAGGAGATAACTGTGTGTGCTGACCCTAGTGATGAGGGAGACAGGAAAGGAGAATGAGCAAAAATGAAAATAGTATGTTTGGGGTTTGTAATCAAACCCAAATGAAAACATTTTATCAAAGAAGGCACTTGTCATTTAAAAAAGATAAATAATGTTTTGCCTTTGCTTTCTGAAAAGACAAAGTTTAGGTTGTACTTCATTCTTTGCTAATCAAAATCCTGTGTTGAAAATGTTCACCTGCAAAGCACATGTAAATAGTCCAAGAATGGAGCTGAGTGCTCACTGTGTGAGGGATGGAATGAAACCTGGGGTTGCCCTGCCCTGCTTGAATGCAGTGTCAGGGTTCCTCCCACAGCTTTCAGCCACATATGCCAGTGGATTTCCTTTGCTCCACATTGCAAAATGGGCACCGATTCCATTGTCATTGGAGAGTCAGACTTCAAGAGAGGCTTAACCTGCTCAGGCTGTAAATGCTGTTGAAGTAGTGCTTTTTATTTATGACAATTCTTGTAACAGTGTTCTTGAATGACTCTCAAATGACTGAACCCAGAGAAGATCTCTGCATAAGAAGTACCATCTAATTTGGAAGATGCCTGACCATTGCTATGGAGCAGAGTTACTGATGTGCATGTCTAATGCAGATCATTTCTCTTCTGAATTAATTTTTAAAACTCTTTGGGTTTTGACCGTAATATCTACTTTGAGATATGTCTGTGTATCTTAGGAACTTGTCAGATCCATGTCTGACTCAGGAACTGTTTCATCTTGCTGAGAGAGGAGGGGGTTTGGGAATGTTGTTAACTTTCCATCACCTTTAACAGGCTGCAAAGTGGATGGACATCTGACTGCTTATAATGGGACCATACATGATGTCAAAATGCATTCCATGTATTTTTGATATGAATAGCAAGTTTAGACTGGAGAACATGAAATAGTAGTGGGCACAGCAGAGTAACTGTTGTTCTGTAAGAGAACTTTCCTCACTTGTAGCTGGTTTTGTATGTAACTGGATGGGAAAACTGGAGCAGGTGTACCAGGGCACAGCATTTCATGGTCTGGGAAGTTGCAACTGGGACAGAAAGGACAGTCTCTTGTCCAGTGTTGCTGAGTAGCCTGAAGGTGACCAGGAAGATGAGAACTCTTTGCCATGAATCCTGTCAGTTCTTGTGTGTTTGAAGCACATCAGGGCTGGTGACTCTTAGGGAAACATCCCCTGGGCAAAACCAGCCAAGGCAGCATTGCAGTGCTGAGTGAATGTCTGAATGAACTGAACTTGTGAAGTGCTCCTCTGGTTTTCCCTTCCCTGCCCTAGTCCTGGTGGAATAGCTCCACGGTGCAAGTGTATGTCTTCTGTGTCTTAGCATGGAACTTCTCCACTAAGCCTATTACATGTGCCTGAGCTTGCACTTGATTTCCAGTCTTTCTTCCCTGCTCTTGGATTTGCAGGTATTTCCTGAAAGTGTACTTGTTTCACTCATTACACACAGTTCCACTGGGATTCCAGCTCTAAAAATGCTGGCCATTTTCCCTAATGAAGGATAGGAAAGTGTCAACATCTTTCATAACAGCTGCTGGAGCACCTTAGAAGACTAAACTTTGCAGGCTCTTCCTCACATGATTCACTTCAAATTCCTGTGGTTTCCTCAGGTTCAGGTATTCACCAGAAGCACCCACAGCTCCCACCACTGTTGTTAGTCCGTGTGGGAGCCCCGTGCCCCTGCACAGTTCCCCATGGCTACACATAGGGAATGCAGGGAATTGGCACCTGCTTGTGTCTTTGGAGCCACTTCTCAAGCCTTGGCTCTTCATTGCCTGCAGTTCACACAGGCCAGGGGCTCCTCCTGCTTGAGGATTTGTTCCCCAGCCCAAATTTGTGTCCTAGCCTGATCCAGCTTCTGTGCGGACTTGCTGTGTGGGCAATAACATGCCCAGATTTTATTGGACATGCCCTGTTCTCCAAGGCTGCCTGCAGAGAAGACCTTTCAAAAAGGAGCTGGGAGGTGACTGCCTGACAGGTCTCTACCCAGATGTACCCAAATGTGGTTCCTGTATGGAGCCCTTTCATCCACCAGTCAGTCCAGATGCTGGTGAAAGCCACTCTGCTCCCGTTTGAACTGGGGGCTTTTCAAGTTGTCTCTTGTATTTCATTTCTCCTCTGATTATTACATTTTTATTCATTCTGTCTTGAAAGACTCATGGCCTTTTGTAACTGCATGTCCTTTTTTCCCTTCCGTGAGGACTTCTTTTCCTTAGAAATACCGAATATATTACAGAAAGTAAGAGTAGAAAGCTTTCCTTTTGCCCTCAACCAGCTAAGGGCTTGGCAGCTACAGGCTCCAAAGTGGCAGGAATGTGAGGAGAGAAAACATAATGGCAAAGGAAAACAAAGAAGTGACTTTCTATATTGTGAAATGTTGCAAACAGGAATGTTTCATATTTCCCCCGCTGCCAGTGTAAGCATTCAACAACAAATCAATAGTGCCCAGCAGGGAGTGGTTCCCTTCCTTCATTTTAATCTGTACAGCTCATTGTGGCATCAGGAGAGCAGCAGTGCCAGGAAAAGGGAATGATTTCTACCAGGATTGTATTGCAGCTGCCCCACCCGCTTTCCCAAAACAAATTCCTGGGGATTTTGAGGCTTTAATTTTACTTCTTCGAGAATCAGAACACAGACATTTGTTATTCTCCCTGGCTGCTCCTGCCATGACAATGCTGAGGGCTGTGCTGTTCTCTTGGTTGCTTCATGCTTTATTTTCCAGGGGCTTTGCCGTGATGCTGTAGCTTCTTGGCACAGGAAAGTTATCATTCCCAGGGCAGAGGAAACAGGAAGGGAAAAAAGTCCCAATGTCAGCTTCTGAGTGACAAAGGTCTGTGTTAGAAACCCACCCATTCAATTGCTGCATAGAACAAGGGCAGATTTTCAGGAAAAGAAGCTCCCAGAGGAGGTAGGAAATACATTAATTAAAGCTCTCTGCAAAATAGTGGGTGAAGAAATGCATAACATTTCCACTCCATTTTATGCTATGCCGAGCACTTTTTTGACCTTCAAACAGTAGATGGAAATGTGGTGTTGAAAGCATTCATACACACCGGGAGTGCAACTCGATCGTTTCCTCTGCAGTTCTTCGTAGGGGAAAAAAAGCAGGAGAAATATGATGGTGTTACCATATTTGCAGCTGTAGTTGTTTAGAGCTCAGGCAGACTAACATTAACAAATGATGATAATTAGGCTTGATTTGCATATTAAAATTGTCTTAATTAAACACTGATTCAGTAAACGTTTAAAGGTTGTAATCGATCTTTTGCAGGCACTCTTGGTTATTTATATGATCTAATAAAGGCTGGAGGCTTTGTTAATGAGCCCTCTATTTCCTAACTTGTATGTGTCAATGAGATTATTTCACCGACAATTACAGAGCCAGCTGCTGTTAATAACTCACCAACCCCAAGGCTGGAATTCTTTTGTCTGAGGCTCCTTTAGTGGGACCCTGCTGTTTACATTTCCTTGCTGCTCAGACAAGGGCCCATGCCACAGCCCTTCCTTTCCTGGGGAAAAATCCCAGGGCAGAGATTTCATGGGGAGATTTTGTGACTGTAAAATCAAGCTGGCAGTGTCCTGTGAGCTGTTTGAATAATGGATCTAATATTTATACAGCGTTGAGCTCAGTCATAATACATTTGGTCCCAGATCTAATCCTGGCAACTCTGACAGGCTGAACTTTGTGAGAAACTTTTTTTAATTTAAGAGGTAATGTAATCATGGTGTAATTTTACAAGAGGCCTCTGAAAAGGCTTCCAGGAGTTTTGCTTCTCTTCAATGTCACTGCAATCTTTTGCTAGGATGTGAATGTCTTGGGAAAAAGGTGCTGAAACAGGTGAAGAGCTCTTGCTTCTCAGTTGCTAAATGTTGTTACCATCCCTGATAAAAGCATTCTGGGAAAATTTCACATTGGAATGATTTTTTCAGGTTTTTTTATTTTTTGACAACTTCCTGCACATGAAGGAGTATGTATTTATGTACATATGTATAACTTTTTAATGACACCTGTTTTGTTGTGGGGTATTCCCAGTAAAGATTTTCAGGTTTCAATTCTCTACTCCTGCTTCTTTGAAGGTGACATAAATAGTTGCATGCTCTGGTCCAAAAAGTCCAGTCACCAGTTCCGGTGCCAGTATTGATGGATTAAAAACTATATTTATTCCTATGTCTTTTCAGTCATAAAGTTTATTGGGAAACATTAATACACTCAACAAAGCTAAACCACTAGAGTATATTTTTAATGATTAAAATAATTATGCTGTGGAGTGACCAATAAACTCTTTAAAGCAGGTAGGATTTTCAAAATTGGTGTTTTGCCTAATTCCATTTGTTTCAGGACTGAATACAGGTTTTTACTGGGGAGCAGCACTATGATGAAAAATAAAGCTTAGATGTCCATCAGACTAACTAAAAAACAGAACTACTCCCCTCACTACCCAGACCTTCCAGCAATACTTTCTTTTTTCTCTGGGAAATCCTACTGTTGAAAATGTTGGCATGAATTTGGCTTCAAATACTTACAAAATTCTGAATTTGAAATTGCAGAAGGTTAGGAATATTTTTGATGGGCTTTTACAGTCCTTTTCCTCCTTTCACTCAGAATCTGTAGATGGTGTAAGCAGGATCTGGTGCAGAGGATATGTGGACAGTGTATTCGTAAGAGCTGATTGCAATGTTTTCTCCTCTTCCACAGGTGATTCTTTCATTTTAATTTTGATATCTAAAGACTTTTTAAAAATTACACAGTCACTTTTTTCTTATTTTTATTTTTTCTTGCAGTGACTTCTTTTTCCAATGAATAACTTTTTGAGTGTTTCTAGCCAAATAGTCTGGATTCTCTTCTCAGATACTGGTTATTCAGGTCAACAGTCCTGTTATTCCCAAAGCAGCATTAGTTGGGAAAAGCAGATCATGGTGAGCAAGTGGTGTGCTTTCCACTTCCATTTAGATCCTGGTTTCTTTGCCAAGCCCCGTTGTTGGGGAAGTCATTCCCTTGCTGTTGGTTAATGGAGAAACAGAGATCAAAGAAGAGCCTGCATTTGCAGAGCTGTTCAGCAGTGTTGGTTGGTGGAGAACTGCAGCCATGTTCTGTTAGGTTTGCCCTTTTGTGTTGTTCTTATTTCAGTACTTTTTGCTGTGCTTCTGCCATTCGAAATCTGACTGAGATGCATTTGGTCCATTGTGACTGCCAGAACAAAATTCACACTGTGAATGCAGCAGGCTTACAAATTTTTATTCCAATAGAAGTAAACCCTCTCCCAATGGCTGTCAGACAAGTAAGAACTTTGATCTTACTGGCTTACTCTTGATTTATGCTGACTCTTTGAAGGGAAGAAATCCTTTAACTTTTTCCTTTGTTTTTTTTTTTTAAACGTTTGGGCCAGCTTGTCTTACTTGATAAACACGGTTGTGTATGTACCTGCTTTTGTCTCTATACTGTCTTTTCCAGTTAAAGCCACTTAGTTTTTCCTTTCTGCTGCTATGAAAAAAAATTCCATTGTTCTGATAGGAATTCACAGAAGGCAAAAATTTGGCATTTTGGCCAAGATTTAACTTCAGTTTTTTAGAGCATGAAAGCCCTTCAGACTCATACGCAACTTCTCAGTCTCTCTATTCTCATAGATAAGGAGGAAATTATTTCCCACATGTAGTGCTCTCACTTTTTCTTATATATAATTAAATTATGTATTCATTGTTTTATTCTGCCTTCATATAATTTAATTTTCAAAGCCAACAGAAATGATTTTGTATTTTTTCTATGCTTGCACTACACTCAAAACTTTTCCAGTTATATTCCACCAGAAACTTCTGCTCATTTATAATTCATCTTTTTGATCTTTTTTACATTAAAGTAATAGAGCTCGTGGTGTTTAATGTTAGACAGCCCTACCAGGTTCCTGTCATTCAGCCATTGCTCTCCTGAAAACTGCTGCTCTGTTTTGCAAAGCAATGGAATGCCAAGTTAATTGAAACTGCTGCATAGTTCCTGGGTTAATCTGCAGCTCACAAGCTCCAGCACATTACTCACAGCAGGATTTCCTTGGCCATCCCTGCCCATGCACTGCTGATCGTTCCCTCCCTGGAACATTGAAACTCCTGGAGCTATGCAGGATAGGAGGAATGCAGTTATGGAATTTGGCTTTTCTGGTGCTGGCAGGGTGATGTCTGTTCAGCTGCCTTACGGGTCCTTAGGACGATGCAGCAGCTTCTGCTAATGAACCCATCTGCTAATACCAACCAGGGCAGTAATACACAGCTCTGCTCTCACTGAAAGAATTTCCGTATCTTAGAGGCATTTCTTTTTACTGTTTATTTTCTTGTAGAGGAATGATGGGTCCAGCAAAGGCATTTCTCCCTCCCCTCCCTGGCTGGCCTGTCGGGGCTGTGCAGGTGGGACTGTGCTCATGTGTGATCTCATCAACTGGAGATGACATTTCTCTCTTCTCACAGAAGCAGGAAAGGATCTGCTTCCCATAAGACCTTTGTTCTTCCTTATGCAGCTGGAAGTTTGATGTCTCTTGCAGGAGTTGAGTGAGGAGAGAATCCCACACGGTCATGTCTGTTTAAATACTGCCTGTGGTTACAGTTTTCTGCAGACTGCAGTACAAAAATCCAAGTATCAGTAAAAGACAAAAAGATAATTCACTTTCATCTCGAGAACAAAGCTGAACAGAGGAGCTTTTTTCAACTTTTTTAATTCATGAAACATTTATCTTTGAGTCAGGTTATATTATGCTGGCAAGAATATAATCTGTCAGCATTTCTACTATAAACTCCTGTTTTTTAGATTTTTTTAGGAGAGCCTTAGAGGTTCACTTTGAACAGATATAGCACACAAGGTCTTGGCCTAGAAACATACTTCATATCCCAGTTAAGACAAATGAATATGCCTGCATCATCAGTGCAAAAGGTATATTAATACTACATTCAGGTGAAAGTTCAGACCTACACAAATGAGGTAATTCAGGGGTATTCCAGAACAAGGTGAATTAAGTTTTTTTGATATATTTAATAGCAGGTGTTACGAACTGTGAAGTGAAAGGAAGGCTGGTCTGTGATGAAAAGCATGGTGTTGGGCTTAGCTGGCAGGCAGAGCTCTCTTTCTAGTTTTTATTACCTACCAAATTTAGAAAAATGCTGCTTCTCGAGTTTTTAATGTTTCACAGTATGAAAGTTGTTATAGAAGTTCATGCATTTTAAAGAGGTTCAAAATTCTTTTTTGTTTCTTTGGGAGGATGTAGTGAATAAAGTGGTTTTTTTTAAAGAAAAGAGCCTATCCGCTGATGTACTTCAGTTTTGGTGCACACACCTGCCTCTATGAATTCCCATGTAACAGAGCACACAAATGGTGGCAAGTTAATTTTATTCCCCAGAGAAGGGATTACAAAACATCTGAGTAATGCCCTCGCCTTACCCCTGGTCTAACATAGAGAAACCTTCTCTGTGTGATTCCTCCCCCCAGGGTCTATTCCAAGCGAGGAGAACAGAAGCAAACTTTGCACTGAAGGTTCTGTGCTCGAGTTTCTCGAGTAAACCCTGTGCTGACAGATGGTAAAACTGTTCTCCAGATTTGCTCAGTGCTCACTGCTCAGACACTGCACTGCCGTGCCCGTGAAGCCTCCGAGTGTAACTGGGAGATGGATGTGGTTCTGCCCTGCTGGGAGTGGAGCCCTCTGGATGGGACAGGATGGGGCAGACGGAGAGCAGCCCTGGCTGCAAGCAAGGCTGGCCTGAGGGTGGACACACAGAGCCTGGGGCTTGCAGGGGACTGCTGGAATGAGTTAATACAGAAACACAGAATATCCTGAGCTGGAAGGGACCCACTGGGATCATCAGTCCAGCTCCTGGCCCTGCACAGACGCTCCAACAATCCCACCCTGTTCCTGAGAGCGCTGTCCGAACGCTCCTGGAGCCCTGGCAGCCTTGGGGCCGTGCCCATTCCCTGGGGAGCCTGTTTAGTGCCCCAGCACCCTCTGGGGGAAGGACCTTCCCCAAATATCCAACCCAAATCTCCCTGGCACAACTTCAGGCCATTCCATTGGGTCCTGTCACTGGTCCCCACAGAGCAGAGATCAGTGTCTGCCCCTCCTCTTCTCCTCACAAAGAAGTTGCAGACCCCGATGAGTCTCCCCTCAGTCTCCTCCAGCTGAACAGACCAGATGCCCTCAGCCACTCCTCACATGGCTTCCCTTCACGGCCCTTCACCATCTTTGTTGCCCTCCTTTGGATGCTTTCTGACAGCTTAATATTGTTCTTATATTGTGGCACCCAAAACTGCCCCCAGCACTCAAGGCGAGGCTGCCCCAGCCCAGAGCAGAGTGGGACAATGCCCTCCCGGGCCTGGCTGGCCATGCTGGGCCTGATCCCCCAGGACAGGGATGTCCCTCCTGGCTCCAGGGCACTGCTGACTCGGATCCAACTGGCCACTGACCAGGATCCCCATGTCCCTGCTGCTCTCCAGCCTCTCATTCCCCAGTGTGTCCATACACCCAGGGCTGCCCCATCCCGGGTGCACTTTCCCTTGTTGAACCTCATATGGTTGGTGTGGGCTAGGAAAGAACGGAGCCGTCTTGCAAAAGTAGAAGGGGCTCTTTCCTCCAGTTTTTGTGCTTACCCATCACATCCCATGAAAATGGGTTTTCTCTCTCCTAAAAATTACCTTTTTCTCTTGTGAAGAGATCCAAGTCCCTTTTGATGTCTCCATGCACCCACTTCATGGCAATGACACAGGCGATACCCTGCAGCGCAGAGGGACAGCAGAGCCACAACTCTGCTGGATCTGCCACATTCCCTGTGGAGCTCCCCAGTGCTGGCTGAGGCAGACGGGCCATGTTGTGAATAAGGCATGGGAATGAGAAGGATGCACACTTTTAGTTTTGCACTTTGCTATGAAAACGGAAGCCCTTGGACAACTCCAGCAAGGAAGATTGAGAGGAGGGTTAGAGCTTCCCAGTGAGTCTGTAGGCAGAAATCACAGTACACTGAACATTCCTTGCTTTTGGAAAAGTTCAGGTCCAGCCAAGGGAGCTTCTAAAGCATTACACTGTTTGATTTGCTGGGAAAGTTCTAGCTATGTAAGCTCAGAATTTTCATTTTCCCCTAAATACAATTAAACCTTTCATGAAGAACTGTTGGGAGGTTTTGTTTGTTTTTAATAAAGAGAATGAGGTGAACATTTCCACAGCTGAGTGCTTCATGGTTTGAACACTTTTCTTAGTTTAGTCTTTCTGAATGAACATTATTTCTTAGAGTTAATTTCTAAATGAACCAAGAAATTACAAATAAATCTTCTATCTGAACAGTGTTAGATAAATCTCATACTCAAATGTTGTTGTCTAAACACTCGTATCAAACTCATAAAGATAATTACCTACTGTAACTAGGATATTACACCCAGCTTGATCTAATGGATTTGTTATCTTGATTCTTGACTTGCACAGTAAGTTTGTTCATGTCAGATGTTCTTGTATAGCAAGGCATTCAAAATCCAGAAAGAAAACCAAAAGAGCAGAGTTTGAGAAACGTGAGTCGCTTCCAAATGACGCTCTACCGGTTTTGGCTGTGTGTTTTCTCCAGAGGTGCTTGCAGTATGGCTTGTTAAGTTTGGGAGTTCTATTTTGTTGCTGCTGAAATGGTAATTAAAATAAGTATAGGAAGATTCAGCTGCTGTGTTACATAAAGGTTGAACTTAATTATTGCAATGCAAAGAAGCAAAGAAGCAAATTAATTATGATTGTCTTCAGCCTGTCTTGTCTTACTCTGCTATTCCTATATCTATGTGGATACACAATAGGGAGGATTTACAGCAGAATTTCACTATTGATTCCTAAATCTTGGGGTTTTATCCTGTGAAAGTAGGAACAAAAACATAATTTGAATTTAGAAACCTTGTTAAACTACTTTTGCAGCAGGAGATTACTGTTCACAGATCCATAGCTCCAAAGATCAGGCTGCTTTTCCACAATACCACATTTCATTTTAGCAAAGGAATGTTTTCTCTCTCAGGAGTCTTTTAGGTAGTTCCAGTCCAAGGCAGGCAATTAATGCCTGTGTTCAGTGGAAGGTGAGAGGTTGATAGGCTCCATAGTATAATGCCAGGGTGTTTCTAACCACTGATTCTAATGTTAATTTCTGGATTTCAGACTGGAAAATTATATGTGTGTGTGCATGTGTGAATAATAATTTAAAAATCCCAAAACCTCAACACTGCAGAACACTTCATATTTTGTTTTCTTTGAATGTGGCTGTTATCTGTGTGTTTCCTGCAGAGGAAGAATGCATGGTTATTAATGTAATTGGGCAATAGCTCAAGGAGGGAATGGAACTCCGACTTCCTCCATTAATATTTCAGTCAAGATCCAGTTGACAATAATAATGTATTTTCCATGATTTATACTGCTGGAGTGTGACATGCAGTGAGACTGGATAGACCCCAAGGGTTAAAGGTGGGGGGGAAATGGGCCTTTTTCCAGCTTCAGAGTTCTGCTCTGATGTTTTGTTGCTCCTCCGGCTCTCAGTTCATGATTGTTCCCTCTGTGAGGGGTGATGGTCAGTGAGACCTTCAGGGTACAGCAAAGGACCGTAATTTTCCCCTAGAAAAGAACTGCCCTAATGTCAATCTCCTTCTTTTTCCTCTGCTCTTTTTCTTGTGGTACAAGTCCCAAATGTTTGCTCTTGCTCAACTTGAACCTTAAAGAAATTAATTGAAATGGCAGATGCACCCAGGTGCTTGTGGGCACCCTGTTCAGTTCCACACTGCATGAAGCACTGGCGGTACTATAGTGGATTATTTTGTGATTAAAGCTTGAAAAACAGAATGCATGTGCAAAAGTGATTTCATTAACTTACTGCTGAGCTCCTGGTGCTGAAAACTCAGTGCTAACTTGAATTGTGATCCACAGAATATCTATTATTATTTGTTTCTTGCTGGAGCTATTACAGCTCAGCAATAGCTTTCCAGTTTTGTTTTTATGTCTGCAAAACTCAGATTTCCTGGTGTTGGTAAAGAAAACCCGAGCTGTGCATTGAATAAAAATAAAGTGGCAGTTTGAAAATTAAGTTTTGATAGTATTGAGAAACACTTTGCAGAACTATTGCCTTTGTCTCACTTTTATTATCATTATTATTATTTTTATTAAAATCCTTTTCAGAGGGCTTATACTGAATTGACTTACCGAGGGGAAGCTGAAAGTTAACGTCCATTTTGTGCAGCATCCATGTGGTTTTCTTTTTTCCACTGGTTTGGGAGAGCATGCATTTTCTGTGTTTGTGGAAAGGTTACTCTGTGTGTATTGGTATCTGAGAGTGTCTGAGGGTAAATACTACACCCTGCTGAGCAGCAGCAGTTTTTTACAAGGGCTACTTTTTACATGCAAAACATGCACCGACTCTTGGTTTGTTACCATGGGCTGGGTGCAATCGATATCGCTGCTGGGCCACAAGGTACATTTTATGTCCTTGACATTTTTTCTTGCTAGACTGCTTATGTGTGTTTGGTTATCTTTGTCTCCTATCCTGTTACCTTTATCGAGTTAATTTGCCTGTCAGTCTTAGGGAATTTTGTGTAATCACATTTCTATTCCAGCAGTGAATTTATAATTGAATAGTAATCATTTAAGTTTTACTTTTATCAGCATTTATTGGTTCATATTTTATTACTTAGAAATCATAGGATCACAGAATTTGCCAAGCTGGAAGGGACCCATTGGGATCATCAATCCAGCTGCTGGCCCTGTACAGACACCCCAGCACTCCTACCATGTCCCTGAGAGGAGTTTCCAGATACTCCTTGGGCTCTGGCTGCCTTGGGGCCATGCCCATTCCCTGGGGAGCCTGTTCAGTGCCCCAGCACCCTCTGGGGGAAGAACCTTTCTCTGATATCCACCCTATATCGAATATCTAACTTAAAAATATACAGGGGTTTAGAGTGAGTTTTTAGCACTATTTCCCCTTGTAACTCTGTTATAAACTGTGGAGGACTCAAGAACTGTGCTCTGGCAACCTTTTTATGCTTTAAGTGGATGGTGTGCTCTTTAAATATAGAGCCTTTGATAGTTCAGAGCCTTTTTTTTCTCTTGTTGCCTTGCAATCCTTTTATGGGAGTAATACCAATTTCCTAGTACAATCACAAGAGCATATGTGGCCTTGGAGCAGAAATTACTTCAACACAGAAGGGTAAATGAAAAATACAATGAGATACAAAATGGCACTTGCCAAAGTTGCCTGCTCCCTTTTTTGGGTGACATTTTTTTGGTGACTTTTTTTTAAACAAAATGAATTCTGTGCAGCATTAAGTGCTAGGCTTTATTAGAGATTTGTATTCTAATGCCGTATGACCAAGACTGGAAAGAGCCTCCTTGGTGTCCAAGTGCAGGAGAAAGATCACATGCAGGAGAAGGTCATTTATTTCCAGGCTTTTCAAGCAGCTTCTTACAGTAATGAGAATTTTTTTTTATCCCCACTACTTGAAGTGGAGTAAATTTTTGTATCTCACTGTTTGAGAACTGTCTTCTGCTTTTCCACTGGAATTTATCTGCAGATAATGAATCCCCGTATTTTCCTGCATCAACACTGCTCTTCAGCCTCAATAGCTCCTTTCCCTCCTTGCTCTTAACCCCTGAGATATTTACAACAACAGTGTAATCCCCTGCAACTGCTGCTTTGTTGAGCTGAGTTCTCCTAAGTGGTTCAGAGATATAATATGAACCGCAGACCATTATCGAGGACTGTCCCTCCAGAATTACTTTGTGGTCAAAACTCATTAACTACTTTCTGAAAGGGCATGTTGCAAGCACTGAGAATATGCTGCTAAACATGCTGATGATAAAATGTAGGAAGTTTTGTCAGTGAAAAAGAGAATTCAAATTTCTTATGTCAGAGTAGGAGGGATTTTTTTTTTTAATCAGGAAAATAAAAATGGGACTAAGCTGATGATATAAACTCTAAAAGCATGACAGAGGTATGGTTAAACTATGTTAAGCCTGCTCCTGCGAGACTGATTCAAGACCAGCTTGAGTAGTGAAATTTCAGATTTTGTGTTTGGGTTTTCTCAACTCTCAAGAAAAATGCAACCAACTGTCTTTCAATTGCAGTGTTAATAAAATGCTTTTTAGAGGGAAAATTTGTTCTTCAGCGTATGATTACACTGCTTAGAGCTGGGCTTCACTTTTAATAGGAACTATTTTTTAACCCATGAAGCCAGTGGTTGCTGTGAAAACAGAGAAGGGCATCTCTTTCAAGTACCCTGTCTTGCCATCCTGAAGATTTCAGGTTTTTTAGCAGGAGATACTGTGGTTGGATGGCTCCTGTACTGGGAGAACAAGCCACATATCAGTGATGACATCTGACATATGTTGCTGCACTATGTAGGTCACTTATGGCCTATTGTGGGAGATGACAAAAGATAATTAACTTGGATTTCATGCCTGTGATTCCTTAAGGAAGCCTTTAATGCTGTGTGTGGAGTATCAAGAGACATGTCCTGACTCACTGCCTGAGAGCAAGAGCTCAGTCTTTTGGAAGGAGCGATTACACCTTCTAATTCCAGCCCTCCAGCCAGGGAGATGGCTTTGCCTGGTGATATTTGAATGCACCTTTTCTGGTGGCTATTACGTGAAGGAGATCCATCCTTAGTAATGGTGAGAAATGCGTTCCTGTTCTAGCAACCAGGAGCTGGCTTTTTAGCACACAATGTGTCTTGATTTTCACACAGCCATAAAATCAAGGTCCTTCTGTTTACACCAAGGCTACAGAATAATTTATATTGCTGTAATGTATTTAAATGCTCTCTTTTTGTTTCATACCTAGGGTCTCCGTGTTTACACATTCCAGGGTCACGTGCATTCCTGTAATCATGCTACATTCAACAAGAAGGTACGTCCTGCATGTGAATTTTCTCTTTTGTTTTTCCCATTAACCATCATGTTCCTTGCTCTGGCCTGTTCTGTCCTGCTCCTTGGTGACACAGAGACCTCTGGGGCTGGATTCAAAATCAGTGGTGGCTCAGAGTGGCCCCACCTGCCAGCCAGACCAGAGCTCCAGTGCCTGCCACAATAGAGCTGCCCCCTCCTTGGTTCTCCCTCCTTCCTCCTTTGATCAGTGCATGGTGTCTAAGCCATTCTCTTCTGTTAGGTTCATTTAGTTACTTTATTTAAATGAAATTTGCTGTTAGGTTTTTTCCCTGGCTTGTTAGTTTATAGTCGTTGTCTAAAAGGAATCATTTTGGCTGGGATTGGTGACAGACTGCTGTCTGAATGACTGGTAAGTTTGGAAGGGGAGGAATTTCTCCTGAATGGTTCTTAGAGGCTGTATGAAATACTCTGAAATGACCCAAACGTTTGTGATGTATGATTTGTGCAGCTCTTCTGGCCACACTGCTCTTTAAAGCTGGTGTGGAAGTGCTGAGGCATGTGCTGGTTTCTGCTGCTGCTAGCAGCCTTTTCTCTCAGAGACCATCTTTCCTGAAAAATAACTTTGTGGTGTTCTTGCTCCCTGTGCTCCCACTGACACTTTCATTACAGGCAGAGCAAGGTACTAATTTTTCCTGCAGGAGATCCTGAATATTCTCTTCTTGCTCAGTATCAGCTGCTGCTTTGCCAACTGCTCTGCCAGCCCTGTGTGTTTGTAGGGCAAACCCCAGGGGCTGGAACAGCAGAAGGTGTGGGATAAGCTGATGTCAGGGAGGGGAATAGGAATTCCCAAGACATCTTAATTCTTTCTTGGCCATGTGCACCTATCTGTATTTGACAGGCGCAGCCTGCCTCTCAGTGCTCTGAGACACTGTGGTGGGGAACAAAAAGTGTTTAACAGGAGCAAGAGTGGTGAGGGAAATACTGTAGAGGTACCACAGCACTGTCTTTAAAGTGGTATTAATTTACAAAGGGCCTCATATGACCTATAATGATTAACAGGAAGCTGAAAGACCACGTGCTGATAACCTTCCAGATAAGGTTGTTTTGGTAAGGAATATTACAGTTGGCATTAACTCTAGACTAGAATCATTGGTTGACATTCTCAGTGATTGAATTAGTGAAAATGGAAACATTTGGTGCAGCATTGATCAAAATGAGTGAGGAATATAACTTCAGAAGCTGTGATTGCAGTTGTGTAAGTTAACTCTACTACTGAAAAATTAAGTAGTGGCCCTGAGTTGTACACATAACAGTTGTCCCACTGGCTGGCTAGCAAAGCAAGTGCTATATTTCAGCCAAATATAGACTTTAAGAACTATTTTTGTACGCTCCAGTGCTTGCTCACCAAAAAATTAAAGTATTCCACCCTAAGCAAGCTGATTAAGGTGTTTTGAGCGTCAATATTTTTGTTAAAAAAAGCATATTTTATGAGGAAAAACTGTTTTTATAGAAACAGTCATATTTTCAACAATACTTTCATGGAAAAGATTTTGCACATTGATCATGGACTGTTTGGACAAAGTGCAGCATTACTTCCAGAGTGTCCAGCCTAATGGTTATACCTGGTCCAGGAAGTCTGCAGTGACAAAACTGAAGGCTGATTGCTGAAAAAACCCTACTTAGATGGTTTTTTTTGTTATATTTTTTTATATCCTAATGTCACGGATCTGCACATCCCATGCTTTGTGAGAGGTGTTGCCTACAGAGTCGTACTGCGTGGGTGCAGAGCTGTAATGGTGAGAGATCCCAAGGGATTCACTCTGTTTTCTGCTTGGACATAGGTCGGTTTGAGTGGCTCCTACATCACTTCAGTGGGCTTGTGGTAATCCTGTCTCGGGCTGCTTGGTGCCAAAGGAGTTCAGAAAGAACATGAAATTCTGATTACACAAGAACAAGGAACAAATTTTCTAGTTAGATCAGAAAGCCATCCAGGCGATGTGTCCAAATATTAAGGGACACTTTTAGGGAAGAGTATTGTGTGAAGAAGAAGCTAAAAAAGAATAATGCATTTATACAAATTGAATAAATCCTCATTAAGCTCTGTGAAACTGATTAAATCTGAGTTATTTACTACACCATGCTTCTGAAACTGTAGTTAATAGTTTTTTTGTTAAGTGGGCAAGGTTTGAAGCCAGAACTCATTAGTGCTGAGATTCCCTAATTAGCCTGTTCTCTATGGAACAGAGCTGCCAGCTTGGCACCTGGAATGTGCCAACCATTTGTTGGGTCCTGCCTTGCTGGGACACAGGAGTCACAGTGCCCTGGAGAAACTTCTGCTCTTGTGATTATGTCAGGACTTAACAGATAATACTTCCAGCAGCATTTAAATCTTGCAGTTTTTCAAGCTGGTTCTCTGCCTGTGGAACATTTGAGAAAATTTGAGCAAAACTCACATAGCTGCTTTTGAATTGAGGACATAGAAAAATGGATCTTTCTTCATAAAGTTATTGTTACCATCCCTTTTAGTCCCACATTCCCATAACACAGTAACTTTGTAGAGAAAAATGTTTCAGATATTTATTTTGCACTGGGGTATGGCCCAAACAGCATTCCAGGTAAGCTCTGTAGCTCCTTTGCAATGGTAAATCACCTATGCTAATGAAGTATAAAGACTACAGATGCTTGGTTGAGTCGTGAAATTAAAGTAGAACAATGTTTGCTCCCTTATGTGTGTGTATATATGCATTTGTGTCCAAATAAAAGTATGCCAAGAGTCTTCCATGCTGTGTTTGTGTCATATCTGCAGGTTTAGGAGTCATTACAGTGGTTAGCAAGTTTCCCTAAAACAAAAAAAAGTATTTTTAGAATTACTGGTTATATTAGGAAAACCTAAAAGACTATAAAGAATATGCTTGAGAGCAACTGCCCAATTTTACCTCCCCAAGCCAAAATGCAAGCAGCATCTAGGTCGTTCTTCCATTGATTTACTGAAGGGCAAATAATGTCAGACAGTTTTTAAACAAAAACAAAATTTCAATTTTGTTTACCTCCTCAGCAGTCCAGTTGCATGTCAGCTACCATTTAGCTGGGCCAATAATATTGATATTTGATGTCAGTTCTTATTCATTACTGCACCCAAATGATGCAAAAATCAGATCTCTCAGATGTTTCTATGGATAGCCAGATAAAGCCAGGGATGTCTGACTGCATCTAACAGACACAAACAAGAAAAGAACAGAATACAAAATCAAAAACCTATCTGCTCTTATTGTTATTTATGTATTCAAAGTGTTCACCTCTTTGCATAAACTCAAAGCCAGTTGCTTACAAAGGTTACCCAGTAATATCAAGTGTGTTCAATTATACATGCAAAAGGGCTAATAGGTTCTTCCTCTAGTTTATTTCTGTCTCCATGCATAAGAAATATAATTACAGAACTGAATTACATTTAAAATACAGATTTTATTATCATTACTTAACCATTTCAGGCCATTAAACATTGTTAGAAGTAAAAAAAAAAAATTGATTCCATCTCTCTGTCGTGGCAAGGAATAAAATCTGTGTCAAAATACCCCCATTTCATTTGTTGGCAAACAGCTCTTTCTGATAATCGGGAAAGTCTCTGGAAATTGTGCTGGAATTCACTTCTACATCCATTCTCTGACATAGTCCTGTTATTCCCTAGTTTTGGAAGTAATTTTCCTGGAGTGCTCCCTTCCCTTGGCCATCCTCCCTGTGTTACCCACAGACCCTGCAGTTAGCACTGGGCCTGCTTTACACATTATATGCAGACCAGATAACACGTTCTGAGGCCACTCAAGTAGAATTGGGTCGATCCATCTTTATTTTGATCAGTTTGAATGTTTTTGCTCTGCAACTCTGATACTCTTAATGTAGAAGTCTGGATAAATATGTCTAGCAGATAGCCTAGAGCTAAAACTATTCCTCCAGATCTTACTGTGAGGAAGCTGCAATATGTAGGGACTTATTTAACTGTTGGAGGCCAAGAAAATTCAGGACGCATTGATTTGGAAGGGGTGGCTCTCCCAAGTTGCTGTATCCCTGTGTCCTTGAGAAAAGAGACAGTCTCGCAGCCGAGGCCCTTCAGTGGGATCAAAAAAAACCAAATCCAGGACTGATTTTTAAATGTCACACCTTGTTTGTGTCATTCAGTTTCCCATCACCATTTCAGGCTTCCCATCAGAGATCATTTGCAAAGAAAAACTTTGTAATGGGTGTCACACACCTCAATAAGCCAAGGGCAGAGAAAAGCCACATGCAGCAGATGATGGTGGCTGAGAAACCTTAGGTGTCAGTAAATGCACCAGCTGCTGCTGGAGTTTGCCTCTGCACTCCTAATTCAGACAAAATGCAGTTCCTTCACTCTCTGTTTGTTTTGTCTTCCTGAGTTATTTTTGGATCAAAATCCCAGTTATAATTTCTTCTGGGGAAAAAATCATTAAAAAATCTCTTAGTCTAGCAGTTTGCTTAATCAAGGCACAAGTTGCCTTGGAAAAGTTGGCATTACCTGTTTTTTCTGTTCTCTCTAACATATATAAATACATTATATATAAATAAACATAAACCTTTTTGAAGATTTTGAACCCAATCCTGTCAAGTTTACTAACTCTAAAAATAATCACAGCTCAAGAAAATCCACCTTCTTTTGTTTCAAGCCTTTGCATTATGAGATGTGAGATGAGCTCATTCTGCCACAGGACCTCTCTCCTCCATCCTCAGGGTTTGTAACCCTCTTTTGTTTGGACAGCGCTCTCAGGCACAGGGTGGGAATTGGGGCTGTCCTGTGCAGGCCAGGAGTTGGACTTTGATGAGCCTTGTGGGTCCCTTCCAACCCAGGATATTCTGGGATTGTACGATTTACCACAGAATTGATTTTTAGTTCTTTTTTAACAATCCCTTCTGGTGCTCTTTGTTGTCACCATGCAGGGACTCACAGTAAACCACGAAGTATCTTGTAAAATTCACTCACACAAATGCGGGGAAGCTTAGATTTTAGAAGACCTTCTTTTGCTCTTCCTCATGGCAGGTTCTAGGAGAGTATTTCAAACCCATCAAGAAATTAACTTAGTACCATCAAGAAATTCAGTAGCTGAAGGGAGCCTGCAGGAAAGATGGAGAGACACAAAATCCTGGAGTGACAGGACAAGAGGGAATGGCTTCAAACTGACAGTAAGGTTAGACTGGATATTGGGAAGAAATCCACATGATGATAATAGATCAGGAATGTGGGGTAGGAAGCAAGGCAGGTGTCTGCTATCACACTGTCTCTCTCATTCATTTGTTTTGAACCAGCAGTAAATGAAATATTTAAATATTTAGCTTTTCTAATTGAAGCTTTTAATCAGATTTTGCTCTTGTTTAAATATTTGCATATGATGAAGCTTTGTCTCAACTCTTCATGATAAAAATTGATACTGACATTTGGATTCAGACCGCTCTGTAAAGCCCAAGAAGAAAAAATGTGACATCATTTTAGATGGCTTTGACATAACTTCGGTTTGAGTAACTTTAAAAGCCCTGTGTATTCTAGGTCAGATTGTCCCTTGAAAGATCCTCAGCAGAAACCGATAATAACTGACTATACAGTATTTTCTTTTATGTTTTCAGACTTTCTATTTACAAATATAAACATACTGTTATGTCCGTTTGCTGCTAACTAAAAGACACAGAGATTATCTCCTTTAATGTGATTTTGTTTGCTTATTTCTGTGTTCTGCAGTGAATGTGACCCTCTGTGTATACAGTACATGAAGCAAGCACTGTTTAGCATGCAGAACCACAAGCACTGTGGAAAACTTTGCCCTTCTTTCTTAGAGGAGAAGAATTAATTTGTGTATCCTGTGGAATGAGGATTTTTAAAAAATTGCATCTCCTGGCCCAGAATGCCAGCCTTTCCTGTGGCAGATATACACCGTAGGTCCAGACCCCTGCATAACTCATTTTTTAACAGCTGTTTCTTAAACTCATCTTTTGCAAAACAAACAGAATCAGAATGCAAAGATCCACTGAGAGTCTTTAAAATTCAGCTTGCCATGTGCAGTACAGTCCAACCTGCCTCTCTTTGTGGCATTTCACGGGAAATTATGTTTTAAAACACATGAGAAAGCAGCACAGCATCCCCACCTTCTACCTTGTGACTCTCTCATGTGACAGTCACGTTTTTGACAAACGGTGAGACTGTTGCCTGCTCTGCCATTGCTGTCACTGCCTGGACTGGGAGCCATTGAGCTGTGAGGCCAGGGTTCTAGACATCGCTGCTCGCACTGGGTTTGCTCCCTGCCAGCTCTCCCAGTGCTCCCAGTTCTTTCTGGGCAGGTGTTGGTGGGGGCTCACATTGCATTAGCCTGGACACCTCTTAAAATAGGTGCTATTGGGTTTGCGTTGGTTACCAACAGACAGGGAACAGCTCTTCCAACAATGTTTGTGCAAAGCTGTCTCTTCAAAAGGGCTTAAACTAAACTTGGGTAGAAAAATGGGATTAGTTTAGATCAGTGGTTTGTATTTGGTAAGAGGACTCTTGAACCTTCACCGCTTATCAAATCATGGCCAAAGGGAGGCAGCGTGCCTAGGACAGTGCTGTATCTGTGGTGCAAAGGATGTGGCTTTATAGAATACCAAGGTGGATTTAAAATAAATTTATGCAAGCATGAAAGTAGGACCAACTTTGGAAAGGCTTCTCTGTTATGAAAATGCAATTAATCTGTGGTTGAATAAATATCACTGTTAGAAGGTACTTGAATATCAGACTGATTTAATCTGAAAATAATTGAGAACGCACAGCTGAAGGCCATCAGGGGTAGGAATGCAGATTGTTTTGGTGCTGTACTGAGTTTGCAGGGCAAGGGTTGCCATGTGGACAGACAGCGCCATTTCAGGGCAGGCCGTGGGTCAGTCATGGCCATTTCAGGGTTCTCAGCAGGCCATGGACCAGCTGCTGCCATTTTGGGCCAGGCCATGGGTCAGTCACTGCCATTTGGGGCAGGCCATAGGTCGGCCACTGCCATTTTGGTATGACCCCGACGCTGACTAAAACTCAAGGGGATGGGGGCATGGAGCAGTGGCCAGCCTGGTTGTTTTGAGCCAGTCAGTCATTTCTCTGGTCTCCTACAGAGGGCTGTGGGGTCTGTGAGAACTCTGAGGTCAGTGAAGGCCGTGGGGGCTGTGTGGCCTGGGGGCGCTGTGAGGGCTGTGAAGGCTCTGAGGGCTGTGGGGTCTGTGAGGGCTGTGAAGGCTCTGAGGGCTGTGGGGTCTGTGAGGGCTGTGAAGGCTCTGAGGGCTGTAGGGTCTATGAAGGCTCTGAGGTCTGTGGGGTCTGTGAGGGCTGTGAAGGCTCTGAAGGCTCTGAGGGCTGTGGGGTCTGTGAGGGCTGTGGTGGGTTATGGGGTGGTGAAGACTGTGGGGTCTGTGAGAGCAATGGGGACCATGAGGGCTTTGAGGGCAGTGGGGATGGTGAGGGTTTAATGCTCTGTCCCGCTCAGTGGGCTCAGTGAAAGGTGGTTGGATTTAATCTGGGCAGTGCATGGGAGAAACAACAAAATTCTCAGGAGATGCAGTAACAAACTTTGACTTGCAAACTTTAGAACATTAAGGTAGAATAAGGTACTGGGCAAATTTTAAAACAACATCTAGACTGAGTAAGGCACTTCACAAACTTTGACTTACCCAGTCACAACAAGGCACTTCAGAAGGCATTGACTGGAATTTTTCAGTCTGGCTTACAGTATATCTTGAGAAGAAGAAGAGACAGAGCTTATCTCGTTTCCCCCCCACTTCCCACCTGGTTGTTTTGAGCCTCTTAACCATTCCTTCGGTCTCCTACGTAAATTAATTTTTTTTTTTTTCCCCAGTCAAGTCTGCTTTGTCTGTGACAGTGCTTGGTGAGTGGTGTCTTCCTGTCTTTATCCCAACCCACAAACCTTTTGTTCTATTTCTGTCCTGTCTAGCTAAGGCAGGAAATCATAGAGTGGGTTTGGGGGAAACCTGTCACCCAGCAGGGTCAGACCACCACAGATATTTAGCTGGTTTTTTGTGAAGTAGTTCTCAAAATAATGGGATGAGATTTGTTGTACTGATCATTCTTTCACCTGAAATACATTGAAACTGTGAGAAAGATTCTTACACTTACTGGAGTTCAGAATTGGGTAAGCTTCTGTGAATACATTTCTAATATTGTTGATATTTTTTCTTTATGCATTTAGTTCCCCTTACTAAACACCCAAAGACAAGATAAAGAGCCAAATATTATGTTGGACTCGATGATCTTAGAGGTCTGTTTCCATGATTTCCATAAAATCATGATTCCATGATTTTATGTGTTCCGTTGGTGGTTTCTCTTTAAAAAAAGCACATGTACTTTACTGACACTCATTTTCTTTCAGTGACTTAGATGCTCTCATTTTAAAATGAACAGTTTCTCATTTCAGCAGTAGATCTCTTGCCACTAATTCTAATTTATGAATTTAAGAAAGTAAGTATTACATCTGTATTTTAACGTTACTGCAGTGAATAGTACCGAGTTTTTCACATTTGGAACTGAATGGCGATAAAATCCCTGTGCACAAACACGGTGTAGCCCAGGAATTTTTTATGCTTATTGCTCTCAGGAGTGTCTAATCAGGTAATGATGGCCCCTAACTTCACTTTAGTCATGGTATCTCTCAAAAATGCAGAGAAGAGGCAGTAATGGCAATTATCATTCACCTCCTCTCACTGCACAGCTCCCACAATTCAGACTCTTCTTTGATGGTTAGAAAGGAAAAAACAAAATTGATTATTTTAAATCTCTCTGTAAAAGCTATTGCTCCCTTTGCAGCACTGTTTCAAGTGCAATGTCAACTACTGTGAGCAGTAACTCTGCAGGGAGTGCAGTGGTTTCTTATGTAAATTTATGCAAAGGGTTTCTGCAATCCTAGCATGTGTTGTGCTCCTCAAACACACCACCAGGCACTTCCTGCTACTTGATGTGACAAAGGGAAGAGAGATTCCCCCCATTTCACACAGCAAGAGGAAAGCCTGCAGAGTGCATGTACACAAACTAGAGACCCGTGATCCATGATTATTTTGAAAGCCAGTAGAATTGGAAACTGTGCTGCAACAAAGTTCTGCCATTCCCATGGATTACTTTTAGTGGAGCTCCTCCTTTGGAGGACACAAGGGATGTTCTGAGTCTCTATATGCTCTGAAAGCAACAAGAGCCACCTTCTTGGGTCAAGTTTTACCAGTTCTACTCAGTGCAAAATCAATCGTTCATTGACCACTGCTAAGAGAGTTGGAGGAGTTCTGTAGGAACAAACAATGAAGCTTTGAGATGATTGTTTTTGCATCAATACTTTGGATTCTTCTTTCCCCCACAAGAGCTGGTGTCTCTCCAGTTCCTGTCTATTCAAAGCTGTAAAAAATGTCACTGGGAGTGAGGGCCAAACCCCAGTTTAATGAGCTCTGGGTTTTCAGTTGCTCTGAAATATAAATGGTCCTTCGCAACTTTGATCACAGTGCAGATCTCAAAACTATAAAAGGACAAAGGTAGGAAAAAAGCAGATGGGAAAGCACTGGCTCTGCCTGTTAATAACCCTTCATCACTGCTTTCCCCCACTCTTGATGAAAATAATTGTTAAAAATAGACCACTGTACTTTGAAAGTGTAATCAGTGTCACTCTGTACTTTTGCCAGGCTAAGTGATTCCATGTCTTTCTAAGAAGATGCTATTTTCATTTGAAACTGGGATGATTTAAGCATGATATTTCAAAAATGGGTGGTGATTGATTAGTCATTAGTCTAATAATGGACTGCATCTGCATATTTTTTCCTCCATCTTTATCATATTTTACATAATTCATTTGGATTAATTGGACATTAAAGTCTTTTTCCCCGTAACCACTACAGCAGATTCACCCACCCCTGCCTGGATTCTCTTGGGGTCCCTCTACCCTTGCTCGCTGCTGCTCCAAAGTGGGATGGGGTAGCACAGGGACAGGGCTCTGAATGCCTTGCCTGTGTGTCTCATTATTTTTATTGAGTGTATCTAGTTTTTGCATTGCAACAAGGCCTGAGGTAATAACTCCTCAGGTTTCTGATGTGCTTCACGCTGTAAATGTGGGAGGTAATGACTCCTCTTAATAACACTCACTTGAACGTGTATAAAATGGGGGTACAGTTAAGTGATTTAGGATGTGTCCCACAGGGAGCACCTTAGAAATGCAGATTATTGGAGCCTCTGCGTTTGAGGCAGCTGCTCCTCATGTGGCCACTTTGCCTACTGGCACTTAATGGCGAGGAGTTCCCACCAGCTTTGTGATCACAGAACAAACTCCTATTGCTGGGTTCAGAGACTGGGAATGAGACTGGTGAAACCAGTAAGAAACTCATCCACCCTTTGTCATGCCAGAGCTCAGCCAGATTCCCAGGAGTGGAAGGGGGAAGTAATCAAGCTGCTTTCTAGCTGGGAAGGGTCCTACCTTGGATCTGCCAAGGGGTTGCCACTGGGGCTGATGAAAATGTCAAAGTCGTTGTAGGAGTCCCCTAAAATACACCTCATCCAGCTGCATCTGTCCTGAAAACAAAGGATTGCAAAGCAGTGAACTTGTCATAGTGAAAATGAGTTGCTGCTCAGTCACTATTTTACCTGTTTAAAAATATGTGCAAAAGGTGATGAAACAACAACTGACCTGCCTTCAGAAATAAACTGTAAAGAGGATACTCCTGGGAGGAGTTTACTGCAATCTAAATTAGATAAAGCAACTTCATGTGGTTCATGTATTATTGATCTTTCAGCAATAAATCCAGAGGTGTGTTTATAAGCAAGAGACATAATTACGGAGATTTTTATCCTTCTCACTGGTGTGAACACAGCAGTTTTCAGGGAATATTTACCTAAAGTGTACCTGGCGATTAGTCCCACTGCTAATCATTAATATTCAGAAGAAAAAACTTATTTTTTAAAAAAAGAGCAGAAGGAAATAGATTTTAAAAACTTCCTGGAAACTAAATAAATTCGTTAATTCCTGATGTAACAATTATTTGGTTTGTTTGCAAGTGCCAGTTGAGATTGGGATTGTGATGTATACGGAGCTGAGCGTGTCCACTTTAATGGGAGGTATTCTGGAATATAAAGCTGTTCATTAAGTTGGCAGGACGGTAAAGAGTGGAGGGTGGAACTGTGAAGGCAATTAAAGGACTTGCAAAGTCCTTTAAGTGGAGCCTGGAACAGAGCCAGTCTTTGAATGCAAACTAATTGAATCCTTGTATAAATTCTTCAATTACTCCAGCGTGCACACATGAAACAGTACCAGCGTGATTCTGTAGAGTAGGCAGCAAGTCTGACCAGTTTTATAGAATCATGCTCTCTGATTAAAGGAGCTAATGGAACTGGGCTGAGCAGCAGCAAATGTGGTGTAAATGCAAATCAGAACAAGGGGAATCTGCTTTTGCAGATTCTGCTTCTCTTCTCCTTGCAACTCGTTGTCTCCTCCTTTTACGTGTAGGAAATCAGTCAAGCCCTGATGGTCCACCATGCTGTTCAGTAAAATACAGCATCCAAAACACATCGTAAAAAAGACTTTAGTGTGGCAAGAAACAAGAAGAAGAAAACCATGAGCAAGGCAGGGGGTTCGTCTATGAATGACTAAAATAATAACTGTAAACAGGGATGAAAAAGCCAAAAGCTCACAGGAGAATTCAAAGTGATTCCGCCTTAAAAGCTTTTGAAAATGGCCCATGGCCAAATGGAAATGAGTTCATTTAACATATGACTTATCCTTTTATTTTTCTTTGAATGGTGTGTAGCTCCAAATAATCTTTCAGCTTGGTTACATTCCTGGTTTATTTCTTCCTATTGAAAAGTTGTTACCCCCATCTCCAGCTCACTTGATTTGGATAAGGTGTGGAATAGAGTGAAGGAGTGATGAAGTGTGATAGCCAGCTCACTAACAAAATCATTATGTGATGTTCTTAGTGTAGCAGCTGCCTTGGGATCAGTGATAATTAATGCATTTAGTAATAAGTCTGTGGGCAGAGTGTGTCGAGGTTGATCAAATACTTGTTTGTGTGTGTTGACGTGTTGCCACCAGAACCCTGTGTTTTCTTCCTTCTGTTTCCAGATGAGGTGTGCTGTCTAATCACAGAAATCAGGCCAAATACACTGCTGGGTGTTACATTTTACCAGGCCTCTGGGAGGAAGTTGTTAAAATGTCTGCAGACTTGTGACAGCAAGAACTGGTTGATACTTGCTACTAAGAGAATGTCTTAACCCTTTGGAGCAGGACCATCTTCTCTAGGTCACCCAGCATGTGGCACATGGGATGGTACTGCCAGAGCAGGTTTCTCTAGCACTGCTGCTATTCAAGGATCAGGGGTTCATCCTTTCTGTGGCCACAAATCACCAAATCACAGAATAATCTGGATTGGAAGGGACCAACAAGGATCGGCGAGTCCAGCTCTTCAGTGAGTGGCCCATGCAGGGATTGAACCACAACCTTGGTGTTACTAGCACCAGGCTCTGACTGACTGAGCCCAGAACGAGTTAGGGTGGTGCAGTGTATCTGGCACCTACAAACAGTTGGATTTTACACAAATTCCTGCCAGAGAGGAGGTTTGTTTACCTTAGGGGTCTGTAGTAGCAATGGGGGAAAATAAACATGGCAGAAAATGGGATGGCAAGATTGCGAGAAAGCGGGGAATGGGTCTTCTCTTATGGTGCGCTGGCTACTGCAGCAAAATTAATGAATAGAAGGGAAAACCTGTAATACATTAGAGTGTTTTCCTGAAAATTATGCCACTAGTAATGATCCCCGAGTCAGGGCCAGTGGAAGGTCAAAGTCAGCTCTACAGTTGCAGTCACTTTGCAGCAGGGACTGTCTCTGATCAATGTTTGCATAATACCTGTTCCCGGGACTCATTCTCAGTGCTGTTATGATCTATCAGCTGGGCCATGCTGTTACTCAAAAGAGAAATGTCTTATTGAAAATCCATGGGTGCAACTGTAGATGACACAAGGAGGAGTCAGAAAGCACCCACTGGGAGTGTCTTGTATAACGACCCTGAGTGGATTATGTCCAGTCTCACCTAGGTGGGCTGGCCATTGATCTGGGTCAGAACTGCTGAGCTACCAAAGCTGTAATTAAGCACCATTTATTGAACTGAAGTGTACTGAACACATACAAAACAAGTGTGAAGGTACACATTGCTCTAAACCAAACCAAAAATACCACTCTCACACTCCAAAGTAATTTTTTGTTAAAATGTCTCTCTGGATAGAAAGAAATCCAGAGTAAAATGCAATCATGTGTTGAAGTCGTATTAAAGGACATGAAATAACAGGTATAAAGGATGCTGGTGATGTCCTAAGTGGGCCATTGATGGAGATGGATAAAATCTTTGCAGAAGGTGAAAAGAGAGGCTGGTGAAGTGTGAAGAGCTGGTCCAGAAGCCAAGTATTTATGCTGGGGAATGGAGGGATCTTTGTACACACATACTCATTTCCTGTTCCTTTTACTGAAGTGATGGGTAATGACCTAAGGAAAGGAGACATCCCAGTCTGTAATTACTCCTGTGTGCCAGCTCCACCAACACCTCTGCTCAGCTGAGATGTGCATCTCTAACCCCTCTGAAAGTCAGATCATTCCTAAATCGGTGATCAGTTTGGCAGGAGTTGCTTTATAAACATCAGCAATGGGTACATGCGTAATTAATCCAGGCTCAATGCTATCTGGAAAGGGTGGGGGGGAGAGAAGGAAGAGCTAATTTTTTATAGTCCAAGAAAATAGTGTTCAGGTGGGATGTGGATGGCACACTAATCAAAATGCATCAGGGACAGGCAAGAAGGGAGGAGTTTTGCTGCAAAAACCCACTTGTATTTAACCTAAAGGATACAGATTGCATGTGAACAAGGAGTTTTATACTCCTGTTGTACTCATGGGCTGCTTTAGATCAGCAGCATGGGGTGGATGGGGGAATTGCTGCTAATGTGGAATTTAGTACTTGTAACACAGCAAGTGTATGAAAACACTGCTTGTAAGAATAAGGGACTGGATTTGATGGCTCTTCAAGTCTCT